>NC_087351.1:56279570-56904570 GCF_030014295.1 Loxodonta africana | reverse complement strand
ACAGAAATATATGCATTAAATATAAAGCACTGTAGGCAGTTATGCATTACTTTGTACATTTCTGAGGTAACTGAATATTTTATAATTATTGAGGAAAACTGGAACTCAATGTTTACTTGAGCAATGGTTCTAAATTCGGTTTTATTTTGACTAAAAAACAATATTTTAAAGCAAAATTGTTTGCTGTAGCCAAGCAACACCTTATTTAAAAGAAGTGGTTATTTTATTTTAGCAAACGTTTGTTAGTCTAAGTACGTTAATGTGCATTTTATTATGATGTTGGTACTTGTATTTTTGGTACTCTAGTCATTTTCTTTTCTTTGATTTTTTTTTTTTAACCTACCCAATATCTCTTTGTAGTATGAGCAAAGCCAGTGTACATTTTTTCTTAAGAAAAAATTCATACTTCATTCTTAAAGTGCCATAATGTTCTAAACTATTATTAAGAAGCCATTTGTAATTATAAAACATAGGTTCATTTGTTAGCATATGTTATTCCTTGAAAACTATTTATAGCCAAGCAATTTGGAGTTTTCCTTCTTCTCCCATAAACTGCCCGTTGTAGATTTGAATATATGTTGTAAAACCATCTTTAATCATAGAAGTAGTATCATGCTTTATGAATATTTGCACTGATTATAAAACCTTGCAAGTGATTTTTAGTCTCTTCTAATTTAGAATTCAGCAGGAGCTGCTAATAAAGCTGGCAGGCTGAGTGTTTTCTATATTGTTTGAATAACAATGACATATAGCAATAACTTTTTAATTTATTAAAACTGATGAATAGAAACAAGGTGCACTATGGTGGTTGGCTTAGACTTTATTTAAAGAAAAGCAATTTAAAACAGATTTCATCACAT
The DNA here is from genome assembly GCF_030014295.1 of Loxodonta africana. NCBI lineage: Eukaryota > Metazoa > Chordata > Mammalia > Proboscidea > Elephantidae > Loxodonta > Loxodonta africana. Next base: position 56,903,710 of record NC_087351.1, on the reverse strand, counting down.
AATTTTAAATTCCAAAGCTCAATTTTCTTTCTGTATATATCAATGAAATTAACTGCATCCTATTTTATTATACTATATTTAGCCCCCTGCCTCGAAAAGGTAGGAGAATTTGGAAGAGATTTTAGAAAATTATTTTAAGAGCAGATCTATACTGTACATTTCATTTTAACAATGTTTTACTAATGTATCATTCCCACTATCAAATTAGTATAAAATACATGATCACTTGGTAAATTAGATCAAAGGTCTATATTGATTATTGTTTTTGAAAATCTAAACTCCATCTTGGTGAAGACTAAATGCTAAAAATCTTGGGCAATAGTAGGAACCATATACCAGAGAGCAAATTATGAAAACCTTTCAGGGGGAGAGAAAACTCCATCTTGGTGAAGACTAAATGCTAAAAATCTTGGGCAATAGTAGGAACCATATACCAGAGCGGAAATTATGAAAACCTTTCAGGGGGAGAGAAAAAGCATTCAGAAATACGTTTATTTTAGGAATGCTAAACCTACTGTACTGTTAATAACAACCAGAGCTACTAGTATGACCTGACAAATAATAACTTTCCAATAGAGCCTTCTTTTACAGTTTTACGAGAAGTCTCATTATAAATACTCTCCTGGCAAATTGTGAATTGAAAGCCACACGTTTCTTATGTTGAAAAAGGATTAGAATGTTTAGTTATAAATTCCAAGGATTAAAGATATTGGAACTATACATATTCAGACAAAGAAAGCTATTTAAGATTGCCCAGAAATATTTTGGAAAAGAGTGGCAGTGGAAAATAGAAATTAGTCTAATCAGTTACAAGGTAATTGACTTCTGTAATTACGTTATGAAAACTTAATCTGTTAGAATGTTTTGCTGTTTAATATTTGTTGGATATATATAGTGCATAAGTGATTTTCAGTGTAGCTTAAAGGATATTTATATAAATTCCATATGTTATTGTTGATACTGCTTAAAGATGAATGATACATAACTCAAAAAAATCGTCGCAGCAGTACATCAACAGGGAACTGCCAGAAATTCAAGCTGGATTCAGAAGAGGACATGGAACTAGAGATATCATTGCTGATGTCAGATGGATCTTGACTGAAGGCAGAGAATACCTGCTTACCTGTGTTTTATTGACTATGCAAAGGCGTTCAACTGTGTGGAGCATAACAAATTACGGGTAACGTTGCGAAGAATGAGAATTCCAGAACACTTAATTGTGCTTATGCGGAACCTGTACATAGACCAAGAGGCAGTCGTTCGAACACAAGGGGATACTGCATGGTTAAAATCAGGAAAGGTAAGCATCAGGGTTGTATCCTTTCGCCATACTTATTTAGACTGTATGCAGGGCAGATAATCCAAGAAGCTGGAGTATATGAAGAAGAAGGGGGCATCAGGATTGGAGGAAGACTTGTTAACAACCTGCGATATGCAGTTGACACAACCTTGCTTGCTGAAAGTGAAGAGGACTTGAAGCACCTACTGATGAAGGTCAAAGACTACAGACTTCAGTATGGATTACACCTCAACATAAAACAAAAATCCTCACAACATCATGATAAATGGAGAAGATACTGAAGTTGTCAAGGATTTCATTTTACTTGTATCCACAGTCAACGCTCATGGAAGCAGCAGTGCATTGGGCGCTGCTGCAAAAGACATCTTCAGAGTGTTGAGGACTGAGGTGCGCCTGACTCAAGCCATGGTATTTTCAGTTGCCTTATACGCATGGGAAAGCTGGATAGTGAATAAGGAAGACTGAAGGAGAATTTATGCATTTGAATTAGTGTTGGCGAAGAATATTGAATATACCACGGACTGCCAGAAGAACAAATCTGTCTTGGAAGAAGTGTACCCAGAATGCTTAGAAGCGAGGATGGCGAGACTTCGTTGCATGTACTTTAGGCATATTATCGGGAGGGATCATTACCTGGAGAAGAACATTGTCCTTGGTAAAGTAGAGGGTCAGCAAAAAAGAGTAAGACCCTTGGGGAGCTGGATTGACACAGTAGCTGCAACAGTGGACTCAAACATAGCAGTGGTTGTGAGAATGGGGCAGGATCGGGCAGTGTTTTGTTCGGTTGTATGTAGGGTTGCTATGAGTCGGAACTGACTTGCACTTAACAACACAACAACAATGAATGAGTATTAAATTACAAGAACTTGTATCAGGTGATAGGAAATGGCACAAGATTTTGAAAAATTCTGGTAGTTTGACATGTGGAATGCTCGATGCCATGGGGTTAGAAATATAAATAACATACACCCTTCACTCAGTAAAATATATTGGGGGAAACCTGTACCTAAATTATTATTATGATAAAGTATGAATCTAATTTCTTATTTCCAACAGCATAAGAAGTGATTAGATACCCATTTTATGTATAAACAGTTCTTTAGTGTCCATTAGCTTTTACTGGCATGAAAAGAATTTTAACAAACCTAATGTTTATAGAACTTCACATTTCCTGAAGTTGGTAATGTATTTTCTAGTACAAAAACAAAATTATAGGAAGTTAAAAATTACCTATAGTATCAAGACTCTGGCTAACATTGAGGAAAATATAGGTACATGTAATACTGTTTTTACTTTCAGTTTTGGTGTTGGATTCCTGGTATTGTCACCTAAGTGCTCATTTTCAGGAAAATCAGATTCTACAATAAATTTACTGCTTAAATTTCAATAAACTTGTGATAACCTCTGTAACCTCTGTAGTCTGAACGTATGTCACATGTCAAGTTCATATCCAGTTCTTCTACTTAACCTTTTTTTTTTCCTTTGTAAACAGCACTTTAATGTAATTTAATTAGGTGTGATTTCTGTGGTTGGATATACGATTTTCTCTTACAGTATATTCAGTGTTGATAAAAATTTGTTTGAAGAGTGTGGGAAACATAAGTTTGAAGTAAAATAGGTTTACAAGTTTTCTTACTGGTGTGAATTTGGAATAAATAAAAACCCGGTTTACGTCTCTGCAGAGAAAAATTGTTATCCATATGTCTTTTATATTACACGTATTTAACTAGAGATAATTTTTTGTTAATTTTGTCAAGTTACCATGTGTAAGTTCCATTTGTTTTAAAATACTAAGCAAAAAGTTCCAAGTTTGCCTTAAAATACAAGTGAAATTAAAGAACTGGATGATAATGCCTATATTTTTGCCTTATGAATTGTGCTGTTATCATAAACCAGAGATGGTTTTGATTTTAACAGGATTCTGAAATTTTGTAGATGTAGAGTACTAACATGTACTCTGTTGTAAAGAATGTGATCTAGTTGTGGATTAATGTTTAGATGTTTTTGAGTATGTATTTTACCTCTGAATATTTTTTCCTTTTTAGCATCAGGGTTTTATTTTATTTTTGTTTACATGTTCAAGTGGCATTTAACTTGTTGACGGTTGTATTTTTTGGTTTTTCATTTTGAAAGTTCATTGTGTGTATTATTGTGGTAATGCTCTGTACTGGTTATGGTTAAATTTCATTTAATGTGAAATGTTTAAAATAAATTTGAAAAACATGACTTCTTATGTATCATACATTAATTTTTATAAATGGACTCAGGCTAACTTTGTCAGGCTCAACTCGGTTAAGTTCTTTTTGGTAGATAGGTTGTGGCCGTGACAGCTGAGGTGGGTGTGATGTAGCCGCTTCTTTACATCTGTCTTCATTATTAGGTTATAATGAAATCATGTCTTAGACCTAAGTCTACCACATGTTTAGACTTTATGAAAGAAACATTCCTTAGTAAAGCAGACACAAACTTGTGTTCATACATTCAGGTCAGTAAGTTCGATGAAGTCCTAGCTTTCTGTCCTTTCAGATTCTCTGGCTAGCCCTATAGTAAAGGTTTGTTAACCTGCTGCCATTGAGTCAATTCTAATAGCGACCCTATAGGACATGGTAGAACTGCCCCATAGGGTTTCCTAAGCCATAATCTTTATGGAAGTCTACTGCCATGTCTTTCTCTCGCAGGGTGGCTGGTGGGTTTGAACCCACTGACATTTCAGTTTACAGCCGAGTGCCTTAACCACTGTGCCACTAGAGCTCCTTTTACTTGTCGTTAGGTGCATACTATAAAACTGCTGTTTTCAATTTTTTTTTCCACTCAGTATATTCTGGAGATTATTCCATATCAATATATGTGAAGAGTATCCTTACTCTTTTTTACAGTTGCATAGCACTTTACCATGTGGATGTACCATAGGGCTTTTAACTAGGCTTCTGCTGATAAATTTGGGTTGTTTCCAGGCCTCTGCCTTTTCAGATAATACTGCAATGAATAGCTTTGCACATTTGTCATTTTGTGTTTTGAGGAGAGATCTTCAGAATGTAGATGATGCATGATTTCTTAAGAGGTTGTACCATTTTGCATTCCCACCAGAAATAGACAAGAGTACCTCATAAAAACCAAAAACCAAACCCAGTGCCATTGAGTCGATTCCGACTCATAGAGACCCTATAGGACAGAGTAGAACTGCCCTATGGAATTTCCAAGGAGTGCCTGGCGGATTTGAACTGCCGACCCTTTGCTTAGCAGCCACAGCACTTAACCACTATGCTACCAGGGCTTCCAGAGTACCTCATAGCTGTTTTTATTAGTCTGCCCACTCAAGGAGGGGCTTATTAAAAGGTACCCTTGGCCTCAGGTTCTTTCTATGTCGAACTATGTCTGACATTGAAATATAACTAAAGAAATGAAAAGTTCCATATTTTTAGTGTACATTAAAAGCTGCTTTAAAATCCATTGTTTGCTGCTGTCCCGTTAGCTCCCTAATTTGATGACCCCATGCGTAATGGTACTATATACTGTGCAGTCCTGTGCTATCCCTATGATCAGATGCAAATGAGACCTTTGTGATCCATAGTGTTTTCATTGGTTGATATTTGGAAGTAGATTGCCAAGCCTTTCTTCCTAGTCTACTGTCTTAGGCTGGGTTCTCTAGCGAAGCAAAACCAGTAAAGCATATGAATATATATATATTTTTTTTTTTTTCAAGGAAATGGCTCATGTGGTTGTAGAGGCTGTAATGTCCCAAGTCTGTGGGTCAGGATAGAGGCTTCTGATACATATAGCTGCCACGGGCTGGTGAACCCAAAATATGCAGGTCAGAGAGCAGGGCTGCTGTTCACGGGCTGTGAAGATCAACAAATCCCAACATTGGCAGGCAAGACTGCAGGTAAGCTGCTAGCTTAAGTCTCAAAAACCAGAGGTCAGATAAACAGGAGCCAGCTGCAGGACCCAGAATGAGCAAAATCTCCCAAGCTCTACCAGAATATTCACCCATACTCAATGCAGGCCACATGCCCAAGGAAATTCCCCTTCAACCAATTGGCTACTCAGAGCAGATCCATCATGGGGGTGATCACATACCAAATCTCAGCAGGGAAGTGACCATCACATCACATGACTGCCAAAACTGAGATTCATAGCCCAGCCAAGGTGACACAATCTTAACCATCACATCTACCTTAGGCAGGAAGCCCCACTGAAACCTGTTCAGCATCATAGCAACACACAAGCCTACGCTGACAAATGAGTGGTGGCTGCACGTGAGATGTATTGGCCAGTGCAGTGAGGTACGTTGTTGAAAAAGGCAGGATCTAAGTAAGAATGGACCAGTTACTTCTGTGGTGGTGACCTGGAAGGAAGTCTTGGAAAGAAATGGGGGAGTGGGGTGCTAGAGGGGTTAAGAGATACCAGAGTAAGAAAAGCACCAGGTTTTTTCAGGGTAACCTTGAATTTTACTAGAGTAGGTGGTTCTCATTTACTAGAAGAATGTAAATCTCCACAGGTTTTAGAGCCAGATTTTAAAAGACATTGAAATACCATATTCATGTATTTGGCTGCATCTGGTGAAGAAATTTTGAGTGGAAACAAGATGGGATGTTTTATCATTTGGTATCTAGGGGAATTTAAGCCATTCATGTTGCTGCCACATTTTTGCATTTGGTTTGCATTTCAGATTAATTCATGTATCTTTTTTTATTACTGTTTTAATGCTGTGATCTGCTCAGTGATCTTAATTACAAAAAGATGAGCAATAATTTTCAGCCAACCAACTTGAAATATTTGCACAGAATTTAGTTCATTTTCTGCAGCAGCACTATTCATCTGCTCCATTAATTTCTTAATAAAATACTGAGTTAGGAATCAATAGCTGCTTACTTTCATAGTGTTTACTATGTGTCAGGCACTAAATGCTATACATAACTGATCATCCCCACCACGACCTTATCAGATATATTCTATTATTATCTCCATTTTATAGTGAGGAAACGGAGGAACCAGAAAGGCTAAATAACAGGCCTAAAGCCCAAAGTAAGTGACAGAGTTTGGATTTGAACCCAGGCAATCTGGCTCCATAGTCCAGGCATTTAATTACATACTCTTGCCCCTCCTTAGCGTGAAAATCAGCAACCATGAACTACAGATAATAGAGATAATCCAGCCATAAAGTGATCACAAATCACAATTCACCTAGAAAGTCTAAAATTTTATCTTTTTTTCAGAGAAAAATGTCAATCCTGAATCAGATTTTCTGGCATTTCTATAGCCCTCAAGGGACAGGAATCCTAACCCTTCTCAAAAGAAGAAGTGAAGGAAAGGGGGAGAATTCCAGAAACCCATGAAGTTTTAGAGGAAGGAGGTAAAGAAATCCCGGGAATTAGGTTACAAATAAAAATATTAGCTGGGGTGGTGTTGGCAGAGAGTGGAGCCAGTCTCATCAAAGGAGTCACAACATTATGTTTTTGCCAAGTTATGAGTGTCTCTGGGGGCTACAGAAAGAACAGACGAAAAACTAGACTTGCATCACCCAAATTATAAAACCAAAACAAACCCGTTGCCATCGAGTCTATTCTAATAACTCATGGACAGAAAGCTCAGGTAGAGGGGTCTTTAGCTAGTTCTTTTACATTCCAGACGGAGACGTTTCTGCCATCTAGTGGTTATAGAGCACACTGTAGGAGTTGGAACTCAAAGGTCCAGTTGCTCCGGATGTCCAGCAAACAATTAATTCACCAAGTGTTTAAAGAGGGTCTACCAAGCGACTCTCTCAAGTCTCTTTCCTCTTTTCAGGAGTAGAAAATATTTAAGATTATTAGTACTTGTAGGTTAGTTTAGCTTGGATAAATTTTTTAATTGAAGATTTTGAAAATTGTGGTTTTTATCTTTAACTGTAGAGTTTATCTTTCTAATAGAAATTAAAGGTGGTTTTTTTTAGGTTTCTAGGGTACAGGTAGAGGGAATCGGGCTTTATAACTGTCCTTGAAATCACAAGCTGGACAACTGCTAGTGTCTTTCCTCCTCAAACCTTCTCCAGGGGTGCTAGGCAGCAACAGTGAGAGGCCTGTTTAAGAAACCTCCCAGCTGCCCCACCTCTGTACTCTCAGGCCTCCGGGGGCTTACCCTGCTGTATAGTACTTCCCTTTGGATAGTCATCATTGATTTACTCATCTTTTCTACTCTCTATACATGTGCACAACTCCAGGACAGAAATCCTATCTAATTCAACTAGCAAGTCGTGGATACTCAATAAATACCTATTCAATAAATGCTGCCAAGGAAGTGTGTCTGATATTTAGCTTGTTCTAGCTTGCAATCCCCAAATCAAGCTTAGCCTGCTTGGGGGAAAATCTCCCTAGTCAGCCTTAACCTAATCTCTTAACCTGAGCATGGGTCAGCTCTTCTGTTTCCCACTTCCCTTTCCTCCACTTCTCCTCTCCCCTCCTTTTCTTCTACCCTAAAATCCCATATATTGGGTATTCAGAGTTATTTATTGTACCTGCTCCCCTCGTCTTTACAAACTCCCTCAGCCAGCTTTTTCCCACTCTAATGAGCAAGCTCAGTATATTTTAATCTTATACTTTTGTGTTAGGTTAACAGAGAAACAAAGGATATTTATTTGGTTCTGTCTATTTCAGGGCAGACAAGTTAGACCATCACGGGCCAACCTCTTAAATCAGGCACCTAGGATGGAGATATAGGTAGGGATGCGTAAAGGAATGATATAACTTACAAAATATTGAATTTTGAAGATTGGAAAAGATGAAAGCTTCTGAGACAAGTGTCCAGGTAGAAAGAAATGTCTGAACAGGTGGCTGCAGTGGTTTTCTGGAATCTCGCTTGCCCCTCAGAACTTTCTCATGCTGATTACCTCTGTCACTACCCCCAGGAGTCAGACCCCCAGGTGTATATACTTGTTTTTCCAAAGTCCTAACTCATTGATTCTTGGCTTTTTTTCAGCGCTACTGAGCTATGATGAACTTTTCAAGAAGGCTTTACCAGCAAAAATCCACGGTTATTGCTGGCTATAGAAATTATGATCTATTTTCTCTTTTATATTTTTTGTTTTCCTAATTCATTTTTGCAGTAAGCACGTATTATTTTTATGATGGCAGGTTTCTAATTCTACCATGTCTGACTTGTCTACACAGCTGATTTGCTCCTAAAGCTCCTCCTGTTCCATTCCATATCCTTTCTGGAGGCCCTGCTGGAGAAGCTCACTTTTTCATTTTTAAACAATATTCCCCTTGATCCTCGCAGAAGGCCTCATTGAGAAAACATGAATGGATTATGGAGTTGATGGCCCAGCCGAGGGTAAATAGTCTAATACACATTCTCAGGTACATATCAGCATAAAAAGAAACCATCTAGTTTACAGAGGCCTCCCCATTTACTTCCTCCTCCTCAGCTTCCTGGAGGCAGAGCGAAAAGGTGGTTTCCCCTGGAATCACACCCAATTTGAGGTTAAAGGAGGCTGTCCAGGTGGCTGGATATTGAACCCTGGACTAATTGGTTGGGACATAGGAACTACTGGTAAGAAGTCAGATGTAAGACTTTTGTATAAATGTCTCCATAAGATCTAGTTGAAAAGCTATGTGATTTTAGTGCAGAAAAATTTGAGGCTGATTTTAAATGTTGGAGCCATTAACAGAAGAAGAGAAAAACATAAATGTTTGCTTTGGCTGCAGCTTAGTAGTGCTAATTACAGTCATTTTACATGAATTCCTTACCTGTTCGGCCTATTACTCAGTTCTTATTTTAATAATTGTCATTAAATAATTTAATTATAAAAGTAAAGTGTTCATATGCTCAAGATGGATAGCTTTTTTGTTTATGTGCCATAACAGTTACCTACTTAAATATAGCTGAGTTGCTTGCTCACACTCTCTAGTGAAATAGATCATGGGATCCACCCTAGGAAAGCATAGCTGTGGAATTTAGAGTCATCCTTAGTTTTTCTTTTTCCTTTATTGGATCAGATCCAGTGGCAATGCCCCAAATATTAAACCAACTCAATCATAAATGAAAAGCTACTCTGAAGGATAAATCGAAGTAAAACTATTTGCAGTGATTGGGAGGAAAAAATTTCTTTTGCTAAAGAGGAGCAAGCTGGGAGAGTTTTCCTTAAATTTACTTTATTTGGTGAGAGTTTCAACATCATTTTTTGCTTTCCCTATAGTAGTGGTGGTTTGTGGCATTTTGATTAAAATGTATTCTGAATTATTTCCTTATATCTTCTGCTATCCCCTCTGAGTAGATTATTCTGGTTTCAAACACTGCAGTCTTTTAAATATAGCATTTCCCCCTAATCCTTTTCCTTCTAAAACAGAGCAGCTTCTTCAAAGGTCCTTTGGGTTGCAGAGAATTCTCCATACCCTCACATTCACATTTTGCAGATAATATAGTTCAGTTCATTCCTTTTGACCCTTTTTCTATTTATTGACTCTTTGGTCAACAGGAGATAATTTCTGCTTTTGGCACATTGGCCAACTTCATCCTTAATTATAGTAAGGTCTCAGATGGATGTGGTTTAAGGAGACTAGGCAGTTTATTGTTATTCTGGTGGTTGGTTGATAGGAAAACACAGGGAAGGAGGAGCTTTGTTTGTTTAGTCAATACCTGAATGTCTCAGCTGAAGCATCCCAAAAACCCCTTCACTGTCAGTCGATTCCTACTCATAGTGACCCTATAAGACACAGTAGAACTGCCCCATAGGGCTTCCAAGAGACAGCTGGTAGATTCGAACTGCCGATCTTTTGGCTAGTGGCCGAGCTCGTAACCACTGCACCACAGGTGAAGTGTATGGAGAGAAATTCATAATAGAGGAGGGAGGCTGTCATCACTTGAACCCACTGATATATATATATATTTTAACCTTGTTGTTAGGTGCCATGGAGTCGATTCTGGCTCATAGCAACCCCACCTACAACAGAACGAAATGCTGTCCGATCCTGCTCCACCCTCGTAATAGTTGCTCTGTTTGAGTCCATTATTGCAGCCATTGTATCTATCCATCTCATTGAGGGTCTTCCTCTTTTTCACTGGCCCTGTACTAAGCATGATGTCTTTCTCCAGTTAATGTGCTTCGTGATAACATGTCCAAAGCACAAGATGAAGTCTCGCCATCCTCCCTTCTAAGGAGCATTCTGGCTGTACTTCTCCCAAGACAGATTTGTTCATTCTTCTGGCAGTCCATGGTATATTCAGTATTCTTCGCCAACACCGTAAGTCAAGTGCATCAATTCTTCTTTGGTATTCCTTATTCATTGTCCAGTTTTCATATGCATATGAGGTGACTGAAAATGCCATGGCTTGGGTCAGGCTCACCTTTGTCCTCAAAGTGACATCTTCACTTTTTTTTTAAATAATTTTTATTGTGCTTTAAGTGAAAGTTTACAAGTCAAGTCAGTCTGTCACATATGAACTTATATACACCTTACTCCATACTCCCACTTACTCTCCCCCTAATGAGTCAGCCCGCTCCCTCCTTCCAGTCTTTCCTTTCGTGATGATTTTGCCAGTTTCTAACACTCTCTACCCTCCCATCTCCCCTCCAGACAGGAGATGCCAACACAGTCTCAAGTGTCCACCTGATACAAGTAGCTCACTCTTCATCAGCATCTCTCTCCAACCCATTGTCCAGTCCCTTCCATGTCTGATGAGTTGTCTTCAGGAATAGTTCCTGTCCTGGGCCAACAGAAGGTTTGGGGGCCATGACCACAGGGATTCTTCTAGTCTCAGTCAGACCATTAAGTCTGGTCTTTTTATGAGAATTTGGGGTCTGCATCCCACTGTTGTCCTGCTCCCTCAGGGGTTCTCTGTTGTGCTCCCTGTCAGGGCAGTCATTGGTTGTGGCCAGGCACCATCTAGTTCTTCTGGTCTCAGGATGATCTAAGTCTCTGGTTCGTATGGCCCTTTCTGTCTCTTGGGCTCATAGTTATCGTGTGACCTTGGTGTTCTTCATTCTCCTTTGATCCAGGTGGGTTGAGACCAATTGATGCATCTTAGATGGCCCCTTGTTCGCATTTAAGACCCCAGACACCACACTTCAAAGTGGGATGCAGAATGTTTTCATAATAGAATTATTTTGCCAATTGACTTAGAAGTCCCCTTAAGCCATAGTCCCCAAACCCCTGCCCTTGCTCCGCTGACCTTCGAAACATTCATTTTATCCCGGAAACTTCTTTGCTTTTGGTCCAGTCCAGTTGAGCTGACCTTCCGTGTATTGAGTATTGTCCTTCCCTTCACCTAAAGTAGCTCTTATCTACTAACTAATCAGTAAATAAGCTTCTCCCACCCTCCCCGCCTCATAACCACAAAAGTACGTGTTCTTCTCAGTTTATACTATTTCTCAAGATCTTATAATAGTGGTCTTATACAATATTTGTCCTGCATCTGGCTAATTTCACTCAGCATAATGCCTTCCAGATTCCTCCATGTTATGAAATGTTTCACAGATTCCTTACTGTTCTTTATGGATGCGTAGTACTCCATTGTGTGAATATACCATAATTTATTTAACCATTCATCCGTTGATGGACACCTTGGTTGCTTCCATCTTTTTGCTATTGTAAACAGTGCTGCAATAAACATGGGTGTGCATATATCTGTTCATGTAAAGGCTCTTATTTTTCTAGAGTATATTCCGAGGAGTGGGATTTCTACGTTGTATGGTAGTTCTTTTAAAAAATGCCAGATAGATTTCCAAAGTGGTTGTACCATTTTACATTCCCACCAGCAGTGTATAAGAGTTCCAATCTCTCCGCAGCCTCTCCAACATTTATTGTGTTTTTTGGATTAATGCCAGCCTTGTTGGAGTGAGATGGAATCTCATCGTAGTTTTAATTTGCATTTCTCTAATGGCTAATGATCGAGAGCATTTTCTCATGTATCTATTAGCTGCCTGAATATCTTCTTTAGTGAAGTGCATGTTCATATCCTTTGCCCACTTTTTGATTGAGTTGTTTGTCTTTTTGTGGTTGAGTTTTAACAGAATCATATAGATTTTAGAGATCAGGCGCTGGTCAGAGATGTCGTAGCTGAAAATTCTTTCCCAGTCTGTTGGTGGTCTTTTTACTCTTTTGGTGAAGTCTTTAGATGAGCATAGGTGTTTGATTTTTAGGAGCTCCCAGTTATCAGGCTTCTCTTCATCATTTTTGGTAATGTTTTGTATTCTGTTAATGCCTTGTATTAGGGCTCCTAACTTTGTCCCTATTTTTTCTTCCATGATCTTTATCGTTTTAGTCTTTATGTTCAGGTCTTTGATCCACTTGGAGTTAATTTTTGTGCATGGTGTGAGGTATGGGTCCTGTTTCATTTTTTTGCAAATGGATATCCAGTTATGCCAGCACCATTTGTTAAAAAGGCTATTTTTTCCCCAATTAACTGACACCGGGCCTTTGTCAAATATCAGCTGCTCATATGTGGATGGATTTATATCTGGGTTCTCAATTCTGTTCCACTGGTCTATGTGCCTGTTGTTGTACCAGTACCAGGCTGTTTTGACTGCTGTGGCTGTATAATATGTTCTAAAATCAGGTAGAGGAGGCCTCCCGCTTTCTTCTTCTTTTTCAGTAATGCTTTACTTATCTGGGACTTCTTTCCCTTCCATATGAAGTTGTTGATTTGTTTCTCCATCACATTAAAAAAATGTCATTGGAATTTGGTTCGGAAGTGCATTGTACGTAGAGATGGCTTTTGGTAGAACAGGCATTTTTACTATGTTAAGTCTTCCTATCCATGAGCAAGGTATGTTTTTCCACTTAAGTAGGTCTTTTTTAGTTTCTTGCAGTAGTACTTTGTAGTTTTCTTTGTATAGGTCTTTCACATTTTTCGTAAGATTTATTCCCAAGTATTTTGTCTTCTTGGGGGCTACTGTGAATGGTATTGATTTGGTGATTTCCTCTTCGACGTTCTTTTTGTTGATGTAGAGGAATCCAAATGATTTTTGTGTGTTTATCTTATAACTTAAGAGACTCTGCCAAAATCTTTTATTAGTTTCAGTAGTTTTCTGGAGGATTCCTTAGGGTTTTCTGTGTATAAGATCATGTCATCGGCAAATAGAGATGATTTTACTTCTTCCTTGCCAAGCCAGATGCCCTTTATTTCTTTGTCTAGCCTAATCGCTCTGGCTAGGACCTCTAGCACAATGTTGAATAAAACATGTTCAGTTTTTAACACTTTAAAGAGGTCTTTTGGAATAGATTTGCCCAATGCAATATGTCATTTGATTTTTTGACTGCTGCATCCATGGGCATTGAGGGCAGATCCATTATTATCCATTACTGTGGTACAATACATATTCCTGGCACTAGGGATATCAAAAGGAACACTAATCTTACATACCATAAATTGTCTTTATTTAAGTATCAAATTTAATTCACAAACTTCTCGGATTATATTAGTAAGGCAGATGGTTTAGGAAATGTGTGTATGGGAAGTAATTTATATGATTAAAATGAAGTTTTGTGTATTATTTACTACTAGTGATTAACAGTATTTCTCAAGCTAATCCAGTGGTTCTCAACCCGGACAATTTTGCCCTCAATAGAGACATCTGGAGACATTTTTGGTTGTCAAGACTCAGGATGCTGCTAAACAATGTATAGGTCTCCTGCCCACCCCTGCTTGTCATAAAAAATTATACAGTCCAAAATAGCAGTAATACCAAGGTTGAGAATTCCTGAGTAAATCCTGTTGGAAGGAGCAAACTAAATGCCAACAGATATTAGTTCGAAGGTACGATGGAAATATTTTCTAGTATATACCTCTAATTCTAGTATACCTCCTCTAATTGGTAAGCAAATTAGGTTTGGAATACATTTGTCGAAATTTCTATTTTTAGGCTAATTTACCAGAGATAAGTACTCCCAGGGACTATAAACACATGTAGGGGACCTGAAGGTAAACAAAATGAGACTGAAGTACAAATAAAGTGAGACAAAATGGTTCCAATCCTTCCTATTTTCTTGTAAAATTTCAATTAATCACTTGCCTTATGGCCATGGGCTGAGAAACCAAGAGGTAAATTATATATGACTGCTTCATTAAAATGTGTTTAGTCTAATGTAATACATTGCTAGTAAGTATCTGCTACGAATATTTCATGATGTTCATCCTTTGGAGAGCACTTTAAAAATCTGTTCTCTGCACTCTAGAAGCAAAAGCAGAAGGTACTTTAAGAATTACTTCCATCTATATATATCTGAGTTTTGGAATCCATTATTAATATGAGCTACTGCCTAAACAGTTTTAAAAAAATATGAAAAGTCCATTGGTAAGAGAGAATCTGGGAGACTCGCCTGTACATGAAAGACATAGAAAAAATGTTTTTTTATTAGCATATGTCAAGGTGATCAAGATTTTAACAAATATCATTAATCCTCACAACAACCCTGTGAGGTAGGTAAATCGTTCTGTAATAAAGCAGTATTATTTCAGATAAAGTGCAATTGCTAAAAGAATAAATCTGCATGAAGAATAACTTTGGTAATGACACCATTCATGTATATTTTAATATTTGTGTTTTTGTATACTTTGATTCATGCAATAACGTGTCCATGGAAAAGTTCACTATAAATCAAATCCTATTTGAATATACTTGAGACACTATTTAAATAAATTCTGTGGCAAATTCCTTTGTAAAATAAATCACTATTTTTTATTTTGTGTAAAAAAGGAATTTTCATAGCATTTTCTCAAAGTGATACAAATATCCACATTTATCGTTCCCATTGTTTGGTAAGTTATGTTAATGTGGCACCAAACTAATGGAAGATTTAATTTACTGAATTAAACCTTGCAATTTGGTATGTGGCAGTGAAGTGTGTTGTCACATAAAAGTCTCCAAATATACTGTGCTTAACGCAAAACCTAAGGCAGAGTCTTTTCTAAAAATGTAAACACTAAAATAGAGGCTGATAAATTTCAAAAAGTATTCTCCCTTGAGACTCTTTTTTTCCTTTGAAAGGAAGAGAGATCTTAGGGTCTTTATAAAGAGACATAATATTCTCATCAGTATAAAAGTCAGTGACTTATATTGCAAATCAAAGCCTCATGCTACCCGCAGATGTCACCCCAAAAATTTAAGTATTTTTTTTTCTGCCAATATAAAATTTACAAGGAAGAGAGATATTCCCAGGCATTCATTTTCCTCTTCAATGTATAAATTACATTTCTATTGTTAGTCCAACATTAGTAAATATCCAGTTGCTTAATACTTTTTATGGTTGACTTATCTGTAAAATGTATTTTAAGACAATTTCCATTAGATCTAGTTATGAGATAAAAGTTTAGGATAGTTAAAAGAATTAATTTGTAACAATAACTTTAATTAAGCCTGGAAGCTTAGATAACACTTAAAATCTCTTGGCAGGTTTATAATGCTTTAGAGCAAGTGGTTGAAGTAATTTTCCATTATAAATAAATAGTTCAAGCCCAGAAAAAACACTCTCACCTATATACTTTTAAACATTGCTCTATGCAAAACAGGTAAATCAATGGGTAAAATCAATTAACCCATCTGTAGGTTGTACATTCAAATCCATACCAGATCCAACAGTGCACTTTGGATTACAGCGAGGTAGGACGAAGAAATAGATGTATTTGGAACTGTTAAATTCACATAAACTGAAATATTGACTTCTACCCAGCTTTTATTTAGATATCCAAAAAAGAAAATTTAGAATTCAAAGGACAAAGTATTTCGGATTCAAGAACAAAATTATAAAAACCGTTGCCGAAGAACCCCCAAACTGTTGAAGTACATATAAATAAAAACTACAAAGGCTAAAAGATACATTTTATTTCAACATAAAATATGCTTGTATGAAAATAACCCAGGAAATATAAAAAAATACAAATATTTTGCATAGATCTTCTATAGAAAACATTTACCTGGGGCTAAACACTGGGTCATACTCTTCTGAAACTAGTATAGTTGAACTATTTCCTTGGATACCAAGTATACACAAAAGAAGCCCTTAATCTGGGGAGCATGGGCAGTAGGGAAACAATGTAATTTAGCATCGGTCTATATTTATTTCTCTGTTGCTCGAATATAAACCAATGATGACAAGAGGAGAAACTCTGGGGGTTTATTTAACAAAATTAAATTCACATTTCTGAGGCCATCATAGTGCATCCAATGTCCATCAATCTGGAAAGCGGCAGAATAATGATGCTCCTCTTTGTTAAATAACGTGGCGCCTTCCAACAAATACCTGTGAGGTAAATGACCAAGTCTAAGTGTAGCAGAAAATCGTAATACTTTGTTCTTAACAGAAATATTCCTGAAATTCTTAACTAAGGAATTAAAAAAATCAAGATTATTTGTATCCTGTTCCCTTAAAAACATATCCACCTGTATAAACCATGTACTGTAACTGGTAATTTGGAGCAAAATGCTTAAGAATCTCTTTAATTGATATAATTTAAGAATTTTTAAAAACATTTTTAACAGATCAATTCATGACCTTTATGGTTCTATTAGGGTCCCTAGGTGGTACAAACTGTTTATGCTCTACTGTTAACCTAAGAGTTGGCAGTTTGAACCCACCCAGTGGTACTGAGGAAGAAAGGGCCTAGTGATGTGCTTCTGTTAATATTATAGCCAAAAAAGCCCTATGGAGCAGTTTCACTCTAACATATGGTGTTGCCACGAATCGGAATCAACTTGATGGCAACTAACAACAACACTTCTATTAAAAAAGAGAAAACACACAGGAATACTTTCCAAGGCAAAAAGTTAAAAGAACCCTATATGTCCTAATTTGTATGCATTTTTTTATATCTATAATGATAAGTAACATTTTATGCTTAAACGATGACCTCCTATATACTACTTTGATTTGTAATAAAATAATAGCCAGCATTGACTGTTTACATTTATGTGCCAGGCACTATTCTAACCACTTTATATGTGCAATCTCATTCAATCCTCACAATAATGGTACCAAGTAGATATTGCTGTCTCTCTTATATACATAAGAAAACTTCAGAAGCAAACTGATTAGGTTATTGGCCCAAGGTTACATAGCATATAAAATGGGCTGGTATTTGAACCCAATTCTGCCTATTCCACAGCCCAAGCATTTAACCACTATGCACACTGCCACTTACTGACTCCCATAGATTCAGATCCTATTCAGAATACATGAATTTAGAGACAGCTATGAGTTTTCAACAATCTTTTCTTCAGGGTTAGTCAAAATCATGATACCAGAGCATAAAAAATGTAAAAGAAATTTATTTTCTATTAGTTTAAAAAAAACACCTACTTGTGGTCAGATAAATCCAAGTAATACGGTACATATGCCAGATCTTCACATTTCCAATGCTGCATATTTAAGACAACAAAAGGGGGTGCCCCATGGCAGAAAATTCGTTGGGAAAATTCTCTTAAGCCACCACACCTAAAATGGAAAACAGGCACGGACATTACTACCGTTGAGACAAAGGTGCCTTTCAATACTTCTGGACTGTCTTTATGAATTTAATTTTCCAGAAGATGGGTAAATTCATAAGGTAAAAAAAAATAGGTAAGCATAATTACCTATTTTAGGTATGGGCAATGGTTTTGCAATTTATTACATGATTTACCTATTCCCAGGAACCCTGGTGCTGCAGTAGTCAAAGTGCTTGGTTGCTCACTGAAAGGGCAGTGGTTCAATTCCACCAGCCACTCCGTGGGAGAAAAATGTGGCAGCCTGCTTCTGTGAAGATTTACAGCTTTGGAAACCATATGGGTTAGTTCTACTCTATCCTGTAGGGTCGCTGTGAGTCAAAATCAACTCAACAGCCACATGTTTGGTTTTTGTTTGGTTTCTTCCTATTCCTAGAAGTTTATAAGCTGTGAGATTATCTGAACTAGAAATGATACTTTCAAAACTCTATGAAAAGTTATTTCTATTTAATCTTATAATCACATGTAGTCTGCTGAACTGATATTAAAGCTTTTATTTGTAGATATATTTTTCTCTCTCTGAGCTGGTTTCAATGAGGAATAATGTCAGAGAGGTGAATTAAATGACTCTTAGAGTCCTCTTTGCACTGGTTCAAAATTCCCTTTTGCATCCTTTTGCCAGTAGGATCTTCTACTAGCATGAAACAAATTATTTTTTTCTTGATATTATCAGGTATTGAGCACGTGGATCAGAATACAAGAAATTATACAGTAAAATCTCGATTAACCGGAATGCTCAGGGCACAGTATTCTGGTTAACAAACATTACTGACTAAACTAAGTTAACCAGAAAACCATTTCTAGTTCACTATTTGTTACTAAAAATGCATCTAAAATATATTAGCTTAGTTTCTGGACTTAATGAGTACAATTAGCTGAACACAGTTTAATTTTTCTTTCTTTTGTAATTAATTAGCTGCAACACCATCCTTCTAAATACTCATTGTACAATATTGTAGGTATAGAAACTGTGAAGAGATTGGGTTGAATATGTTCTGCCCCTCTGGACTTTCTTTTTTGTTTGTTTTATTATGTTAAATTGTTTTGGTTGTCATTTACCTCTTTCTCCTAAATGTGAAGTGCAGAAAAAAATCCAGTAAATTGAGGGTCCCGATTAGCTGGGTTCCGGTTAACCAAGGTTTTATTGTACCTACTCAGCAGTGGGAAAAAAAGAAAAGGCATTTGGCTTTGTATTCATCAATTAGCTGTAATATCTCACTCTATATACTGATATTTGATAATGACAACATAGCATAAAATGGGCATATTAGACTGGAAAACAGCAAAGTAAACTCCCTGAAAACTTCAGTTGCTATTGCATAAAGTATTAATATTAAGGAGCATATCACCCCAGGCATCTTTACAAACAACACAGAAATACTTTTACCTTTAATGCCTATCATATACTTACCCACGCTCTTCACACAGTTCAATCTTGGAACAGAATAACTCATCCACAGCCAGTCGTATCAAGTTTCCATGTGGAATTTCTTGGGGAGGACTATAATAGTTGCAAAATGCATGTTAAGAACTGCTACAGCATTTTACAGGTTAATACACTGTTAGGATATCAAATTTTACAGGTCAATCCATTATTAGAAAAAGCGAGTACAGAAAACATGACTTCTGTTATTCATGTTTGTACATCTTGTGGCTATATAGAAACCAGGTGAATTCAATAAATGCTAATGCATGAGGCTGTCCAAGAAACATTAAATCTTTCTGTAAACTGATCTTGAAAGTTAGTTTAAATTAAACAGTTTTAAGAGGATTCAAAAGATGCAACCTGGTCGGATGGGAAGAAAGTAGGACCCAGAGGCAGGACTGCAATCTGCTAGTTACTTGACTAAATGCAAGTTACTTAGTCATTCCTGGACTCAGTTACCTGATCTGTTAAAAGTTTTTTTTGTTCCCTAAGTACTTCAGAAGTTCTTTTAAATACAGGATTAAAAAATAGGCAAAGGCTTAAAAAAGTATGAAGCAAGTGTTTTAAGTATCTAAGATAAGCAGGAGCCTTGGTGGCGTAGTGGTTATGACCTCAGCTGCTAACCAAAAGATTGGCAGTTCAAATCAACCAGCCGCTCCTTGGAAACCCTATGGGGCAGTTCTACTCTGTCCTATAGGGTTTCTATGAATCGGAATTGACTCTACGGTAATGGGTTTGGGTTTTTTTGGGTTATGATAAGCATAAGGAGCCCTTGTAGCTCAGTGGCTAAATGCTCGGCTACTAACCAAAAGGTTAGTGGTTTGAACCCACCAGCTGCTCCACAGGAGAAAGATGTGGCAGTCTGCTTCTGTAAAGATTACAGCCTTGGAAACCCTATGGGGCAGTTCTACTCTGTCCTGTAGGGCTGCTGAATCAGAATTGATTTGACAGCAACAGATGAGATAGCACAAAATGTTAGTATTAATACAGAACTGTAAATATTTCATTATAGTTTCAAAGCCTTTACAAATTGAATAGATATTACTTTAAGGAAAAAAAAAAAAAAAAGGAGCCCTGGTGACAGAGTGGTTAAGTGCTGGGCTACTAACCAAAAGGTCCGTGGTTTGAACCGAACAATTGCTCTGTAGGAGAGATATGTGGCAGTCTGCTTCCACACAGATTACAGTCTAGGAAACCCTACGGGGCAGTTCTACTCTGTCCTATAGGTCGCTATGAGTTAGAACTGCCTCGATGGCAATGGGTTGGTTGTTGGTTGACTTATTCCTAATAAATCAAACCAAACCCATTGCTGTCAAGTCGATTCCGACTCATGGCGACCCCATGGGGCAGGCAGAACTGCCCCATATAGTTTCCAAGGAGTGTCTGGTGGATTTGAACTGCTGACCTTTTGGTTAGCAGCCGCAGGACTTAACCACTACGCCACCAGGGTTTCCTATTCCCGTTAGAGATTTCAAATAAAACTCATCATACCAGCAACACAACTTACTCTGTGTCATGTAACATTTCATTAACATACAGCATCAAACTACTATACACCAACAAATAAAAGTTAAAAATAGCCAGAAATTGTCAGATCTATAATGGACAGGGTTTACTAGTCTTGACTTCTTCTATTGAGGAATTTCTTATATTCAAATTGGCAAAAGATTTAGGCAGGAGTTCAATGAAATTTTCTGGCTAAAGGATATATAAAATGGCATACTAACATGGTTCAATTTCTGACAAAATTCAAGACAGCAAGCTGAGAAGTAATTTTTTTTTGCCCCCATTTGCTGGAGGAAGCACTGAAATAGAGTACTTAAGAATACATGTACATTTTACTCTTGGTACAAAAACATTTTAATTAAAAATGTTCCTATTTCAGGTGGAACATAAAATTCACTAAATGCACAGAAAATATTTAAGACTTAAAAGCTACTAGCATTGCCTAAAGGGAAACAGATCTATAATTAAAAAAAACCTTCTAATATAAATGAACATAGCCAAAATAATACAAGAGTCAAAGTGTATTTCAGAAAAGAGCCATTAATTGGTAGAATTTAAATATTTTCAATTTTCCAAAAGCAGTGTGATGTTATATTAAACTGAACATGCTATGAAGAAATGTGAATTTAGTTAGTTAAATTATATTATCTACATTCCCAAACGGGAGCATTCTGTTAGGCTGTTCTTCTGGACCGCAGGGCCAAATACCCCTTCTGACAACAATGTGTTTGGGTCTGATTTTCTGTCCTGTTTTCTTCTACTAGCAGTTATCCCCTTTCAAGCTCATTTCCTGGTAGCTTTAGTGTTTCCCAACACTTCACTAGGGCTTACCAGTTTGGTCTCCCTCCCTGTCATTTACCAGTTTGGAGGTCTGCCCTCTCTCTGAAAGGCAGAAATACTCAGCTGGCTCCCAATACCCTTCCTTAGTCGCATCTCCCTCCTTTCCGGGTGTTAGATCCCATGTTTGAGGTTTCTGTTTATAATTGTGCTCCGGCCATGACATGAAGGAGTACTTTTGATGTTTTTCTTCCTGTGGAGCTAGCCTACCTAACAGACACCTATTCAAACATACCAAAACAATAGTAAGTGCTCTTCAAGAGGCTAAACTAATGACACAAGGAATTAATAGCTATCATATTATTAAACTCAAGTGTAAAACTTTGTATATTGAATAATTCACTATTTTGCTACTGAAATAATTATCATTTGGTTTTGTAAATTCTAAGATGTTTGGATGTGATGGACTAATATTTTTTGCATGGGACCTACTGAGGAGTCTTGTATCTGTGCGTGGTTGCTTTATGGCCAAGGAATAAACAGCTACACAAGTTCTGCACTTGAACAAGTAGTTTGATCATATATGCGTTTGTGTTTCTAAGTACCGTTCATTGAAAAAAAGAAAGCTATCTTATTTTTGCCGAAAATGACAAAACAGACTTGATAGCGACTTACTTTATAATAATTATGCGCTGCTGATCTTCCCGCAGTCGAGTTGGGCATCGCCAGTTCGAGCAGTAACTCTCTTGAATGGTAGACATGAGATTTTCAAGATTTCTTGTAAAATTATCATGCTCATTCCCAAACAAATCAATTATTAATGAAGCTTTATGAACTTCAGATTTGTATTGCTGTTTTTCCATCTTGTCCCAAATCCAAAGTAGCTTCACAGTTGTAAAACTGTAGGTGTCCATTAAGTAAAGAAAACAGTCTATAAACTCTCTACCTAAATGAAGAGAGAGTTCCCTGGGGAAATTTTCATTTTCATTAAGGATGACATATAGTAACATCAAGAATCCGTCTATGGTGCAGGTATTTTTCAGTCTTATTTCAACATAGAGTGGGGTACAGGATACTGCTTTGCGGCCAGCTTTGATAGTAAAAACACCTCCCCAAGGAAGAACA
Source organism: Loxodonta africana (assembly GCF_030014295.1). Taxonomy (NCBI): domain Eukaryota; kingdom Metazoa; phylum Chordata; class Mammalia; order Proboscidea; family Elephantidae; genus Loxodonta; species Loxodonta africana. The sequence goes on along the minus strand of NC_087351.1, from coordinate 56,881,123 downwards.
GGCCTCCAAAATGAACGATCTTGGTTATAGTTATTTTTAATTGATGCTTTGATCTCTTCAAACAGTGTCTTCATCCTGAATTTTAAAAGTTTAAAACAAAACACGTAAACTTGTGACTTTGTATGTTAAATGCATGAAATATTTTTAAATGAAAATAAGGTTATCTAAAGATTTAAACTAAGTTTGGTTAGATTTCTCCCAATGCAATAAAAAATAATGTTTTTTAAATAATTCAAGCTATGCAGCATTTTCTTGGCAATCTGCATGGTGCAGGCCATTTTAGAAACTGCAACCTTTTCTTGAGATACAGAATGGCCATTTTATGGGCCATCAGGGTAACTGTATTACTGGTTTCATCTGTGATATAGGAAAATTATGTAATAAAAAATCTTAAAGAAAAATAAAATTGTTTAAAGATATAAACTAAACTTGGTTTGGTGTACTCATATAAACCTCCTTTTGCCCCCAAAATATAAGCTATTCCTCATTTTCTCATTAATAGATGTGGTCCTATTTAAGAAACTGATGTATTAAAATTCTTACCTGGAGTACAGAATAAGGACCATTTGATAGTCTTTATAATAATTACAGTACACGTAGAGAGAAACTATGTAATGACAAATTCTGTTCTAACAGACTAATTCTGGCATTTAACTTGGAAAGATGATATACAAGGAGTAATCGTGAGAACTTAACTGAATAGCAGTGTAACCCAGTGCCATTGAAGTCGATTCTGACTCATAGCGACCCTGTAAGACAGAGTAGAACTGCCCCACAGAGTTTCCAAGGAGGGCCTGGTGGATTTGAACTGCCGACTCCTTGGTTAGCAGCCATGGCAGTTAACCACTATGCCACCAGGGTTTCCCAATAGCAGTGTAGCTAATACAAAAATCATTTCTATTGACTCTGGGCTTTGTACTTACAATTTAAATGGTAAGGATATCCCATAATTTTAAATACAGAGGCCATGATGTGGAGATCTGATTCAGAGCTTGATAAATATTCCGATTCCCCTCCTACCCCCTGTATGTTTTGGTTATGAACTAAAGTGTCCTCTCTCTGTACACTGGCAGGTACTTATCTTTACTCCCACCTTGAGGAGAGCAAAGCATTTTGTTTTTAAGCCTTGACAGTGTTTTAATAAACATGCTTATGTCCTGTGTATGTTACATAAAACCAAATTTAAAAACATCAGAGGAATGAGGTCCTATTGAAATTGTATTCAAAGAATTGTTTTACTTGGGACAAACAAACGTCTAAAGATAACATGGTTTTCCAATGTTGCTTTCATGGAAATATGTATTTTTATGAAAAAAGGAAAGCATCTGAGGAATAGGAACAATGAGTGACTGCGGTCAGTGTCTTATTTTAGCCATCTTTTCATATGCCACATCCTCCCAAGCACAATGTGAATTCAACACTCGATAATAATGCAGACCTCTGTGTTTTGAATTATTTGTGTGAGAAATGAATAAATTCAAAATGATCTTGCAAAACGAGGAGACTAAAAATTCAGTTTTGTAATATATTAAACACACCCACCCACCCACCCACAGAGTTTTAGGCTTGAAACATGACACTGTGGACTCTAAAATATTCAACCCTATATTTAGTCTGAAGTGTACATGTTTATATATAGTTCATTTACACGTTGGTTCTAGTCAACCAATTTTAGGAACAAGAGAGTGTGGCAAATTTGGAGTCTAGGAAAACACAAACTCAGTTTCTTCTCAACAGGACCAGTTTCCTGAACGGATTTTAAAAAATCATGCAGCATTTATGTAAGAATGAAAATAACATTCTTCATGTTGTGATTACTTCTGTTGAATTTCAAAGGTCTTTCTAGCAAGATCCTAAGATTAAGGGCCTGAGTTCAGATTCCTAAATTATTGCAAATGGAAGGAGAACTTAAATCTCTGTAATATTTTTCTTCAAATTAGCTTTTGGACATGACCAAATGACGATTAAGCACAGCTCCGTAAAACAATACTTATACTCTAAGATAATTAAACTGCAATGACGTACACACAGACACACACACATAAAGTATGAAACTAATTTTTGGTCTTTTTCTGGGGGAAAAAAAGGCGAGGGGAGGGGGTTGGAAGAATGAGAGGGCACAATCTAGTTTCAGCATTTACATGTACCAAAGTAATCTACAACAAAAAGGATAAGTAAGATGGAGAGATGGCTGCACACTGCTTTACTTAAAAGTCTTAAGGTTTCGCCACACCGTCAGAAAGCTGTTTCTTTAGGAACTGTATTGAACGCCCAGGGAGAGGTACTTGGTTGGCTGGCATCAACACGCCCTTCAGTTTGAATTAACCTGTCAATCTCCTCGCTTCTCATTTCTCTGGCAAAACGACCCCTTTCCTTTACGGTCATTTCCAAGGGTGACAGTCTACTACACACTGGCCATGAGGACCAGACAACCTGCCCAAGGCATTGAATGATGGACTCCCTAAACGCTAAGGAAAGGGTCCCCTTTCTAATCAGCGCCCCGAAATATTCTTCTGAAAAACACCCAGGCGCTCCCCCATGTAGCCAGCGCGGGGCTTCGGTGCAGCGCGGCGGGGCGCGCTGTGGGCACCTTTCTCCTGGCTCCGGCCACGCCCACCCGGCCCTTAGCCCCGGGCCCGCCGCGCCCTGGAAGGCCTGGCACGGAAGACAGGTCCCGGACGGCGGGCGGGTCCCCGAACCAGGAGCCGGTGAGACGGCCAGGCGCCACCAACCCGGCAGTGCCCACCAAGCGCCTGAGACTGCGGGCAAATGAGGGTAGGAGTGGAGGGCCGGCCGCGAAAAGCGTTCCCACACCGGCCAGTCTCCGTCCACCAGGAAGCCGACTCCTCGTACCTCCCCGGGGACCGAAAACCGCCGGTGCCGCCGCACCCGTCTTCGCCGCCGCTTGCTCATGGAGAGCCAGAGCTGCCGCCGCCGCCGCCTCATCTACTAATACCGCTGGCTGTCTCGGCCTCCCCCGGCCTCAGTGTTGGGCTCCGGTACGGCCTCCATCGCACCCGCTGCGGGCGGGAGCCACCGCAGCTCCAGCGCCCAGGCCGATCCGACCGGACCCACGGAGCCAGCACCGCGGGACGCGTCGCTTCTTATTACGGAGAAAGATTCGGTGCGACCTCCGCCCCCCTCCCCCAGCCCCTAGCAGCCAGACGGCACCGCTGCGCAGGCGCAAAGACGCCCCGGCCAAACGTGCGCGTGTAGAGTGTGTATACAGTATCCAGATTTGTCCAATGACAATCAGGATCAGGTGCGGGGGGCGGGACCTCGCCGAGAGGAGCGGCGTTCCAACATTGGGAGGGTGGGTGGGGCACCCGGAAGTGGGCAGAGTTTGCTCGAAGGCGGGGCTCTGTAGGCAAACACGCGTGGCTTTTGAGGTTTGTGCCATTTTAGGTATTTAGTTGTTTTTAGCTTGTGTTTCTAGGTCTTACCGTCTCACTTTATTAACTCAGAAGGGGAAAGCTTGGGTTCTGAAGTAAGTTACTAATTATTAAAGCTTCTGACTTAGGTATAAAAAAAAAGTATATATTTAGAAAAAAACGAAGTAGAGCGTTAAATGGTCTTCAGTGTTCAAGGTAATGATTGGTCAATATTCTGTAATTTACAATGGAAAATACCGTTAAAAATTAGTTTTTAGTTCCATTGTAGAGATGAAAAAATTGAGGTTTGGAGATAATAAGGTTCCACACAACAAGGACATAGCTGGAAATTGGAGCTAGGTGTACTTAATGCCGGAGTCTGTGCCCTCAACCACTATACTCTTTTAGTAAGCCCTAGCTATCCTCCCATAGTCTAAGCCCCACATGGTTCTGCTCCTTAAGAGCACGGGTAACTGTCAGTCCACCTCTACCCGCAGTTAGAAATGGGGATGTTACTGAGATTTCTCCATCCAACCATTCCACAAATAGTGAGTGCCTAGAAATTGGGCTCCAAGCTCCAGAATACAGAAGAACCAATTCGGAGAGCTCAGCGCAAGCCCAGCAGGTCAGGGTGGGGCTCAATCACAGGCTGAGCCTGGGGGAAGTTGGACACCTTTTTGACTGATATGGGCAGCCTGAGCTATGGCAGGGGCCTTCCTCATGAACCTCTGTCAAGGACTCTAGTAATAGAGAAATTGGGCTGGGGGCAGAAGCTTGGGGTTTGGAATAAATGGACATCTCTTAGAACAGAAGGGGAAGAAGATGTCTTTGCCCCCCAAAAGAAGAATTAATAACTGACAAAGTGTGGTTTTTGTTTCCTAGTTTTTCTCATTGTTCCTTTAGTGGTGGCATTTTACAGATGAGGAAAACTGAGGCTCTGAGAGAATAAACTAGTGACTGTGTTGAGATTCATATGGAGAGAGTCCACTCTGAAAACTGTCCTGCAAATGAACAACCCTTTCAGAATGTTTATAAATGTGGATTGTATATGTTTAAAGTGACAGCCTCTCCACAAGACATGGAATTCAATTTATATTGATTGGGCCATTATTTTCCCCAAAACATACGGTAGACACCACTTACAGAGAATGGCAGTGAGATGGTTCGTTAAACTCTACTGAGGCTTAGCTAGGCAGAAGCATGGATCCCATGCATACTTCGATAATTCACAAACTTCACTGAGACCTTTAATCAATATTTCTATGAACCCTAGTGGCTTAGTGGTTAAGAGTTTGGCTGCTAACCAAAAGGTCGGCAGTTCAATCCACCAAGCACTCCTTTGAAATGCTAAGGGGCGGTTCTGCTCTGTCCTACAGGGTCGCTATGAGGTGGAATTGACAGCAATGGGTTTCCTTTTCACTCCTTTCAAAATTTGACAGCTGAGTCACTTTTTATTTTTAAGACAGCTTTATTGAGATAAAATTAACATACAATAAACTGAGCACATTTAAAGTGTACAATTGATAAGTTTTGGAATATGTATACACCTCTGAAATCAAGTGAACATATCCATTGCTCTAAAAAGTTTCATCGTGCCCCTTTGTAATTCTTACCTTCCATTCCTCCCTGCTCCCAACACCCAAGTATTTACTGCTTTGTGTTATCAGTATAGATTTGTTTACATTTTTTAAAGTTTTATATAAATGGAATCAGATGGCTTGTATTCTTTTTTTGTTGTTGTTCTGGCTTCTCTCACTCCGTAATTATTTTGAGATACACACATGTTGTTCTGTGTATCAGTACGTCATTCCTTTTTATTGCTAAGTGTATTCCGTTGTATGAATGTACCACAATTTGTTTATCCATCTGTTGAGTGACATTTGAGTTGCGTCCAGTGTTTAACTATTACCAATAAAGCTGCTATGAACGTTTGTGTACAAGTCACAGCATAATCAAAATTTCACTCTATGAAGAGTTAAGTGAGTATTATTGAGGAGTGGAGCAACTCAAGTTGGGCAGCAGAAAGTGAAAGTACAGAGTGCTCCACTGTTCTGAAAAAGGGCAGTGTTTTTATACTCAGAGTTTGTCATGACCAGTATCACAGACATTTTAAAGAGCAATTCCTTCTTCACATTGGTTCCTGATAACAATTTGGGTAAGCAATTTCCTAGGACATTTTCATTACATGGTTTCTGGAATGTCCTTGGCGCATACTTTCTGAGAACATCCACTTCTCCTTGGCCCCCTCTTTTGTCCGCCTAAGAGTGGCTTGGGTTAACTCCTTATTGAGAGCCCATTCTGAACACTTCTGTGTTTTGAAGGTCTGCTAGCACAAAATCTTTGTATGACCATGCATTTCCTTTCCTCTTGGGTAAGTATCTAGGAGTAGAATGATTGGATCATATGGTAAGTGCATGTTTAACTTTTTAAGACATTGCTAAAAAGCTTAGCAGTTGTGGTTGTACAATGTAACATCCCCACCAATAGTGTATGAGAGGTCCAAAAAAAAAAAAAAAAAAAAAAACCAAACCCATTGCCGTCTAGTTAATTCTGACTTATAGCAACCCTATAGGACAGAATGGAAACCTGGGTGGTGTAGTGGTTAAGTGCTATGGCTGCTAACCAAGAGGTCGGCAGTTCGAATCCACCAGGCGCTCCTTGGAAACTCTATGGTGCAGTTCTACTCTGTCCTATAGAGTCACTATGAGTCAGAATCGACTCGACAGCGGTGGGTTTTTTTTAATAGGACAGAATAGAACTGCCCCATAGGGTTTCCAAGGAGTACCTGGTGGATTCGAACTGCTGACCTTTTGGTTAACAGCCACAGCTCTTAAGCACTACGCCACTGGGGTTTCTGTTGTAAGTTCCAGTTCTACAATATCTTTGCTGACACTTGGTATGGTCAGTCTTTAGATTTTAACTATTCTAATTGGTGTTTTTTTTTTAATTGGTGTGTAGTGGTATTTCCTTGTGGTTTTAATTTGCATTTTCCTACTGACTAGTAATGTGGAACATTTTTTTGTATGTTTATTTGCAATCTGTATATCCTTTTTTTTTTTTTTATTGTGCTTTTGGTGAAAATTTACACCTCAAGCTAATTTCTCATTAAAAAATTCATAAACATATTGTTTTGTGACATTAGTTGCAATCCCCACAATGTGACAGTACGCTCTCCTTTTCCATCCCAGATTCCCTGTGTCCATCTGACCACTTTCTGACCCTTCCTGCCTCCTCAACCTGCTTTTGGACAGGAGCTGCCCATTTGGTCTCATATATCTGATTGAACTAAAAAATATAATCCTCACATGTATTATTTTTTGTTTTATAGTTCTGTCTAATCTTTGTCTGAAGGGCGGGCTTTGGGAATGGTTTTTGTTCTGGATTAACAGTGCGTCTGGGTGCCATAGTTTTGGGGGTTCTTTTAGTCTATGCCGGACCATTAAGTCTGGTCTTCTTACATGAATTTGTGTTCTGTTCTACATTTTCCTCCTGTTCTGTCCAGGACTGTCTGTTCTCTTCCCTGTCAGGGTGATTATTGGTGGTAGCTGGGCACCATCTAGTTCTTCTGGTCTTAGGTTGGTAGAGTCTCTGGTTCATTTGGTCCTTTAGTCCTTTGGGTATATTTTTCTTGTGTCTTTGGTTTTCTTTATCCTCCTTTGTTCTGAGTGGGATGGGACCAGTTGATGTATCTTAGATGGCCACTTGCAATATTTTAAGACCCCGGATGTCATTCACCAATGTGGAATGTAGAACATTTTTTTAATAAATTATGTTATGCCAGTTGACCTAGATGTCCCTTGAAACTATGGTCCCCAGGCCCCAGCCACTGTGTACTCAAAGTGTTTGGATGTGTCCAGGAAACTTCTTTGCTTTTGCCTTGGTCCGGTTTTGCTGACTTCTGTGTGTTGTCCTTCCCTTCACTGAAGCTGATCCTTGTCTACTGTCTAATTAGTAATTTCCCCATCCCTCCCTCCCAACTCTCATAACCATCAAAGAATACATTTTCTGTGTTTATACCTTTTCTTGAGTTCTTACAATAGTGGTCTCATACAATATTTGTCTTTTCGTGACTGACTAATTTTACTCAGCATAGTACCATCCAGATTCATCCATGTTGTGAGATGTTTTGTGGATTTATGTGTATCTCCTTCGATGAAGTATCTGTTGACATACTTGGCCCATTAAAAAAAATTAGGTTGTTTTGTTACTATTAAGTTTTGAGAGTTCTTTATATATTCTGAATAAAGTCCTTAATCAGATAACTGCTTTGCAAAGATTGTCTCCCAGTATGTGGCTTTTCTTTTCATTCTTTTAACAGTGTCTTTTGAAAAGCAGAAGTTTCAGATTTTAATAAAGTCTAGTTTACCTTTTTGTGGATGTGCTTTTAGCGTTGTATCTAAAAAATGGTGGCTTAGCCCAAGCACACAAAGATTTTCTCCTGTATTTTCTTCTAGAAGTTTTAGGTTTTACATTTAGGTCTATTATGCACTTCAGTAAATTTTATGTATGGTTGAAGGTATGGACCTATGTTTTCTTCATACGGATATTTAATTGTCCAGCAGTTACTGAGGTTATTCTTTCTCTACTGCATTGCCTTTGAGCTTTTCTCAAAAATCAGTTATCCAATTCCATTTTATAAAAATATTATTTAATAAATATTTCTTCATCCTCAGCTATATGTTAAGGAACCCTGGTGGTGCAACAGTTAAGTGCTCTGTTGCTAACTGGATGGTTGGCTGTTTAAACCCACCCAGTGGCTCTGGAAGAAAGATCTGGTGATCTGCTCCCATAAAGATTACAGCCTAGGAAACTCTATGGGGCAGTTCTGTCACATGGGGTCTCTATGAGTCAAAATTGACTCAGTGGCACCTAACATCAACAATAGCTATATGTCAGACAGTGTGCTAGCACTGGAGGTATTTATCAGTCAGTAGTCTACTCATACTACCTTAGTCTTTGGTTACATAGACTAGAGACCAGGTATGGCTAAATTAAACTAAATAACATTCATTGGAAGAATGAGAGGTATAATGGAATTGAAGAAAAAGTTGAACAGTCAAGTCGCAGCTCCCTTGAGGAATAGGGTATAGGGGGAGCTAATGCCACAAAGGATATTGAGGCCCTGTTAACAGAAGAAAAGGGCATAGTGCTAGTTAATGTTTACTGTAGCATTGCTTCCCAATTTTTTTTCCATCATTGCACACATGGTAAGTGATCAGATTTTGCAAGTGCAAGAAGGTAAATTATGGGAATTAGGAGGTGTCTATGAGGTTTGGTGAAAAAACTCATTACATTTTTTTGTGTTACGTAATTGTAAGAAAAATGCAAAATATTAGCAAAGAGTAAATATTGAACTTGTAAAAACCTCTAAACTCTTTAAAAATTGGATGAGAAACTTAAGCATGCTCTCGTGATATGATTTTACTTTAAACCTTTTATTAAAGTATAATATACATAAGGAAAAATATGTCTATCATAATTATACAACTTAATAAATTTTCATAAACTAAACACACCTGTTTGAGTTAAGTATATCTGTATAACAAACCACCCAAAAACTTAATGGTTAAGATAGCAACATTTAGTTTGTTCCTGAATCAGTCATTTGGGCAGGGTTTGGCTGGGATAGCTTGAAGGCTGGAAGCTGGAATCGCCTGAAGACTTCCTCACACGTTTGGCTGTTAATACTACCTGTTGGCTGGAACTTTAGCTGTGTCTGTGGCCAGAATACTTACACAAGGCCTTTCCATGTGGCTCCTTGACTTCCTTACAGGAAGGTGGCTGGGTTCCAAGGAGGAGTGTCTCAAGAAAGAGGGCCAGGTGGGAGCTATATTGCCTTTTCTCGCCTGTCCTTGGAAGTCATCCAGTGTCAGTTCCAGAACATTCTGTTTGCTAGAGGTGAGTCACTAAGTCCGGCCCACATTCAAGGGGAGGGAATTGGACGTCACTTTTTAAAAAAAATTGCAACATTATTGCTTTTATCATTTTTTCTTATTGTGGTAAGTGTATGTATATATATATATATATATAAAACAGCATTTGCTATTTCAACATTTTTTACATGTATAATTCAGTGGCATTAATTAGGATTGTCAAATAATTAGTGGATATGTTTTAACACCGCCATGCCTAGGTAATCAGCATTCTGATCAAGGAGCAGAACATTACTAGCAGCCCAGACCTTGCCTCCCAATCTCTACCTTCTGCCCCAGGGATAACCACTATACTGATTTCCAACATGATTAATGTTGCCTGTTTTTATACTTTGTATATATTTTTTTATAGATGCAGTGGAAACCCTGGTGGCGTAGTGGTTAAGTGCTATGGCTGCTAACCAAAAGGTTGGCAGTTTGAATCCGCCAGGCGCTCCTTGGAAACGCTATGGGACATTTCTATTCTGTCCTGTAGGGTCACTATGAGTCGGTATCGACTCGACGGCAGTGGGTTTGGTTTTTGGGTTTATAGATGGGGTCATACAACGTATACTCTTTTGTGTCTGGCATCTTTCTTGCAACATTGTGAGATTCATTTCTGTTGCTGCACATTGATCTTATTGCTGTTCAGTATTCTATTTTGTAAACGGTACATTATCCAGTTCATTGTTCATAAGCATTTCAGTAATATGCAGTTTTTGGCTAATATGAGCGGTTCTGCTCTGAAATTCAAGTACATATCTTTTGGTGAACATACGTATGTATTTCTGTTGAGAATAGGCATAAGAGTGATATTTCTGGGTTTTAGGGTATGCATATGTTTAGCTTTAGTAGATACCGCCCAACAGCTTTCCAAACTGTGCTGCCTACAGTGTGTGATCATGAGCATTTCTTCATGAAATGTTTCTGCCAAAGCTACCATCCATGGACTTGCCGCATGCCGTATCCACTGTGATGGTATCCCACACAGCATCACCTTGGATCAAGAGACTCACTTCACAGCAAATAAAGTGTGGCACTGGGCCCATTCTCATGGAATTCACTGGTCTTACCATGTTACCCATCATCCTGAAGCAACTGGCTTGATAGAATGATGAAATGACCTTCTAAAGACACAATGACGGTGACAGCTAGGTAGCAGTACATTGCAGGGTTGGGCAGTGTCCTCCAGGAGGCTGTATATGCTCTAAATCAGCATCTGGTATACAGTGCTATTTCTCTCATAGCCAGGATTCATGGGTCCAGGAATCAAGGGGTGAAAGTGGAAGTGGCACCACTCACTATTATCCCTAGTGACCCACTTGAAAATTTTTGCTGCTTGTCCCCATGTCTTTATACTCTGCAGGTCTAGAGGTCTTAGTTCCAAATGGAGGAATGTACCTACCTGGAGACACATATTACTGGAAGTTAAGAATGCCACCTGGCCATTTTGGGGCCCTTACGCCTCTGGATCAACAGGCAAAGAAAGGAGTTGCTATACCGGCTGGTGTGATTGATCCTGATTACCCAGAGGAAATTGGATTGATATTACATAAAGGAGGTAAAGAAGAGCATGTCTGGAAGGCAGGAGATCCCTTATGGCGTCTGTTGGTACTACCATGCCCTGTGATTCAATTCAATGGAAAACTACAGCAACTTAATTCCAACATGACTACTAATGGCCCCAACCCTTCAGGAATGAAGGTTTGGGTCACCCTACCAGGCAAAGAACCACAACCAGCTGAGGTGCTTGCTGAAGGCAAAGGGAATATGGAATGGGTGGTGGAAGACGGTAGTTCTAAATACCGGTTACGTCCGCATGACCAGTTGCAGAAACGAGGATAGTAATTGTTATATGAGTATTTCTGCCTTGTATGTGTGCATCACATATAAGGTATAAACAGGGCTAGTGCATTTTTGGTTGTATGTTTGTTGTATCACTTATATGCAAGTATGACTTTATAATTGTCTTTATTCAGAGATTATGTATGGTTTGGGGAGATGTGTACAGGTGCCGAGTTAACAAGGGGTGGACTGTGATCTTTAAGGTTGTGTGTCAACTTAGCTGGGTCATGATTCTCAGTGGTTTTGCAGTTATGATGTACTTTGGCAGTCATATGATGATGTGATCACTTCCGTGGTGAGATTTGGTATAATGCAGTCATCTCCATGATGGAATCTGCTGTGAGTAGCCAGTCAGTTGAAAGGGAGTTTCCTTCAGGGTGTGGGCTACATAGGATATAAGTGGAGTTTCTGGCAAGGCTCGAGGGCTTTTGCTTGCACTGGATCCTGCAGCTGGCTCCTGTTCATCTGACCCCTGGTTCTTGGAACTTAAACTAGCAGCTTACCTATTATCTTGCCTGCCAATCTTGGGATTCACTGGCCTTCGCAGCCTGTGAGCCAGAGCCCTGCTCTCTAACTTGAGAATCTTGGGTTTGCCAGCCCCTGAAGCTATGTGAATCAGGAGAAGCTTCCAGCCTGATCCACGTTCTAGCCTCTACAACCGTGTGAGCCATTTCCTTAGTACTAATCTCTCTATATATTTATACGTTTCACTTCTCCAGAGAACCCAGTCTAAGACAATACCTCTTTATGATAATCTCTTCAATTCTTGAGAATTACCATTGACTGGAATCTTTGTGCACATAAGAAAGTGATGACAAACAGCAGAAGAGAATGTATTGCTTTTTCTCCAATTGACAGAACATCTTTTATTGTCATTAAACAGAATTCAGATAATTTGTTCTTTTTAAATTATACTCTATCAATCTAACAGCTCATTCACTGTACGTATAAGGTTAAAATTCTTTGTAGTGATGAGAATAGTTTATAATCCGTTCACATTTTTCATATCAAGTATTTCAAAATCATAATGTTTTTCCTTAAACATACGCAGTTGTTCTACTAGTCTTCACAGATAGTCTGTAGAAGTCAAATTATAATGCTAACCAACATTAGTAAACTGTTTTTTAATCCCATTTCTCCAAAAGTTGAAAATTTGCTTTGGATCTATAAACTTTACATATGTATGTTAAAAATAGGTCCAGAGTCCACCACAAGGGATGGTGCAGTGAGTACCCTGGCATAGTAATGGTGACTGAAGAAGTAAGAGGAGGGTATCAATATTTGAACCTTGATACAGAAAGCCTGTTTGGGGAGGCCATTTTACAGACACTGCCAGGCCACATCGACCTCCTCCCCCAAGGAGAGACCTGGTGGAATAAATATCCTGGCATCACTCTCCTCACCCCTCTGATATCATGATATGTTGTCATGATTTCTATTATTGTACAATTTTTGAGTAGTACGTTTTCTATCTCCCTTGCTTCACTGATTGACAGTATTGGCAATGTACATGTAAGTTGGTAAATGAGTGATTCTACAATTGCATAAGGTCAAATCCATTTCACTCACTTCTGTCTTGTGTGCTGTGGTTGTCATATATTTTTAATGCTGTGAGAACTTAAGAAATAAGAAAAACATGTCTTTTTTGTTTACCTAAATGTTTACTACCTCTGGTGCTCTTCATTCCTACGTGTAGATCTAAAGGCTCCATCTGGTACCATTTCACTTCCACCTGAAGGACTTCCTTTAACATTTTCTGCAGTGCAGGTCTTCAATGTTGGTTTTTTAAAAATGGCTGCACATTCTTGGACACATTTTCCATTGGGACATTAGATTTCTGTTCCCTCCTTTTGAATCTGGGTAGATCAGTGACTTCCTTGACCTGTACAGTACTGTGGAAGTGAAACTATGAGTTCTAAGACTACGTCATAGAAGGCCTTGGAGCTTCTGCCTTGTTCACCAGAACACTTGCTCTTAGCATCCTGAGCCACCATGTGAGAAAACCACCATGTTGGAGAGGCCACATTCTGGTCAACAGTCCCAGCCAAGTCCAACCTTCTAGTCATTCCTGCCAAGGTGCCAGATATAAGAGTCTTGGACTCTCCAGGCCTCCCATTCACCAGGTGAACACCAACCACCTAATCATCTCTCTTGATGCCTGAAGGAATATAAAGGTCACCCAGTTGAACCCTGCCCAAATTCTTGACTCACATAATTGTGAGAGTTATTATTTTTAAACTATGTTTTGGGATAGTTACACATCAATAGAAAAGTGGGACAGAATTTTGGATGCTGTTGCAGCAAAACCTAAAACATATGACGTTGACTTTGGGACAAGATGTTAAGCAAAAATAGAAAAGGCTTTGAGAAAATTGTTAGTGGAATTCTGATAGGCATCAAGGAAGGTGTTGATGCTGGTTTAAAGGAAAATAAGGAAAATATTACTGGAAGCTAGAGGAAGGAAGCCATTGCTATGTGGTGTCAGATAGTTTAGCAAACGTGGCAACATGGAAAGTAGAAAATGTATTTAATGAACTCATGTATCTGAGGAGATATACAAACAAAATGTTAAAAGTGTCATTTTTTTTTTTTTAAATGATGCATCATAAGGTTTGGATAGACAAAGTTGGAGTAGAGAAGGAATCATTCAATTTTCAAACAGAATTTAGAACTATATAGGCGCAAGATCTGAAAATAAAACTGTTTCTCATCCATAGTTTCTCACAGCGGAAGGTTCTCAAAGTAAAATAGAACACCAGGACGAAGATAAAATTTAGGGCCCTCTTAGAAACGTATGTACTGAAGGTAGAGATGACACAAGAGTGTGACTGTAAAATCTTTTAAGAGTTCAGAAACAGACAGAGGCCTTGTAAAGTTCTTACGGGGTGCTGTATAGACCCTTTCTATTAAACAGTAAGGCTTCTTAGAATCTTAAGGAGTTCTTAAGGGAGTCCAAGGTAGAGAAAGTTTTCCTAGAGGCAGATGTAGCTTTTATCTGTTGGAGTATATTATAAATTGATACACAAAAAATCTACACAGTTTTTAAAGGAATTGTACCAGTTGTGGAAACGCTGGTGCGTAGTGCTTAAGACCTGTGGCTGCTAACCAAGAGGCTGGCAGTTCAGATCCACCAGGCGCTCCTTGGAAATTCAATGGGCAGTTCTGCTCTGTCCTGTGGGGTTGCTATGAGTCAGAATCGACTTGACAGCAGTGGGTTTTGAGTTTAATACCAGTTTGTCCTGAAAACAGGCTTTTGGGCCCTCAAACCTTTATAGGCATGAAGCAGACTAAAAAGGCTGTTCAGCTGCAAAAATGAGCTGTTTCTTACTGAAAAGGAAGAATGACTTAGAAGGTAAAACCAAGATCCCAAAGGGAAGAATAAATAAATAGCAAAGCCAAAAAACATCAAAAAATCATTCCCGGGAGCAGGACTGGGCCCAAACCAAGGACCTGGTGACACATGTCCAGTTGAATTTTAGAATTTCAGTGAACTGGTGACTTCTATGAGCCTCCTATTTTCCTCCTTTCTTGAATGGAAGTATCTATTGCAGTTAGCCTATGCCTTTCCCATCACTGTATATTGGGTTTGTGTGGGACAATAACATATCTCTTAGTTCATAGGTTTTCAGATCAAGAGGATCTGAACCCAAGAAACTGAACTCATGGAGCCTCATCCATCCTGGACTTGATTTAAATAATGAAATCCTGGACTTTGAGCCTGAGCTTGATGCCATAATGTGGTGAAGCTTTTTTTCTATTTGTTTTTTTTTCTGGGGGTTGGGGGGTCTTTGGAATGGGTGAGTATATATTTCATGAGGAGGAATGTAAATAAATTTTGTGCAGAGGGCAGACTGGACAAAATTTATTTTAAAATTCTATTTAAATATTTTAAAATCATTTCCACATTTTTTTTTTTTCTATTTCATCAAGAGGTGGGGGTCTATGTTCCCTCCTTTTGAAATGAGTGGGCCTGTGATTGCCTCACCTAAAAGGCCATAGCCAAAGTGATGATTTGTGACTCCTGGGGCCAGGTCATAAAAGACCATGAAGATTTCATCTTATTTTCCAGAACTCTTACTCTTAAAGCCTTGGGGTTCTAGGTAGGAAGCTTTATTACCCTGGGGCCCCCATGTTGGTAAGGCCACATGTAGGCTCTTTGGTTGACAGTCCCAGCAAAGCCCAGCCTTTTAGCCTTCCCCACCAGTGTGCCAGATATGTGGGTGAAGCCATTGTTGACCTCTAGGCCAGCCAGCCATCAGATGAATACCACCAAGTGATACCCGTTGATTCCAAAAGGAACGAAAGAATAACTTAACCATGGCCTGCCAAATCCCTGACTCACTATATTGTGAAATATAATAAAAAAACTTGTTTCAAGCCACAGAGTTTCAGGGTAGTTTGTTCCTCAGCAGTAGACAAGTGGAACATTTGTTGATTATGGATTGTCTTTATTTTTGAATTTCTGAAAATTTATTTTTGCCTTCTTTTTTTGAAAGTTCTTTTTTCTTTTTTAAACATTTTATTGTGTTTTAGGTGGAAGTTTACTTAGCAAATTAAATTCCCATTTAACAATTTTTGTACAACTTGTTCCATGACATTGGTTACGTTCTTCACAGTGTGCCTCCCTTCTTATTATTTCCATTCTTTGTGTTCTGTTTCCATTAATCTAGCATCCCTGCTCCTCCTTAGCTTCTCATCTTTGTTTTAGGGTAAATGTTGACCGTTTGGTCTCTTATAGTTGATTATTTATTGAACGTTATTTTTGCTAGATATAGAACTCAAGGTAGACAGTCTTTTTCTTTCAGTACAAAATGTTGGAAATCCTGGTGGCGTAGTGGTTAAGTGCTACCACTGCTAACCAAAGGGTTGGCAGTTCAAATCCGCCAGGCGCTCCTTGGAAACTCTATGGGGCAGTTCTACTCTGTCCTGTAGGGTTGCTATGAGTTGGAATTGACTCGATGGCGCTGGGTTTGGTTTTTTGTTTTTTTTTGGTACTAAAATGTTACTCGTTCCATTGTCTTCTCACTTGTATTCTTTCTCATAAGAATCAAGTAGTTATTCTTACTGTTGTTTCCCTGAATATAATGTGTCTTTTTTCTCTGGCTGCTTTTACGATTTTCTCCTATCATTGTTTTTCAGCAATTTGCTTATGACTTGTTTTTTTCCCCTTATCATTGAGTGTCTTAGATTGGTGACTTTATAGAGAGCCATTTTTTCTCCGTGTTTACTTATGATTGTTTCTATTGCCCTGTCTTCAAATTTCTCTTCATCAGAGACTAACTTCTTCACCTTTTCAGCGAAAAATAATCTTCTGTGAAAGCCACTTAGCAGCCTTCATAGAAGTGATCATTTCGGATACTGTATTTTTTTGTTGTTGTTGTAAAATATTTTTTCTGGTTCTTGTTTTAATTTTAAAATATTTCTATTGAGATATTCTATTTTACCTTAATTATATTACATTTTTTCTTTAAATTTTTAATCATATTTTTAATACCTCTTTTAAAGCCCTTGTCTGCTAATTTTATCATCTCAGTCATTACAAGGTCAGTTTCTATTGACTGATCTTTTCCTTGGTTGTGGGTTATATTTTCCTGATTCTTTACATTTGTAACGTATGCTCTAGTATTTTTCAATGTATACTGTACATAATGGATGCTATACTGTTGTAAGTTTATATTTTGTTATCCTCCTTAATGGATTCTTTTATTCTGGCAGGCAGTTAATTTACTTGCATATCAGTTTGATTCTTCTGAAGCAAAAAAAAATTTTTTTGACCATTTTATTTTGAGATAATTGTAGATTCACACGCGGTTGTAACAAATAATGCAGAGAAATCCTGCGTATCCTTTACCTAGTTTTCTCCAATAGTAGCATCTTGAATGACTGTAGTACAATATAACAACCAAGAAATTGACTTTGATACAACCCACTGGCCTTATTCAGATTTTACCAGTTTTATATGCATTCATTTGTTTGTGTTTGTGTGTGGTGTGCTTGTGCATTTAGTTCTATACAATTTTATAATTTTTTCATGCATGTAGATTTGGAATGAGGGATGTCATTGATGATGTCAGATGGATCTTGGCCAAAATCAAAGAATACCAGAAAGGTGATTACCTATGTTTTCTTGACTATATGAAGGCATTCAATGGTAGATCATAGTAAATTATGGATAACATTAAGAAGAATGGGAATTCCAGAATGCTTAAT
This sequence comes from Loxodonta africana, assembly GCF_030014295.1. Taxonomy (NCBI): domain Eukaryota; kingdom Metazoa; phylum Chordata; class Mammalia; order Proboscidea; family Elephantidae; genus Loxodonta; species Loxodonta africana. Next base: position 56,863,785 of record NC_087351.1, on the reverse strand, counting down.
TTTATGCATGCAGAATCTGTACATGGATCAAGAGACAGTTGTTTGAACAGAACAAAGGCATTCTGCCTGCTTCAAAATTGGAAAAGGTGTGTGGCAGTATTGTATTCTTTTGCCATATTTATTCAATCTGTATGCTGAACAGATAATATGAGAAGCTAGACTATATAAAAAAGAATGTGGCATTAGGATTGGAGGAAGACTTATTAACAACCCAGACTGGGCAAAACATAACACATTGAACAGTCCACCAGCAGCATCTGTACTATTTACCCTTGGAATCAGAGACTGAGCCTCTTCTTGCTACACAGGAGAGCCGTGAGTCAGCTGTGGCTGTGGCTGGGACTCCAGTACAGCTGTCTGACTGCCTTGCTGGGTGTGGGAGGGGTAGGGACAGTGGAAAAAGAGATTTTTCTATCCTTTAAAATTTGCCCTTATTCTGCTTCAGTTTGTGGCTTGATGTTACCATCCTTTTCCTACTTTTTCAGCATTCCTACAGGATTGAGTACAGGGAAAATTCCAAATTTCTTAAAAAAGCTTAGAATAGGCCTTGTGTGATCTGTATTTTCCTCAACCCCCATCTACCTTTAAAACTCGCCTTCCACTATAACCTCTTTGAGCATGCCCAACTGCTTTTTCTGAAGTTGCTTGATTCTTTGCTGTTTCCTGCAGTTGCTACATCCATGATATTTTAGGCCTGTTTTTAACCATTTCGGTTACTTAGTTAATAATTTTATCTCATTAGCTGTACTTCATATTAAATGTTCTATGTGTAAATAACTGTTGCGGTTTGTGTCTCTTGACTGGATCCTGACTGATAGATCACTCATAACCACTGGAGGGAGATTTTGCCCTGAGGGGACTTTTGCCAATGCTTGGAGACATTTTTGGATGTCATGTCTTGGGAAGAGTTACTGGCATCTAGTTAGAAGAGGACAGGAATGTTGATAAACATCCTACAATGCACAGGACACTCCCCCACGACAAAGAATTATCCAACCCAAAATGTCAGTAGTGCCAAGATTGAACAACCTGCCTGTGACAGAAGCCAGGATCAGAAAACGGGAAGAGCAGGTCACGTAATAAGTGACAGACATAGGAAGTAGTTAATAGATTCATTTTTCTAGATGGCGTCTCTGGCACAGAAGCATTTTAATGATCTGTGTGAATGGCCCATGCCAGCTCTTGCAGTGTACTTTCTTATGTTTCCCTGGAACGTGGCAGCTTTAAAACTGAACAAATAACTCTTACCTTTTGGGCCAGGAAAAATGGGAAATATTGACCCAAACTCAACTATAATAGTTTATTCTTTGTTTTATTCTTTACCTGATTGTAGTTTTTTTCCTATTCTTTACTTTTCACTTTATGTAGCGCCTCCAGCTGTGATTTATGCTTATTTGCTTTCGATTCAAGACATTAGTTTTATTTTATGACTTGTTTTAGTTTGCCACTTCTTGCATGCTATTTATTGCTTGTCACATCTGATCTAACATAACATCTACTGCCTATGTCACCCACCCCCCAACATCTTGTTTTTACAATATCTGGAACCTTTTTCCTTATATAAATACTAAGCTCTAGGCGTCTGTTACCAGAGGTGGGCAGACCATACAGGAAGTCTCAGATTGGAGTTTCCTAGCAGTCATATGGAGAAGTATAATTATTATCAGTTACCGAACAGGCAAGACAAGGAATCATGATGGGTAACATAGCCTTGACTAGCTAGTAAGAAACATACCAATTTATAAATAAAAACAAATTCTTGGTCCTGAGCTCTGAGGGTGACTTATCACAGAAACATTTATTTAAGGACAGTGAATAATATATCAATGGTATTTTTTTTTTATACTAAATTACCATTTTATAAGAAATACAGGAAAAAATCCTCATTGGGGTGGTTTTTAAATTGACCATTTATGAAAAAGCTAGTGTTTATTTGTTCATCCATCCATCCATCTATCCATCTATCCATCCAATGAATACTTACTGTGTGTTAGGCCCTGCGCTACTACCTTATTTTATACAAGTAATTCGCACCTTCTACATTTGTTTGCCAAAGGTACCCTCCCTCCTCTATGTATTTTTGTAAGCACGCTATACTAATATTTTTTACAGCAGTGTATTAAAAACTCATAGCGGCTGTCAAGGATTGAATTGTGTCCTCCAAAAATATGTGTATCAATTTGGCTAGGCCATAATTCCCGGTATTGTGTGATTGTCCCCCATTTTGTCATCTGGTATGATTTTCCGATATGTTGTAAATCCCATCACTATGATGCTAATGAGATGGGATTTAGCAGCAGTTACTTTGATGAGATCTACAAGATTAGATTGTGTCTTGAGCCAATCTCTTTTGAGATATAAAAGAGAGAAGTGAGCAGAAAGACAGGGGGACCTCATACCACCAAGAAAGCAGCATGTGGAGCAGAGTGTGTCCTTTGGACCCAGGGATCTTGTGTGGAGAAGCTCCCAGACCAAGGGAAGATTGATGACAAAGACCTTCCTCCAGAGCCTACAGAGAAAGAAAGCCTTCCCCTGGAACCGGCTCCCTGAATTCAGACTTCTGGCCTACTAGGCTGTGAGAGAGTAAAATTCTGTTTGTTAAAGTCATCCACTTGTGGTATTTCTGTTATAGCAGCCCCAGATGACTAAGACAGCGGCAATTATGAAAATACCTCGCGGGAGGAGGATGTGGTTGTCAAACAAACATAGAAAGCATGCTTTATTTGTGTAAAGTACGGTATTATAGGATACCATGATGATCAGTAACAGACATTGCCTCTGGCACATAATACTTATAAATAGACATTAACTAAATATTCTTGACAAACAAATGTAAAATAGCGGCTATTACAAAGGCTTTGAAAGAGAGTTCCATTAGGGCCTTTAAGACAGATATTTGGTCTAGTCCTGGAGGCTTGGGAAGGACTCCTTGAAAAAATTAATCTGGAGCTCAGGATCCAAAGAATAAATAAGCTAATAAGGCACAGCAGAGGGAAGAGGATACCAACAAAAGGAACTGTACACTCCAAGTCCCTTTGTAGGAGGAGACTGGCATGGAATGATGAATGGACATGGTACCAGATAAGGTTGAGAGGAGGGTAGGGGCCAGTCTGTAAAGCACCTTGGACTCAAAGTGTGGTCTGAGGACCTGCAGCATCAGCATCACCTGGGGGCTTGTTGAAAATGTTGAATCTCAGGCACCACCCCAGACCTAGTAAATCAGAAGCTGCATTTTAGATTCCCAGCATGGTTCATATGCACATAGAAGTTTGAGATGCCCTGTTGTGAAGGAATTTTATGTCTATTCTGAGATCCATGTGTGAGCCACAAAATGTGTATTTGTATGTATGTTTATATATGTAGAATGTTGGAAGTGGATGTTGCACAAAGAATTTGTTTTCTGAAGAACAGATTGATATGGGCACAAGTACCTGTGGAGACACTGCTTGATAGGCTGTGTATCTCAAGGGCTTTTTGTGAGAATTAAATGAGTTATTACGGGAAAAAAGCACCTAGTACCTAGAGCATAGTAGGCACTCAATGATAATAATAGTAATTATCAGAGCTGACACTTATGGAGAGCTCCCTATTTGCTTACTATGTTAGCAAACTCCCACTGGCCTTCTTTTTGTAGAATGACTTCTGTGGTCTTATTTCAGTAATTTATATTCCATTTCAATTTTCCTTAGTCTATTTGCATAATTCAAGTAAATGAAGCACTTGTTAACATACATCCCTAGCCCCCACACACATAGTTTTTGGCACATGGACAGAAAGGGAATAGTAAAATATTAATCACTCAGTAACCCTTTTCTCAATCCCAGGCCACAGCTAGAACATTGTAATTAGTCTGGTGGTGCTTCCCTTTGGGTGATACAGTCTATACAGGACATATGACTCAGCTAGAGGACCACAGCTTTTTCATCTTTCCTATACAGGGGGAGCTGGGGGATTTGGGCTGTGTCTCAGGGCACGAATCCTATGAGTTGGATATAATACCACCAGCAGCTTCCTCAGTTTGGGGCAAGGGTCTGACCTTTCAGTGTGGTCTCCAACCACCAACTCCTTTTTGTCAGAGCATGTGATGGTTAAGATTGTGTGTCAGCTTGGCTGGGTCATGATTCTCAGTGTTTATATGTGATCAGCCCCATGATGGAATCTACTGTGAGTAGCCAGTCAGTTGAAACAGAGTTTCCTTCAGTACGTGGCCTGCATCTGAATATAGTGGACTTTCTGGCTTTTGCCTGCTCTGGATCCTGTAGCTGCCATCTGTTCATCTGACCTCTGGTTCTTAGGACTTGAGCTAGCAGCTTATCTGCCAAACTTGAGATTCGTTGATCTTCACTGCAAAGGAGCAAGAGCCCGCTCTCTGACCTGTTGGGTTCACCAGCCCCTTCAGCTACGTGAAGCAGTAGAAGCCTTGCGGCCTTGCCTGCTGATCTTGGGAATCGTTGATCTTGACAGCCTGTGAACAAAAGCCCTGCTCTCCAACCCTGCTGTCCTTGGGTTTGCCAGCTCCTGCAGCTATGTGGATCAGTAGAAGCCTCTGTGCTGATCCACAGACTTGGGACTTCCCAGCCTCTACAATCGTGTGAGCCATTTTCTTGATATAAATCTCTCTGTATATATATTTATATGCTTTACTGGTTTTGCTTCTCTAGAGAACCCAGCCTAAGACATAGCGGCACCAACTTTTTCTTAGCTTCTCTCTCCCAATGCTGTAACATCAGAACATGCACACACTTATGAATGCTTAACCTCTCGTTTCCTTATATCCACGAATGACCCAGATGGAAGATGATGTGTCTGACCACCATTGCTTCAGTTACTTTATGTTACTTACAGAGATGCATTTACTATATCAGAACATTTTTTTTTTCTGGATGAATGATCAAAAATTCATTTAATTTTGAGATGATATATACTTATTATCTTAATACTAGCCTCTGGCCCTGTTTCTAAGAGGAAGAAAGACCTCAGCAGGGTAAGGGTCATGGATTGAATTATGTCCCCACTAAAATGTGTGTATCAACTTGGTTAGGCCATGATTCCCAGTATTGTATGGTTGTCCTCCATTTTGTGGTTGCAATTTTATGTTGAGAGGATAAGGGTGGGATTGTAACACCACCCTCACTCAGGTCACCTCCCTGATCCAAGGTAAAGGGAGTTTACCTTGGTGGACTGCACCACCTTTTATCTCTCAAGAGATAAAGGGAGGCAAGCAGAGAGTTGGGGACCTCGTACCACCAAGAAAGTAGTACCAGGAGCAGAGTGCATCCTTTGGACAGAGGGTCCCTGTGCCTGAGAAGCTCCTCGACCAGGGGAAGATTGAGGACAAGAACCTTCCTCCAGAGCTGACAGAGAGAGAAAGCCTTCCCCTGTAGCCAATGCCCTGAATTTGGACTTGTAACCTACTATACTGAGAGAAAATAAATTTCTTTTTGTTAAAGCCGTCCACTGATGGTATTTCTGTTACGGCAGCACTACTAGATAACTAAGACATAAGATTGCCTACATAAATTGAAACCTGTTTTACCTTTCTTCATTTCATTTCTCAAGGTTAGAAATGGAAATATACCTTTAAGAACTATCCAGTATACTTTATGATTTACAGAAATTAATGTAACCACACAAATTTTCTGGCAACTAAACCAGAAGAGATTAGTTAGATCAGAATAGAATGTAGTTACAGCAAGTCTACTGTAAGTCAGCTACTGTCAAGAAATCCCTGGTTGGCTATTCCAGTTTGCTGAGCAGATGCTTTTGGGTCAGGATCTAGATATCCTTTTGAATGAGAGGTTCAGCTTCTGTAATGGAAATATATAAAAACTTCACTCCCCTAACTGACAACATGTAAGAAAGCCCTTCAGAAGTTTTTCATTATAGTTCCTGCATAACTGGGAATTGCCATTCAAAATGGCTGCAGTCCCTCAATCATTTGTAGATCTGGGCGTGTGATGTGGTTACTTCTCCAGTTGCTAGCAGATGTAGTAGCAGAATCACCAAAGATAGCAAACATGTGTGAGAGGCAGGCATAACAGCCAGTTTGGGGGAACACCCTGCCAGCCAAGGAAGTTCTGGGAGACAAGATTACATGCCAGTTGATAAAAGGGAGAGTCTTTGGTCTTATATTAGGCAGCTTCTCTCCTTCTATGTTTAGTATTTCTGTTTTAGAAAATGTGCCTTGATGGATGTTAGAAAAATGCCATACTTTATGTGAGTGTGAGGAGGTGTAGATCGAATTCTAAAGTAAGCTTTCTCATGATAAGGTCTTTATAACATATTGACTTTTGAGCCCACCAGCATAAGTTACTTGCTAAATGAACTTTCAGATAATTGATTGAGTTAACCTATTGAATAAGGTATCCATTTGGGTACAGAGTGTCAGCAAAACACAATTTTATTTGACTTAATTAATGTTTTAGTGGATAATAACTGGAAAACATGCTCAACTGGGTTTTGAGGTTGTTTTAGGAGAATTTTTGGTCAAATATCAGGAAAGACTGCTTCCTTCTTGTTAGGGCTCAAATTAATTAATTATTTCTTTATATAAGGCAATGAATGAGTGGTTCAGAACTTCAAGAGATGGGTATTAATCAGAAGTATTTTTAAAAATGAAATCCCTTTATTTTCAACTCAATAAAACACTGATAATCAGATATCTTTTTTTTTTTTGAGTCATGTAATTCTTTGAACTTTATTTCATAATCTCCAATGTTTTAAGAAGTTATTAAAAATTCTTTTTTACATAACTGAAATTTAGGGCAGTTTAGAATACACTTGTCAAATCAATCCTAGCAGAACATTCTATTAACTCTAATAATAGTAGTGGAACATACATTTTATTGTCACAAGGATTCTGGAGAGTTTATGGGCAAGGAGTCTCAGGAATCCAAAGCTTCCAAAAAGCTTCTCAATGGCATTTCCTCAGGCACATGACCTTTTCCCTACTTGAACCCTGATAAAAAATTTAACGATAGAAAAAGTCTCACAAAAGTCTCCATATTTTATTGTTCCATGATACTCCGGTCTATTAATTTTCTAAAATTGTTGTTGTTGCTGTTGTTGGGTGCTGTGCAGTCGATTTTCAACTCACAGTGACTCCATGTGACAGAGTAGAGCTGCCCCCTAGGTTTTTTTTTTTTTTTATTTTTAACTTTTATTAAGCTTCAGGTGAACGTTTACAAATCCAATCAGTCTGTCACATATAAGTTTACATACATCTTACTCCGTACTCCCACTTGCTCTCCCCCTCTTGAGTCAGCCCTTTCAGTCTCTCCTTTCGTGAGAATTTTGCCGGCTTCCCTCTCTCTCTATCCTCCCATCCCCGCTCCAGACAAGAGTTGCCAACACAATCTCAAGTGTCCACCTGATATAATTAGCTCACTCTTCATCAGCATCTCTCTCCCACCCGCTGACCAGTCCCTTTCACGTCTGATGAGTTGTCTTCGGGGATGGTTCCTGTCCTGTGCCAACAGAAGGTCTGGGGATCATGGCCGCAGGGATTCCTCTAGTCTCAGTCAGACCATTAAGTATGGTCTTTTTATGAGAATTTGGGGTCTGCATCCCACTGATCTCCTGTTCCCTCAGGAGTTCTCTGTTGTGCTCCCTGTCAGGGCAGTCATTGGTTGTGGCTGGGCACCAACTAGTTCTTCTGGTCTCAGGATGATGTAGGTCTCTGGTTCATGTGGCCCTTTCTGTCTGTTGGGCTCTTAGTTGTCGTGTGGCCTTGGTGTTCTTCATTTTCCTTTGCTCCAGGTGGGTTGAGACCAATTGATGCATCTTAGATGGCCGCTTGTTAGCATTTAAGACTCGATAATCAGATATCTTAACTGGTTTTCTCATTCTCCCTTTTCTCCTCTGCTATGATCCCTCTACTTGAAATTTTCAAGGGTCTAAGCTGGCTGGAAATACCTCTTCATTTGTCTCCGATCCTAGAAAAGAAATATGATGGTGGTTAAGCTCTGGACGTTTTCTGATTACTGTTTCATCCCTCTGAGGTGACTTGTCTCCTATTTTATACCCAAGATGATTGGCAGTGATGACTTTCAATCACTAGATTGGGGGTGGGGTGGGGTCTTCCTCCAGGAGGTGATAATACAAACCAGCAAGTGGGCAGATTCTCACAACTGTCCAGGATAACAAAGACTGTAGAACCTCTCTTGCTTTTGTTTTCTCTTGACATATAAATCATCCTGTGGAAAAAAAAATGGCCTAAACTTTGCTGTACAATGCTCTCATAGTGGCAGTTTTCAAATCAGCACAGTCACATTTAAAGGAAGCATTGTGACATTGAAAGTGGCTGAGAAGAGCCCTGCCAGCCCCACTAGCCTGCCTCACAGGACTGTTTAAGGATTGCCAGGGCAGCTGTTTCCTATATCACCAACTTGAAACAGAGCTTTGATGTAATTGTTATTAAAAAATGCTTTTTCTTTATTCTTATTAAAACTTGAGAAGGTGAGATTAATTTATCGATTCGTTTATATACAGATGTAAAAGAACCATAGCTCTGCTCTGTTTTGTGCCATTTAATACAGAAATTTGCATTGACAGAAGGCCATTACTGCCCACTTTGGGTGGCACAGACAGTTAAGCACTCGGCTATTAGCCAAAAGATTGGTGATTCAAACCCACCCAGAGGCACTTCTTAAGACAGGCTTGATGATATGCTTCTAAAAGGTCATAGCCTAGAAAACCCCACTGCCATTTTACTCTGCACACATTTTACTCCGCCATGAGTTGGAATCTACTTGAAGGCAACTAAGCAACTGGTCCTTGTGCTAGTTTTATGATTAAGGATTGAAGGATTATTAAAACAATATTTTTATTCCACGTGTGATTGTTAAACTTCTCCCACCAATTATTTCTATCAGGAGAATTAAAAAAAAAAAAGAAAAGAAAAAAAAACCCAATAAATGCTATAAAAGTATTAAAAAAAATATTTCACTGGTTTTTCTGTTGGGGGAAATGGAGTTTAATGGTGGTCCATGTAGGGAACCCTACCTATTTCCTTTGCAGGATTCTAGATTGAAAAACCCATGCCTGTAATTCAAGTAGGAGAAAGCTATTTTAGAATTTGGAGTTTGTCCTTTTATAGATAGAATAGATTAGCAATTGTCCATACTGGTTAGGCTTTGGAATTATTTGTGGAATTAAAAAAGAAATACAGATGACAGGATCCCAACCCTAAAGATTCTGAAACAGCTGGTTTGGGTGGCCCTAGAAATTTATAATTTCAAAAAAGTTTTTCAGGTAACTGCTGTGCTAGAAGTTTTTAGAAACACAGAGGGATGGAATATATATATTAATTAGTATATTAAGAGCCAGCTTGAAACAAGTCTGTATTATTTAAGGTTAGCCAAGACTCTTTCGGTTACAAGCAAATGTCAGAAATCCAAACGAGCTTGAGCAAAACAGGGCCTTTACTGGTGTGTGTAACTGAGAAATTCAGAGTGGAGGTGGCAAGAGTGCTTCATGACTCTCTAAAAAAAAAACCCAATAGTGTCATTAGAGTTTTCTTTCTCTTATCTCCTCTCTCAGCTCTGCCAACAGACCCTCATGTGGTGGGAAAGGTGGCTGTTGACAGCTCCAAGCTTTCATTTTTATTGCTCAGGATTCAAAAGGAAGAGAGACACTCCTGTCAGTATCTTTATATAAAATCTCATAGATGAACTCTGTGCCCACCACTTTGATCAATTACTGTGAAAAGGGAGATGATCAATTAGCCAGGGGTCAGGAAAGGCTCTGTAATTACCAGTTTTCACCAGAATCATCCATCTAAGATAGAGAAAGGGCAGTATTCCTGTGGAAAACAGAACTTACTCTCTGGGGAAGTAAAAACGTAGATATATTCTGAGGCTCACCTATTTGAATATAATATAAAGATTTCTGATAGTACAGTAATTTATCATGGGACCTTCTTTAGCATTAAGCATTTAATCACATGGTATGAAAATACAGGGATAACCTAGTTTCAGGCAGGGAAATTTCTGTTTGGCATATTGTTCAAGGTGAGTATGGGGTGTACCTGTTACAATTTGAAAAGTGTATCTTTATCTCTCAACTCTGATCTTCATGGGTGTGGTAGGCAGCCTTCTAAAATGGCCCCCAGTGATACCCACCTCTTGGAATTCAAACCGTATATAAACCCCTCTACTTGCATGTGGACTGGACCTAACAGTTTGCTTCTTATGGAGAGAATATAGCAAAAATGATGAGATGTAAATTCCAAAATCGGATTATAAAAGACTGTGACTTCCTACTTGGTTTGCTCTCTTTGATGAAACAGGCTGCCATGTTGGAGAGGCCCACATGGCAAAGAACTGAGAGTGGCCTCTGGTCAACAGCCATCAAGGATCTGAACCTTGCAATAACTATGTGAAAGAGAATGGAAGCACGTTTTTCCCCAAGCAAGCCTTAAGATGACTTCAGCCCTAGCCGACAACTGATTGCAGCCTGTGAGAAACCCTGAGACAGGGGACCCAGTTCATCTGTACCTGGATTCCCGACCCAATGAAACGCTCAGATAATAAATGTTATTTTAAGCCACTAAAATTTTGAGGCAGTTTGTTACACAGTAATAGGTAACTGGAAACCCTGGTGGCGTAGTGGTTAAGTGCTACGGCTGCTAACCAGAGGGTTGGCAGTTTGAATCCTCCAGGCACTCCTTGGAAACTCTATGGGGCAGTCCTACTCTGTCCTATAGGGTTGCTATGAGTCGGAATTGACTCAACCACACTGGGTTTGTTTTTTTGGTTTAATAGGTAACTAATACAATGAGGGACTTATTAAAATTTTAATATTCTACCGATACACTTCATAGATTATTTGGACATGATAGGACGCACTTGCTCTCTTAGTCCTGGGTTCTGGTTATCCAGTGATGACTGGAGTCGTTGCATTTTTTCGAGTCTCCTTTGTTAGTTAGATCTGGATTTCTGGGGTTCTTTGTGCTCTATCTTCTGAGTCACTTTGCTTCCCGCTCCACGTGTTAATTCAGTCTAGAGGCACGACTAAGGCGAAGCAAAAGAGAAGGTCAGGGCATAAAATTTAAAGAGACCCTAGATGCCTTACTTGGCTCTCTAGTCTTGCCCCTGATTCAATCAAAAGAGCTGGTGTTATGTCTTGGTCCTTACTATTATGAAGCTGTTCACCTGTGGTGGTAAATGCTCTTTTAGAACTTAAATTTTGTCCTATGCTTAAGTCTAGATAGATAACCAGTGTGTGAATATAAATCTATTTCCCACACTTCCCACCCTCTGCTTATCTGTTTCTTGGTGTCCCCTATTCATGGGAACAGAAGTTGATAATCTGGTTGGGCCATGCATTACTAGTGGGAAGGGTAGATAGATAGATAGCTTCTGTTGAGTTGATTCCAACTAATGGTGACCTTATGTACAACAGAATGAAATGTCTCCTAGTCCTGTGTCATCTTTGTGGTCACCAGCATCTTCAAGTCCATCTCACTAAAGATCTCCCTTGCCCTCACTGGCCCTCTGGTTTACCAAACATGTCTTCTTCCAGTGATTGATTCCTTATGTGATATGTGCAAAGCAAGAGAGTTGGACAGTCTTAGTCATAATCCGTAAGGTTTTCATTGGTTAATTTTTTGAAGTAGATCACCAGACCTTTCTTCTTAGTCTGTCTTAGGACAAGTTCCACTGAGATCTGTCTACTATGGGTGACCTTACTGGCATCTGAAATATTGATGGCATAGCCTCCAGTATCACAGCAGTATGTAAGCTGCCACAGTATGACAAACTGACAGATGGGTGGTGAGCAAAATGCTGTGCCTTAAATGTCAGCACCTATGTGTGGTGTCCTAATTTGTTCCTCTGCCTCATGTGGTAAGCAGACCAGGCAGGTCCTGTCTTTTTAGAACAGGCCAGGCAACTTCCTCTCTTTTTGCATCTTGAATTGTTGTGTTGCACTGTCTAGGCAAAGTCTGTTCTTTTTTTTTTTTTTTTCTCTCTCTTTCATCCCCTTCCAGGTCTGAAACCGGATAGTTACATAATGACAGAGTCTATTATCTGCAGACTTAACTGTTTTAGATTTAGGGAGAAGAGATGGCAGGCCTCACTTAGGACTCCGTGTCTTACACATTCTTCAATCCAGCTTGTGTCAGATCTCCACATTATGAGTTATTGGATGCTGGCTTGGCATGGGTAATAAAGTGCTAACTTGCCCACTGGTTGCCATTCCTTTTCTATAGCTCTCTTGATTGCAAAATGTATAGGCAGGAGAGATGAGTGGAAAGACAGGACTTCAGTCTAATACCAGAGCAATGCCGTCCAAATCTCCCCTTGAATTCCTAAATATTGATGTTCACTGTGGGGCTGAGTTTTTATAAGAAGGGATTCTGGAATCTGGGGTCAAAGTACTGTGTGGGAAGACTTTGACTTTTGTGTGATATGCAGCAGCTAGCTTAAATTGTGGCAGCCCACCTGACAGGGAACACAACAGAGAATCCCTGATGGAGCAGGAGAGGAGTGGGATGCAGACCTTAGGTTCTCATAAAAAGACCAGACTTAATGATCTGACCGAGACTAGAGGGACCCCAGAGGTCATGGTCCCGGGATCCTCTGTTTGCCCAAGACTGGAACCATTCTTGAAGCCAACTCTTCAGACAGGGATTGGACTGGACTATAAGACAGAAAATGATACTGGTGAGGAGTGAGCTTCTTGGCTCAAGGAGACACGTAAGACTATGTGGGCAGCTTCTGCCTGTGGGGGACAGGAGCTGGTTGAATGGATACGGGGAATACAGGGTGGAGAGGAGGAGTGTGCTGTCTCATTATGGGGAGAGCAGCTAGGAGTACATAGCAAGGTGTGTATAAATTTTTGTGTGAGAGACTGACTTTATTTGTAAACTTTCACTTAAAGCACAATTAAAAAAAAAAATCTGTGGCAGCCTGGCTGCAGCAGATGGTATTGCTGGCATGGAGCCCTGGCTGAGTTTGGCAAGGAGAGGGGTTCATTTTGGGATCAGAGCAGGCTTGACTGAGATCGCTGCCTGGGTAAGCAAGGACCTGGGCTTGACAAGGAGAAAAGTATTTTCTTTGGGTGAGTGGAACCTTTTAGGTGACTGTAGACTTGGAGAGGCAGCTTCAATAGCTGTGGGTAGAGTACAATGGGAAAGGGCAAATTCTTGTTGGGGCCAGAGAAAGCTAAACTCAAAATGGCAGAGCTTTGGTGTTCAGGCTCTTTAGGGATGCATTTTGCTATTGGGCAGCACTAGATCCCCTACTGCTCCTCACTTCCTGCGTTTCTGGTCTCTCAGCAATGGCCAAAGGATTGTTTTGTTCTCCAGGAAAGGTCAGGTCCTTGTGCAGCAGGAAAAATAGATGGTAGCAAGGGATTATTATTTATTTGGATTTTAGTTTTTGATGCTGCCTTTGGAGTGGTGAAGGTTAACCAAAGCCTTAGGAATTAAACAGCTGAGGAAAATAAGGTTTTAATGAGATGGACTTGGCAGAGATTGTTGCCTTTCATTAGGCCCCTGAGGATAAAAGAAGACAACAGCAGCTTCACAGGTTGGCAATGCCTTGACTTTCTGGAAGCCATGGATTCAACTGAGTTCAGTTGAATTGAATGTTGTCTTAGTGATGTAATGCTGCCGTAACAGAAATACCACAAGTGAATGGCTTTAACAAAGAGAAATTTATTTCTTCACAGTAAAGTAGACTAGAAGTCCAAATTCAGGGCATCAGCTCTGGGGAAAGACTTTCTCTCTCTGTCGGCCTTCTCATCAATCTTCCTCTGAACTAGGAGCTTCTCAGCACAGGGAGCCCGGGTCCAAAGGATGTGCTCTGCTCCAGGCACCCCTTTCTTGGTGGTATGAGGTCCCCTGTCTCTGCTTGCTTTCCTTTCCTTTTATCCCTTGTAAGATAAAAGGTGGTGCAGGCCGTACTCCAGGGAAACTCCCTTTGCATTGAATCAGGTGTGTGACCTGAGCAAGGGTGTTACATCCCACCCTAATCCTTTTTAACCACAGGCAGAGATTATGATTTATAACACATAGGAAAATCACAAAATGAAGGACAAGCACACAACACTGGGAATCATGGCCTAACCAAGTTGACACATATTTTGGGGGCACACAGTTCAATCCATGACAAATGTCATAGTCTGTGGCCTCCAAATGCTTATCATGTTTTGACTGGCATCCTAGCAAGGTGGAGACCACAGAGTTTTCCTTTGTGTTTTCTCTATCCTCCTTTTAGATAATATCAAATCTTTACTGTGGTCAATGTCTGACAGCAGCAATGTGAGAACATTGCTTTGCCTTGGGAAATGCCATTGGGGCAGCTGTTATATTTGATCCTAAATTTAAGGGGGTGGGAGTAGCACTGGTACTCATGTGTGTCTTAATGCCACTTTGAAGTTGAGAAATGAGAGACTTTAGGGATAAGGGTAGGGTTAATTTAACTTTGGTGGTACTGAAGGAGCAATATTCTTTCTAGGGGAAGACCACCTAGGCTCTAACTGAAGAAGGCAGCCTGACTCCACCAGGCATCTGAGGTTACCTTCTGGCTGACACTGAGAAGAATAAAAGAATGCAGGGTGCAGAAGTGTGGACTCTAATTTTGTTGAGACTTTAATTTTTTCATATTTGGACTCAAATTTCTCTGTGGAAACTTAATAATGGGGAGGGGGTTTAAAGGCATGTAAATTTAGAGTTGTTTTAGTTTCCCAGTAAATTTAACCTTTTAATATTATAAAGCGACCTTCCATATCTCAAGTAATACTTCTTTGTTTGATATTAATATAGTTAATATGTCAGTTTTCTGTTAATTGGTGTTTACATGGTGTATCTCTTCGTGTCCTGCTATGCTTTTGACCTTTCTGTATCTTGTATTTTAGATGTGTTTCTTGCAAATGGCATATAGTTGGGTTTAGTTTCTTTAGTATAACCAATTTTGACTTTTAATAGAAATATTTAGTTACTTTACATTTAACAGAATTATCAACAGGTCTCTGTTGAAGTTTATTATTTTACTATGTTTATTTGTTCGACCCCTTCTATGTCCTTTTTCTCTTTCATGTCTGCTTTTGAATTGTTTATTTCAGTGTTCCCTCTGATATTTTGAAATATATACATTCTTTTACTATTTTCTTTGCATACAAATTATAACATGCAGTTTTTTTAAAGCACAGATTTTATTTTAAAGTGTACAATTAGTGGTTATTAGTATATTCAAAGATGTGTGAAATCATCACCATAATTTTAGAACATTTACATCACCTCAAAAACAAACCTTATGAACTAGTTGAGACTAGAGGAACCCCTGAGACTATCACCCTAAGATATCATTTAAACTTTGAACTGAAACCACTCCCGAAGGTCAACTTTCAGCTAAATAACAGATTGGCTCATAAAATAAACAATATCACCCATGAGTACTGTGCTCCTTTAAAAAAGCATATATATGAGACCAAGTGGTCAACAGTTACACTGAAGCAAAGATGAGAAGGTAAGGGAGGGCAGGGAAACTCAATTAATGGAAACAGAACAACCATAACGGAAGCAATGTGAATGATGACGCATTGTGAAAAATGTAACCAACGCCACTGAACAGTATGTGTAGAAATTGTTAAATGGGAACCAGTTAGCTGTGTAAACTTTCACCAAAAACACAATAAAATGTTATTAAAAACAAACAAAAAAACCAGAAACCCTGGAAACCGTATCCCCTTTAGCTATCACTGCACTATCTACCTCCCTCCTCACCACTCCTGTAGCCCTAAGCAACTACTAATCTACTTTTGGTCTCTAACGATTTACCTATTCTGAACAATTCATATAAATGGAATCATAAAATATTAGCCCTTTTGCAACTGGCTTCTTTCTCTTAGCATACGATTTCGAAGTTCATCCATGTAACATGTATAAGAACCTCATTCCCTTTTATTGGCAAGTGATATTATATTTTATGGGTATACCATGCTCTGTTTATCCATTTATCAGTGTACATTGGTGTACAAGTATCTGTTTGCCTTCTTGCTTTCAATTCTTTTGGGTATATATACCTGGGAGTGGAATTTCTAGGGAGTATGGTAACTCTATGTTTAAACATTTGAGGATTTCACATTCCCACTAGCAGAGTGTGAGGATTCTAATTTTTCCACGTCTTCGTCAGCACTTGTTATCTGATTTTTTGATTCTAGCCCTCCTAGCGGATGAAGTGGTATCTCATTTTAGTTTTCCCTAATGACTAATGGGGGGCCCTGGTGACCCAGTGGTTAAGTGTTTGGCTGTTAGCCAAAAGGTCAGCAGTTTGAATCCAACAGCTGCTCCTTGGAAACCTTATGGGGCAGTTCTACTTTGTCCTATAGAGTGGTTATGAGTCGGAATTGACTCAATAACAATGGATTTTTTAATGACTAATTTTTTTTTTTTAATGACATTGATCATCTTTTCATGTGCTTATTGGCCATTTTTTAATCTTTTTTGGGGGAAATGCCTATTTAGATCCTTAGCCCATTTTTTAATAGGGATATTTGTCTTTTTATTGTTGAGTTGTAAGTGTTCTTTATATATTCTAGATACAAATCCCTTACCAGATATATGATTTGAAAATATTTTCTTGCTTTCTGTGGGTTGGCTTTTCACTTTTTTGATAGTGTCCTTTGAAGCACAAAAGTTTTAAAAAAGAAGCCCTGTGTGGTCAAATTATCTACTTTTTAATTTTGTTGCTCATGCTTTTGGTGCATATCTAAGAATTCATTGCCAAATCTGGGGTCATGCAGATTTACCACTGTTTTCTTCTAAGATTTATATAATTTTAACTCTTAAATATAGGTCTTTGATCCATTTGGAGTTAATTTTTGTATATAGTGTTCAGATTTATTCTTTTGCATATGGCTAACTAGTTGTCTGAGCACCATTTGTTGGAAAACTGTTTTCCTCAATCAAGTGGTCTTGGTACCCTTGTTGAAAATCAGTTGGTCATAGATACGCGGGCTTATTTCTGTACTCTCAATTCTATTCTGTTGGTTTATATATCGATACTTATGATAGTACTATCCTGTCTTGATTACTCTTGTATTGTACTAAGTTTTTAAATCAGGAAGTGTGAGTCTTGCAACTTTGTTCTTCTTTTTCAAGAGTGTTTTGACTCTTCTGGATCCCTTGCAATTCCATATGAAATTTAGAATCAGCTTGTCAGATTCCACATAGAAGTCAGCTGGGATTCTGATAGTGATTGTGTTGAATAAATTTGGGGAGAGTATTGCTATCTTAACAATATTAAGTCTTCCAATCCATGAACATGAAATGTTCTTCTGTAATTTTAGATCTTGTTTAATTTCTTTCAAAATGATTTAGTTTTCAGAGTATAAGTTTTACACTTATTTTGTTAAATTTGTTCCTATGTATTTTATCCTTTTGATGCTATTGTAAATGGAAGTGTTTTCTTACTTTCATTTTTGAATTGTTCATTGCTACTTTATAGAAATATAATTGATTTTTGTATATTGAACTTGTATCCTGTAACTTTGCTGAGCTCTTTTATTAGCTCTAGGATTTTTTATATCATCTGCAAATAGATATGGTTTTACTTCTTCTTTTCCAATCTGAATGCCTTTTATTTTGTTTTCTTGTTTAATTGCTGCGGCTAGAACCTCCTGTACAATGTTGAATAGAAGTAGTGATGGAGGATATCTTTGTTCTCTCCTTGTCCTGATTTTAACGGGAAGCCATTCAGTCTTTCACCATTAGGTATGATATTAAATGTTGGTTTTTCATTGATGCCGTTTATCAGGATGAGGAAATACTACTTTATTCCTAGTTTGTTGAGTATTTTTATCATGAAAAGCTGTTGAATTTTATCAAATTGCTTCTTCTGAAGTTATTGAGATGATTATGTATTTTTTGTCCTTTATTCTATTGATGTAGTGTATTGCATTAATTGATTTTCAGATGTTAAGCCAGCCCTGCATTCTTGGGATAAATCTTGCTTGGTCATTGTGTATAATCTTTTTTTTTTTTTTTTAATTTCTGGATTTGATTTCTAGTATTTTTGTTGAGAATTTTTGCATCTAGATCCATAAGAGATGTAGTTTTTTCTCCTTGTGATGCCTTCGTCTTGTTTGGTATCAGGCCAAATGGCCCTCATAGAATGAGTTGGGAAGTGTTCCCTCTTCTAATTTTTGGAAGGTTTTGTGATGAATTGGTATTAATTATTGTCTAAATGCCTGTAGAATTCACCAGTGAAGCTATCTGCTCCTGGATTTTTCTTCCCAGGAAGGTTTTTTTTTTTTAATTTTTATTTTTTATCATGCTTTAGGTGAAGGTTTACAGCTCAAGTTAATTTCTCATACAAAAATTAATACACATATTGTTATGTGACACTAGTTGCAGTTCCTATGATGCGACAGCACACTCCCCCTTTCCACCCCGGGTTTCCAGTGTCCCTCCTACCAACTCCTGTCCCTTTCTGGCTTCTCATCCTGCCTCCTGACAGGAGCCACCCATTTGGTCTCCTGTTTTTTATCTGCTTGAGCTAAGAAGCACGCTCTTCACAAGTATTACTTTATGTTTTATAGTCCAATCAAATCTTTGTCTGGAGAGTAGGCTTCGGGAATGGTTTTAGTTCTGGGTTAACGGATGTCCAGGGGCCATGGCTCTGGCGGTTCCTCCATCCTCAGTCAGACCATTAAGTCTGGTCTTTTTACGTGACTTTGAGTTCTGCTCCACATTTTCTCCTGCTCCATCAGGGACTTTCTGTTGTGTTCCCTGTCAGGGCAGTCACTGGTGGTAGCCAGGCACCATCTAGTTCTTCTGGTCTCAGGCTGATGGAGACTCTAGTATATGTAGTAGCCCTTTTTGTTTCTTGGGCTAATATTTTCCTTGTGTCTTTGGTATTCTTTATTCTCCTTTGCTCCAGGTGGGTTGGGACCATTGATGCATCTCAGATGGCTGCTCACAAGCTTTTAAGACCCCAGATGCCACTCACCAAAGTGGGATGCAGAACAGTTTCTTAATGAGCTTTGTTATGCCAGTTGACCTAGATGTCCCCCAAAACCATGGTCCCCAGACCCCAGCCCCTGCTACTCTGTCCCTCAAAATGTTTGATTGTGTTCAGGAAACTTCTTAGCTTTTGGTTTAGTCCATTTGTGCTGACTTCCCCTGTATTGTCCTTCCCTTCACCTAAGATAATTCTTGTCTACTGTCTAGTTGGTCAATTCCCCCCTTCCTTCCTATCCACTCTAATAACTGTGAAAGAATGTTTTCTTCTGTGTTTAAACATTTTCTTGAGCTCTTATAATAGTGGTCTCATACAATATTTGTCCTTTTGCCACTGACTAATTTCACTCAACATAATGCCTTCCGATTCGTCCATGTTGTGAGATGTTTTGCAGATTCATCATTGTTCTTTATCATTGTGTAGTATTCCATTGTGTGTATGTACCATAATTTGTTTATCCATTCATCTGTTGATGGGCACCTAGGTTGTTTCCATCTTTTTGCTGTTGTGAACAGTGCTGCAATGAACAGGGCATGCATATATCTATTTGTGTGATGGCTCTTATTTCTCTAGGATATATTCCAAGGAGTGGGATTGCTGGATCATATGGTACTTTTATTTCTAGCTTTTTAGGTAAGTGCCAAATCAATTTCCAAAGTGGTTGTGATATTTTACATTCCCAGCAGCAGTGCATAAGTGTTCCAGTCTCTTCACGGCCTCTCCACCATTTATTATTTTGTGTTTTTTTGATCAATGCTAGCCTTGCTGGGGTGAGATTGTATCTCATTGTAGTTTTCATTTGCATTTTAATGGCTAATGATTGTAAGCATTTCCACATGTATCTGTTAGCTGCCTAAATGTCTTATTTGGTGAAGTGTCTGTTCATATCCTTTGCCCATTTTTTAATTGGGTTATTAGTCTTTTTGTTGTTAAGGCGTTGCAGTATCCTGTAGATTTTAGAGATTAGACTCTTCTTGGATATGTTGTAGTCAAAATTTTTTTCCCAGCCCGTAGGTTGTGTTTTTAGTCTTTTGGTGAAGTCTTTGGATGAGCATAAGTGTGTGATTTTTAGGGGCTCCCTAGTTATCTAGTTTCTTTTCTGGTGTTTGCGCATTGTTAGTAATTTTTATACCGTTACTTCATGTATTAGGGCTCCTGGCATTGTCCCTATTTTTTCTTGCATGATCTTTATCTTTTTAGATTTTATATTTAGGCCTTTGATCCATTGTGAGTTAGTTTTTGTGCATGGCGTGAGGTATGGGTCTTGTTTCATTTTTTTGCAGATGGATATACAGTTATGCCAGCACCATTTGTTAAAGAGACTGTCTTTTCCCCAGTTAATGGACTTTGGGCCTTTGTCAAATATCAGATGCTCATAGGTGGATGAATTTACATCTGAATTCTCAACTCTGTTTCATTGGTCTATGTATCTGTTATTGTACCAGTACCAGGCTATTTTGACTACCGTGGTAGTAGAATAGGTTCTAAAATCAAGTAGTGTGAGGTCTTTCATTTGGTTCTTCTTCTTAAGTAATGCTTTACTTATCCAGGGCTTCTTCCCTTTCCATATGAAGTTGGTGATTTGTTTATCCATCTCATTAAAAAATGCCATTGGAATTTGGATTGGGATTGCACTGTATCTATAGACCACTTTGGGTAGAAAAGACATTTTCACAATGTTGAGTCTTCCTATCCATGAGCAAGGTATGTTTTTCCACTTATGTGGGTCCCTTTTGGTTTCTTGCAGTAGTGTCTTGTTTTCTTTGTATAGGTCTTTTATGTCTCTGGTTATATTTATTCCTAAGTATTTTGTCTTCTTGTGGGCTATTGTAAATGGTATTGATTTGGTGATTGCCTCTTCAAAGTTCTCTTTGTTGGTATAGAGGAATCCAAGTGACTTTTGTATGTTTATCTTGTGCCCTGATACTTTGCTGAAGTCTTCTATTAGTTCCAGTAGTTTTCTTGTGGATTCTTTAGGGTTTTCTGTGTATAAGATCATATCATCTGCAAATAGAGATACTTTTATTTCTTCCTTACGAGTTTGGATACACTTTATTTCTTTTTCTAGCCGAATTGCTCTGGCTAGGACCACCAGCACAATGTTGAATAAGAGTGGTGATAAAGGGCATCCTTGTCTGATTCCTGTTCTCAAGGGGGAATGCTTTCTGACTCTCTCCATTTAGGATGATGTTGGGTGTTAGCTTTGTATAAATACCCTTAATTATGTTGAGGAATTTTCCTTCTATTCCTATTTTGCTGAGAGTTTTTTTTTTTTTTTAATTATGAATGGATGTTGGACTTTGTCAAATACTTTTTCTGCATCAATTGATAAGATCATGTGATTCTTGTCTTTTGTTTTATTTATGTGATAGATTACAGTGATTGTTTTCATAATGTTGAACCATCCCTGCATAACTGGTATGAATCCCATTTGGTCATGGTGAATTATTATTTTATGTTTTGTTGGATTCTATTGGCTAGAATTTTGTTGATGATTTTTGCATCTGTGTTCATGAGGGATATTGGTCTGTAGTTTTCTTTTTTTGTGGTGTCTTTACCTGATTCTGATATCTGGATTATGCCTGCTTTGGAGAATGAGTTTGGGAGTATTCCATCCTTTTCTATGCTCTGAAATACCTTTAGTAGTAGTGGTGTTAACTGTTCTCTGAAAGTTTGGTAGAATTCTCCAGTGAAGCCATCAAGGCCAGGTTTTTTTTTTTTGGGGGGGAGTTTTTTAGCTACCTTATCAGTCTCTTCTTTTGCTATAGGCTTATTTAGTTGTTCTACCTCTGTTTGTTTTAGTTTAGGTAGGACGAATTTCTAGAAATTCGTCCATTTCCTCTAGGTTTTCAAATTTGTTGGAGTATAATTTTTCATAGTATTCTGTTATGATTCTTTTCATTTCAGTTGGGTCTGTTATGATATTGCCCATCTCATTTCGTATTCAGGTTATTTGCTTCATCTCCTATTTTTCTTTTGTCAGTTTGGCCAATGGTTTATTGATGTTGATCTTTTCAAAGAGCAAGCTTTTGGTCTTCTTAACTCTTTCAATTGTTTTTCTCTTCTCTATTTCATGTAATTCTGCTCTAATTTTCATTATTTGCTTTCTTCTGGTGCCCTAGGGGTTCTTTTGCTATTCTCTATTTGTTTGAGTTATGGGGTTTATTTGAGTTGTAGGGTTAATTCTTTGATTGTGGCCTTTTCTTCTTTTGGATGAATGCATTTATTGCTATAAATTGACCTCTGAGCAGTGCTTTTGCTGTGTCCCGAAGGTCCTGGTAGGATGTGTTTTCATTCTCATTTGATTCTGTGAATTTTTTTCTTCTATCCTTTTTTTTATCCTTAATTTCTTCTATAACCTAGTAGTTTTTGAGCAAGGTGTTGTTCAGTCTCCATGTATTTGATTTTTTTCCTTGCTTTTTCTGTTACTGATTTCTACTTTTATGGCTTTGTGGTCAGAAAAGATGCTTTGTAATATTTCAAGGCTTTGGATTCTGTTAAGCCTTGCTTTATGGCCTAATATGGAGATTCTGGAGAATGTTCCGTGTGCGTTGGAAAAGAAAGTATACTTGTCTGCTGTTGGGTGGAGTGTTCTGTATATGTATATGAGGTTAAGTTGCTTGATTGTGGCATTTAGATCTTCTATGTCTTTACTGAGCTTCTTACTGGACGTTCTGTTCTTCAGTGAAAGTGGTGTGTTAAAGTCTCCTACTATTATTGTGGAGGTGTCTCTCTCTCTTTTCAATGCTGTTAGAGTTGGTTTTATGTATTTTGGAGCCCTGTCGTTGGGTGCCTAAATATTTATTATGATTATGTCCTTCTGGTGTATTGATCCTTTAATCATCATATAGTGTCCTTCCTTATCCTTTGTGGTGGATTTTACTTTAAAGTCTATTTTGCCAGAAATTAATATTGCGACTTCTGCTCTTTTTTTGTTTGTTTGCTTGGTATTATTTTTTCCATCCTTTGAGTTTCAGTTTAGTTTCCATCCTTTAAGTCTAAGGTGTGTCTCTTGTAGGTAGCATGTAGATGGATCGTGTTTTTTCTTATCCATTCTGCCACTCTCTGTCTCTTTATTGGTGCATTTTGTCCACTTACGTTCAGCGTAATTATTGATAGGTATGAGTTCAGTGCTGTCATTTTGATGTCTTTTTTTGCGTTTTTTGTTTTTGATGTTCAGGGCTCCTGGACTGTTTTTTTTTTTGTGTGTGTGTTGTTCCTTTGTTCCACTTAATATTCTGTGCTGCCACTTCCCCTTAGCTGTTGCAGTTGGAAATAGGCTTCAGGTATATGCCCTGTTGTACTATGCTAAAGAGGGCCTACACTGTTAAATGGGCTTACACAGGTCTAGGCAGGGGTGAAAAGCATTCGAAGTCCATGGACCCCTTATGCCTGTACCTAGGCAAAGGGGCAGTGCCTGCCCTGGGTTCTTGGCTTAGAGGAACTGTCGGTTTCTTTTTTGTTCGTTTATTTATTCCCTCCCCAAAGTCGGGAGACTGGCTCGGGTGCAGGTGCGCAACGGTCCCACTTTTGGCCTGGGGGTTGCGGCAGCCACTGAATGCTGCCAGACCAGGACTGGAGCAGAGCTGGGAGGGGGTGGGTGAGGGGAAGAGAGGTACTTCTCAGAGGGGAAGGGTTATTTTGATCCAATGTTTAGATGCTTGCACTTAACTTTTGCAGTTCCAGTGCTGCTTCCCTCTGACCCCAGAGGCCTGTGCAGGCTTTGCCACTCAGTTTCTCCCAATATGGAAAAGGCACCCTGAGCACTACTGCTTGCCTCAGCCCACACGCACCAAATGATCCAGCCAACAGGGTGCAGCCAGGTCAGGTCTGGCACTTACTAGCTGCTTCTGAACTTTCTCTCCCTCCCCCTGCTCCTCAGTCCGATTCCTCAGGTTTGTTTTTTATGTTTAGGGCTCCTAGATTGTCATATATAATCATTTCACTTGTTTTTTTGGGTCTTTGTTTAAGAGAGACCACAGAAAGCGTGTGATTATTTCACTACCTTGGCCCTGCCCTTTCCAACAAGTTTATTGGTTACTAGTTTAATCACTTGTTATGGCTCTATTCAGATTTTCTATTTCTCCTTTTTTTTTTTGGTCCCATTTTTATTGAAATTTTTTAAAATATAATTTTATTCATTTTGTTGTTATTGAGAATATACACAGCAAAACATACAGCAATTCAGCAGTTTCTACATGTACCATTTAGTGATACTGATTACATTCTTTGAGTCGTACAACCATTCTCACTCTTCTTTTCTGAGTTGTTCCTCCTCAAGTAACGTAAACTCACTGTCCCCAAAGATTTCTTTGATTTGTTGTTATCAATTTGATCTCATATAGATAGTTCTTAAAAGCATAATGCTCAAGGCAGACATTTTTCATTAGTTAAACTGAACTCTTGTTTGTTTTAAGAAGACTTCAGGGGATATATTTGGTTTAAATTTTAAAGATTATCTCAGGGCAATAGTTTCAGGGGTTCATTTAGCCCCCTTGAGTCCAAAAAATCTGCAGTCCATGAGCATTCGAAATTCTGTTCTGCATTTTCTTTTTATTATAGGAATTTACAGTCATAAAAGTCCCTCTGAGTAATCCTTTTGTTGCATCCCAGAAGTTTTGATATGTTGTGTTTCCATTTTCATTCATCTCAAACATATTCTAGTTTCCTTTGTGATTTCTTCTTTGAGCTGTTGGTTGTTTAGCAGAATGTTTTTCAATTTCCACATACTTTCTAATTTCCTAGATTTTTAATTTCCTATTTCACTCTGTTCTTAATTAAGAACATACTTTGTACAATACCAGTCCTTGCAAATTTATTGAGGCTTGTTTTATGGCCTAGCATATGGTCTATCCCAGAGAATAGAGATTGTTCCATATTCACTTGAGAAGAATATGTATTCTGCTATAGTTGGGTGTAATGTTCTAAAGATGTCCATTAGGCGTAGTTGATTTATAGTGTTGTTCAAGTCTTATATTTTCTTGTTGATCTTCTAGTTCTACACATTATTGAAAGTGAGGTATTGAAGTCTCTGACCATTATAGATGAATTTTATATTTCTCCTTCCCTCAATTTTGTCAGCCTCTGCTTCATGTATTTTGTATCTTTTTTTTTTTTTTTTTAAGTCTCATATGTATTTATAATGGTTATATCTCTGATGGAAAGACCCTTTTATCATTATAATATGTCTCTCTTTATTTCTAGTAACATTTTTTGGTTTAAAGTCTGTTTCATCTGATATTAGTATAGCTACTTTAGCTTTCTTATGGCTGTTTGCATGAGATATCTTTTCCATCCTTTTGTTTTCCACCTATTCGTATCTTTGAATCTAAAGTATGTCTCCTGTAGACAGCATATAGTTGCATCTTTTTTTTGTTGTTGTTAAGTGTGACAATCTGTCTTTTAATTAGATTGTTTAATCCATTCTCAGTTAATGTTATTGCTGATATAGTTGGATTTCCATCTGCAATTTTACTTTCTGTTTTCTATATGTCTCATGTCTTTTTTGTTCCTCTATCCCTCTTTTCCACCTTCTGACCCTTGGAAACCCTGTGGGGCAGTTCTACCCTGTCCCATAGAGTCGCTATGAGTTAGAATAGCCTTGATGGCAATGGGTTTTGGTATTCTCCCTTAACTGCTTTCTTTTACATTAAGTGAATATCTTCTAGTACAATGTTTTAATTCCTTTATACCATTTTGTATAGTTTCAGTTGCTTCTCATAGTTTTCAGGCTTGCATTTTATCTCCTTGATCAATAATAAACATAATTGTTTTACAGCTTGTGTTCTGATAATTCTAGATCTGAATTCCTTATGAATCAAATTATTTTTTTCTATTGTTTCTGCTAATTTTTTGCTAATATTGTTTCTTCATGTGTTTGGTATCTTGTATATTCCATTATATCTGAAAAATAATTTGTAGAAATAACTTGAGGCTTAGGATGGTTTCTTACTCTAGAGATTTTTATTTGCTTCTGCTCATCTAAAAGCACAAGCAGTCTGGGATCACTGTAATCCAAATTTAGAGCTTGAAGCTTTCTTGGCCACCAAGATAACTTGAAGCTATTTGTAGTTTGCCCCCAACACTCCCTCGCTCCTGGAATATAGCCCTTTGGGGTGGTTTACTAGGGCTTCCAGTTTTGGTGGTCACTGAACTCCAAGTTTTATCCTCTTCCCCACTCATAGCAGTCAAAAGTGTCTGCACAGCCTCTTCCAGATTAGCAAACACTCGTGGGACTCACCTTCCTGGATTTCAGCACTTTCTGGATTTGGCCCAGTAATTCTTCATTACGTTTTTAGTTTTTTTTTTAATGTAATCTTGGGGATTTTAAATATTTTCCCAGCTTTAAAAATTTTCTTTAGTCAAATTGAGACAGATAGGGTCAACTGTGCTTTTAAAAGATTATCATCTAGAAGTTGGGTAAATAGGAACCACACCCTATCGTGAGACAGATAGGGTTAACTGTGTTGGTAGAACAAAAGAGCTTTTAAAAAATTACCATCTAGAAGCTGGATAAACAGGAACCCACCCAGTCAACATGAAATAGAATTGGGGTAGCCCTGAATTACTATCTCCTTTTTTTTTTTTTTTTCTTAGTGTCTTTCTAGTCCCCTCCTCCTTTGCAGGCTCCATATGCGTAGAGGAGCAGAGTGTGACTGCTGTTTGACCTTGCTTAGCCCTCCGAAGATGGCGATGTAGTGCTGAAGATCAGGTGCGCTTGCACTATATCCCGTAAGTGATGCCAAGGGCTGACAAAAGGACTTCATCTTGAATATCAGCGGGTTCCATCTTAGATTCCAGATGTGCGTGCAACCTAATTAACATACACTGCCATTCTGAGAAGTATCTGCCCCTTGAAAGAAAAAAAAAAAATTTTTTTTTTTTTTTTTTTGCCCACTAGATATTCATTACTCTATTGTTTCCACTGAAACTATATAAGCCCTAGACTTGCTTTCCTTTTTGAGTCAGTCTTTTGGAGAGGCTTAAATCCCTGCTGACTCCTTTTGCTTGACTCAAGCAAAATAAAGCTTGCTGAAGATAAAGTTTGTCTTCTGCGTGTATTGTTACTCAGGAAAAGACATGGACCCTTTGTGTCAGATTGGCAATTTGTAACAAAATGATCGATTCAAATTAATTATTCTTTTAAAACCAAAGCAAAAGACTCTATTATTTGCATTGTAGGGTTAATTTTTTATTATTGTCTCATGGATCCCAAGAACAATACTAGGTATTGCAGAATACCTCTGGAAGTAGGGGCTTCTTTGATATGCTGATGGTTCCTTTCCCTTTGGGAGATAATTATCCTCCTGTTTTGATCATAAGTTTGCTGTTAATTAAGTTTAGGAAGAATAAAAAGCCATAAAATGTAGGGAGGCAATTTCTGCCCTTCTTCCTTCATATCCCACAACTTTCAACACCCCCACATTGCTTCACACTTCACGTTTTTCCACTTCCTTTGTTAGATCCACTAATCAAAAAGGAAGAAAAAGTTGACTGCTGATTTATCAGAACCCTGGGATATTCAATGAGCTTTTTAAAGGTCATTGGGTTGCTTTTCTTGCCTTTCTGCCTTGGGCTGTTGAAGGCCTGGTTTTCAGGGTCTGATAGGCTGTTTTTGTTCTTTATATCCACTCCTTGCAGTTTGTGAATTAAGTGGACTCAGAGCCCTCCTTGGGATTGATTTACTCTTTCTCTCTTACTTTTCCTAAAGGCATATGTGGATTTGTGGATCCCAGGATTTAGTTTCAGGGTACAAGCAGGCAGCTCTGCTTTAGCCTTCTCTTCAACTCAGTTTAACTGAAAAGCCTAATAATGTAGAGTACCACATGCTTGCCCAACTATTAATAATTTGGTATTTATTTCCCATTTGGCTATGGGTCCTATATGTATTGTTCCCTTAGTTAAGAACCCTAAATGGTGCAGGGGTAAGTGGTTCACATACTTTGGACATATAATCAGGAGGGATCAGTCCCTGGAGAAGGACATCATGCTTGGTAAAATAGAGGGTCAGTGAAAAAGAGGAAGACCCTCAACGAGGTGGATTGACACAGTGGCTTCAACAGCGGGCTCAAGGATAGCAACAATGGTGAGGATGGCGCAGGCTTGGGTAGTGTTTCGCTTTGTTGCACATAGGGTTGCTTTGAGTTGGAACCAACTCGATGTCACCTGACAACAACAACAATAGTTCATTATATGGATTATCTTGCTATCTCATGTGTGTGTTATTTACTACATGCCAACAGCTCAGATGTGAAACTCCTCTCCTCACTCTCAGAAGAATTTATGTGTGTAGTTGGCTTCACTCAAGAATTGGGAAGGATGAGGAAGGACTTGTATTTTAGCAACACAAAAAATTCTAAGTACACCCTGCTAATACAGAACTGAGCCCTGGTGGCTCAGTGGTTAAGAGCTCAGCTGCTAACCAAAAAGGTTGGCAGTTCAAATCTACCAGCTGCTTCTTGGAAACCCTATGGGGGAGTTCTACTCTGTCATATAAGGTCACTATAAGTTGGAATTGACAGCAATGGGTTCACACACAACTGAAACCATTCCTGAAGTCCACCTTTCAGCCAAAGATTAGACAGACCTATAAAATAAATAATAACACACATGAGGAACTTGCTTCTTAGTTCAATTAAGTATGCAATGGACAATACCTGCCCAAAAGCAAAGACAAGAAGGTGGGAAGAGACAGAAAACTTGGATAAATAGACATGGAGAACGAGGGGGTATAAAAGGAAAGGAGGAGAATGCTGACACATTGTGGGGATTGCAACCAATGTCATAAAACAATTTGTGTATATATATATTTTTTGAATGAGAAACTAATTTGCACTGTAAACTTTCACCTAAAACACGATAAAATTAAAAAAAAAATCTAATTAAACGTTAGACATTCTTCTTTCCTAGAAAACCTCTGGCAGCCTCAGACTAGATTTTTTTTTCTAAAACTTTTCAGTTTGAAATAATTCAAGAGTTAAAGAAAAGTGGCAAAACTCATACAAATTCTGTACACCCATGGTTTTCCAGGTCCAGCAATTGATTGTCCAGGTCCAGCAATAATTGGTTATACATTTGTCAATTTTTCTAAGCTATATTTCCTACTTTAGGAAAAGAGTTCTAAGCTTAAATTCCAGAGTAATCAGAATATGTTGAGGATTAAATATTCTATTTAGGGCAGGTCAAGGATGTAGGAAGGTATCACAATCTCTCTCTTTCCCTGGATATCTCTTGTTCAGACTATGAAGTTCTGCTTTTCATATCTTTCTCTTTAGCCTGGGAGTGGATAGAATCACCTGAGGAGAAGAGCGTATGGAGACAAGAGGGAGGGAAAGGCTGGGACTATGTACTTCCTCACCAGTTCACTGGTAACAGGAGAATCCCCAGCCTAGAAGACTTGGCCTGATAATAATACCCTATGTCTTCCAGTTATATCTTGATAACGAATCCCCTGAAGTTGGTGGAAGAAAAGAACTAACGGTTTTCGATAACTGGCGAGGCGCTGTGCTAAATGTTCTATACTTAGAAATGTGGGCAAACTGGAGAGCCTTTGTGTAAAATCTCTATTTAAAACATAACCTTAGATAAGTGATTAATCTGTGGAGGTCTAGTAGCCTGAGTATAGTCCTTTGTGGGGCAGAAGAACTTCTGGTCTTTTGAGGCTTTTGGGAACAGAGGTGGGAATTGGGAGAAGTGGTGGAGGACATTGTTGGCAGCAGGATCAGTGATGGAGGAGGTGAAAGCAGTGGCAACAGTGTGACGGTGGTTGTACAAAGGCAGTGAGGATGGAGGAAGTGAAATGCTACCATTTGTAGATGCCAGTGGGTTACACAAGGGCAGGAGGGGACCCTATGCACGTCTGCTACAAGTTGCCAATTTATTTAACCAAAAATACTGAAACATAAACATGATGACTACTGAGAGCTGGTGTGGAGGCAGAATCTCTTAGAGGGTTTTTCCCGTGCCCTGTTTTCCCTATGGGGCACATGAATACCAGTGCCATACTCTGCCCAGGAACAGTGTTGCCAGGGTTCATCAAGAAGCTAAATTTTTGTGAAACAGCTATTTTTTCTTACTCAGGCTTGTAATCGACCAGATATTAATCAGAGGTCATGAACCCTGTATGTAGGTTTTATGAAGACGAATCCAGGTGTGGTGCTTCCTGGAATTCAAAAGGCCTTGTCCTGGTCCCCATCTAAAGGTTATTTTTGTTTGGTTAGATCAGACATAATGGACCATCTTTTCCTACTCACCTGGCTCTCACCTTCCCTTCCCTTTCTCTCACCTTGCCTTTCTCTTGTCCCCTCCTCCAATTCCTTTTTACCTGTTTATATCTTTTTTTTTTGAAACCCTTATGGCATAGTGCTTAAGTGCTACGGCTGCTAACCCAAAGGTCGGCAGTTCGAATCCACCAGGCACTCCTTGGAAACTCTATGGGGCAATTTTACTCTGCCCTATAGGGTCACTATGAGTTGTAATTGACTCAATGACAACAGGTTTTTTTTTTTTTTTTTAATCCTTTGTTTATTTTTGTAAAAGTGAACATTACACATTTGCCAATTCAACATTTTTACCTATTTATATCTTGATCTTTATACTTCTGCAAGTTCCATACTGAGTTCACTGACTGTCATGTTTCAGATTTCTGGGAAGATACATATCCTTTATTTCAAAACTCCCTTACCTTTCCATTTGATTCAGAAACCATTTCCATTTCCTGTTGTGGCCAGAGTTCTTTGAAAAGATTACTGTAGCGTTTAACATGCCTTCTGTTTTTACCTTAAATGTACCTGCATTTATTTTAGATTTTCAGTTTGTGTTGCATGTCGTAGGTATGTTGCTGTCCCTCTAGATGGCAGTACAGTACCAGCAAAGACGCTCATGAATTTTTCTGCTAGTCCTGCGCAATTGGTGTTCCTGCTTCTACAAAAATGACCTTCCTTTGCCAATGAGAGTTTCTACTCCTTTTATTATATCCCCTTTTGACCCAGTCTTAAAATGTTTGATCACTGATTATATCTGGCATCAAAATGAAATTTGTAAAACATTAAGGTAATTACATGATGCTGCATCAGGTCTATGGTGTTATAAAATCTTAGTAGCCATTAAACTTGGCATTTATGATAATAACAATAAAGATAGTCTAGAATATTAAGACTACCTGGTCATGAATTGACACATTATTACAGCACCTCGTATAGAAATTGAATGCTGTTAGCACTTCAAGTTAGCACTACAAGTCTGACTGTTCACAATCTACGGTAGCATTTATTGTTATTACTCAGTTAGCACAGATCATTACTTATCCTAGGCATTTTGATGTTCGGTTATTATGGGCAGATTTATTTTGGAGACAGGTTCAAGAAAATGCTAGTCAATTTGCCATCCCTTTCCTCTGCCCTGGTGTTTAAACCTCCTGACATGCACCTGTGACCATTTGCTTCCTTTGGCGAGTTTGATTCCGTTATGAGCTAGTTAACTTTGCTTCTTTCCATGACTTCAGCCTGGACCCTTAACACTAGACAGTCTGTTTGAAACCGCGTTACCCTGGCCTGCAGGGGGATAAGAAGTGGGCATTTGTATTCTCAGTGCAAACCCTTCATCACTAGCAGAGAATCAACCCAAAGCCTCTCCACCAAGGCTTTACTGCCCTTTCAGGGTGATTGATGGGTGAATGCATGAAAGGTTATGGATTGTCACGTGGATTGGTGTGTTCCTTTGCATTCACACTGCCACCATCCTAGTTCAGGCAGAGATTATTGTGAACGCTTTCAAGCTCCTTTGTTTCTTGCCTTTAGCTCTTGCACAGCTTGGTGTCTCTTTGTAACTCACAATTATCCAGTGCCTCCCCACTGGCAACTGAAGTCTAGGTTCTCTCATTACATACACCTCATGATATAGCCCCAAGACATGTTTTCATATACTCCCCACAATATTGTCTTCCCCAGAAAATTTGACTACTCAGTATTCTCTAAAGAAATGTTATACTTTTCAGTCTCTGTGCTTCTACTGGCAAAGTTTCCCGTCTCTGGAATATGTGTCCCCCTACCTCCATTTCACACTATGGAGATCTGACCAATTCTTCAGAGTCTGGTTGAAATTTAACCTCTCCCAAGAAATGTTCCTCTATACTTCACACTGGAAGCAAACTTACCTTTTGATATCACCTATAATGCTTTGTTTTCTTCACTTTTATGGCATTTGTAATGCTTTGTATTACAGTTATTCATTCACATGCCCTATCTTCCCTGCTGGATTGCAGGCTTTTTAAAGGACAGGGATTTTATCATATTTATCTTTTTATCTCTCTTAATACCTAGCACAGAATAGATCAGCAATACATTTTGAGACAGAATGCTTATTAATATGTATGTGTAATCCCATTTTTGTTTATTTATTTCATATACAGCAGTCCCCAGGTTACAAACGAGGTCTGTTCCTAACTGAGTCTTTAAGTCTTTAAATCTATTTTGTAGGTAAGTCGGAACAGGTGCATGGCTTCTTATTTAGCTTTACTTTTGTGCAAGAGAAGCCTGGTGGTGCAGTGGCTAAGAGCTCGCTGCTAACCAAAAAGTTGGCAGTTTGAGTCTACCAGCTGCTCCTTGGAAACCCTATGGGGCAGCTCTACTCTGTCCTGTAGGGCCGCTATGAGTTGGAATCGACTCGGTGGCAGTGGGTTTGGCTTTTGGTTAGTACAAGGAAGGATTTGAAGCTTTTTGAATGATTTAAAAGCTGCATGTGCAGCAAGCGAAGATGATTGTGGTGAAAAATTTGTTTCGAGTAGGGGTTGGCTCAGTTATTTCAAAGTGTGGGCAAATTTACATAACATTACAGGGCAAGTATGAGTTGTCCAAAACTTTGATGTTCGTAAGTTGGGGACTGTCTGTGTATATAAATGAAACAAATAAGTCTCATCGAACATCTGTTTGTATAGTATGTATATAGACAGA
The DNA here is from genome assembly GCF_030014295.1 of Loxodonta africana. Lineage (NCBI taxonomy): Eukaryota > Metazoa > Chordata > Mammalia > Proboscidea > Elephantidae > Loxodonta > Loxodonta africana. The sequence continues at coordinate 56,830,868 of NC_087351.1, read as the reverse complement.
TGTTTCTGTTTATATACAGGTGTATATAAACAGATGTTCAATGAGACTTTTTTCTGTTGTCATGGAATTCTGGATAAAGCTTCAAAGCTGATGAATATGGACAATAAGTACCCCCACATTTTCAAAAGAGGTGCTAGGCACATCCCCAGAGGACTTGCTACGAGATACTGGACCAAATCATCCTAGTATCCATTGCCCTCAGCAACCTATTTATGTAAAGCTGCATATTTATTAGAGAGGATGATTCTTTGAAGGGAACTTGTAGTAGATGAGTCTTTTCTACAAACTGAATGAAGGGGTTCCCAAGAGAGCTCCTCAATGAGATTGGAGGGGTGCTTGCAAGAAAAGCATCCTGGTTTCACTCCTTTGCTAGATGTCTGCTGCACAGCATATACACAGGCCCTAACCACACTGAATAGCAGAAATACACAGGCGTGGAGCATGAGAGATTTTACGGGAGAACTGGATATCTGTGCCCAGTACTCTAGGGGCAAATGTAAGGAAAACAGGAACTGGCGACTGTCTCTTGCATGGACAGTGCTGACTTTGGGAAGCTGCCTGCAAAGTTCTGAGAGAAAACAGTAGCAGGGGTGCATGGTGACCTAAATTTGTGAGTTCTGTGAGCCAGGTGGACACTGAGGAGGGTGTGAATGTCTTGTAGGTGTCTCATGCAAGAGGGCTGCTTGCCATGGAGAGGAACCTGGCAGAAAGAAGCTGAGGTGAATCTCCAGAGGGATCTTCCTATGCTAGAGGGAGGGGTTGTAGCCTTGAGAGCATTGTTGGAGTCAGAGAATGGTACAGGTGGAGGTACCCATGGGGGTGGGCAGGTGACTCTTAAAAAGGCTGCAAATAATGCCTTTCACCCCATGAGAGAGGATTGAAATTTGATTGCCTGCCAAGACAGTGGGTGATTGATACAAGAGCATCAGCTAAATGAAAACCACCTTTTTTTCTCATCCCTCCTCCTGGTTGGATCCAACCTACTAGTAAGAGCCAGAAGAAGGCATGAGGAGGTAGAGCAAGGAGGGTGAACCAACATAGGTGGGATTATGGAGGGAATGAAGGACATTCTTGCATGTAAATAAATTGAGACGTATGTAGTTCACAAGCTGGTAACTGGGACTCTGACTCAAGTCCTGCTGAGCCTAAAGCTTGAGCACTCATCCACTCTGGTCTACTATCTCTGTAAGATTTCCTGGGCCTTTATAATGTCCCTCATTTAATACTTCTATTGCCTCTATTTCTCTACAGTGAATGGCAATAAAAACCATTAAAATGAAAGGTGTCTGTATCCATTTTTTATTGGAAAAAATGTGGGTGTCTGGGCAGACAAGCTCCTACTTTGCAGCTAATCTTGGAAAGATACCCTCAAAAGATGGAGCAAGTGGGAAGAGCACTCTGGGTCCAAGGCTGGTCACATGTTTAGGATGGAGAGTGTTTTAGGGGCTTGATCAACCCAGTGGCCATGTGCATTCTGATCCTTTCTAGTTCTGGTCCCAACAGTGAATAAGCATCAACTATGGACTCAAAGATCGCTCAACTTGGCAGACACTTTGGTGAAAAAGCTTTGATTGGTACAAAGAATATAGGGAGAAAGAAGGTGGGTAAAAATATTTCGTAAAAAAATACATTTTTGTGATAAGGAAAATTATTACATTATGTATTACACTGAGAATAGTGTAACATATAGCACATTTTTACAAAAGCTTATAATTTGTCTCTCATTTATAAATAATTTATTTCTCATTTTATAAACATCTCAGAATAACCTTCCACAGTAGAGGAGGCATGAACGGCTACCTTTCTTTTATGGTAGAGGCAATTGAGGTGCAGAAACATTATGTCATTTACCCAGGATCACATGGCCAATAAATGACAGCCAAGATTTGTACTCAAGTCTTATGTCTCCAAAATCCAAGTACTTTAATCATTACCCTTTGTTACCTCAGATGAAGATTTTGAAAATTACTAGTTCCTTGAATTATCTCCCAAGAATGACACTACCAAACAGAGGATTCTGTACAGTTATGTACACAAACTGGCAACTATTTAGTGCTTTTCTCCAACCTCTAGCTGTATTTCTCAATATTTAAAGCATTTTGTACTAGAATGACAGCAATACATGAAATCAGAACTTTTTGTAATTTTATTATTGCTAAACAATTTATAAGAGGAGTAACACTAAGTGGCTAGTCTATTATTAAACTAAAGTTTTAGCCCCCCCCTTCTGTCTCTTTTAGGGTATCAATGTTTGCATTACTAAAATTAAATTCCAAAAATATTCTGAGATTTAGGAGAAATTTATTGGGATGATGAGGGAGACCTGGGCCACCCACATTTAATTCAGAATATATAAAAATAAATCCTAGTAGTAGAATGTATCTAGAATATTGCTTCAAAGATAAACAGCTTAAGCAATCTTATAGTATTTTTGCCAAAGATTTTCCCCATTTACTCTATTAAAAAACAAAAAAAAACTAATTTACTCTATTGGCAAGGCTAAATTTGAAACATTTAAAGATTTGAGATAATTCGTCTTTTAACATGGCATGGAAAATCTCACTCTTGTAATACCAGTTTTAAGAACTCAAGTACTTTAAAAATTCCCTTGATTACCACTTAAGATATTTGCATATGAGAGATGAAATATGATGGAAGCCTCTTCGTTAAGATACATGTTGTCTTCTGGGGATTACTTCTCTGATACTGGCTAGCTTCATTCTCCTAGCTTTAGTACTCAGTATAAACTTGAACTCAGAAAGATATCCTGACTTTAAGCATTAATATCATTACTTTAGGCCAGTGTTTCCCAAAATTGTTTGGTTATTACAATTACCTGGAAGTCTTGTAAAAAGTGAAGCCCATCCCTGCCCCAATCAGAATCACTGTAGGGTTAGGTATGGGAAACTATTTTCAACCAGTGTCCAGGTGAGTTTTATGGCTAGGAAAGCATGAGAAACTATTCTATATCAATGATTCTCATACTGAATACACCTAAGAATCACCTGGAGAAATTATTAAACATGTGTGAGTCAGGTTCCTATACCTGTGAATCCATATTTTAAAAGAGCTCCTCAGTGTTTCTGATATAGGTGATCCATAGACTACCCCTGGAAATATAATGATGTAGGAAGGCCAGTGCCAGGGTCAGGTGATGCGTGAATGGGGTTTGTCGTCACCAGAGATCAACAGCTTGGGAATCCTGGTGGGTAGGCATATGCTAAAAGAAGGGCCTAAGGCCAGAAATCATGGCATGGTGTGGTTGTTAGGTGCCTTCAAGTTGTTTTCGGTTCATAGCCACTCTATGTGCAACAGAACAAAATACTACCTGATCCTGTACTCTCCTCACAATTGTTATGTTTGAGCCTGTTGTTACAGCCATTGTGTCAATCCATCTTGTTGAGGGTCTTCCTGTTTTTCACTGACCCTCCTCTCTACCAAGCATGATGTCCTTCGCCAGAGACTGGTCCCTCCTGATGACATGTCCAAAGTACATAAGACAAAATCTCACTGTTCTCTCTCTAAGGAGCATTCTGGATGTATTTCTTACAAATCATGGCATATGGGGTAGTTTATGTCACTAGAATAACTCTCAGAACTGGAGAACAGGAGCCTGACATTAAAATGAAGACCATCTGAACCAAGGGGGAAATTTACATACCTGTTGAAAACGCTGGCATTTGTGGGTCTGGATTTTCAGGGTGAGCAGCAAAGTAATTGTAAGGAAATGAAATAACTATAATTGCAAGTAGGTGCTGATAGCGGTGGAAAAAAGAGGGAGGGAGCTATACTTGCCAATAGTTTCTGATAATCTAAGCTTCCTCAGTCCCAAGATGCCTTCATTCACTAACATTTCCTCAAAGAGTACTTTCAGACTACTTGCATAAGCATCACAGGGGGTGGGGTGTGAATTGTTTGTTATAAAAATAGGTTTCTGGGCCACACCTTAGATTTATGGAATAAAAATCTGTTGGCATGAGACCAGGGAATATCGCTTTAAATAAACTCTACATGATTCTTATACATACTGACATTGAAAAACCGTGACTTTATCAGAGGCGCATTAAACCTGAAATATGTCTGGACAGGCATTATACCTGGTAAAAATACAAGTCTACTGGTAAGGACAACACATTAAGCACATTATCAGACATTAATGAATTTGCTCTCTGGAGGAAGAAACAGCTGAGATAAGAATTTGGTTGAGAGAAAAGGAAGAGAGTGAAGAGCAAAGACATAGAAACTTCTCTGGTTGGGTCTACCTGAGTCTGTTTTTTAATTTACATGGGGAGAAGCATTCAAAGGGAGAGAAAAACAGGGTTTTGTTTGAAGGTGAGTTCCAGCAGCACCTTCAACACAGAAGCATGCTGCTATGGTTGAGGAAGATCAGCAGTGTGTTGCTGATTTTCATATGAAGAGATGTTTTATGAGAGAATATCCGTCAATGCTTTCCATGAAAAGTTAGCAATTTATTCCACGGTTTCTTAGAATCCCTTAGTAGATCTAGTTATAGATCTATTATCAATTAAAGACTCCTGGTACCTATTTTGTTTGCAGGCTTTACCAACTCAGGGGGAAACTCTTTCCAAAGTAAGTCACTAATAGAAAATATCAGTTCCTTATTTCTCTTTCAGAGAGGTGTCTTCTAGATAATCTCGTTAGGATTTGACGATCATGTCAGTGTTTACCAGGGAGCCAGCAGAAGGGAGAGTTTTGAAATATCCTGAGAGGTTATATTTCCAGGATTTTGTGTCAAAGGGAAAGCTCCTCTTTGGAGTTGAAGAGATGAATATAAATATGTGGAATCAGTGATCTGTGGAACTCTTACCATAAAATTTGGCTAAGAAATAGAATATAAAGTTTTTATCTAAAATCTCTTGATAAAGAAGTTGTAAAGTAAGTTGCAAGCTGATTAACTACAGCATCTGGGCAGAGGTAAAATTATAATGACTGAAAGTTTTGTTGACACAATAAGTATTGGAGCAGGGGAGTTGAATGGTAAAGAATTTGTCCATTGATCTGACATGGTCTAGGGAGAGTGTGCTCTGGTTCTAGGCAACTAGCTCTTTGGGCAGAAATGCCCCTAGAAGGAGAAAGGATTGTTAAATTAATCTCCCATAGTTTTGTGAACATATTCTGTAAGAATATCTAATGAGTTTTCTTCTAATTCTACCATCATAAAACAACTGTTGGATTTTAACTTTGGGTTCTTGAACATATTTAGCATTCTGAGCAATGGCTGATCCACTTCCTCTTGTAATTTAATAAATTGGTATTCTGGGTTAAGAGTGGTGCTGTTCTCAGTTTGGTATCTTGGGGACATGATTAATTTCCTAGGGCATCACTTTTGTGTGAACTGATAAAATTGAGTTTATTAACTTGTAATGCAAGGGATCAATTCCTTACCACATCACCAATATATAGATGTCTTGTGTCAGACATCTTATCAGGTTGAGAAGGTCAGGGTATTAGTTATCTATTGCTGCTTTATTAAGCAATAAAAATTTATTGTCTTCCAGTTTCTGTGGGTCAGGGATTCAGAAGCAGCTTAGCTGGGTGAGTCTAGCTTGGGGTTGCTTACGAGGTTACAATTAAAATGTTGGGCCGAGGCGTAGCCATTTAAAGGCTTGACTGGGACTGGAAGATCTGCTTCCAAAGTGATTTGCTCGTGTTACTGGCAAGTTGGTCCTGGATAATGGTGGTAGGCCTTAGTTCCTTTCATTTGGGCCTCTCAACAGGCTACTAGAATATCCTCATGACATAGTGACTGGCATCTCTTGAGCTGATGATCCAAGAGAGAACAAGGCAGAAGTAGCAATGTGATTTATCTCTGCACTATTCTGTTGGTCACACAGGCTAGCTGTAATTCAACGTGGGAGGAGACTACATAGGGCATGGATACGTGAAGTACCAAGAAGTGAGGATTATCGGGGGTCATCTTTGAGTCTGGCTATCAGATCAGCTCCTTGCATACCATATTTATTACACTACATTTATGTAGTTTATGCTTAAGTTGCAATTGTATTCTTTTTCAGGCTCCATGTTCCAAATAAGAATACCATTTGCTTTAAATTTCTTCTTATACAGTAGGCTCACTGTTTCTCCCCCCACCTTCCATGGAATTTTTTTCTGCTTCTTGAGCTGTAGAGACTAGATAAGCAAATTTTAGGTATAAGGAGATAGTCGTAATTTCTCTTATTTAAAAATATTTTATGATGATATACTACATTTAGGTTTGGTCTGAAAGTCCCTAGTTGTATGTCTGTGTGTCCCTCATTTTTCTCTTTATTCATTCTTTGGCTAGCAGTGAGACTCCATAGGTTTAAAAATCAAAAGGAATATTTTTCTGGACTTCATGTAGTGTAATTTTTAAACCTATAAATACAGTTTATGTTTATGCATGTCTTCTCAAGTTGTTCAAATAAGAATATTTATGTAGTGTTATTTCTACGCTCTCAGGAGTGTATTACAGAAATAATTATCACTGAAGAATTCATTGTTTTCCTGACAGTAACATGTTTGCTGCATCATTCTTAGAGGAAATTTTCTTGACAGCGGTGTTTGTGTTCTACGTCTGGAAATATCTATAAAATATATTCATTTCTCTGAAAAGCTCAAAGGAAGAGTTGCTGTGATAAAACTCTTGATACAAATATTTCACATTTCTAGGTAGGGCAGCAACTCCACAATTCTCGAGGGGTAAAAGTGAATATATATGTAGAACAAAATACCTCAACCTTTATATATATTTTTGGTTTACAGAAATGGTGACTTCTCTTTCCAGATGATGAAAGGAAAGATCCTTATCCTAATTCTTATTTTCTGGCTTTAGAAACACATTTCCTCCTACAGGTATGATAAAAATATAACTTTTTCACTGACCATTTAAAGGGAGCAAAATAATTATGATCCCTTAACTATTAGTCTGGAAACCCAGGTGGTGTACTGGTTAAGAGTTACGGCTGCTAACCAAAAGGTTGGCAGTTCGAATCCACCAGGTGCTCCTTGGAAACTGTATGGGGCAGTTCTACTCTGTTGTATAGGGTGCTATGAGTTGGAATTGACTTGATGCCAACGGGTTTTTTTTTTTTTTTAACTCTTAATCTATGTGCTTACTGACTCAGGCTTTGCAAATGTGACGGAGAAAGTGAGCAAGAAGGCCTTAGAAGCTGCTGCAGTGAATCTAGGAAAATGCCTACAGAAGTCAGAAGGTAAAATGTTTAGAGGCTCATGGTCCAGTAGACAACAGGATGGTTATTAAATACCATGCAGAAAGAAGAGTTGGGCAGAAGTCATTAGGAAATTTGAATTGTGGTTAATATAATTCCTTGGCCCATCTAGCCCTCCAAAACCAAACCCACAGCCAAGTTGATTCCGACTCATAGTGACACTATAGGACAGAGTAGAACTGCCCCATAGGTTTTCCAAGGCTGTAATCTTATGGAAGCAGACTGCCACATCCTTCTCTCACAGAACGGCTGGTGGATTCGAACTGCTGACCCTTTGGTTAGCAGCTGAGTGCTTTAACCATTGTACCACCAGGCCTCCTTGTTGTTGCTGGCCCATCCTGTTGTTGTTAGGTGCTGTCAAGCTGGTTCTGACTCATAGTGACCCTGCAGGACAGAGTAGAACTGCCTTATAGGGTTTCCAAGGAGCGGCTGGTGGATTTGAACTGCAGACCTTTTGGTTAGCAGCCGAGCTCTCAACCACTACGCCACCAGGGCTTGGCCCATCTAGTAGTCGGAAATTAAAACATAGCATAAAAAATTAAATAAATACTTTAATGTGACTCAATATATGGAATTGAGGAATGTGTGGGATTTAAAAAAGGGTGTTTGGGAGAAAATTGAGGGACCTTATTTGACAACAGAGCATGTAGAACTTATATTTGAATTGATGATTTCAAGTCTTTGAATCTGCTAAGCTGAGAAACCAGCTCCTAGAGCACCCGGTAACCACTAGTAAACTTCTGTGTCTATGCATTTATCTATTCTGGATATTTCATATAAGTGGGATCATACAATATTTGTCCTTTTGTGAATAGATTATTTTGTTTAGCATAGTGTTTTCAGGGATCATCCAGGATGTGGCATGCATCAGAACTTTATTTCTCTTTATGGCTGAATAATATTCCATTGTACAATTGTACTACATTTTGTTTTTCCATTCATCTATTGATGGACACTTGGGTTGTTTTCACCATTTTGCTGTTGTGAATAATGCTGCAGTGAATACTGGTATACAATTAACCGGTTGAATCCTTGCTTTCAAATCTTTTGGGTATATACCTAGGAGTGGAATTGATTGGTCATGTGGTAACTCTATGTTTAACTTTTTGAGGAACTGCCACACTGTTTTCCACCATTTTACAGTTCCACCAGCAATGAGTAAGGGTTCCAGTTTCTCCATATCTTTACCAACCCTTGTTATTTTCCATTTTTCTGATAATAACCATTGTAGTGGTATATCACTGAGGTACAACAGACTTTTTTTTCTCTTCTTGACATGCACACATGCTACCAACACTTTCTGCCTTTGGCTAACTGATGAGTAATGAAAGACTGAAATAAAAAAGAACTATGGGTTTTCCTATTTTTTTCTTCTACATCATCATTTTCAGCATTAGTGGTACAGTTAAGTAACATGAGTAAGAAAGGATATGATAGGGTTATTTGGTCATTTTTGTTTCTTGGAACACCATTACCTTCTTTCTGTATTGAAGGCAAGTTCTGGTTTAGACTGAAAGCTTAGCCTCTCAGGCCTGTCAGAATCCTGGTTTATTCATTCAGTCATAGATGTGTTGCATGGAATGTAAGCATGTAATTCTAGTGGACCCACTATGTGTGGGAGTTCAGTGAGACTCAAAACAAAATAAGAATGTTATGGAAGTCACGGATGCTGTATGCAAATAGCATCAAGTTATAGCTGACACATGTATGTGCTTACCTACTCCATGTATGTCATTGTTCCAATGGACTTCACTTACAAAGTGTAAGTTCAAAGCAAAGTTTTTAAGAATTTCAAGGTGCAGCTGCAGCGTTTTTAACTCAGCTCTGAAGCAGCGCTCTATATGATTGCACTTGTCACATGCCCTTGAAGCTAGTCCTGTATGTGCCTCATAAGGTTTTAAGTTTCCTAGAAGAGTATGTAGTAGGTGTAGTAGGTACTTGTATTAGGGGTCTCCAGAAAAAAAACAAAAAAACAATAGAATATCTATCTGTATATCTATACCTATACTTATATCTATATCGTCCATATCTATGTATATATCTGTGTTGATTTTAAGGTAGATAGATATAGATAGATTTTAAGGCATTGGCTTACATGATTTCAGGGGCTGGCATGTAAAAAATCTGTAGATCAGGTGACAGGCTGGAAACTTTGGCAGTTTTGTTTCTGAAATCAGTAGGCCAGGTGGCAGGCTGGAAAATCCCTCAGGATATTTATGTTACAGTTTTGGGGCAGAATTCTTTCTGCTCTTGGAAATCTATTTTCTCTCTTTAGGCCTTCAACTGATTGGATTATATCCATTCACGTTATTGAGAGTAAAACCCTTTACTTAGAGTCAACTGATTGTAAATGTTAATCATATCTTCACAGCAATATCTAGACCAGTGTTTGACTAAACAGCTGGGTACCATAGCCTAGCCAAACTGACACAAAATTAACCATCACAGTTTTCAATAAATATTCTTCTGTTTTCTTACAGAAAACATTAGATTCATTTAAAATAGGCATTCACATGGGCTGGACTCAGAACCTTGATGCTCAAGGAGTGATGGAAACTGTTCATGCTTGACATATTACATTTTCTAAGAGAAAGAATTACAGCATACTTTTCAGGTTCTTCAGAAATCAATTTAAGTCCTCCTGCACTTTTGTCCTGATTCAGCCATCATGATTGGCTTGGTCAGTAGATGAAATAAGGGGATGGCTATTTGATGTGACGTGTAGGGCCTTATAAAGCTTCCATTCTCTCCAGCTCTCTCTCCACTCCTCACTTGCCACCTCGATTCCAAGTTCACCATTAGAAATTCATTCCTGTGAGTTAAAGTTCTGTCCTATTTTAAAACACTGTAGGTAAACTACTGTGTAACTGAGGTTAATGTGTTTTTGTTAAAATCACTTAAAATGGTTAAGGAGAGAAAAGGACAGTGTTCCTTTGGGAAGCATTTGGCATATTGTTGTTGTGTTCTGTAGAGTAGATTCAGACTTATAGTGACCCTAGAGAACAGAGTTCAACTGCCCCATAGGTTTCCCAATGGCAAACAACAACAGCAATCTTTAGGAGAGCACATTGCCAGGTCTTTTCTCTGCTAGAGGCAAATTCTTTTTTTTTTGGCCAAAATATTTTTTTGTTTCTTATTATTTTTAAAAGGTATTGCCGACGGTATTCATTTAGACTATTTTCTCACTTCTCCCTGTAGCCCCCTTCCCCTTCATTCAAGGAAAATCAGTATCCCAGCCCAGTTGTCATCTTTGCTGTTCTCCACACTCTCATCTATATGTGTCTTAGTCATGTAGTACTGCAATAACAGAAATACCACAAGTGGATGGCTTTAGCATAGAGAAATTGATTCCCTCACAGTCCTGTAGGCTACAAGTCCAAATTCAGGGTGTGGGCTCCAGGGGGAGGCTTTTTCTCTCTGTTGGCTCTGGAGGAAAATCCTTGTCCTCAATCTTCTCCTGGTCAAGGAGATTCTCAGGCACAGGGACCCCGGGTCCAAAGGACGTGCTTTGCTCCTGGTGCTGCTTTCTTGGTGCTATGAGGTCCGCAACTCTCTGCTTGCTTCCCTTTTCTTTTATCTCTTGAGTTTTGTGTCTGAAATCAGTAGGCCAGGTGGCAGGCTGGAAACTCCCTCAGGATATTTAAGTTACAGTTTTGAGGCAAAATTCCTTCTACTCTTGAACATCTATTTTTGCTAGAGATAAAAGGTGGTGCAGGCCATACCCCAGGGAAAATCCCTTTACATTGGATCAGGGAAGTGACCTGAGTAAGGGTGGTGTTACAATCCACCCTAATCCTCTTAACATAAAATTACAATCACAAAATAGAGAACAATCACCCAATACTGGGAATCCTGGCCTAACCAAGTTGACACACATTTTTGGGGGGACACAATTTCAATCCATGACAATATGCGAAACGGGGATCTGTGTTTGACAAGCATGCTTACCCTTTGCTTAACTCTTTTTTTTTAAATTTTTTATTGTGCTTTAGGTGAAAGTTTACAGCTCAAGTTAATTTCTCATTAAAAAATTTATACACATATTGTTTTGTGACATTGGTTGCAATCCCTACAATGTGGCAACATGCTCCACCTTTCCACCCTGGGATCCCTGTGTCCATTTGTCCATTGTCCCTTCCTGTGGAGGCAAATGTTTAATGCTGGCAGTTATTTACTAAGGCTTGTTTTCCTGTGTAAGTCAGGGGAGGTTTAGGAAGAAGCTCTAACTAGTTATAGGATCCTGGTTAAACCACTTAACTTCTTAGGAACTGATGTTTGGCTGGAATATTCTCCAAAGCATATTCTGCCTCCTGAATTCTCTAAGTAAATAATCTTGTGCCTTCTTTTACCTCTTTCAGCTATTCATCCTAAATTTTTCTACTTGTTGGACCTTCCCTGAGAGGCACCACTGATTGCTTAGTGGCTTATTAATGGGCATCAAGTACTTAGGAGGCCTCAACTAAAAGCCACGCTTATAAATTCAACCATACTTTTTGGAGCAAACATCTGAAAATACAAATAAACTTGAGAAGGTAACAGATCAATCAAACAGTGACCACAACCTCAAAATTACTATACTACATTTTTCTGTGGGCCAGCCCCTACCTAAGTGTTTTACAGTGATCTCATTTGTTTTTTGCTATAATCATTAAAGTTAGGTTCTTTTTCTTTTTTCCATTCCACAGGTACGAAAACTGGCATATACAGGGTAATTGATCATTATGCCTTGATGAAAATTAGTTTATTAGATAGTATGTGATTGCCACAATAATGCTGTGTAACAAACCTTCTCAAAAACTCAGTGTCTTATAAAAACAAACATTTGTATATTTTTGCTCATTGGGCCATGGGTAGGCTGTTTCTGCTGGACTCGGTTGGCATCAGCTAAATTTACATCTGCTCCCCATATTTTCATTCTCCTTGGACCTGCAGCTACATGGAGGCATTATTTTTCTCATGGCAAGTCACAGAAGCACAAAAGCACAAGCCAGATTATGCAAGCACATGTAGGACCTTTGTTTACATCACATCCACTAATGTTCTCTGGTCAAAGCAAACCCAATATCAAAGGGGCAGGGAAGTATACTCGGCCCACAGGGGGAGAGCCTGCAAAATTATGTGGCAAAGTGGTGAATGTATAATCCTCTTACAGAGGAACACTGGATCAATAATCCAATCAACTTCTTGTTGGGAGTAGAGCATTAAGAAAATGTGAATTATGTTGGTTGGGGAGGGGGGAAGATATAGAGGGAAGGTGAACTAGGGAGAATGGGGCACACTGTGAGAAGTCTGGCATAGAGCAACAAGAAAGGTCCAGGTCAGGTTTAGTCCAATCCAGCCTGACTACTTTACAACTTTATTTAAAACTATTCCAGCTGATAAGGGGACCATTCAGAGCAGAATAATGGCAGTGCATGACCCCGGGTTCCATTTTGAACCATTGTATTATCATAACCCAGAGGAGCAGTAGGCTAGGGTTTGTGGTCATTGCTTGTTCTCAGCAGATTTTATGATATTCATTAAAATCCTGGCTTACATCTCCTTCATTACAACACAAATAATATTCTAAGTAGCTTTTCTAAAAATCCCACTGCTCACAGTAACAAGAATGCTTAATTTAAGGGCTATATTTTGGATCGGAGTCACACCACTGGTTCCTTCGGGGTTTTGACAAGACTGTTTCTGGTAAAGAACTACCATGTTATTATCCCTGCTGCCACAGACAATATGAAGTTATAATGAAATTAATAGCAGTGCTCAGACTCCTTCCAGTTTGTAGCTTGGAGGAGCTATTCTAGCTTCTGCAGAGGAGGGGATGAGATTAGAAAGAGGGGTTGGAGCCACATGAAACAAGGCTTTAGGTGCCATGATAAGAAACTTGAACTTTTTGTAAGATTGTTGAGGGAAAAAAAGGAGGAGGAAGTGAAGTACTAAAATTGATTTTTTAGAAAGGTGGCTCAGACAGCATGAAAAGAATGGATTTGAGAGGAGACAATGGGTAGGAGGCAGGGACACCAATTTGAAATTTACTGTGATGATTTAGGGAAGAACCATAAGAGGAATTGCATTCGCATACATGGGAGCACCCTGTTTCAGATATTCTTTTGGAACCATCTGTTTTTAACATTCCTTAGTACTTTCAATTCTGAAACAACAAAGTTCTGGAGGGCTTTAGCTGGAATTGCCATCTGATTTTCAGATTTAAGCTATTTAAAAAATGCTTCCTGAAATGCCTGACAAAAAGTAGATAATGCCTGCTGGATAAAAAAAAAATAATAATAATTGAGTTCTGATTTGAAAAAATAAATAATTGAGTTCTATACACAAAATGGTTAATTTCTCTCTCTCTCTTTTTTTTTTTTTGCTTTATTTTGGTTGATTATGGAAAGAAAACAAATGTACCTTGTAGCATACCCAAGAAGAAAGAAGCCTTATAAAGACTCTAGTCTACAAGGGGTAAAAATACTTCCTTGCTTTTGCTTGTCTGTGTAGGCCCAGCATTATCCCTAGGTCAGGGAAGGGAAGAGTAGCACACTGTGCAAAAGACAGATTTACTGTTTGCTGGTCAAGCACACATGGAATCATACATGGAGTCCCCCAATTCAGGTTAAAGCAACATATTCCACACCGTACACAGGTCACAATGTGGCGGAGAGAGAATAGCTTCTCTATTTAAGAAAACTTGTTCAAGAGCCTGAGGCCAACCCTGAAATTCGGTGGAAAGTTTTCCTCCTGGACCCTTTCTCTGATTTTAAAAGTGATGTAATTCATGTGCTTGGCAGTGCTTATCACAGGCTCTGAGATACAGCTTTCCCTTGGAATCCTGGGCTGGGCCCTGGGAGCACATGCTGATGCTGTTTTTACAATGCATTAAGATCTGCTGAAGCAGGCCACTATCTCTTCATGTAGAGGTTATGGAGATCCTACCTAGGTATGATCCCCAATTTCATAGGATCTCCTGTTCTATTACACCTTGCCTCCTTACTTTCCATCCCTGAATGTGTGTGTGTTTGTCTGTGTGCACGAGCGTGTGCATGTGCAAGTCTTTTGGTCCTACTTAGAGTACAGCTGACTAATCCCATATTGGGTATTACAGGGAAGTGGGCTCTGGGCCCCAGTTTGGAACTTTGGTGGGTCTTGGGAAGTTGTAGTTGTCTTTATGCTTTATCACTTTGCTTCAGTTTAGTTTTTCTATTCTTCGGTAAATTGAGATCCTAATCTTATGAGGTAGAGCCTTTCACATGAATACTACAAAGGGTAAAAGAGATTGCAAAGCGTCACCTTCACAGTCCTGTCCATGTCTGGCTGTGCTTTGAAAACTGAACGGGATTCTAACTAGTGAACCTCCATATTTCAGGTCCTCATCCAATAATCTAATCCTTTTTTATCTAATCCTGTGGCAAGACCCAATCTCTAGTCTGCAGCTCCTGGTCCTGCTTTTACGTCCCTCACATTTATGTTGAGCTGTCCTGATAGCTTTTTTTTTTTTTTGTCCTGATAGCAGTCGTATAAGCTGCTTGTATTTTTTTTCACTTTAACAGTATCCTAGGTGAGACTGCATTCTTCTGGCCCTTTGTCACATTCCCTAAAACAGATGTCATTGGGTATGAAATCAGGAAATGGAAAGTGAAGCCAGTAACTTCATTCTTAGTGGCAACCTGTGTGCGATGGGAAAGTATTTCAAAGTATTAATTTGTGTACCCCAGGAATCACCCTTTCAAATTATTTCACTTGTGACCTGAAGATCTTTCCCCTCTCCTGGTCCGTTCAGATAAACATGAGTCACCCAGAAAGACAGGGTGTGGACACTCCACTATTGGGCTGGAAAGGCATACTTGCAGAGTTCTTCTGCCCCTAGTTAAATGTTGCTGCTGGTTGCAGCAGGGGGGAGAGTGGAAGAGGAGGGATAGAGACCATGCATATAGTAGTGTGGCTTCCGAGGCAGTACCAAATACTTCTATGGCCCATTCATTAGGATGTGCTCAAAATACTCAATAAGCCATTTAATTTGTTAATGATAATTTTTGCTATTTCTAGAGCTGAGCTCAAATGCCTCTGAAGAAAGCCGTAGCCTCTCAACCAGTAGGGCTGAAGCTTTCCTATGAGCTTTCCTCTGTTCACATCTGAGGCAAGGGTGACCATTTTGGGTTTACACAGCTCGTGGCTCCTGAGGAAACAGATCAAGGATAGTGGTCTCAAGCTGTCAGTCATACTGCCTCACCCTTGAAGACTCAGCAACTTGAGCATTTCAAATTGCTCCCCTTTTCTTGCTTGATATGACATAAATTGCCAAAGGGTGCAGCTGGCACAAGGGATCATTTGCATCTCTGTTGCTATATCTGTCTGATAACACATTCTGTCATATTTTTCTTCTTTACTGGTTTAAGGGTATTGATTTCTGACTTAGTTTATCACAGTTCCTTTACAACTAATAATCATATTTATCATTCTAGAGACTATTATTATCATAACTCTATAATTCAGCTCTCCCAAGCTATTGCTAGTACAGCCAATTTAAAGAATGGTATAAAGACATGTTGCATTAACCTTACCAGTGAGGACCCTTTTTAAAGATAACATGTAAATAAAGGAAAATATCTTTGTGCTGAAAGAGGAGGCTACAGATATTTCTCGGATATAATAGTTATGTAAAAAAAAAAAAAAATTTTTTTTTTTTTAGTCATAACAAACAGAACCCTGGTGGTGCAATGGTGAAGAGCTACGGCTGCTAATCAAAAGGTCAACAGTTCAAATCCAACAGCTGCTCCTTGGAAACTCTGTGGGGCAGTTCTACTTTGTGCTATAGGGTCGCTATGAGTTGGAATGGATTCGACGGCAACAGGTCATGACAAACTCAGAGCAAATAAGCCTACAGTTCTTCTAAGGTTGAGTGCATCGGTTATCAGCTATTGGAATCTTTTTCCTTTGTGAAAATCAGGCTATTCAGTGACAACGTAGGACTTGAGGTAATTGTTCTGTAGAGCTATTAGACTATTCTAGTTGAATGACACCTCTGTACTCTCAATAGATTATATCTTCTTTAAAAAATCGGAAGGGATAATTTTCATTGGCGTAAAAGAATTAACTGGTAGAAGAATATCTTGGGGGAAAGTAACCCCATTCATAGGAACTGAACAACTGAGATGGTCTCAAAATTTGCCCTCCAATTTTTAAATAATATGGCACAACAATCTGGCTTAAATTACTTAGCCCACATTATTATGGATAAAATAATAGCCTTGGATTTTTTTGGACAATCATAGGGGAACCTGTACTATTGCTAACACTTCATTTATACCTGGATTAACACCAGGAGTGGGGAGTGGTGGAACAATGTATATCTAAGCTAAAATAAAAAGTAACATGACCACCTAAGGTAGACTTTAAGGAGTCGTTGAGACTTGTTTTCTTGGTCCAGCCTAGAAAATCTTAGGTCATGGTTCCAGGCTGTCTTCTTACAGTAGTTTAGTTATTCTTGTTTTTTTTCATAGTCATTTTGTATCTGTCGTCCAAAATCTCAAGTCCTTCTACACACCACTCTTTTAATTGATAGTGATAAAATCATTCTGAGTAACACTCAAACTGAAAATGAAGCATCATCTTCCAAGAGAGTTCTGCAAATGAAGCATCATCTTCCAAGAGAATCAACAACAATGGTGAAGAGCTGGACAATATTGATGATCTTTCCTGAAGCTTTGCCTGCAAATTGAAGAAAAAAAATGTCTGTACACTCCTTAGAAAAATACTGACAATTCTCCAGCTATGGTTAGGATTAGAGTTAGGGTTAGAATTGGTTTTAAACCTATCTAGTTTGGAAATCCTGGTGGCGTAGTGGTTAAGAGCTATGGCAGCTATCCAAAAGGTCGGCAGTTTGAATCTACCAGGTGCTCTTTGGAAATCCTATGGGGCAATTCTACCCTGTCCTCTCAAGTTTCTATGAGTTGGAATTGACTTGATGGCAATGGGTTTTGTTTGTTTGTTTGTTTAGTTGATCAGTGACAATTTTCACTAATAGTCAGTGAGCGCACTCTAGCAGACATGCTTCTGAGGCTGATATCAATCTCCTGTCTCTATGATCAACATAAAACCTGCGTTTAAGGCTAGTATCAACCCACTCTCACCACTGTAATCAATACACATTTCCTCAGAATGCTCTATAAGATTTGCTGTCTCTGACAGCACAGCTCTTCTATCTTAAATAAGAAGCAAACTTATCTTTGTGTTTTTGGTTTCAGATTTTAAGTGGTAGTTTCATCCTTTGACAAGGGATGTGAGGCATATACTGATTGAATCACTGAAAAAATGATAGGTTAAGGAAGTCATATATGAAGTGTTTTCTAATGGCAATATGGGAAATATTAAAATAAAGAGCCTTTTTCACCTCTTTCCTCAGGATCATTTTCCACTCAGGATTCCTGAGACAAAGGCAGTAGTTTAGCAATGTCTAGCCTGAATATGGAAACCCTGGTGGCATAGTGGTTAAGTGCTGTGGCTGCGAACCAAAGGGTCAGCAGTTCGAATCCTCCAGGTGCTCCTTGGAAACTCTATGGGGCAGTTCTACTCTATCCTATAGAGTCGCTATGAGTCGGAATAGACTCGGCGGCACTCGCTTTTTTTTTGGTTTAGCCTGAATATAGCCCTTGCCAGGTATGAGAGAAAAATGATTGAGGAAACAAAAAGGGGATACCTAAGGCAAGCTGGATGGAAGAGGGAGATTTCTGTGGGAGGGAAAAGTTTATTGATTGTTAGTGTTAGGTGCTTTATGCCTTCCCACTTCCTCATGCATGCAGAGAATGTTCCACTTGTCCCATCCTATCCCTAAGTTAGGTTCTCAAAGAATATCTCCTTTGTAATTGGAGGTATTTAATATAAGCACAGGTGCTAGCTTCTTGTCTGGAGTTCTCTGAGAGGTAGAACATATAGGTATGACCAACCTCTGGATTTAGGATAAGGGCAGCAGAAAATTGGTGGATTGCATAGCCTGTCAGAAGAAGACAGAAGTAGTCCCCTGTTTCCTGCAGAGCTGTGACTGTTGGGATGACATTAATAGGTTTTCTCTAGGCTTCGGCCATTGGTATCTGGGGTTATAGACTAGCTTGCTAGCTCTGAGACTGTGTAGCAGGGTGAAGAGAACTTATAAAGAAGCTGTGGAGTAGATGACTAACTGGGTGACATGAAAAGGTTATGGAGTGACTGCCCAGCTGGGTGGTCAAAGATAGAGCTACCATTGAGATGGATGCCACCAGCACCAGAAGCCAGATCAGAGAGGATGACAGCAGCCAGGGCCAAAAGTGAAGGGACTGTGAACCAGCCGTTCACCCTCTTCATTGCCCTGCCTCTTGTAAATGGACTCCCCCTGTCTTTTACTTATTTGCTTTCAGGTGAGTGTTATGGGTTGATTCATCTAGGAGCTTAGAGTAAAAAGAATATAGGGAAAGAGATCTCAAAAAAAAGGTTTGAACTGTGAATGGAATGACTGAGTTAGTACTTGAATTTGACCGAAAGAGATGGACTAAGTTTTAAACTAAAAGTGACTAAAAATGTTATTGTATTTGTGTTTATCAAAATGGAATAGATTAAATGGGCTATTTTGGGAAGATTGGGAGTTCAGAGCCAAAAAATATATATGAAGTTGTAAAATAAGGTAGTCTCATTTCACAGGTTATCATGTTGTTGATGACTCTTTCATTCATATCTGCTACAACAGTGACCTGGGGCTCACTTTCCTGAACCACCTGGCAGAACCTTTCCTCAGTCTTTACTTGCTTCTGTCCTGGAAATCCTACTATTCCTGATGCAAAGGTTATAGAGTGGCCGAGGACAAACCCAAATTGTCAATAGGATTGAAATCAGTAATATTCAGGGCTTGCTGAGACATGAAGAATAAGAACGAGCTAGCCATGTGAAGAATCAAAGGAAGACCAAACAGTGAGTCATACTTGAATTCTCCTTTCTCTCATGCCTTTAAACTGATATACAAAAATATATCTTGAGTCTATTCATCTCTAGCACATGCAAAGGCCCAGAGCTGGAAAAGAGCTTGATGTGCTGAAGGAGGAGCACGTGGAGGCGTCAGAGCAAGGTGAAGTGAAGCGGTAAAGAGACAGTTGGGCGTCATCTTTTTAAAAAATTAATTTTGTTGCTGAAAATATACACAGCAAAACATACTAATTCAACAGTTCCTACATGTACGATTCAGAGACATTGATTAGATTGTTCAAGTTGTATAAACATTCTCACTCTTTTCTGAGTTGTTGCTCCCACGTTAACATAAACTCACTGTCCCCTAAGTTTCCTATCTGATCTTTTGAGTTGCTGCTGTCAGTTTGATCCCATATAGGTAGATCTTGAAAGATCAAAATGCTCAAGGCAGACATTTTTTGCTAACGAAGACTTCAGGGGATATATATATATTTTTTAAATAATTTTTATTGTGGTTTAAGTGAAAGTTTACGAATCAAGTCAGTCTCTCACACAAAAACACATATACACCTTGCTATACACTCCCAATTACTTTCCCCCTAATGAGACAGCCTGCTCTCTCCCTCCACTCTCTCTTTTCTTGTCCATTTCGCCAGCTTCTAACCCCCTCCACCCTCTTATCTCCCCTCCAGGCAGGAGATGCCAACATAGTCTCAAGTGTCCACCTGATCCAAGAAGCTCACTCCTCACCAACATCCCTCTCCAACCCATTGTCCAGTCCAATCCGTGTCTGAAGAGTTGGCTTCTGGAATGGTTCCTGTCCTGGGCCAACAGAAGGTCTGGGGGCCATGACCACCGGGGTCCTTCTAGTCTCAGTCAGACCATTAAGTCTGGTCTTATGAGAATTTGGGGTCTGCATCCCACTGCTCTCCTGCTCCCTCAGGGGTTCTCTGTTGTGTTCCCTGTCAGGGCTGTCATCAGTTGTAGCCAGGCACCATCCAGTTCTTCTGGTTTCAGGATGATGTAGTCGCTGGTTCATGTGGCCCTTTCTGTCTCTTGGGCTCATAATCGCCTTGTGTCCTTGGTGTTCTTCATTCTCCTTTGATCCAGGTGGGTTGAGACCAATTGATGTATCTTAGATGGCTGCTTGCTAGCGTTTAAGACCCCAGATGCCACTCTTCAAAGTGGGATGCAGAATGTTTTCTTAATAGATTTTATTCTGCCAATTGACTTAGATGTCCCCTTAAACCATGGTCCCCAGACCCCTGCCCCTGCTATGCTGGCCTTTGAAGCATTCAGTTTGTTCAGGAAACTTCTTTGCTTTTGGTTTAGTCCAATTGTGCTGACCTCCCCTGTATCATGTGCTGTCTTTCCCTTCACCGAAAGTAGTTCTTATCTACAAATTAGTAAATGCCCCCTCCCACACTCACTCCCTCCCCCATCTCATAACCACAAAAGAGTGTTTTCTTCTCAGTACTATTTCTCAAGTTCTTATAATAGTGGTCTTAGGCAATATTTGTCCTTTTGCAACTGACTAATTTCACTCAGCATAATGCCTTCCAGGTTCCTCCATGTTATGAAATGTTTCACAGATTCCTCACTGTCCTTTATAGATGTGTAGTATTCCATTGTGTGAATATACCATAATTTATTTATCCATTCATCCGTTGATGGGCACCTTGGTTGCTTCCATGTTTTTGCTATTGTAAACAGTGCTGCAATAAACATGGGTGTGCATATATCTGTTCGTGTAAAGGCTCTTATTTCTCTAGGATATATTCCAAGGAGCGGGATTGCTGGATCGTATGGTAGTTATATTTCTAGCTTTTTAAGGAAGTGCCAAATCGATTTCCAAAGTGGTTGTACCATTTGACATTCCCACCAGCAGTGTAGAAGTGTTCCAATCTCTCCACAGACTCTCCAACATTTATTCTTTTGTGTTTTTTGGATTAATGCCAGCCTTGTTGGAGTGAGATGAAATCTCATTGTAGTTTTGATCTGCATTTCTCTAATGGCTAATGATTGTGAACATTTCCTAATATATCTGTTAGCTACCTGAATGTTTTCTTTAGGGAAGTGTCTATTCATATCTTTGCCCATTTTTTAATTGGGTTGTTTGTCTTTTTGCAGTTGAGTTTTTGCAGTATCATGTAGATTTTAGAGATCAGGCGCTGATCAGAAATGTCATAGCTAAAAACTTTTTCCCAGTCTGTAGGTAGTCTTTTTACTCTTTTGGTGAAGTCTTTGGATGAACATAGGTGTTTGATTTTTAGGAGCTCCCAGTTATATAGTTTTTCTTCTACATTCTTTGTAATGTTTTGCGTACTCTTTACGCCACGTATTAGGGCTCCTAACGTCCCTATTTTTTCTTCCATGATCTTTATTGTTTTATATTGAGGTCTTTGATCCATTTTGAGTTAGTTTTTTGTGCATGGAGTGAGGTATAGGTCTTGTTTCATTTTTTTGCAGATGGATGTCTAGTTATGCCAGCACCATTTGTTAAAAAGACTGTCTTTTCCCCATTTCAGTGTTTTGGGGCCTTTGTCAAATATCTACTGCTCATATGTGGATGGATTTATGTCTGGATTCTCAATTCTGTTCCATTGGTCTTTGTATCTGTTGTTGTACCAGTACCAGGCTGTTTTGACTACTGTGGCGGTGTAATAGGTTCTAAAATCAGGTAAAGTAAGGCCTTCCATTTTGTTCTTCTTTTTCAGTAATGCCTTTTTTTTATCTGGAGCCTCTTTCCCTTCCATATGAAATCAGTGATTTGTTTCTCCTTCTCCTTAAAGAATGTCCTTGGGATTTTGCTCGGAATTGCATTAAATGTATAGATCGCTTTTGGTAGAATAGACATTTTTATAATGTTAAGTCTTCCTATCCACGAGCAAGGTATGTTCTTCCACTTAAGTAAGTCTCTTTTGGTTTCCTGCAGAAGTGTGCTATACTTTTCTTTGTATAAGTCTTTTACATCTCTGGTAAGATTTATTCCTAAGTATTTTATCTTCTTGGGGGCTACTGTAAATGACATTGATTTGGTGATTCCTCTTCGATGTTCTTTTTTTTGGTGTAGAGGAATCCAACTGATTTTTGTATGTTTATCTTGTATCCTGATAATCTGCTGAACCCTTCTATTAGTTTCAGTAGTTTTCTGTAGGATTCCTTAGGGTTTTCTGTGTATAAGATCATGTCATCTGCAATTAGAGATACTTTTACTTCTTTCTCGCCAATCTGAATGCCCTTTATTTCTTTATCTAGCCTAATTGCTCTGGCTAGGACTTCCAGCACAATGTTGAATAAGAGTGGTGATAAAGGGCATCCTTGTCTGGTTCCTGATTTCAGTGGGAATGTTTTCAGGCTCTCTCCATTTAGGGGGATGTTGGCTGTTGGCTTTGTATAGATGCCCTTTATTATGTTGAGAAATTTTCCTTCAATTCCTATTTTGCTGAGAGTTTTTTATCATGAATGGGTGTTGGACTTTGTCAAATGCCTTTTCTGCATCAATTGATAAAATCATGTAATTCTTGTCTTTTGTTTTATTTATGTGGTGGATTACATGAATTGTTTTTCTAATGTTGAACCATCCCTGCATACCCGTATGAATCCCATTTGGTCATGGTGAATTATTTTTTTGATATGTTGTTGAATTCTCTCGGCTAGAATTTTGTTGAGGATTTTTGCATCTATATTCATGAGGGATATAGGTCTATAATTTTCTTTTCCTGTGGTGTCTTTACCTGGTTTTGGTATCAGGGATATGGTGGCTTCGTAGAATGAGTTTGGTAGTATTCTGTCCTTTTCTATGCTCTGAAGTAGCTTTAGTAGTAGTGGTGTTAACTGTTCTCTGAAAGTTTGGTACAACTCTGCAGTGAAGCCATCTGGACCAGGGCTTTTTTTTTGTTGGGAGTTTTCTGATTACCTTTTTGATCTCTTCTTTTGTTATGGGTCTATTTAGTTGTTCTACCTCTGTTTGTGTTAGTTTAGGTAGGTACTGTGTTTCATCCATTTCTTCTAGGTTTTCAAATTTGTTTGAGTATAGTTTTTCATAGTAATCTGATATGATTCTTTAATTTCAGTTGGGTGTGTTGTAATATCACCCATCTCATTTCTTATTTGGGTTATTTGCTTCCTCTCCTGTTTTTCTTTTGTCAGTTTGGCCAGAGGTTTATCAATTTTGTTGATTTTTTCAAAAAACCAGCTTTTGGTCTTGTTAATTCTTTCAATTATTTTTCTGTTTTCTATTTCATTTAGTTCTGCTCTAATTTTTATTATTTGTTTTCTTCTGGTGCCTGTGGGTTTCTTTTGTTGCTCTCTTTCTATTTGTTCAAGTTTTAGGGAGAATTTGATTTTGGCCCTTTCTTCATTTTGGATATGTGCATTTATTGATATCAATTGGCCTCTGAGCAGGGCTTTCGCTGTGTCCCAAAGGTTCTGATAGGAAGTGTTTTCATTCTCATTGGATTCTCTGAATTTCTTTATTTCATCCTTAATGTCTTCTATAATCCAGTCTTTTTTGAGCAGGGTATTGTTCAGTTTCCAAGTGTTTGATTTCTTTTCCCTGCTTTTCCTGTTATTGATTTCCACTTTTATGGCCTTATGGTCAGAGAAGATGCTTCGTAGTATTTCAATGTTTTGGATTCTGCTGAGGCTTGCTTTATGACCTAATATGTGGTCTATTCTAGAGAATGTTCCATGTACACTAGAAAAAGAAAGTATATTTGGTTGCTGTTGGGTGGAGTGTTCTGTATATGTCTACGAGGTCAAGTTGGTTGATTGTGGCATTTAGATCTTCCATGTCTTTATTGAGCTTCTTTCTGTATGTCCTGTGCTTCACTGAAAGTGGTGTGTTGAAGTCTCCTACTATTATTGTGGAGCTGTCTATCTCACTTTTCAATGCTGATAGCGTTTGTTTTATGTACCTTCATCCCTGTCATCAGGTGCATAAATATTTAATATAGTTATATCTTCTTGGTGTATTGTCCCTTTAATCATTATATAGTGTCCTTCCTTATCCTTTCTGATGAATTTAACTTTAAAGTCTATTTTGCCAGAAATTAATATTGCCACTCCTGCTCTTTTTTGATTGTTGTTTGCTTGATATATATTTTTCCATCCTTTGAGTTTTAGTTTGTTTGTCTCCAAGTCTAAGGTGTGTCTCTTGTACGCAGCATATAGATGGATCTTTTTTTTCAATCCATTCTGCCACTCTCTGTCTCTTTATTGGTGCATTTAGTCCATTTATTTAGTCCATTTACATTCAGAGTAATTATGGACAGGTATGAATTTAGTGCTATCATTTTGAAGTCTTTTTTTGTGTGTCGACAGTTTCTTTTTCCCACTTGATTTTATGTGCTGAGTAGATTTTCTTTATATATTGTCCTTTCCTTATATTTGTTGTTGTTGTTGTTGTTTCTGCTACGTCTGTACTTTTCCCTTGTATTTTATTTTGATGAGTAGGATAGTTTCTCTCCTTTGTGGTTACCTTATTATTTACCCCTATTTTTCTGAATTTAAAACTAACTTTTATTTCTTTGTATCGCCATATCTTCCTCTGCATATGGAAGATGTAGGATTACATTTCTTAGCCCCTCTTTATTATTTTAATGTTGTCTTCTTTTATATAATAACATTGCCGTTGCCCTGTGTTGAGTTTTTTTTTTGTTTTTCTTAATCTTGCTTTGTTTTTTTGGATTTCCCTGTCTGGGTTGACTTCTGGTTGCTCTGCCCAGTGTTCTAGTCTTGGGTTGATACCTGATATTATTGATTTTCTAACGAAAGAATTCCCTTTAGTATTTCTTGTAGTTTTGGTTTTGTTTTTATGAATTCTCTCAACTTGTGTTTATTTAGAAATGTCTTAATTTCACCTTCATATTTAAGAGACAGTTTTGATGGATACATGATTCTTGGCAGGCAATTTTTTTCCTTCAATTTTTTAAATATGTCATCCCATTGCTTCTTGCCTGCATGGTTTCTGCCGAGTAGTCCGAGTTTATTCTTATTGGCTCTCCTTTGTAGGTGACTTTTCTTTTATCCCTCGCTGCTCTTATAATTGTCTTTTTATCTTTGGTTTTGGCAAGTTCGATTTTAATATGTCTTGGTGACTTTCTTTTAACATCTACCTTATGTGGAGTTTGATGAGCATCTTGGATAGATATCTTCTCATCTTTCATGATATCAGGGAAGTTTTCTGCTGACAAATCTTCAACAATTCTCTCTGTATTTTCTGTTATCCCTCCCTGTTCTGGTACTCCAATCACTCGTAGGTTATTTATGGTGATAGAGTCCCACATGATTCTTAAGGGTTCTTCATTTTTTAAAATTCTTTTATCTGATTTTTCTTCAAATATATTAGTGCCAAATGATTTATCTTTGAGTTCAGAAATTCTAGCTTCTACTTTCTCAATTCTGCTCCTCTGACTTTCTGTTGAGTTATGTAATTTGTAATTTTATTGTTAATCTTCTGAATTTCTGATTGCTGTCTATGGATTTTTCCAGCTTATTAAACTTTTCATTATGTTCCTGAATAATCTTTCTAATTTCTTCAGTTGCTTTATCTGTGTGTTCCTTGGCTTGTTCTGCGTATTGCCTCATTTCTTTCCTGATGTCTTGAAGGGTTCTGTATATTAAACTTTTGTCTTCTGCATCTGGTAATTCCAGGAATGCACTTTCATCTAGAAGACCCCTGGATTCTTTGTTTTGAGAGCCTGTTGAGGTGATCATGATCTGTTTCTTACGTGATTTGATATTGACTGTTGTCTCCGAGGCATCTAGAAGTTATTGTATTAGTTTATGCTTGCTTACTGTGTCGTAGCTGCTTGCTTTGTTTTGTTTTGGTGTACCGTATGGTTTGCTTGAGTTAGCTGGCTTGATTATTTTCACCTTTGGAGCTCTGGTGTCCTGTCTCCAGCTGGCTAGAGCTGTTATCAGGTATATCAGTTTAGGAGTCCATTCAGTTTTCTTGTATGAATTCAGCTCAGGTTTCCAGGTAGCTGATATCAAGTGTGTGGTACGGGCTCTGTCCTACAGTCTTAGAAGGGCAGGGGTGATTGGCATATATACCAGTATCTGATTACAGCAGGGGGTCACGCTCTGAATAAGGCAGGGGGCTGAGAACCAACCCCCGAGTGTCTCTGAGGAAAATGCATCTCTGTTCCCTAGAGCGTGCTGGTGGGTGGGTTCTGCAGAGGGACCATGGGCACCCAATGTTTTTGGTTCTAAGGACTGGGAAGTACCAGTTATCTTTGGACCCCTGTCATGGGTGGCTGGGTGACCTGAGTGGAGCTAATAGTCCTCAGGTCCCTGATGTGGGTAGGTGAGGACCTTGTTTAATAGGCAAAGCGATATCAAACGTCAAACACCCACCTCTCCACTGCACAGCTGAAATGGTTGGAGTTTTCTAACAAGGGCCTATTCTCCCGAAATAGGCCCACACAGGTCCATGCAGAAGGAAAAGGTGCTCAATGTCCACAGACGGTTTATGCCTGGACAGGAGCTGCTTCTGTCCTGAGCTCCCCCAGCTAATGGAGCTAGCAAATTATCTTTTCCCCCCAGTTGCAAATTTTTCCTTCCCCAAGGCCAGGAGGATGGCTCTAGGTGCTCATCAGGGTCTATCTCAGGCCCAGGGATTCAGCCGCTGAAGCAGGCTTGGGGGTTGGGGGGACATGGTAAAATATACGCAAGTGCTTAGCTTTTGCCGAGAGCGTACAGTTCTCCTCAGGTTCCAGAGATATGAGTGGGCTGTGTGGCTGGCTGCTTCTCCCTGAGGAAACTGCAGCTGAACGCTAGGACCAGCCCGGTGCCACCACTGCTGCCACTCTGGGAATGGTGCCTGAGGGCTACCCGCAATTCAGGTCCGGTAATTCCTGTCCACTTCTGAACGGCCTCTTCCTCCCCATGCCCCTCAGTTCGTTGTCTACGCTTGCCTTTGATGATCAGGGCTCCCAGCTTGTCACAAATATACTTGTTTCTCTTGTTTTTTCTGGTCTTTGTTGTAAAGAGGGCTCCATGGAAGTGTCTGTCTATTCCACCATCTTGGCTCTGCCTCCAGGGGATATTTTTGATTTAAGGTTTAAAGATTATCTTGGGGTCAATAGTTTCAGGGGTTCATTCAGCCTCTCTGGCTCCAGAAAGTCTGGAATCCATGAGAATTTGAAATTCTGCTCTGCATTTCCTCCCTTTTAGAATCCTTGATCAAAACGTTCAATAATGGTAGCCGGACACCATCCAGTTCTTCTGGTCTCATGGCAAAGGTGGCAGTTATTCCTGGAGGGAATTAGCCACACATTTCATATCCTCCTCCTATTCCTGATTCTCCTTTTTCTGTTATTCTGGGTGAATAGAGACCAGTTTTTGTGCTTTTAATGGCCACGTACAACCTTTTAAGATCCCAGGCACTATGCAACAAACTAGGAGGTGAAACAAGAACACTAAACACATTATTTGACCAATTAACTGGTGTGTCCCATAGTTGGGGGTCATTTTATAAGGAATTTTTTTTTTTTTTTAAGAAGTTTAGATTTTCTCCCAAGTGAATTAAGAAGTCCTGGAAGGGTATTAAGAAAGGAAATGGCTGGTTCAAGTCCATGTTAAGATCACTTTGGCTTCTGTATCTAAGGTGGATTGAAGTAGGGGCAATGATGGAAGAAGCAGGGAGAAGACAATTATACAGTAATCTAGCTGACAGATTGTAGTCTCCTGATATGCTGTTGTTGGCAGAGTAACAAAAGAGGTGTGGATAGATTCAAGATATATTTTTGGAGATGGATTGAAGGGAATGAGAGAAATGGAGGAATTTAAAAATGACTCCTAGGATTTTTGCCCTGAGTAACTGCGTAGGGTGCTAATGCCATTTGCTGAGATGTTTACTTTGGGCATGTTAACTTTCAGATGTTTGTAAGACCTTTAAGTAAGGGTTTCAAATAGACTGTTGTTATCTGAGTCTGGAGCCCAGAGAAAAAGGTCTGAATTAGAGATGTAAATTTGGAAATTCCTAGCACACAAATAGTTTTTAAATCCATGAAAATTGAAGAGATCAGTTACATAAAGAATGAAGACAGAGAAAATCAGAAAACCCAGGACTCACCCTTGTGGCACCTCAAAATTTAGAAGTAGAGAAGAAAGAGACAAAAAGTAGACTGAGAAGAGATGGCCAGTGAGGAAACCTAGAGAAAGTGAAGTCATGGAAACCAAGAGAATAATTGATATTAGAAAATAATACTGGGTAGTTGAAAAGTCCTTTGGATTTGGCAGCCCTGATTTTGGTACTTTAATATAAGTGATTAATTGTTTGCTTTTTTAGTTTTTAAAACTATTTATTGATAAAATAACCAAATAAGATATGGTCTGTTATGATGTCGATATCTAATCAGAAAATCTTAGGCACGTTTGTTCTACATGGAATATTATTTTATAAATACCTGACTTTATAATGTTAGTAACTACTTCTAAGAAGTATTAACTAATCATAATATCCTCCAGTGGTATTACAAAGAAGCTCTAAATTCAGCAATTTCTCAAATGGTATAAAGTTTTGGCCCTCATCACAAGGGCAGTCATTTTAAAAGATGGAGTCATTTAGTATATATCTCACGTTATACCAGGTAGCAGCTCTGAATTTTATCTAAGTATAAATTCAGCCTTCTTTGGGGACATAATCTGATAATTAACATATAAACAAATGTATGAAGGGCTGAACTAGTACAAGATATACATTAATAAAATAGCATTTACATTATACTAATGCATTTCTGGAGCTCTGGTAGCCCAGTAGTTAAGAACTCAGCTGCTAACCAAAAGGTTGGCAGTTTGAATGCACAAGCTGCTCCTTGGAAACCCTATGGGGCAATTCTCCTCTGTCCCACAGGGTTGCTATGAGTCAGAATTGGCTTGATGGCAATGGGGGAGTGGCGGTAGAGCATTTCTTTGAGTAATTTTGTTGAATTAGAATGAAAAGAAAAGCCTGAATTATATTTTGAAATTCATTTGGTTTGAAAGAGAATTTGGCTATAGCCATCTTAGTTACCAGGAGCCCTTGTTGCGCTGTGGTTAAATGTTTGGCTGCTAACCAAAAGGTTGGCAGTTTGAATCCACCAGCTGCTCCTTAGAAACCCTATGGGGAAGTTCTACCCTGTCCTACAGCGTCTGTCATAACTATGAGTTGGAATCGACTTGACAGCAATGGTTTTTTTTTTTTTTTTGGTACCTTAGTTACCTAGTACTGCCATGGCTTTAGAAAATAGAAATTAATTTTCTCACAGTTCAGTAGGTTAAAAGTCTAAATTCAGATATGGCTCTAGGGGGAGGTCCTTCTTTGTCTGTTTTCCTGGGAGTTCCTTGGTGTTTCTTGGTGTTTGACAGCCTCTTTCTCTCACATCCCTGGTGGATGTCTCTGTGTCTATTCCAGGGCTTCGAACCAGTTTGTTCTGGTTTGAACCCCTGCTGAAAATTTGCATTTACACCCCAGATATACTGAATCAGAATCTACAGTTTAACAAGATCCCCAGGTGATTCTTATGTATAACAAATTTTGAAAACCACTGCGCTACTCACTTCTCAGAACTGGTCCCTAACCAGCAGCATTAGCACTGCCTTGGAACTTGTTAGAAATGCAAATTGTTAGCAGAGGCTCGAACCAGAACAAACTGGTTCGAAGCCCTGGTCTATTCTGCTCTTTTTATAACTCAGAAGTGATTAGGTTTAGGACTAACCCTTCTTGTGTATGACCTAATTAACATGACGAGGAAAACCACATTTCCAAACAGGATCATGCCCACAGATATAGAGGCCAAGACTTCAATAAATATTTTTTTGGGACACAATTCAATCCATAACAGAGGCTATTACCTGCCAATTCCTTCTGAAGGTAAGGCTTGGAGATCTCTTGGAACCAAAAAATTAGCAATAGTCTGGCAGCCCTATTTCATAACTAAGGTGACAATGAAGATGACAGCTGGGGACCCCCTCTAGATGACCTGGGGAAAGTAGTGTGTCTTATTCTTTCCGTATTAAATAGGACATATAACAAACACCCTCTTGGAATGAAAAGGAGGCCGGTACACTGTAGATCTAACACTTCCTTCTATCCAAATAACTCTTGAATTCCTGAACCCTTTGGTTCTGAATTCTTTGGTTATTGCTACTATGAAAGAGTAATGGTATAAATGTATTCTTTTTTTGTGTGAGTATATGGTCTTTTATATGGTCTTTCAGATTACAAATACACCTTCCTTTCTCTTTTTCTTTATTGCCAACTAAGCTTAAATACTAGCATTGAAAGCTCTTTCCTTCACTTTAAATGTTACCTACACTTGTCAATTTATAATAACTAACGTCTAAACACAGCCACAACACAAACCCAGCTTGAACGGCTGACAATCGAGTACTTTAGATAGCGGAATTCAGTCTTGGTTTTTGGTCTTCTGTATTGACCAAAACTCTGCTTCCTGGAACACACAAGCTGTCTTTTGGTAGCGTCTTTCTTAATTTAAAGTCAAGTCTTAAAATGTCTAAAAGGCATATGTGTTTGAGATATATTATTCCAATTGCACTCAAGTCACTCTTTCATTTAGCTTGCTTTGCAAATAAAGGAATGATTTTGTAAGGGGAAGATACGAGAGGAGTGACATATGAATCGGTACCTGACCTTGTAGACGTGGCTTTATGTGCTTCAGACATGATGAAAGAGAAATTAACTCAAAAGATAGAAAACAAAATTTTATAAATTGTGTTTTTATGTTAATCTTGAAAGCTTCTTGACTTTGTGAAGTGGGAAATATTTACAAGGAGAGAATATGTTGGTAATTCAATTCCCTGATTGAATTTTTAGTCTTTTGCTGGAGAACTGAGTAGGGTAGCAGAGATGACCACTGTTTAGCACATGACTGGATTTATGAAAGGGATAAGGTATGGACATGCTTAGGGCACTGGCAAAGAACCTCCTGCTTCTGTACTGAAAAGAGAATTCTGAACCAGAGTATTGCAAGTAGAACATCTAGATGGAGGCTATTTTACAGTAATTTTAGTATGCATGTGAATTTTATGTCTTTTTGAGAAATTGCATATGGGGTATTTAATCTCTTCAGTGTTTAGACCTCTAAAGATCCTAATCTGACTCTTGATTGACAGACAGTGGCAATCTATAGTGAAATTTGAGGAATCTCAAGGATATCCTACCTAAAAATATTTAATAAGGACTTTCTTTTTTTTTTTTTTTCAGATTCAGACATTGCCTTCCAAAGTCCTCTGTGACATGTAAGTATAAAAAAGTAGAGGATTTATTTGCCAGCATTCTGATATGTGTGTGTATGGTGGGGCTAAGGGAGTGGGGACTTCTGATTCTCATGAGAATAATAAATAAATAGGAAGGAAATAAGTATACTTCCTGGGGGGATGTGATAGGGTTAAATTCTTCTTCTTTTTTTTTTAAATTGTGATTTAGGTGAAAGTTTATTAGGTTCTCATTAAACAGTTAATACACAAATTGTTTTGTGACACTGATTGCCAACCCCCTTCTCCACCCCAGGTTTCTGTTTCCATTCGTCCAGTTTTTCTGTCCCTTCCTGCCTTCTCACCTTTGCTTTTGGGCTGGTGTGCCCATTAGTCTCATACACATGATTGAGCTATGAAGCACATCCCTCACATGTGTTATTGTTGACCCTATAGACCTGTCTAATCTTTGACTGAAGGGTAAGCCTCGGGAGTGACTTCAGTACTGAGTTAAAAGGGTGTCTGGGGGCCATACTCGGGATGTTTCCAGTCTCTGTAGATCAGCAGGCCTGTTTTTTTTTTTTTTCTTTCCTGCGAATTTGAATTTTCTACATTTTTCTCCTGCTTGTCCGGGACCCTCTATTGTGATCCCTGCCAGAACAGTTGGCACCATCTAGTTGTTTTGGGCTCAGTCTACTGGAGGTTGTGGTAGTTGTGGCTTAGTAGTCCTTTGGACTAATTTTTCCGTTGTGTCTTTGGTCTTCTTCATTCTCCTTTGCTCCAGCTGGGATGAGTAGATGTATCTTAGATGGCCACTTGCAGGCTTTTAAGACCTCAGTCACTACTCACCACAGCCAGATGTAAAACATTTTCTTTATAGATTGTGTTATGCCAGTTGAGCTGGCTGTCCCCTGAGACCGTGGTCCCCAGTCCTCAGCCCAGTAGCTTGCTCTCTCAGAGCGTTTGGATGTGTCTGTGAAGCTTTCTATGACTTTGCCCTGGTCAAATTGTGCTGACTTCCCTACTCTTGTGTACTGTCTTACCCTTCACCAGAGTTACCACTTATCTACTATCTAGTTAGAGCTTTTCCCTCTCCTCCCCTCCCCTCTCTGGTAACCATCAAAGATTGTTTCTTTCTGTGTGGAAACATTTTCATGGGTTTTTATAATAGTGGTCCACTATAGTATTTGTCCTTTTGTGATTGACTTATTTCATTCAGCTTGATGCCCTCCAGATTCATCCATGTTGTGAGATGTTTCACAGATTCATCATTGTTCTTTATCATTGTGTAGTACTCCATTGTGTATACGTACTGTAGTTTATCTGTTCATCTGTTGATGGGCACTTAGGTTGTTTCCAGCCTTGTGCTATTGTGAATAATGTGGCAGTGAACATGGGTGTGCATATGTCCATTTGTGTGGCAGCTCTTATTTCTCTAGAATATATTCCTAGGAGTAGGATTGCTGGATCATATGGTATTTCTATTTCTATCTTTTTAAGGAGGTGCCATATTTTTTCCAAAACAGTTGTACCATTTTGCATTCCCACCAGCAGTGTGTAGGAGTCCTGATTTCTGCACAACCTCTCCAACATTTGTTATTTTCTGTTTTTTTTTGATTTGTGCCAGTAATGTCGGGGTGAGACGGTATCTCACTGTAACTTTGATTCCCATTTTTCTAACAGCATTTTGTCATGTGTCTGTTAGCTGCTTAAATGTCTTTGGTGAAGTGTTTGTTCATATCTTTGCCCATTTTTTAATTGGATTATTTTTGCCTTTTTATTGTAGAGGTGTTGAATTTTCATATAAATTTTAAAGATTAGACTTTTCTTGGCTATGTCATAGCCAAAACATTTTTCCCAGTCTGTAGATTCTCTTTTTACTCTTTTGGTGAGGTCTTTTAATGAGCACAAGTGTAAGTTTTTAGGAGATCCCATTTATCTAGCTTATTTTCTGGTGTTTATGTATTTTTAATTATGGTTCGTATGCTGTTTATGCAGTGTATTAGGGCCCCTAGTGTTGGCCCTATTTTTCCTTCCATTATCTTTATAGTTTTTGGTTTTATATTTAGGTCTTTGATCCATTTTGAATTAGTTTTCATGTATGGTGTGAGGTATGGGTCTTGTTTCATTTTTTTGCAGATGGACATCCAGTTTTGCCAGCACTATTTGTTAAAAAGACTGTCTTTTCCCCGTTTAATGGACTTTGAGCCTTGTTGAAGATCAGGTGACCACAGATGGATGGATTTACATCTAGACAATTCTGTTTCATTGGTCAATGTGTCTGTCATTGTACCAGTACCAGGCTGTTTTGACTACTGTAGCTGTATAGTGGTTTCTGAGGTCAGGTAGTATGAGGCCTCCTACTTTGTTCTTTTTCTTCAGTGGTCCTTTACTTATCTTTCCATATAAAGTTAATGATTAGTTTTTCCATCTTGTTAAAGAATACTGTTGATATTTGGATTAGGATTGCATTGTATTTGCAGGTTATTTTGGGTATAATTGATATTTTCACAAGTCTACCTATCCATGAGCATGGTATGTTTTTCCATTTATGTAGGTCTCATTTGGTTTCTTGCTGTAGTGTTTTGTAGTTTCCTTTGTATAGGTCTTTTATCTCCCTAGTTAGATTTATTCTTAAGAATATTACTTTTTTAGGGGCTATTATGAATGGTTTTTCTTTCCTGATTTCCTTTTTGTAGTTCTCTTTATTGGTGTGTAACAATCTAACTGATTTCTTTATGTTTATCTTGTATCCTGCTCCTCTGCTGGATCTATTAGTTCCCGTAGGTTTCTTGTAGAGTCTTTAAGGTTCTCTATGTATAGGGTCAAATCATCCATGAATAGGGATAGTTTTACTTCTTCCTTGCCAATTAGAATTCCCTTTATTTCTTTTTCTTGCCTTATTGCTCTAGCTAGCACTTCTAGCACAATGTTAAATAGGAGTTGTGATAAAGAGCATCCTTGTCTTGTTCCCATTCTTAAGGGGGACATTTTCAGCCACTGTCTGTTGAGAATCATGCTGGTTGTTGGTTTTGTGTAGATGCCCTTTATTATGTTGAGGAATTTCCCTTCTATTTGATAGGGTTAAATTCTTATTAACCAAGATTTAGTATTTAATCAATATATATTGAGCATTCTTTTGGTACTTGGTATATAAAAACATTAGATATTGAGCATTCTTTTGGTACTTGGTATATAAAAACATTGGATTAGGTAGGAATTATTTAGAGAGTCAGAAGGATTTAAAAAATACATTTATGTATGTGATAACCAACGTGATACACAGTTATTGTAGAAATTTTGCAAATGTGTAAAAGCGTAAAGAAGAAAATAAAAATTACTCTTTACTTCTTCACCCTGAGATAGTTGCTGTTAATGAGTGTGTGTGTGTGTGTGTGTGTACAAAAGTGGAATTGTATTTATAGATTTATCTGTGTCTAGAGGATGCTGTGGTAGGCTGCCTGGATCTCCCTCTTTAGGACACACATTTTATTTAATAAAAGATTTCCTTTTAATGTTTACTGATTTTTTTTTTAAAGTTTGAGCTATAATTAGGTTTTAAACCAAGTCTTAAAATTTTTGTATTACCATATGTTTATTAGAGTGGTAAGAATGATTAAGACTTCAGTAAATTGTCATGTATTTATGGACGACCATTTTTCCAGTGGAGCCCTGGTGGCACAGTGGTTAAGAGCTATGGCTGCTAACCAAAAGGTCAGCGTTTCAAATCCACCAGCAGCTCTTTGGAAATCCTATGGAGCAGTTCTACTCTGTCCTGCAGGGTTGCTATGAGTCGGAACTGGCTCAGCGGCAATGGGTTTGGTTGTTTTCCAGTATAATTTTATTTTAGTTTTTTAATAAAAATATCCATTATTATATAAACTTGCTTTAAAGTAAATTTCTTGAGTAACTTATCTTCTACCCAAGGGCTATCTCTGGTTAGCACACTTACAGCTGAAAATTTGGCTTGACAAAATAATGCCTTCTGTGATATTGTGCCTACGTGACTTAGGAACCATTCATTTGTAGAATAAAATTTGCTTTGTGTCTTTATGTTTCTGACCACTTGAAAATATTATAAACAGTTTACTCATTGCTTTCCTTATTAAGCTTCTTTTTTATCTTATTAATGAAATTACAGAATGAAAGGTGTCAAAAGATTCCATAGTTGCAATTTAATTTTGGGTTAGAAGGTAAATCAGGGTCATTTTAGGGCACTATGACTAAAAATTAAAATGAACAAAGTTCTGAGGAAAGAGAACAAAAGAACAATAATATGAGCATTTATAGTCTTTATGAAATTGAAAAGAAAAGTCTGTCTCAGAAAACAATCCAATTAAACTGTGAGACGTGAGATAAGTTCTTTAGAGGCTGACAGGTATTGCAGTTCTCAGATAATTTCAATTTTAGTTAGGACTAAATGGTGAACTTGTTGATTTTGTCACATAAAATATAAATGGGAAGAATATTCTATACTCTTACAGGATGGATTCAAACCACAGTAAAACTTATCAAGAAATGTAATACAAAATTGGATTTTAAAATTCATGCTTTCTTTGAGTGTGCATCTGTGTTTCAACAGTTTAGCTAATCTATATTAGAATGTAATAATTTGAGTCAACAAGCCTCGTGAACGCATTGTAAGTACAGTCACGCAGTGATGAGGAGAGACATGACACTTGACTTTTTTGTGAAATAAATTTCCACTTTTGTTATTCTATAGTCTAGATAAAAGTAAACTAATTATATAGGTATATATTCCTTGTGCTTTAGATGAAAGATTACTGCTCAAGTTAATTTCTCATATAAAAATTTATATACATATTGTTTTGTGACATTAGTTGTAATCCCCACAATGTGACAGCACGCTCCTCCTTTCCAACCCAGGTTCCCTGTGTCCATTCAACCAGTTCCTGTCCCTTTCTGCCTTCTTATCCTGCCTCCAGACAGGAGCCGCCCATTTGGTCTGGTATATCTAATTGAACAAAGAAGCACACTTTTCATGTGTATTATTTTTTGTTTTATAGTCCTGTCTAATCTTTGTCTGAAGAGTGGCCTTTGGAAATGGTTTTAGTTCTGGGTTAACAGTGTGTCTGGGGGCCATACTTTTGGGGGTTCCTCTAGTCTCTGTCAGACTGTTAAGTCTGGTCTTTTTACATGAATTTGAGTTCTGCTCTGCACTTTTCTCCCACTCCCTCTGGGACTCTGTTGTGTTCCCTGTCAGGGCGGTCATTGGTGGTAGCTGGGCACCATCTAGTTCTCTGTTCTCAGACTGGTGGAGTCTTTGGTTTATGTGGACTTTTAGTCTCTTGGTCTAATATTTTCCTTGTATCTTTGGAGTTCTTCATTCTCCTTTGCTGCACGTGGGTTACAACAAATTGATGCATTTTAGATGGCCACTCAAAAGCTTTTAAGACACTGGATGCCACTTACCAAAGTAGAATACAGAACATTTTTTAAAATAAACTTTGTTTTGTCAATTGAACTATATATCCCCTGAAACTATGGTCCCCAGGCCCCAGCCCAGCTACTCTGTCCTTCAGAGTGTTTGGATGTGCTCAGGAAACATCTTAACTTTTGCTTTGTCCGGTTATGCTGACTTCCCTGTATTGTACGTTGTCCTTCCTTTCACCAAAGATAATGATACATTTTTAACAGATATCTTTCTCTGAAAAATTACTTTCCCATTAAAAACAAAACAAAACAAACCTTTGCCGTAGAGTCTATTCCTACTTATTGCAACCCTTTAGGACAGAGTAGAACTGCCCCATAGGGTTTCTAAGGAGTGGCTGGTGGGTTTGAACTGCCGACCTTTTGATTAGCAGCTGAGGTCTTAACCACTGCGCCACCATCAGGGCTCCACTTTCCCCATTAGCCAATCACAATTCCCGTTTAATCCCTATGTGCTTTCTTCCATTAATTGACTAGTATTCACAGTTCTATAACAGAAAGGTTTTCATACAACACTCCAGAACCCCATGATATATTTTAATGATTAAAATATAACAGGAGTAGGCACAAACGGCAAGACTAGGAATCTCTTATACTCCCTCCTCTTTTCTTCCTCTCAGGTTTGACAAGTTTCTCCCAATGTAATGCATTGGGAGAGAACTGTAGGTCATCAGTCCTAGGGTAAATTAGCTTCAGGACAATGTGTTTGCTTCATGGAGACCCGAGTCAGCATAATAATCATTTTACTTGAAAACTTATATGGCACCATAAGAACATTCAGACTGTTTTAAACATGGAAGCATAGCTGTTTTTGTTCTTCCTTTTATTCTGTATACTAGATGGATGTAAAACAAAAGTTTTCCCTTGCCTCCTGGGAGGGTTTGATGATTAAACCCTTTTTGCTAATGAGGACAGGAAAGCTAGTTGTTTGGTGGCTAGATTGTGTGTTCAACACTTATTCAACGTCACTTTATCAAGCATCTGTCATGTATCAGGCATTGTTCTAGATGCTAGTTTATAGTCTATATAAATGAATAGCGAGAAATGTATAGGGAGAGCTATACAATAAAATATACACAATCTGATTTCAGGAAAGTGCTATAAAGAAAAATAAAGCAGGTAAGGAAGTGTTCTCTGGATGGTGCAAACGGTTAATGCGCTTAGCTGCTAACCAAAAGGTTGGAGGTTCGAGTCCACTCAGAGGTGCTGTAGAAGAAAGGCCTGGCAACCTACTTCCAAAAAATCAACCATTGAAAGGCCTGTGAAGCACAATTGTACTCTGACACACATGGGGTTGCCATGAGTCAGAACAGACTCCACAGCAGCTGGTATAAGGAAGTGAAGGCTGAGGAATGGGGAGCTGGTAGGAGGAGGAGACTGTTTTAGACAAGATTTGAGAGAAGAGACAGAGAGAGTATCCTGGAGAACCTGATGGGAGTGTGGGGACACCATCTGAGACTGAGATCTGTGGGTACCAAATGCAAGGGGGATCGGTGTACTGCCCTTGGCTTCATCCCACAGTGGTGGCCAGACTACAGAGGAAAGGCCGTTTGATGAGCAGAGAGGCAGCACCCAAAAAAAACACTGGGTTTTCAGTCTCAGCAGATTCCTATGTCCCATTTGTGGCAAAAAATTTGTAGAAGGCTGTTGGATTTGAAGTAAAAGTAAACCATGAAGACCAACTCAGCCTGACTTAGTTGTCCAGATAACTAATGGGCAGAGGGTGTTCCATTTGAATTGGTGTCAGGTAAGATCATGGAACCTTGGCTCAACCTTGGTAGTGTGTGTAGGAGTATCAAGAATGCCTAAAGTTTAATTCTCTGCTGGCCAAAAATGACATTGCTCTGTAGTAAATAGAAGCAATTTTCTTTTGCTTGTGAGTTTGTGGACTGAGATTCATATTGGCTATATTTAAATGGCTTTTCCAAGCTTCATTTCACCCCCTTTTATCCACCCCAGCCTCATCCTGTTCAAATGGTAAGCAAATCTATTTGCCTATTTCAACCTGAGCATTATTTGAACAATCTTCTCTGGAGTTTACTAAGGATTTGACCTTTTATGGCAATATTTCAGCAGCTTAAGAGAAGTTCACTGGGGTAAAAGTTAATTTTACAGCTCGACTTTATGATCTATTTTACATCTTCAAGTGCTACCTGTCTTTAAAAAAAAAATCCCTAAATTTAAGGCTTAACTTTTAAGCAATTACTATTTCCTTTGAAAAGACCATGGAGAAATAAAGTGCTGCTGATGCCATTATCCTAGGAGGTCAAGATACATCCATTCCTTGGCAGGTTGAACTTTGAGAAAGAAAGGTCTAAGTGACAATTCTTGTCTCCCCCTCAGAAAAATGGTTGTCCAGAGGTTTTTGCAGTAACATTTACTATTTTACCAAAATGACTATGGGTTATGATTCGTTGGATTCTGGTGCTTAAGAACCTGTGACTAGAAATATTGCTAATAAAACAAGGATGATATTTTACTGAACTGCTGTGAGAACTTTTCTCTCTCCCCTTTCCTTGCAAGGAGGTGCTAAAGTGTTCCAGTTTGTCTGAAACCAAGGCATTAGAGCATATTCAGATAATATTATACCCCCTTCTTATTCTAACTGTTAATATGTGGACTCAGGAATGGAAAAGATTTAGATAGTGAGAGTTACTCTTCTTGGGAACATATTTCCTCCTTCTCTACCAGTGGAGATTCTACTTGTCTTAGGCCCCAGCTAGAACGTCACCTTTCCCAGATATCTCCAGTGACATTGGTCACTTCATTTTTGTTTTCATGGTTCTCATTTTATACTTTATGGTGGGAGAAATTACCCCAACCTTTCCATCAGTGAGGGACTCTTAACACAAAAGGATGCAGCCTGAACTGGGCCATTACCTGGGAAACGGTACAGCTATGTGACTCTCTTGTGGCTCCTTGGTCCCAGCCCAGCTGAACAGAACCCCTCATTCCTGAGCTGAAATTAGTTGCCCATTGCTTCACCACAGCAAGCCACAGCCCTGCTATTGAGGAAATGTTCTTTTTTCTACATGAAGACTGATTTGTCTCCAAGGAAAGCTAATATTTGTCACTGAGAAAAGTACTTATTTAATTGGTCCCCTAGTAAGGGAATCAGTAGGCTTGCCACTATAGCAGGAGGGAAGCTGGAACTAGAACCGAGGGACACATGTTCACTCTGGTTAATGAACTGCAATAAGGTGGGGGTGACATCTCTGCTCACCACTAGATCTGAGGAAGACATTGAGAATAGGGTCCTTCAGCTGAGGAGTGGGCTAGGGAGGAAGGGAGTGGGTGGGCAGGTGTATCAGTCAGAAGAGCAGAGTCACTATGAGTGTTACGGGATAAAGGATTTATTGTAGGAATTGGACCATACGTAGTAGTTGTCGGAGAGGCTGAGGAAGTGATGATCTGGAAGAGGAGTTGCAGGCTTGGAAAAGAAGTGACTCACCAGTCCATCTGAGAAGCCAAGCATGTCCAGCACCAAAGTGGGACCTTGAAAGGGAAACTCAGGAGAAATTCTATGGCAAGCTTTCTCTTTTTTCAAGCAATAATCCCCCTAGCCCCTGGTAACCATTAATCTACTTTTGTCTTTATGTATTTGCCTATTCTAGATATTTCATATAGGTGGAATCATACAACATTTGTCTTATTGGGTCTGGATTACTATTGATGGACACTTGGGTTGTTTCTACTTTTTGGCTGTTGTGACTAATGCTGCAATGAACCTCGTGTCCTTGCTTTCAGTTCTCTTAGGTGTATACCTAGGAGTAGAATTTCTGGAAAGCTCCTCCCTCTGTGTGGCTACTGCATCTATGTGTCTGCAGAGAAATGTCTGGTGGTGGGCCTGTGAGCAACAAGATCAGCAGTTGGGAAGAAGAATTAGAGCAGAGGAGAGTGAAGGCAAGCTGGAGCCTGCTGGTTACGTCTACATATTTCTGTCTTCATACCTGTCAGCAATGACCTTTAGAGAGTAATGATCACTACTTTAAAATCTCGTGCAGGGTTTTCTTTTGGCCAACTCTACCTCAGGACCAGGAACCCTGGTTAACATGCTTGGCTGCTAACCGAAATGTCAGTGGTTTGAACTTATGAGCCTACCTCTAGTTGCAAAGGAGGCTGGGAAAGAACTTATTTGGCAAACTGGAAAGATGCTACCATGACTGTTTCAAATCAATCATAATTAACTCCTGGACCCCAGAGGGAGCCCATATTCCCTGTCATTTACCTGAACACAAAATTGGTGTTCTGGTTTCACAAAGGAAATAAATAGTGGTGGTGGGTATAGAAAATACTGGTGGTAGGCAAAGAATGCTATCTGCCACAAGGTGTTTCCTCTCGAGCCCAGCAGGGAAGGAGGCATCCATTTTTTAGAGGGGACTGTGATGGCTAGTCCCTCTTGGCTCTGAGTGGCTGCAGAGTCTAGAGAAACCACAACTCAAAGGTGCTGGGGAAAAATTTATCTGCCTTAGAAACCCTGGGGGTGTAGTGGTTAAGAGCTATGGGTGCTAACCAAAAGGTCGGCAGTTCAAATCCACCAGCTGCTCCTTGGAAACCCAATGGGGCAGTCCTACTCTGTCCTGTAGGGTCACTATGGATCAGAATTGACAACATGGGTTTTTTGGTTTTGAAGAATAGGAGTGAATGTTCTGAATTCCCTGACAATTAACAAAGACATCCGTTTTAGAGTCTAAGTGGGCAGGGAGTGATATCCGGGTTTTCTCTCTATTACAGGGCTTATTAAAGATATGGTAACCATTTTATGTCTGATTCCTCCTTGAGGAAGTGAGCTCCTTGACAAGGATCTTGCCTTATTTCTGTGTCCCAGTGTCTCTGCATGGTTCCCACCTCAGAGTGAATACTGGCTGTTTCAAGAGTGAACTCTCCCTGAGAGCATTTGAATGAGCCTCAGGTCCTGTGGGAGGATTGAGCCACTCCTCAAAGCAAATTGCTAGACAAGTGGTTTCCCATCCTGGCTATACATTAGAATTGCTTGGGGAAATTTTACAAATTTGAATCTCTGGGGGTGAGACTTGGGCGGGCGGGCATCAGTGTTTTTAAAAGCAATATTTTAAAAGCTTCTCAGGTGCTTTCAGTGTGCAGTGGGGGTTGAGAATCACTGAAATAGAGCTTTTCCAGTTCTTTTTCTTTAAAAAGAAAAGCTTCCTGGAGAGTATGAAAAACACTGAGCAAATATCTATTGGTGTTAGGTTAGGTCTTAAGGATTTTTAGTCCTCTGGATTTTTTGGAGGATACATCGTACCAGAATTTGAGCAGCAGTTAGGGACTGATTACAATCCAACAAAGACAAGCGTGTTCCACTGAAAATTGTCGACCTCGATGAGAACTCCTGTGCTTATTAAAAATCTCCATAAAGGGAGGGAACACCTCCCAATAGATTGGGAGTGAGTTGACAGGGTACCAGCAGAACTATAGCAGTATTAATGCTACATGAATTAGTAAGCTCATTATTTTTCTCCATGGATGTCTTAAGAATGGCATAATCATCACTAAGGCTCAGATTATGCCTTTCTTCTTCTTTCCTATTCCCTAACAAGGCATCTTTTCATTTTCCCTCCAACTTCTGATTGCTCTAACCAAACCAAACTGGTTGCCCTTGAGTGAATTGTGACTCATAGCGACCCTATAGGACAGAGTAGAACCGCCCCACAGGGCACTTCCAAGGAGTGTCTGGTGGATTTGAACTGCCCACCTTTTGGTTAGCAGCCAAGCTCTTAACCATTGCACCACCAGGGCTCCTCTGATTGCTCTACGCAGCTCTAAATTCTCATGTCACTATACAGAGTTGGGAATTATAAGGGTGACAGAGGGCTTTCCTGGTGAGTACTAGACTTCAGAACACATTCTGTTCCTATGGTGTATTATCACATTATGATGCTACGAAATCTGTCCCCAACACTAGTTGGATTTGACCTGTGTTTATCTGGTTCAGTACCTACCTTGCATGGAGTTTGTGCACAGTAGATATTTATTGAGAGGCAGCATGGCAAAATGGAAAGTCAGACAGACCTGGCTTTGAGATCTGATTCACCCATTTGTTAACTGTGATTTAGAACTAATTACTTAATCTCTATGACCCTGAGTTTCCTGAGGTATAACATGTGTCATCCAAATGGCTCTTTAAGAAATGGTATGATTCCTGTCAGCTTTTAAACATATTCTTTTATCTCCCATCAAACCAAACCAAACCAGTCCAATCCGAACCAAACCAAAATTAAGTAAAAAAAAATAAAACGTCACCCCCCCCAATTATACCCCAAACTTTTTGTCAACCTTACAGCTGTTTATCTTCTCTTCAAGGAAAACATTTCAAAATATTGTCTATTTTACTGTCTCCATTTTTTCATCTTTCATTTACTCTCCAATTTAGTCCTGAAATAGCTCTCACATGTTCCTAAATTCATCCCAGTCACTCAGCAGCATTCTATATTGACAATAATTGTCTTCTAGAATCTAAAAAAAAAAAAAAATTTTTTTTTTTTTTAGAAGCCTCTTCTTTCCTTAGATTCCATGATACTGCACTGCCCTGGGTTTCTTCCTACCTCTCTGGTCACTGCTTTGTCTTTGGGGTTCTTCAGACTTGGTCGTAGGCCCTCTCTTTTCACTTAGTTTTCCTTCTCACTTAACACTCATGGCTTCACTTACCGTTTATGTGTGGATGATTCCTGAATTTATATCCAAACTTGTATACCTAACTAACACTTTGACATTTATGCTTGGATGTCCCAAATTCACCTCAGATATCACAAGTTCAGAATAGAGTGCAGAATTTTCCTTCCCCAAATCTCATTTGGATCCAATTCCCTATGTTAGGGGATGGTATGATTTTCACCTATCCATTTAACAACCAGATATCTGGAAAGACTTTTCTACCATCACCTCCATAACCAAGCCTTTGCCACGTCCCTATGCCCTTATCTCTTTGTCTATTATATTTCTGTTGAATCAATCTACATCTCTCCATCTTCATTGCTACCACCCTACTTCAATATATCACTTCTCTGCCCTAGATGACTAAAATAGCTTCCTAACTGGTCATTTCTTTTCTTGCATCTCTCCAACCTATTTTTTCTGCTACAGCTTGAGTGATCTTCAAATTCAAACTTACTATATTATTCTCTGCTTAAAACATACAAATAATTTCCCATCTTCTCAGGATACAAGACCAAAATCTTTAATTCTTGGCCTAGAAATATCTACATGATCTGATCCCTGCTTCCCACTTTAGCTTCATTGCATACTCTGCTGCCCCTTATAGTCTGCGTTCTAACCATGCTGATTTTCCTTGAGTTCCTGGAAATATTCTGTGCTTGCCCCTACTCTAGGGCTGTGCAAGCTCTCCCTTTAGCCTGGAACATGCCGCTTGTCCATTTCTAGCTTGCCAACCTCTACACAGTCTTCAAAGATCATTTTGCTCTGATTCCTTGACTAGGTCAAATGCTCTGTAATATGCCCTCATAGTTCTGTGAACCTTCCCTAAATTGCGTTTTGTTACAGTTTTAAGTTTGTAGTTAGCTTTGTAATTATTACAGTCTTCACTAGCTTTTAATCATAATGAGGGCAGGGATTATGTCTGTTGTGACCCACCATTTCATTACATGGCCTAACGACAGTGTAGATACTCTATTTGTTAATAAATGAACAATTATGAATTAGACGTGCCTAGAGTGTGCGATCCATAATAAATGCTCTACAGGTGGTAGATGCCGTTAACAATAAACAGATGGCTCGTCTGGCTCAGGGGATCACTCTCCAATTTTGTTTTCATGATCTAGTTGCTCTTATTAACATTTATTTCTGAGGTTTGTTGGTGAATTGAATCTTCAGGCTTCCTTGCAAGAGTTTAACCAAATGACTGTAACACAAGGCAAAACAGCACTAGCTTTGGTTCAGTAAATACAGATTGATAAGATGGATTTCCTGTGACTAATCTAACTGCCATGTAAGAGATTCTCTTAGAGTTTGTTTTACAATTGAATGTGTAAGCTCTT
This sequence comes from Loxodonta africana, assembly GCF_030014295.1. NCBI lineage: Eukaryota > Metazoa > Chordata > Mammalia > Proboscidea > Elephantidae > Loxodonta > Loxodonta africana. The sequence continues at coordinate 56,786,050 of NC_087351.1, read as the reverse complement.
TCCTGAAATATTGATTTTCAGATTCCTTCTCATTATAGAAGAATATAGATGAAAGAGAAGAATCCTTGGTTGGTTATATTTTGTTTAACATGATGGTTTTAGTTTTCTAATCTTCATTATAAAATTGTATAAAATGGAATCCAGAAATTAATATATAAGACTCAGCGCCTATTAGTGTATTTTATACCTATTTTTTATGGGATCGATTTGCATTATTTTGCTAGGTTTTTATATTTGCCTTGAAAGTACAATGAACATACTTTAGTGTGTCTCTTAAATACATTTCTCTACTTGTCACATTTTTAAGGTAAACATGCGGATTTAAAAAGAAGAGTGAAGGTTAAGGTAATGGAAAATGTAGAATTAAGTTTTTCGAAACAGTTTCTAGGCAACCAAAGGATATATATGACTAACATAAAGTGCAGATGCAGAAATCGCCTTAGGATTTAACACATTTCCCCTAAAAAGAGGAAGACTTTTTGGGCCACCATACCCATTGCCATCAAGTCAATTCAGACTCATAGCAACCCCATAAGACAGAACTGCCCCATAGGGTTTCCAAGGTGTAATCTTTATGGAAGCAGACTGCCACATCTTTCTCCCACGGAGCCGCTAGTGAGTTCAAACCACCAACCTTTCTGTTAGCAGCTGAGCGCTTAACCACTGCACCACTAGGGCTTCTTTCTTTGGGCCAAGGTTGCAGTGTAAAACATGTAATTCACAGCTCCGATCACTAGATGTCAGTGTTGTTTCATTGCAAACATTGAGACTGTGGCACCTGGAGGAGGCCAAGATGATTTTATGTGACTGCTAATCAACACCGCACCCTCGCTGGCTTCTAAGGGTCATGAAAGTTCCTTTAGCATCACAGAGCTGAAAAAGACCTTCAGTCTGCACAGGCCGCACAGAATATACATTCTTTTATTAGGCAAGATGAAGGATGAGGCGTAACAAGTTTCAAAGAGCCACAGGCAATTTTGGCTTAACAATAACAACCACCAACAGATACTGAATGCTGATTTTGTCCTAGGCATGGCACTAAACATTTTCCACAGATTCTTGTATTTAATGCTTGCTTTTTTAGTACACCCAAAGGAGGAATTTCACTTTTGTTCTACTCTCATTTCACATGTGAAGAAATTGAGGCACAGAGAGGTTAAATAATTTACGCAGGATCACAGAAGCAGGAAATAGCAGAACACGGAGGCCAAGGGCTGAGCTTACCTTTGCCCTTAACTACTATACTACTATACTATGTGACCTAACCATTAAATTAATTGCAGCAGAGAAGAATCTTTGTTAAACACTGTATCCGAACTAACTACTTTGAAAGAAACTGAATTAGAAATTACTGTAAGTGTAAATTGTGTGTTGTGGCTTATGAGTATAAAATCCCCTGAAATATGGAATCCTCATTTGTCACCATTTTTATGAAATGTTGACAACTTTTGTTTTTTTTCCCTCTTTGGATGTTACCCAACCTAGGAATGATGACGATAATTAAATGAAAACCTTTTGAGAAGGGTATGTACTGATGTTAGAGAAGTTTGCACAAACATTTGCTATGGTGGCCTCTGGCCCATAGACAGTGGCGTTGAAGCAATGACTTAGAGCTCTGAGTGATGTCTCTTTGGTATACTGGAGGACAGCATAATATGAAGGCCTCTTGAATGAACAACTGGAAGATTCTAGGTGACCGTGAGCTTTACTAATTTAGTTTGGAATGCAGTCAATTAAGTAAAACCTAGCACATTTAAGGAAACCCTGGTGGTGTAGTGGTTAAGAGCTACAGCTGCTAAACAAAAGGTCAGAAGTTTGAATCTACCAGGTGCTCCTTAGAGACTCTATGGGGGGAGTTTTACTGTGTCGTATAGGGTTGCTATGAGTTGGAATCGACTTGACGGCAACAGGTTTTTGATAGCACATTGAAAAAAGAGCCTTTCAGAAGGCAATCTGGCAATATGTATAAAAAGCATTAAAAAATACATATCATTTAACCTAACAATTCCCTTCTAGGAATACGTCCCAAGAAAATAGTTTTAGATTCACCAATTTGGGTGTTTATCAAAGCATCATTTATAATAATAAAAAATCAAACCACCTGTAATCCCAATGAAAGGAAGAAAAAAAGAGGAGATCAGTTAAATACAATGTAGTTACTACAAGGATTAGAAGAATATTTGATGCTATTAAAAAATGATGTGATGATGTATATTTTAAATTAAAAAAAACTGCAACACCATGTTCAGTAGGATCTCAATTTTGTAAAAACTAAAGACATTATATATACACATAGAAAGAAGACTGAAGTACACACCAAAATGTTAATAGTAACTTTTTTTTAGGTGATAGGCTAATAGGTGATTTTCTTTTCTTTAGTTCCCTTTTTGTTTTAACAAAAATAAGCCAGAATATGTATATTAGAAAAAATCTCACAGGCTATTTATATTTTAAAAACATACTCTCCTTTTAAAACTGAGCTCAGTGCTCAGGTTTTTTATTTAGAAAAGCTGGATATTGCTATTTATTTTCTAATATCTTTAGTATTATTAATAATTCATGGTGTATGTATAGTGTGGGGGCAGGAGAGAACTCTAAAGAGTTACTCATTTTTATCTATCTCCAAAGGGAATGGTCAGATGCTAGGAAAAAAAAACCTTGGGTACTCTTTTACACAACTTGAGGGTGACCGGTGAGACTTTGGTCAAGTATTTTTTCAGAAAAGTTCCAATCTAGTGTTTCTAATAAAGGCCATAGAGCTTTGTGTAGGCCAACATATTCTGAAGGCTGGGTCTTTACTGTCTTTGCGATTGAAAAGGGCTTTTCCCATTTAGTTCACGGTTAGCATGTTTCCTTGTTACAGTGAAAGCGAAGAAGTAAATGGGATACTCTGTGTAATCTGTTGTTGCTTTTAATTCTGCTTCTTTACCATCTTGATTGATCCTTTTAGATTTGTTGTTTCTTCTTGAATGGAAGGTTACACAGTACAAGGATTCTGGCTTATTTTATGAATGTTGAACATTACTGAAATCACACAATTCTAATTAGACAGTGAATGCCCAATTAAACAATTCAGACATTATAGTCTCAAACTTTTCTTTGGGGGATTTTATTTAGCAGTTTTCTTCAAGACTTGTCTGCCTTTTAAATAGCTATCAAGTTTTCTGAAGTGAAGGCTCTTACCATCAGATTTTTAAAAGTGGAATTATATCAATGTGTGTCCTTAACATGCTGAATTTTATGGAGTATTCGTACCAAAAGTCAGGCTGTAGCTGGACATTCTTTCATTGGTCACAACTTAAACCTGAGCAGAGGTTGGACAGAACCAAGACTTAACAAGTGATAAATCTCGTGGCTGACCTTCGACCTTCTGGTCTCAAACTTACAAATGCTGTTGATGACAATTGGGGCTAAACTGATTAGTTACTGTCCTGAGGTTTGAAACTCTGGCTTTAAACTCATATTGAGCTGAAAACTTCAAATGCGTTACTCATGAAAGTCTTTTGTTTTTAAATGTCAAATATGGCAATAAATAATCCATAATTTTTTTTTCCTTACTGAGCGAGCTGGGGCACTGGGCTGACTTTTTTTTCTGAATACATATGAGATTTTGGCCATTGGCAGCTTTTAGTTCACACTGCTGTAATTAGGAATTACAACAGGTGATTCGAATATTGGCTAGACATCAGGATTCAGAAGAGTTTAGTGCAGAGAAAAATCTGAAGTTCTTGATGCAGTACACTGTGTAGCTAGTATTGAACCTGGTTAAATCAAATTATAGTGAGTCATGGCTGTAGCATATAATATAGCACTCCCCACACTGGCCCTAGCCTCCATTTTCTTCCATTAAAATACCATCCAAAATTGGAAGTATCACAAAGACATGCATTCAGGGTAGCTATTTTGATGGAAAATGGCACCTTTAGCTGCATATTTTTGTACCAGCTTATAAGGTTCAGTAACTGAAGCCAGTTTTTCTTTTTTTCTTCTTAGTTTTGTTCATGCTTGGAAGCACAGCCTGCAAATGAAAAAAACATAGGGAAATAACTAAACTATAAGGTTTCCCTATGTCATTTAGAACTGGAGAGTATGTTGTTAGGAAAGAGTTGATTTTTGCAATAATTCACTCATGTTTAAGCTCTTTTGATAGGTACTCTAGTGTTTGGGGAAACCCTGGTGGCATAGTGGTTAAAGAGTTCAGCTGCTAACCAAAAGGTCGGCAGTTTTGGAAACCATTTGGGGCAGTTCTACTCTGTCCTGTAGGGTTGCTATGAGTCAGAATTGACTTGATGGCAACGGGTTTGAGTTTTTTTTTTTTATTTTATACTGTTTGGGGGGTTAAAAAAAAAGACTAGATGCTTATCTAAAAAATACAATTTTTGAGTTTTATTTTATGTTGTATAAAGTAGAAGAATAGGGATCAAAGAGCCCTAATTCCAAACATGGAAAATTCAAAACAATAAGAGGGTAACATTATATTTTGATTACATATGAAGGTGAAACACAGACTACAATCTAAATTTTAAAATTTATTTTAGCAAGCCTTAAAAAAACAAAACAAAACAATCCTGTTACTGTCAAGTTGATTCAGTAACCCTATTGGACAGAGTAGAACTGCCCTGTAGGGTTTCCTAGGCTGTAAATCTTTACAGGAGTGGATTGCCAGGTCTTTTCTCCCATGGAGCAGCTGGTGGGCTCAAACTCCCGACCTTCTGGTTAGCAGCTGAGCACTTAATCACTGTGCCACCAGGTCTCCTTTAACAAAAATAGCCAGACACTATTTGTGAACAATTTGGTGAGTACTTTTGTGAGCATTCATTTACTTAAACCTCCTAAGAACACTATGAATGTTGATGTAATTATCATCAGTAGCCTCATTTTACACATGGGTACTTGCATATGTTGAAATAGCTAGTAGCTAGCAGAGCTGGGATTCAAGCCCAGCAGGCTGACTTGAGTCCACTGGTCATGGGCCATCACCTTGCCTGTGCTGGTCCCTGTTTTCAGATTGCCTAGTTGGAGGGTGTGGAGCCTGGCTGAGTTGTGCTGCTCACTAGCCTTGGTTTAGGATTGCAGCACAGGGTGACTATACTCCCAAACGTACCAGTCACTGTATCACAAGCCCTTCTAAGAAGTTCCTGTTGGATTAATTCAACAAAATAGTCATCTTACTCTGGCGGAGGGGAGCAAGAATTTCTTTTAGAATGAATGGAGGGATGGAAGTTAAAGAAGTGGACTAAAGAGGAGGTAATCTTTCATAGGAAACCCTGGTGGTGTAGTGGTTAAGTGCTACAGCTGCTAACCAAGAGGTTGGCAGTTCAAATCCTCCAGAGGCTCCTTGGAAACTCTATTGGGCAGTTCTTCTTTGTCCTATAGGGTCGCTATGAGTCAGGATCGACTTGACAGCAGTGGGTTTGGAATCTTTCATATGTGGTATGTTTTTTACGTTTTCCTCACCTTAATTTCCTTTGAAGTTATAAATAGCTTCCTTTAAAAATGAATCGAGGCTGTATTTACAGGTGACAGAGGAGGCTTTGCCATTTAATTACCTTTTCCTCACTTGTCAACCTACCTCCCCCCACTCTTCCCCCACCTCTGCTAACCCAGTATGCACTCTTTCCTACCCAATTAGCCACCTATTCTGAATATGACTTTGAGAAACTTCATGGAAACTTTTACAATTGTGTACCTCCTTGGGCCACTTACCTGAAGGTGTCAGTAACCAGATCCCTTTAAAGCAAGAATTAATGGAGGGAGAATGTCTTTAAGCCTTAAATGGCTGTTTCCGTCTTTTAAAAACTGAGAATAGCAAAATTGTATGGGCAAATTATTGCCTTAGAACTCAAGGTAGTGACAACCAAGTACTCTTTTCTCATTCTGATGTCTTTTGGTAGAAAAAAAATTTTTTTAAGTAAATTCTTAAAATCCTTGTCATCATCACAATATCACCATCATCATCATCATCCAAATGTTTGGAAACCGAGTTTCTCAAGATAAAGAAGTTTACACTGTTTTAGAAGAGGGAAATCTTTGCTTCACAGATTTTTCTAAATTGAAGTCAGGACACAGAAATGTGGTTGAATAACAACTTCTAAGCATATGTAATTTTTTTTACTTTTTCATTTACACATTCAAAAATCCCTTCTACATGGAAGAACTAATATAGTCAGTGCATTTAGTTTGTGCTATTTTTGTTTTTCTTTGAATTATTAGCATGTGGTAAATGAAACTCAAAATAACCATTTTTCTCTTGGCTTAAAAATTTGGCTTTAGGTGAAATAGACACTGTCGTGCTGACCCTGGACTTTTTTCAAAAAAAATTTTTTTATTGTACTTTAGATGAAGATTTTCAGAGCAAACTAGTTTCTCATTAAACAATTAATACACATTTTTTTTTTGTGTGTGTGAAATTGGTTGCTATTCCCACAACATTTCAACACTCTCCCCTTCTTGACCTTGGATTCCCCATTACCAGCATTCGTGTCCCTTCTTCCCTTTTCATCCTTGCCTCTGGGCTGGTGTGCCCCTTTAGTCTCGTTTTGTTTCATGGGCCTGTCTGATCTTTGGCTGAAGGGTGAACCTCAGGAATGACTTCACTTCTGAGCTATAAGGGTCTCCAGGGGCAATGCTTTTGGGGTTTCTCCAGTCTCTGTCAGACCAATAAATCTGGTCTTTTTTTTTTTTTGTAAGTTAGTATTTTGTTCTACATTTTTGACCCTGGGCTTCTTAAAGCTCTGTGTCGTAAGCTCTAAGTGGTTTCTTAACACGCCCCTCACATCTCACGCATCTTTATCCACAAGTCCCCCAGAATAACAAAATGTGCATCCGAGGCTTGGACACATACAATGAAAATAAAAGGAGAGTGGAATTCACTTTTTTTATTAGGGTGGCTTAAGCAAGGGAGAGGAAGAGGCAAAGTGGTGAATGACCTTGTTGGTGTTCTATGAAAGAATTGGGGTACTTCTTTTTCCAGTCCCTTCCTAAATATTCAGTTGCACAAGTCAGCAAAGGAAAACATACCCAAATGTGAAGTATTTTTTTTTTTTTTTTAATGGATTCTTTTCTTGACTGTGTCCTTTGTCCTCTTAGTTCTGATTTCAGATAACCTCTTCATTTGGAGAATTTCCTTGAGATTCTATAAAAGAAAAAAGAAGACAAATTCCCTCGCATGAGAGATTACTAAGGGGCAAAGGTAAGGAGAAAAGGGGAAAACCAGGAAAGGTTGGGGAACAAATGGATAGAGGAAAGCAATTAGTGCAGTGTATTCATCCTGGAAAATGTTTTGCCTCAAGTCCCAATGGGATCAATTTTAGAGCTATAGTTTCTAGTCTGTGTGTCGGAGAGGTGCATAAAATGACTTGCCAGTATGCTTGCTTATGACTGAATTTAGGTTTTCTCTGTCTGGTGTCAATTCTATATTGTAAAATGTGAACTTGGTCTTTATTGAAGTCCTACTTCAGTATATCCCAGTGGCTTAGTGGGCTGCAGAGGAAAACAGAATGGCAAAGACTGCAGCTTTTAAAATATATCTTGGTTCAGGAGACCCTTGACACACTGTTTTGATTCCACAGACTCTGTTACTGAGAGCCTTAGCAAAATTGATTAGGCTTACTTGCATAAGGTCTGGGGCTATAACCCTGAGCTCATGTGAAGCTAAAGCTTTTAATCCCTAGTTTGCAGATGTCCCTTTTAGCATCAACAGCAGCAATGAAAACTAAATCAGTAACTAATATGTAGTATACTCGGAAAAAAGTAATTCTCAGTAAAACATAACTCTGTAGACGGCTGTCTGTTTGCCTTCATTCCTCAGCATCTTCTTTCTCCCCAAGTCCTGATTATGGTCAGATAAAACAAAGCCAGTTAGGGCCTCCAAGAGTCTCTTTATCCTGAATTTTAATGGAAGCACAATAGGATATGTTGAGAGTTATGAAAACAATAGTATGAGAAAGATACACAGTTTACTAGGTATACCTATATCCTATTAACTAACAAATCATAAGCTTCACGACGGCAGGTATCATGATGTATATGGTTCATTGAATCCTTGATTCCTAGCATAGCACCTGATATACCGGTACGTTTGTCTAACAAAAGTATATAACAATATAACATATATATAACATGTAACAATATATGTTTGTTAAACAAATGGATGAAATGGTGAATTCTGATGATAATTTCGGTGAGAGTCCTAGTGATAGTCTTTAGTGCCACTAAGAGTTCTGATTATTTTGTTGCTTTTAGATTTCTTTCTCTCCTCTTTTCTCTTCGAAACTCGTTTCCTTCCTACCTCTCAATCTTCCTTCTCTCTTCTTCCCTTCCTTCTTCCTACTCTCTCCCCTTCCTTCCTTCATTCCTTTTTTTTTTTTCTTCATTCATTCTGGGGACACATTCCTGCATTTCTCATGCCATATATTTTGGATTGTTACCTTATACTGTAGGATCCTAATCCAGAATTACAGAAATACCATAGTCTTTTCTTAGTATTTGCTCAAAGTATAGTTTTTAAATAAAGAGTCTTTTCACTTGATACTTAGGGAGGGGATACTTATCTACTGGCGGATGCCATTTTAGGGCAATTGGGAAGAGAGCTGAATTCTTAGCTGTGGTCAAGGGGCTCTCAAATGTCAGGACCTGTAGGCTTTTTCTCTGGGACTAAGCTTTTTCAAAGAATACTCCTCCAGGTTATAGCCAGGGGCCACTATTCTGGCTGCCAGCATTCTGGGAATGCATAAGGAAAATGGTTAGATGGTCCCAGCATTTGGGACTCAGGTTTTTTATTTAAAGTTTTTGTTTCCAGCACTTTGCCTCCCTTCTGCTCTTCTCTGTACCTGGTATCTCAGAGCCTGAGGCCTTTCAAGTTTAAATTCTCTGGAAAATAAACTTCTGCTCTCCAGTGGTGAGTAGGGCTGGGTGCAAGGTGGACAGGGTGGACAGGGGGCTAGTGGCAAGGCTGCTTGCAGTGAGGGAGGGTCCCTGGAACAGGTCAAACTCCTTGGTATACAGACTTTCAGTCACTTTCCCTATTTCAACCTTCCACCTCATCCCTACGTCCCCTTGCCTTTATGTTTGTTATACCCATTGCCCTCGAGTCAATTCTGACTCATAGCGACCTTACAGAACTGCCCCATAGAACTGCACCAAGAAGCAGCTGGTGGATTTGGTTAACAGCCGTAGCTCGTAACCACTGTGCCACCAGGGCTCCATGTTTGGTATACGTATGTTTGTTATACCTTTTTAAAATTCCTGTCTTTTTAGTAGGGTTGTTGTTTAGGGAGAAGACAAATGCATATGATTCATCTTCCGAGTTCAATAGTAAGGCTTTAAAAACAAAAAACCAACCAACAAACGAATGAACAAAAAAACCCAAACCTGTTACTGTTGAGTTGATTCCGACTCATAGCAACCCTATAGGACAGAGTAGAATTGCCCCATAGGGTTCCCAAGGAGTGGCTGGTGGATTCAAACTTTGGCCTTTTGGTTAGCAGCTTGAGCTTTAAGAACTCTGTTAATGATAGGAAAGAGATCTTCGAATGGGCTTTGGAAGAAGTGGGGATGAGTGAGTCTTTGAAGTTTTGCCTGGAACCTGTCAGTGATGTGAGATGGCTGGATGAAGGAGGCTTTGGGCAAACTTGTCTGAAGTGGAATATATAGAAGGGGTAGATAGGGGATGTTGGATGAGACAGTGGGAGTGAGGTAGTTTGGGTTGTATGGGCCAAAAACAAAATGGGAAGATTTTATTTTAAAATATTTTTTGTGTTCTTTGGTCTTGTATAATATTGTGCTGAAGTAGAACTGGATTAGTACAAAGAGCTGTTGTACTGTCTTTAGGTTAACCTGACAGGCTTAGTTAGTCATAGAAAGACTGTGTCAAAGGCAAAGTCATTGTTCAGTCAGGTGAGGTTTGAACCAAGAAACTCTCCCCCGCCATAGTTACAAACTCATCTCTCTTTGTGGCTTCTGATTCCACTGCATGTCAGTGTTCACAAGAGGGCATGGAACTATAATGATGAGTGTGACGGAAGCCCATGTCCCACTGACAAGGAGCTGTGACACCACAGTTGTATAGAAAGAAAAGAACCACTATTTTTGTTAGAATATTTTTAAGACAGTTGGAATTTAAAACATATTGGTTGACATAATCTCTGACTTGTATCATCTTTATACTGGTATCCACTGATTTTTTTGTTGTTCTAGTTTTTTCTTTCTTTTTTCATAAACTTTTAAAAAATGGTGAACATGAAGATTTATACAGAAAGGTGTATAAACAACAAATACTCAGTTTAACAAATGCTTTTAATGCAAAAATCTATTAACTAGTCTGTCACAATGGGCCACATATTCTATTATTCCATTTATATGAATATCCAGAGTAGGTGTATCCATAGAGACAGAAAATAGATTGCGGGTAATGTTGAGGGGAAATGGGGAGTAACTGCTAATGGGTAGGGATTTTATTTTGGGGTGATAAAAAGTTCTAAAATTATTTGTGATGATGGTTGGCAATCTTTATGAATATACTAAACCATTGAATTGTACACTTTAGGTGGGTGAGTTGTATAGTATGTGAATTATCTCTCAATAAAGCCGTTATTAAAAAAATAGTCATTACCATCTCAAGTCAAAAACTGGTAGCATCTCAGAGGTCTCCTCCTACTACCTTCTCCCTCCCCCCAGTGATAATTACTAGACCTCACTTTTGTGGTAATCATTTCCTTTCTTTTCTCTATGGTTTTTCTACCTCTATATATACTTTTAAACAATATAGTTTTTGTACTTCATATAAGTGGAATCATACTACAAGCATTCCTTTGTTTTGCTTCTTTTGCTCAACATTATTTTTCTAAGAGTGTCATTTTGTTGTGTTTAGTTGTAGTTCGTTCATTTTCATTGCTGTTTAATATCCATTGTATGAATGCCCTTGATTTCTGGAGCTTATAACTCCAGATGAATTGGCTAGAAAGAAAAATACCAAGTATCAAATTTCATTTTTCTATCAACCCCATTCTTAAAAAGGCAGAAAACCTAATGAGGAATAGATGTGTTTTCCTTACTGATGAATTTGGAATCAGAGCAAAAACACATGTCATGTCTAGCTTACTTTTATTTTTCATTTGACTCTTTGGGTATCAAGACATTTCCTTGGGTTTTTAATTCTGTAATCTCCAAAATTCTACACAAGTAATTTCTGTGTAACAAAGGACATCTACATTATTATTTTGGTTCATTTTATGTATTTGAACATTAAAATGCAAGCTTATAGTTTTAATCCCTAGCTTTGTCTTACAAGCAGTTATTATACAGGTCACTTTTAGATGTGTACTTGGCTTAGTTTGTCAGAAGTGGCTTAGGGATTATCAAAATGTAATTATCCCTAATTTTTTAATTTAAAGGAACCTCTAATAAAGCTTATATGAATTTACATTCCTAACAAGTTCTTGGCTCTGAATAAATCGTGCATTTAAATGTTGCTGACTGAGGGAAATCTAGTAATATTTGTGGCAAACTCCCTTTTCTTGCACATCTATGGTTATTATACGCCTAGAGCAGGAAAATAGGAGTCATTGTAAGTGAACATGTGAGCTCTAGATATCCTGATATCTACACTGAGTCAGAATACCATCTGATAGGTGGTCATGTGCTAGGCACGTGGGACCCTGATGTGTGAGTTCAGTGGTTGGTTGATGGACAGTAAAGGGAAAAGGAAGCTTTGAGAAAAGCTAGAAGTTGAGAAAAATAGAAATATTAAGGTCTACAGAACCTATTTTGCTGAAACTGTGAAAGTGGAGAAAATACATTGGAGTCATTGGGCTCCTCTAGCATGTGCCTTGAGTCACCTCTTTCTGTGCCCATCTAGGCACTTTAATTACAGTCAGGAGATAGTGTTATGATAAATGGTATATGCCACATATAGGACTTGGAAGTCAGAGTCCTGGCTCTGCCACTTTTTAGCAGCATGACCTGGTAAGTTATTTAAGTGCCTTAATTTTCAATCTGTGAGGCTGGTATAATAATAATACTCATGGAGTTGCTATAAAAATTAAATGATGCATGTAAAAAACTTAATAAAATGTCTGATACACAGGACAGGGTACATAAATGCTAGCTAGCCATTATTTTTGTGTGGCTATTTTTATTAGTGGAGATGAAGAACTGTTAGGAAAGATCCAGGTGTCCTCAAAGAAGTGGACTAGGAAAAAGAATGATTAATTAAGGGAACGTTCTAGCTTGAGAGACAGCTGATCTGAACATGATGATGTTGTCGTTGTCAGGTACTATTAAGTTGGTTCCGACCCATAGCGAACCTACATACAACAGAATGAAAAACTGCCCGGTCTTGTGCCATCCTCACAGTCGTTGTTATGTTTGAGCCCATTGTTGCAGCCACTGTGTCAATCCATCTCATTGAGGGTCTTCCTCTTTTTTTTCTGACCCTCCACCTTACCAAGCATAATGTCCTTCTTCAAGGACCGGTCCTTCCTAATAACATGTCCGGAATATGTGATGCGAAGTCTAACCTTCCTGCTTCCAAGGAGCACTCTGGCTGTACTTCTTTCAAGACAGACTTTTTGGTTCTTCTGGCAGTCCATGGACTATTCAGTATTCTTCCCAACACCATAATTCACATGCATCAATTCTTCTTCGATCTTCTTTATTCATTTTCCAGCTTTCACATGCATATGAGGCGATTGACAATACCATGGTTTGGGTCCAGCACACCTTAGTCCTCAAGGTGACATCTTTGCTTTTGAACACTTTAAAGAGATCTTTTGCAGCAGATTTGCCCAATGCAATGTGTCGTTTGATTTCTTGACTGCTGCGTCCATGGGCATTGATTGTGGATCCAAATAAAATGAAATCCTTGACAACTTTAGTCTTTGTTTATCACGATGTTGCTTATTGGTCCAGTTGTAAGGATTTTTGTCTTCTTTACATTGAGGTGTAATCCATACTGAAGGCCATAGTCTTTGATTTTCATCAGTAAGTACTTTAAGTCCTCTTTGCTTTCAGCAAGCAAAGTTGTGTCATCTGCATAATGCAGATTGTTAATGAGTCTTCCTCCAATCTTGATGCCATGTTCTTTTTCATGTAGCCCAGCTTCTCTCATTATTTGCTCCGCATACAGATTGAATAAGCATGGTGACAGGATACAACCCTAGCACACATCTTTCTTGATTTTAAACCACGCAGTATGCTGTTGTTCTGTTCAGATGACTGCCTCTTGGTCTATGTACAGTTTCCTCATGAGCACAATTAAGTGTTCTGGAGTTCTCATTCTTTGCATGATGATAATTACTATGAAACCTGAGTAGATAGGATTTGTTACCTCAGGGATCCAAGGTGAGTCAAGAAAGAATCAGTACTTACCTGAACAGGAAACAAACAAGGCTAGCTTAGGACATAAAACAGAGAATGAGTCTGAAGGAGAACTTGGTAAAGTGTGGGTAAGAAGAAATATTTGACCAGGAATCAAGGGATAAACCAATAAGGATACTTGAATTGAACTTACGTGGTTAATAAGTTAAATTAGTGCTGTTTTTACTTAGGCAACGGTATAGATGTAATGAAATAGCCTCCAACAATTTTTTTACTTCAGCACTTGACGGCACTGGGGGAAAGTAAAATCCTTTTTATTAAATGTATCATTAGCTATAGAGAAAGAAACATATGAAAGTATATATTAAGAATGTAATCTTCAAGGCATTTTATGATTTCTTTTTTCCTAGAGCTGATCTTTTGCATAGCAGAATAAGTGGGGAGGCCGTGTAGTCTTTGGGGAATATCCGATTATTATCTTCCACTTACCTGGATGCTGATGCTTGAAATCTTTCTAACACATGACAATGGTTTCTTTCCACAGCTGGTTATAAGACCTCAAATACAACTACTTCCAGAAGAGAGGTAGCATGTGAGTTTAAATTCATATTAAGGTACAAATGACTGAGCATTTTGCAAGTATGGGTATTTTTCACATAGAGCAAAAAACCATTTGGTATCTGAAGGGTTAAGAAACAAGAAGATAGTGATATAGAAAGTATGATTCCTTTAGAGCTACCTTTATGTGTGTGTGTATATTTAGCTATTTGAGGGTATCATGAAGCTATAATGCTGTATCTACATTGGCAAAGTGAAAACAGTAGCTGAGCTGTCATTTAGTAACTTTTATTTGGTATTTAGCTAATCTGGGTTGAACCATTTCTTCTTTTTTTTTTTTTTTCGGTGACAGATTCCTTTGTCAATATTATCTGGGATATTGCTTTTGTTCTCCACTTCGTTCTTCTTTGTAGATTCAATTTAAAGGATGCCCTGAAGCAACCTCATATCATGCTAGAGAGTTGGCAGCAGCAGAACTGGGCTGTTCAGGTCGGGTAACTGATAGTGAGTGCTCTAGAGGAAGGAGACCATAGAGCAGAGAGCCTTTCTCTACTGGTAGTTTCAAATGTGGGCACAATCAAAGGAAAGACAATACAAATAAACCTCCCTTCTAGCAAGCTAAAATCAAATAGAGACAGTCAATTCTTTAGATTGTTTTCGTGTATGTAATTTCACATTATTAACCCTTGGTTTTCTCATTTCTAAATCAAGAAGGGTATGGTATACTGGACCATTTTAAGGGTCCACTTAATAGTTCTAGTGTGAATGTGTAGGAGAGGAGGACGGGAGAAGGAGAACCATCCTCACTGAGAGCCCTCTACGGCCAAGCCCTGTTAACAATACTCAGTGAAACATAGACATTATCTTAATTCTCTCAGCATACCAAATGACTGAGGAACTCTTTCTGTCATAGTACAGAGAAGGCAACTGGGATCTGGGGGTTTAAATAACTTGCTCAAGGTCACACAGCAAGTAAGTGTCAGGGCTGAATTGGATCTCAGTTTTGATTCCAATTTTCTGATTCTGTAAATGGAATGATCTAGAAGCCAAGGGTTACACTTTTCAGGAGAATTAACAATTTCTTTGTTCTTTGAAGACTAGACTAAAAAAAAAATAAAACTAGGGTGGAAGAAAAATCTATAAGCAGAAATAACAGCAATAGACTTAATTTAAATATATTTTTCAAAATGATTAAAGACATCATATATATATATATATATATGAATCCTGAGGCCATCAATTGGTAGTAATAAACCTACTTCTCCATCAAAGCCATTGTGTTTGCTACTCTGTTAGCAGCACTTTGCTTTTCTCCTTCATGCCCTACACTCAAGCCAACCACCACTGTTATGCATCTCTCTTCCCAAAGGCCATTCATTCTCTTTCAAGGACACTTCAAACCCTACTCTTGCTTTGAACCCCTTGCTAGTAGTCTTGGTTTAGGAGTTTTTCTTTTAAACTCATGCTGAATTTCTTTCTATCCACTTGGCTTATTTAACTATTGTTTACATGTTGGTAGTGTTACACATGTTTCTGTGGATATAAGCCTTATCTTTTCCACCATTGGGTGACTACCTTTGTACCTTTATACACAATTACATGTCTGTAGAATAACAGATTCACATTTTGTAGCTGTAATTCACTTGAAAAAAACATAGCACTGAGGTTGTTGTTGTTACATGCCTTTGAGTCTGTTCCGATTCGTAGTGACCCTATGTACAGCAGAATGAAATACCATCCAGTTCTGCACCATCCTCACAATCATTGCTATGCTTAAGCCCATAGTTGCAGTCACTGTGTCAAGCCATCTCATTGAAGGTCTTTTTTTCCTGACCCTTTACTTTACCAGCCATGATGTCCTTCTACAGGGACTGATCCTTCCTGGTAACTTGTCCAAAGTACATGAGATGCAGTCTCGCCATCCTCGCTTCTAAGGAACATTCTGGCTGTACTTTTTCCAAGACAGATATATTTGTTCTTTTGGCAGTCCATGGTATATTCAATATTCTTTGCCAACACCATAATTCAAAAGCATCAACTCTTCTTCCGTCTTCCTTATTCACTGTGCAGCTTTCACATGCATATGAGGTGATTGAAAATACCATGGCTTGAGCCAGGTAGTCCTCAAGGTGACATCTTTGCTTTTCAACACTTTAAAGCTTTCTTTTGCAGCAGATTTGCCTAATGCAATGCATTGTTTGATTCCTTGACTGCTGCTTCTATGGGCATTGATTGTGGATCCAAGTAAAATGAAATCCTAGACAGCATCAATCTTTTCTTGTTTATCATGATGTTGCTTACTGGTCTAGTTGTGAGGATTTTTGTTTCTTTATGTTCAAGTGTAAGCAATACTAAAGGCTATAGTCTTTGATCTTCATCAGCAAGTGCTTCAAGTCCTCTTCACTTTCAGCAAGCAAAGTTGTGTCATCTGCATTTCACAGTTTATTAATGATGCTATATTCTTCCTCCTGTTGTCCATTTTCTTGGATTATTTGCTGCAATTCTGATGCCACATTCTTCTTCATATAGTCCAGATTTTCAGATTATTTGCTCAGCATACAGATTGAACAAGTATGGTGAAAGGATACAACCCTGACACACACCTTTCCTGATTTTAAACCATGAGGTTTCCCCTTGTTGTGTTTGAATGACTGCCTCTTGGTCTATGTACATGTTCCTCATGAGCACGGTTAATTGTGCTAGAATTTCCATTCTTTGCAATGTTATCCATAATTTGTTATGATCCACAGAGTTGAATGCCTTTGTATAGTCAATAAAACACAAGTAAACATCTTTCTGGTATTCTCTGCCTTCAGTCACGATCCATCTGACATCAGCAATGATATCCCTTGTTCCACATTCTCTTTTGAATCCGGCTTGAATTTTTGGTGGTTTCCTGTCGATGTACAGCTGCAACTGCTTTTGGATGATATTCAGCAAAAATTTACTTGCAAGTGATATTGTTTGATGATTTCCACATTCTGTTGGATCACCTTTCTTTGTAATGGTCACAGATATGGATAGATTCCAGTCAGTTGGCCAGGTAGCTGTCTTCTAAATTTCTTGGCATAGATGAGTGAGCACCTCCAGCACTACATCCTTTTGCTGAAACACCTTACTTAGTTGGTCAATTCCTGGAGCCTTGTTTTGCACTAATGCCTTCAGTGCAGCTTGGACTTCTTCCTTCAATACCATGGGTTCTTGATCATATGCTACCTCCTGAAATGGTTGAACTTTGACCAGCTCTTTTTGATACGGTGACTCTGTGTATTCCTTCCATCTTCTTTTGATGCTTCCTGCATCATTCGATTTTTTTGCCCATAGAAAATCCCTCAGTATTGCAACTCAAAACTTAATTTTTTTCTTCAGTTTTTTCAGCTTGAGAAATGTGGAGTATGTTCTCCCCTTTTGGTTTTCTAACTCCAGGTCTTTAGACATTTCTTTATAATACATAACTTTGCCTTCTCACGCTGCCCTTTGAAATCTTCTGTTTAGCTCTTTTTACTTCATCATTTCTTCCATTCATTTTAGCTGCTCTACATTCAAGAACAAGTTTCAGAGTCTCTTCTGATATGCATTTTGTCATTTCTTTCTTTCCTGTCTTTTAATGACACTTTGCTTTCTTCATGAGTGTTGTCCTTGATGTCATCCCACAACTCATCTGGTCTTCTGTCCTTAATTTTCAATGTGTCGAATCTGTTCTTGAGATAACCTCTAAATTTAGGTGGGATATACTGAAGACTTATTTTAATTTTCATTAGCTTCAACTTGAACTTGCATATGAGCGATTGATGGTCTTGTCATGGATTGAATTGTGTGTCCCTCAAATTTGTGTCAACTTCAGCTATACCATAATTTACAGTATTGTGAGTTGTCTGCCATTTTGTGATCTGATGTGATTTTCTATGTGTTGTAAATCCTAATCTCTGTTTGTGGCTAATGAGGCAAGATTAGGTTATGTTAAAGAGGATTAAGGTGGTCTATAACACGCTTACTCAGGTCACACACCCTTTTATCTTATAAGAGGTAAAAGGAGAGTGAAGAAAGCAGAGAGATGGGGACTTCATGCCACCAAGAATGAAGAACCAGGAGGGGAACATGGCCTTTGGACCTGGGGTCCCTGCACTGAGAAGCTCCTAGACTAGGAGAAGACTGATGACAAGGTCATCCCTCCAAAGCCAACAGAAAGAGAAAGCCTTCCCTGGAGCTGGCTCCCTGAGTTTGATTTCTAGCCTTTTAGACTGTAGAGGGTCAGTGAAAAAGAGGAAGACTGTCAACAAGATGGATTGACACTGTGGCTACAAGGGCTCAAACATAAGAATGATTGTGAGGATGGTGCAGAACCATTCATTCTGTTGTACATAGGGTTGCTGTGAGTCAGAACCGACTAGATGGCACTTAACAGCAACAGACTATCAGGGAATAAATTTCTCTTTTTTAAAGCCATCTACTTGTGGTACTTCTGTTGTAGCAGCACTAGATAACTAAGACAGTCTGTTCCACAGTCAGCCCCTGGCCTTCATCTGACTGATGATATTAAGCTTCTTCATTGTCTCTTTCTACAGATGTAGTTAATTTGATTCCTGTGTATTCCATCTGGACATGCATAGTTGCCACTTATGCTGTTGAAAAAAGGTATTTGCAGTGAATAAGCGGTTGATCTTGCCAAATTCTATCATGTGATCTCTGATGTCGTTTGTATCACCAAGGCCATGTTTTCCAACTACGCATCTTTCTTCGTTTCCAACTTTTGCACTGTAATCACTAGTAATTATCAATGCATCTTCATAGTATATTTGATCAATTTCTCACTGCAGAAGTTGGTAAAAACTTGAACTTATGCATCTTTGGTGTTATTGGTTGATGCATAAATTTGAATAATAGTCGTATTAATTGGTCTTCCTTGTAGGCATATGGATATTATCCTATCACTGACTGAGGACCTGGGTAAAATAGCATACCTTACTTAGCTCCATGTTGCTTAGTTTCCTTATCTGTAAAATGATAATGGCACCTTCCTACTAGGGTTGGTAGGAGAATTACATGAGTTAATAGTTTTAGAGTGCTTGGAATAGTACCTGTTCTACAAGTGGCATACAAGATAAATTTTCATAACAAAGATCTATGAACGAGACAATTGTCATCATTTATCTGCCTAGAATTCTGCAACTTATGGATTTACAAAGTAGATTAAATAAAACGGTTTTCAATAATAACTGAAAGTGTGTTAATTGATATGAATATTAAGGACAAAGGAGTCAAAGTAACACAGGACTCTTTGCAAGTAAGCATGAACATGCTAAGATCCATTCTCTAATCTTCTAGAGTGGTACATTCACAAATGCTGGAAGTACCTGAAGAAGATGGCAGGGTGCCTGCCCTGGAGAACTTTACTGTAAAGAGGTGATGATGGCCACCTCAAGCCACATTCAAACTCTAGGCCAGGACAGGAAAGCTCTTCACAGATCCTTCTTTGATATCAACTTTTCCAAAGCTAGGTGAATTCTCCAGCTGGGTAGTTTGAATGCAATCAAATTCTCTGTGGGAGAATAAGAGGATAAATGACTCACCCCGAGCACATAGGCAGTCAAGATACATTCATTTTAGAGCAATGAGTTTAAAATTTTAATGCCTCAGATTTTAGTATTCTTATGTCTTCATTTCAGCGGGGCAATTGAAATGATATAAAGTCTATCAAAATAGAATTTCCATTTTGATACACATTACAACCCCCAATCTACCATTTGTGACCCCTTAAGAATATAACCCTTTCAGTCATATTCCTAGATTGAGACAGGCACTTAATTTTCTTCACACAAGCAGTACTCTTTCAGAAAATTACTTATATTAGAGGATAAAAATCTTCTAAAGGTTAGAACTAGTACTTAATATGTGTAGCACATTTTTGAAAACCTGAGATTCAAAAAGTACAAGAAATATTTGACTGTTATCGCTTTTTAAAACTTGGTAACAATATGAGAATATAGTTTCTTTTGACCAGGTATTTAAATGCAAATTTTCTTATGATACATCAAGAATTGTATTTTTGTCATTGTTTTATAAAATATGTTCTTTCTGAATATGTGTGTTCTGTATTAAGAAATCCCATTCTAAAAATGTGGTTACACTGTCCTTTTAAAAGCCTAGTAAATGTGGTTTTAAAATATGAGAACTTTAGTCTTTCGGTTACTTGGCAATGAAATTGGATGTTTATAATCTGTTCGACACACTTTTCACTTTGTTCCCTAAAATGTCATAGGAAACCATTAGGATCCAATGTAAGTTTTTTATGTTATGCACGAATGTTGATGAACAAATGGATATGGTACCTGAGATGTGACACGTCACAGTGTTCCAAAACTGGTGTCACTCTGCTCCAGCCACGCTGGCCTCCACGATGTACCTTGAATGGAGCACATCTGCGAAGCTGTAGCCTCACAGCCTTTGCTTTTGTTCCTTCTCCCACTCCCCCTGCTGTTATTGATAGCTCTTGTTGAGTTGGCCCCTGACTCCTAGTGACCTCGTGCACAACAGAATGAAATGCCGCAGAACCCTGCACCATCCGATGATTGGCTGTGGATTAGACTGTTGTGACCCACAGGATTTTCTTTGACTAATTTTCAGAAGTAGATCACCAGGCCTTTCTTCCTAGCCAGTCTTAGTCTGCAAGCACCACTGACACCTGTTCAGCATCATAGCCCACTTCTCTTACTGACCTGGAAGGTTATTTCCCCCAGGTATTTCCTCACTCCTTTAGATTGTTACCAAATGTTATCTCCTCTGTGTGGCTTCGTCACCATCCTATCTAAAAATCACACCTACTCCTGAAACCTCACCCCCCCTTCCTCCTCCTTTTCTGTTTCATCTCTTATCACTGTAAATTGTTTACTTCACTTTCCAACTGTAAGCTCTTTTAACAACAGAGACTTTGTCTTGTTTACAGCCACATTCCCTGGGCCTAAAATATTGTCTGGCCTGTTGTTGTTGTTTGATGCCATCTGGCACATAAACCCGTTGCCGTTGAGTTGATTTTGATTCATAGTGACCCTATAGGACTCAGTAGAACTGCCCCATAGGGTTTCCAAGGAGCACCTGGTGGATTTGAACTGGCGGCCTTTTGGTCAGCAGCCATAGCTCTTAACCACTGCGCCACGAGGGCTCTGTCTGGCACGTAGTAGGCATTTAAATAAATATTCAATGAATGCATAAGTGAATCCCAAATCTTCTGTGTATGACTTTATATTTATGAATATGTCTGATGCCCTGGGAATAAAAACATTTCAAACAAAATAATGATTCAACAGTGTAAAGAACTGGCATAGAGAACAAATAATTATTTTTGCAACTTTCTGCACATTTCAAAGGCTATGCTATTCATAGTCTTTCCCTTCTTTAGTTTTTTTTTTCTTTTTAACATAACCATTGTTTCCAAGAAACTGCTCTGTTGGACTCTGCCTAATTCTTTTTTCAGTGCTCTATTGTGAAGGAATCTGTCTTCGAGGATGCTGACCTTCCTTTCCTTCACTGTCCTGCCTCTTTACTGTATAATGTGTTCTTCTATTGGGACTCACTCTCTAAAAAGGTTTTTATGTGTAGACAAAATTGGATTTGCCTAATGATAT
Source organism: Loxodonta africana (assembly GCF_030014295.1). Classification (NCBI taxonomy): domain Eukaryota; kingdom Metazoa; phylum Chordata; class Mammalia; order Proboscidea; family Elephantidae; genus Loxodonta; species Loxodonta africana. The sequence goes on along the minus strand of NC_087351.1, from coordinate 56,764,553 downwards.
TTATTAAAGTGCATTAATTTATAATTTAACAAAATCCATGTGTAAAAAGCAGCGTCATTCTTTTGTGCAGATAGTAACAGACACTACTGTGTTAGTACAGATTTCTGTTATTGAGTTCAGCTGCATAAAACAGAAAACCCAGATAACAGCAGCTTAAACATGGGAGGGGTTCATTTTTCTTAGTTAATTAAAAATCCGGTGCTGGTGTTGCTTTGGTAGCTCAAGGATGTCAGGACTGAGGTGTCTGCAATTCTCTTGACCCTTTTCTCAAGGTCTAAAGGAAGAAGAAGGCTAGAGAGCAAAGGACAAAAATGACTGTGCCTCAGTTGAGTCCGATTCAATTCTTATGGTGCTTCTCCAGGAGCCCCATCAGTAGCTCCCACTTTCATGCCACTGACACACTCTATCTCCCATGGCCACTCTATCTGCAAGGGAGGTTGAAGAATATGAATATTTTCTAAAGGAGGCTCTGGTGACACAAACTGTAAAGTGCTTGACTACTAACCAAAAAAATGGCTGTTTGAAGCCACCCAGAGGAACCTTGGAAGAAGGCCTGGCTGGCTATCTGCTCCTGAAAGGCCACAGCCTTGAAAACTGTATGGAATGCACTTCCTACTCCGCACACAAGGGGTCGCCCTGAATCTGAATTGAATCGAGGGCAACCGGTTTGGTTTGTTTTGGTTTTATTTTCAAAGCATGTTGATGCTGCCAACAAAATTGGAATTCTGTTAATGGGGAAGAAGAGGAGAATAGATATGGAGTAGGCAACCAGCAGTCTCTGACAAAGTAAAATACACCTAAAAGGTAGATAAAATTTCTATTTGCCTTTTTCACAGAAATGAAGTCAACCAGGCCATATTATGCAAAAGAATAAAAAGAAAAAAAGAATAGTCGTGGGAAAATTACCTACAGAAAACGGCATTTTAATTTTTTAGAAAACATGTGAATAAAATATTTTTTTTTTATAGTATAACACAGTTGCTAAATGTAGATTAGCACAAAGAAGATATGTTAAGTTCTACAGCAAAGAACAGTGAGTAATAGTATGTATACATCTGCATGGTTGTTGCTCAGAAAAAGGTCTAAAGATAGCACAAATTTTAACTGTTAACTTTGGATGGGTCAGTGTGGATCATAAAGGTCATAGAATTTAGTGATTATATAATACTTACATTATGTAATAAAGGTAGATTATTTAATAATTATAACAATTATACTTTGCAACACAAATGATTTATTTGTAACTCATCTATTTGACAACTAAAACAAGGAAGGATATCCCAAATAATGAGCTTATTTATCTATTGTTATTAATCCAAATCCATTTAAAGAAAAAAATTAGGACTACTTAAATGCAGTAATTTAACATTTTTTTTTTTTTTATCTCACAATTTACTTCTTTAACTTTAAATCATACTAACCCAGATAATACACTGGGCACTCATGGCATGATGAGTTAATATTCCTGAGGAAAAACTTTAAGATATTTAATTCAAATTTATTTTATTCTAGTAGCCACCTAGGAAATGACTTTAGGAGGCTTATCATACATGCTATAAAAATAGTAAATGAAAAAAAAAAGTAAATAGTATGAAAGAAATCAATTCCCTAAGGAAGCAACACACTTTAATTTCTAAAATGTTGTCCATAATTATATAATAATGTGTTTTAACCCTAGGGGAAAAGTTTTTCGATCCTATCCCTTAATTTTCAGTTAAGAGGAACTTTACTGAGTTTGAATTGTATAATTGTAGTTGTTTTTGTTTTTCTTTATTTTAAATGATGGACAAAGATAGCTATAATTTTGAGATTTAGGAAATGTAGGTGTGATGGTATTTTAGATTAAAGCTTGATCATTGCGTTCAAGAAGCTTCTAGTCTGATGGGAGAAACAAACGTATGAGAAAAGGTATTAACTTACTCTTTGGCTAAGGGCTATGCTAGGGGTATGAACAAATTGCTGTGGGTGTATGGGGGAGGGGGAGATGATGCCAAAGGAATTCAGGGAAGAAGAAGACATTTGTCCTGAATCTTGAAAGCATTTTACCAGGTACAAAGTTAAGGGATGGGTATTTCAGGAAGGAAATATGTGATGCAGAGAGAGATTTCCCTGAAAAGGAGGCTCACTGGAGAGGGGCAGTGAGATTAGGATTTGGCAAGAAGTTGAGGTTGGACTGTGAAGGGCCTTGTATACCTAGCTAAGGACTGTGGGTTTACTGGTAGGCACTGAAGGGCCAACAAAGTTTTTAAGCAGCACATGACATGACCAGATCAGGTTTTCATGAAGATGACAGCAATGACAATTGAGAGTACAGACTGGGGCAGATAGCAATTGTTGGCAAGGAGGCTGCAAGGAGATGGGCTGTAGCAGCCCAGGTGAGATGATGAGGGCGTGAACAGAGGGCGTGGACATGAAAACATTATTGAGAAGGTGGTTTTGGGGTCATTTCTTTTAGGAGGAGGTGTCTGCTTACGGTAGGAAGTATGTGCTTATGGGAGTAGGAGTCATTAGTGTCTGTAGTTGAATATGACTCTGGTGTTTCTAGATTAGAAGATGATTTTAGATATCATTTAATGAGATTAAGAATTTAGGAAACAGAGCAGGTACTTTGGGACAAAATAATGAGTTCAATTTGGGATATTAATTTTTAGGATCATCTGTGTAGTAGGCAGTTGGAAATATGAATCTAGATATAGGATTTGAGAGAGAGATACTAAAGAGATCCTGGCGTGGTCCCCATATCAATAATAATTGAAGCCCTGGAAGGAAGGTACATAGTCTCCATTTTGTTTAGAGTCACTAGAGATGATACAGGGAAAAGTCCAGGGTCAGTTATTTAATCTCTTTGCGTTTCGGTTTCCTCATAAGTAAAATGGGGATAATGGTACTTCCCTCATATTCAAAAGAACCACTTGCCATTGAGTTGATTCTGACTCATAGTCACCCTAGAGGAAAGAGTAGACCTGCCCCATAGGGTTGCCAAGGCTGTAATTTTTATGGAAGTAGACTGCCACGTCTTTCTCCTGTGAAGCAGCTGGTGGGTTCAAACTGTTGACCTCTCAGTTAGCTGCCAACTGCTTTGGCCGCTGTACCACCAGCGTTCCCTTTCCTCATATTTCCACTGCCATCGAGTCGATTCCGACTGATAGAGACCCTACAGGGCAGGGTAGAACTGCCCCATAGAGTTTCCAAGGAGCACCTGGTGGATTCGAACTGCTGATCTTTTGATTAGCAGCTATAGCACTTAACCACTACACCACCAGGGTTTCATTCCTTATATTAAAAAATTAGTAATGATTAAATAAGATAATGTATGCAAAGGATCACACCAATGACACTGTGTCGCAAGAAGACAACCACTAAAGGTCTGTTAATATTTATATTTTCACCACATGAAAAAAAAGTCTGTTTACCTCCCTCCCTCTTTCCTTCTTTTGTTTACAAATGCTAATGTGGACCTTAATAAACTGTATCCTATAATACTGCAAGAGGTTCATTAATTAGAAAATTTCTTGTATGTCCAGCATGATGCCATTATTAACCAGGGCTGGGAGTTCAAGTGGATCAGAACCAGAAACTACCAAGTGAGCGTCAAGTTGAGGCTGGGAGCCAAGGGAAAGGATCATCAGGACAGTCAAGCTGGAAAACAGGCGTCATCAGACAATGTGGAGAGCTGAACAGCCCAGCCAGAGCTGTGGTTGCAACAGGAGCCTGGAAACTGGGGAAATAGCCAAGATCATGGGAAATAAGAATATGAGAAGCAGGTGCTAAAGCGATCTGACTAATTCCATTTGATGAGAATTTTTTCTTGCCTAGGGATGCATTTAACACGTTAAATGCATTTTGGCTCTTGTGTGAAGCGTCTTTGGCTACCTTGGCACCTGACACACAATAGGCTCTGCGGGGGATGGAGGTTAGCTCTGTTGAACCATATGCACTCTGTCAAATGAATACAATGAAGACTTTGTCCTAGATGGCCTGCTAGGGAAATGGGATTTTGCAGTTATTATGAAGAGCTGAGAGTTATCATTTATGCCATGTTTATTAATCGTAAAGACCAGAATACAATAAATTTACTCAATATTAAACTTACCTTTTTGGAAGGATAATTTAGAAACCACTGGATAATTGGGAGCACATCAGAGCTCTCATTAGCTATGTCAGTGATCTTTGTGGTATAGGTGTGTTTAAGGGCTAGTGGATAGGGTTCTGGCGTTTCCAATGCCCCTAAATCTCCTGAGTGCTCAAGACTGATCTAAGAAGAAGGCAGGTTAGGCAGCAAGGAGGGCCAAGTATAAGGGGAAGGATGCATGATGTAGAACCAAAGGAAGAGAAAATAGTTCAGCAGCTATAGAAAATTAGTGCTTACTTATTAGTACTTCCTGAAGCTCAGAAGGTTATCAGTGTAAGAAAATAAGTAATTTGGAAGAGATAGAAAGTGAAAATATTAGAAGGAATAGGGGAAAGTGAGCTTTTATGGGATGTTAGCCTTTTTCAAAATAAGATGCAGAATAGTTGATGCCTCAGCCCTAGCCCACCTCACTGTTCATCACATTGCAGGACAGTTTAACTTCTGCTAGTGTAGGGATAGTGATGAGGTCTCCTCTAGAGACACTCAGAAAAGAATGTTAAATAAAACTACTCCGAGCCACAGGTGATTATAGAATCTATTCCAGAGCCACCCCTTAACACTTGAATCTGCTTTCCTAATTGTCTAAACGGTCAGATTCTGACCTATCAATTGCTTGTAAATTAAAAAAACACTTATCTTTTTCTTAAACACAAAAAATCCATGTCGACAAATTAGGAAACTCATATGAACAACTATAAAAATCTTTTTCCTGTCCATGTATATATGTGTGTTTTAACAAAAATTGAATCATGCTATTTGCTATTTTTGTTGTTAGGTGTGGTGGAGTAGGTTGCGATTCATAGCAACCCCATGTACAACAGGACAAAACACTGCCTGGTCCTGTGCCATCCTTACAATCGTTATTATGTTTGAGCCCATTGTTGCAACCACTGTGTCAATCCATCTCATTGAGAGTCTTCCTCTTTGTCACTGACCCTCTACTTTACCAAGCATGATGTCATTTTCCAGGGACTAGTCCCTCCTAATAACATGTCCAAAGTACATAAGAAGAAGTCTTGCCATCCTTGCTTCTAAGGAGCATTCTGGCTGTCTGTCTTCCAAGACAGATTTGTTCGTTCTTCTGGTAGTCTGAGGTATATTCAGTACTCTTTGCTGACACCATAATTCAAAGGCATCAATTTTTCTTTGATCTTCCTTATTCGTTGTCCAGCTTTCACATCATATGAGGTGGTTGAAAACACCATGGCTTGGGTCAGGTGTCCCTTAGGTGACATCTTTGCTTTTCCACACTTTGAAGAGGTTGTTTGCAGCAGATTTGCCCAATGCAATATGTCTTTCGATTTCTTGACTGCTGCTTCCATGGGTGTTCATTGCGGATCCAAGTAAAATGACATCCTTGACAACTTCAGACTTTTCTGCATTTATCATGAAGTTGCTTATTGATCCAGTTCTGAGGATTTTCATTTTCTTTATTTTGTGGTATAATCCATGCTGAAGGCTGTAGTCTTTGATCTTCATCAGTAAGTGCTTAAAATCCTCTTCACTTTCAGCCAAAAAGTTGTGTTCTCTGCATATTGCAGGTTTTTAATGAGTTACTTGCTAACATGCTCTTTTCCACACTTTTTCTTTTTTTGCATGTACAGGCATTTCTGGCAAAATACAAATCTTGATTTTGGCAAAGTTGCACACTAAAAAACATAGGGCTTAATTGGAAAATAAGGTTAGGGCAAGGTATTAAAAATCCAAGCAAATCTGTAACCAGAACACTAGCAAAAACAATCATTGGTACCTGGGAAGATAATTGGACTGCTGGGCAGACAATGCTGCATGAGTGCACGCTGCCATGTCAGATAAAAAAAAGAAAAAGCAAGAACGATAGAGTAGAATTGTCAGCATCCTTTTAACTAGAACTGGAAGGAGTGTGCTGAGATAATACATATGGAGGAAAAGCTGTGAGCCAGTGGGGCTACCATCAAGGTAAGCATGGGGGCTGTGCAACCTTCCATAAGCTGAGAGCTGTGACTCTTTAGGGGTGTATTCCTCTGAGTAGGAAGCTGTGTAAGCTAACCTTTTCAAATTTATTTATTTTTTGACTTTTTACTACGGGAATTTTCAAGCATACTCATAAGTAAAGAAAATAGCATAATGTATTAAAAAAAAACAAAACAAAAAACTGCTTCAACAGATTATTTTTCTGACTTGTTTCACCTACCTCCCAAACCGCCACCCCCAGCCCTTTATCCCCAGTCGAGTATTTTGAAGCAAATTCCTGACATTATATCATTCCACCTGCAAATAACTCAGCATATATTTATAGCAGATAAGGGCTTAAAAAAGTAAACATAATGTTAGTATCACACCTAACAAAATTGACCAAAATTCTTTAGTATTATCTAATATCAAACCCATGTTTAAGTCCTCCCAATCTAAAAGAAAAAATTCTTCTCACAGTTGACTTTTTCAAATCAGAAGTCAAGAAAAATGAACAAATTGGGTACGGTTGTTATGTTTTAAATTAGTTTTTCATTTATTATTCTAGAGTTTCTTTTGAAAATATTAGCAAATATGTATACATATTGGTATTTCTCCTTTATTTAAAAGACACAAGGTTCACTGTTCAGAACTTTGCTGTATTTCACTTAAAAGTAAATCCTGTAGCTCACTCTACGTAAGCATACTGAGTTGTCATCAGTTCTTTTCATAGCTGCATAGTGTTCCATTAGTGATTATACCATAGCTTATTTAATCTACTGTTGATGAAATTTGGGTTATTTGTAGCCTTTTCTTATTACAAATCTTATAAATCATGCCACAGTGAATAGCCTTGTGCATATTTCGTGTTTTCAGGCATTTGTTTTAAATTTTCTTAAAATATAGACAAAAGACTCCTGCTATCAGTGCAACTACTGAGCTGAAGGTTTTTCCTTTCCTGGTGAAGGGTATAAATCTACTCCTCCTATGATTAAAAAAAAGAGAACAACAAATGCTGGCAAGCTTGTGGGGAGATTGAAACTCTTATGAACTATTGGTGGAATTGCGAAATGGTACAACACTATGGAAAATGATATGGTGCTTCTTCAAAAAGCTAGAAATGCTTTCTGATCCAGCAATCCTATTTCTAGGTATATATCCAAGAGGTATAAGAGCAGTGACACAAATAGACATATGTATGCCAATGTTCATTGCAGTATTTTTCAAAACAGTGAAAAGGTGGAAACAACCTAAGTGCCCATCAACTGATGAATGGATAAACAAATTGTGGTATAGACATACAATGGAATACTACATAACTATAAAGAATATTGAGAAGTCTGTGAAACATAACATTGATGAATCTGGAGGACATTATGCTGAATGAAATAAGTCAGTCACAAAAGGACAAATATAGTATGGTCCCACTATTATAAAAAGTCAGGGATATACACACAGAAAACAGTGTTCTTTGAGGATTAGCAGGGATGGGAGAAGAAAGAGGGGGAATCACTTTCTAGACAGTAAATGCTTGTTTTTTTGGTGATGGGAAAGGCCATACCAAATATGGCTGAAATCTGCATAACTTGACCAAGGTATCGTTGTCATCTAGTGCTCCTATAACAGAAATACCACAAGTAGACGGCTTTTACAAACAGAAGTTTATTCTCTCACAGTTTAGGAGTCTAGAAGTCTCTGAATTCAGGGTGCCAGCTCTAGGGGAAGGCTTTCTCTCTCTGTCAGTTCTGTGGAAAGACCCTTGTCTTCAATCTTACCCTGGTCTAGGAGCTTCTCAGGCAGGGACCTCGGGCACAAAGGATGTGCTGACCTTCTGGTTCTTCATTCTTGGTGGCATGATGTTAGCCCCCATCTCTCTGCTTGCATCTCTGTTTTTATTCCAAAAGAGATTGGCTCAAGATACAACCTACTCTTGAGTTCTTCCTCATTAACATAACTGCCTCTAATCCTGCTTTATTAACATCGTAGAGGTAGGATTCACAACACATAGGAAAATCACATTAGATGACAACATGGTGGACAATCACACAATACTGGAAATCATGGACTAGCCAAGTTGACACACATTTTTTGGGGACACATTCAATCCATAACACCAAGGTAAATGAAGACACTAAGAAGTACACAAGAAAAAGGGACAATTTCAGTAAACACTGTAACACATAAAATTTTGCAACCATAGTGATAACAACCAAAAATACATGTGTGGTTACATAGATAATGTATGTATGTATGGGTATAGGAAGGTACATGCAAGTAAGTGCACATGCAGGCGTGGGTGTATCTGTAGGCATAGGTATATACATGTTTGTGTGGGCTGCATATATATGCATATATAATAAAGCACATAGGGGCGCAGTTAGGGAGACTTTCTAGACATATCTAAACAGCTCGCAGGATTGTTTTACTGAGCTAAAAGTCAGACTAATAGCCCATGTGAACCATGGCCTTTTTTGACCTGAGTCCTGAAGAACTAGGTGGTGCCTGATTACCACTACTGATCATTCTGATCAGGAACCCAATAGAAGGTCCTGGATAGAATGGGAGAAAAATGTAGAGCAAAATTCACATTCCTAAACACGGTTATACCTACTAGACCGACAGAGACTAGAGGAGCCCCCAAGATTGTTGCCCTGAAATACTCTTTGAACTTGGAACTGAAGCTATTTCCGGAAGGTCACTTTTCAGCCGATAATAGATTGGCTTATAATAACCGTGAGTAATGTACTCCCTTAACCAATGAACTATATGAGATCAAACAGTCAACATTTACCCAAAAGCAAAGATGATAAGGCGAGGAGGGGAAGGGAAGCTAGATCAATGGAAACAGAACAAACAGAATGGAAGTAATGAAAAAGATGACAAACTGGGAAGATTGTAACCAAAGTCATGGAACAGTTTGTATAAAAATTGTTAGATAATTTCTTGTGTAAACTTTTACCTAAAACACAACAAAATATTTTGGAAAGTCTATGCCTCCTATTCCGACTCTACTTGTCTAGACAAAATCATGCATGAACGATGTGACTCCACCTTATACTGATATAATTCCCCTATTTACTAATCACATATATACTGAAACATGTGTTTCATCATTTTTAATGGCTGCTGTATTAGTCATCTATTGCTTCATAATAAATTATCCCCAAAATTAATGACATAAAACAATAGACATTTATGTTCACCAGGCTGCAGAAATGACTTGCGGAGGATTAGCTTGCAAGTTCATGCATGTGGTTGTTGACAGGATTCAGACCATTGGACTGAGGCCTCAGTTCCTCACTGGCTGTTGTCTGGAGGCCTCCCTTCATTCCTTGACACATGGGCCTCTCATAGGGAAGATCACAGCATGGCAAATGGCTTCCATCAGATCAAGTGAGAGATCAAGAGAGGGTGATCGAGACAGAAGCTATACTTTTTGTAACCTAATCTCAGAAGTAATAACCCATCACTTTTGCCACATTGTATAGCTTAGAAGCAGGTCAGTAAGTTTAGCCCACATTCAAGGGGAGGGGATCACACAAGGACATGAGCACCAGGAGGCAGGTATCATGGGGGGGGGGAGGGCGGGGCAATTTTAGAAGCTGCCTACCACAATTACATAGCATTCCATTATATGGATTATATTATAATTTACTTAAGCAATTCTCTATTGCTGGACATTTAGATTGCTTCTAATCACATCACACATTTTCCCACTATCTTTCTCATGCCTGCTCTGTGCCTCAAACTTCCAAAAACCCAAGCTCCAAAGCAATATTTCTTCATATACAAGCTGCAGAGAAATATTCTGCTTTCCAACCAACTTCTCTGGAATTTTAGTGAACAATATTTTCTCCATTTTTGCAGGTTATTTTAGATCAAAGAGATATCGGTCATTTCTCTCAAGATATTTTCAACTTTAGAATTGATATTCTGTATATAAAGTGGTCTTCCAATTCAATAAAAGAAAGACAATGTCCTCAGCAGGAAAACATGCAAAGGTAAACAGGCAAAAGCAGTAACAAATTGAGACATGAAAATATTAAACTTCACTCATAAGCAAAAATACAAATTATAACTACAAGATATTATTTTTAATTAATCCAATTAACAAAGATTTAAAATGCCATAATACCCAATGTTGGCAAGGACGTGCATCAACAGGCACCCTCAAACATTCCTGGAAGGAGTTTGCATTTTACCTTATGGCCCATCAATTCTATTTCCCTAGATTCTGTGTCTTCTTCCACATCTTGTAGTTAAAATTGGACTGTAATATTTTCCAAGTGTTAGCTGTCACTGTGGGATCACTGTCACTATATCCAAGACATCAGGAAATATCTGTCAGTGAAGTGAGAACAGTTTATGTACAAAGGCCACGCCATGGCCACTTTCTGGGTGCAGACCCTGACAAAAGGATTCTTAAGTTGCCAAGCAGGTTAAAGGCAGTCAAAACAACTGTGACAGTCACAACAGAAACAACGACTGCATCGCTTGCTACGGGGGTGTGAGTGCTGTGAAGCAGAACCACTGATATGTGCCTTGGAATTCATGAGGCGCACTGCATGATACAACAAACTATTTCTATCATGTGGGAAAAAAAGCATTCTTGTAAAACTTAACATTATATAATCTTAGGTTTTTCCAAGTCAACTTTATTTTTTTGGATGAAGGGCACATGTTTATAAGCCAAAATTTCACTGGGTCCTTTGTCCCCATCTTAGTCATCAGTACAATGAAATGGGTTGAAACTAATTGATTTCCAGAGAACTAAAAGATAATGCCTTGTGGTTAACTGACCGTTTGATTCAATGATGTGCTATTCTTTGCTGTTCTATTTTGCAAACAGATTTATGTATATTTTATAATTATTCCTCAAGTAATGATAGAGCTAGGGTTGGGAGCTTTTTCCTATCCCATCTGTCATAGCGTCCAAGATATAATCCTTGACACTTATACAGTAATTAAGTCATTTGACACTTTCGTATCTCTGGGATTTTTTGCAAGATTAGTTTGGTGATTAAGGAGGGAGAGATTAATGTATAGGAGCACTTGGAATCTATATTGAAGAGATCTACTTATTGCTGTCTTTTTCTCGTGAAAACAGAAGTGACTTTTTTTTTTTTGGTGGTTTATTGACTATAAAAACTAGCTCTTTTAGGAGTAAATGTGCAATATAAAAAGCTTAATAGATATTTTTATTTGGGTTCACAGAAGCTTGGTATTTAGAACAGGGAAATTATACTTCTGTTTCTCCAAGTTTTCTTTAAAATGAGGGTAAACACTCTCCTTACTTTCATGCCTCACAGGGATCAGATCAAAAGGCAAGTGCAAAATTTATTGATTCCCACATCTTTTAAGATGGTCAATTATGCAATGTGTGTTTTATTTATTGTGAGTCCATACTTTCCTTCTTTACTGCTTTTCAAGTTTACTTTTTCCCTACTACATTTATATTTTTCCATATATAACTCTAAATAGTTCAATACATGAGTTTAGTGACAAGTCCTTAGAAACCATGTTATTTGCCAATTTACTAATATAAGGCATCTTTTTTACTGCTATCAGTTTGGCAATAATTCTACTGAACTTCCAGATTTCCAGTTAGCACAAGATATGACTAATTAATAACTCTTCAATCTGAGATGCTTACCTACTTGTCTTCAGAGGTAAAAAAAAAAAAAAAAAAATCCAGTTAAAAATGCCTATTTATAAATTTTTATATCTTGTAGAGAATCCACAAACAGCTGGTTACTAGAACTTTCATCAAGGTATCTTATTAATAATTTAGAATATTGTACTTTTAAATCAGTGAGGGATAATGGTAATTAAGTGTTAGAGTTCTCACCTTCCACGAAGGAGGCCCAGGTTTGATGCTGGGCTAATGTACTTCGTGCGTAGCCACCGCCTGTCTGTCAGTGGAGGCTTGCATGTTTCCTATGACACCGAACGGGTTTCAGGGAGCTTCCAGACTAAGACAGACTAGGAAGAAAGGCTTGGCAATATATTTCTGAAAAATCAGCCCATAAAAACCCTATGGATCACAGTGATCCAATCCGCAACTCATTGTGGGAATGGTGCAGGACAAAGCAGTGTTTTGTTCTACCGTGCCTTGGGTTGTCAGGACTAATGGGCTGACTGTATGGCAGCAAACAACAACAACACTTATAAATCACTAATTTGAACATTCTTTCAGAATCCTTCTCAAAGCAACGTCTCCCGTACATGAAAACACTTCTTCATGTACACGAAGGCACTTCTCTTGTACATAAAGGCACTGCTTCATAATTAAAACAGTAGGTGTGCTCAGTAGGTCCTTCAGGTTTGAAACTTATCTAATTTGTGTTTCAAGATTGTAGAGGTCTGTGTACTTGGAAACCCAAGTGTACACTTTATCTAGATGGCCTATGGGTTGGCTGTCAGTCTCTGAGTGGGCCAAATGGTTTAAATAATTTTGAGCTCATTAATATTCCAAAGATTTGTTTGAGAGAGTGTTATTTCTCCTGAGTAACATCGGTGTTGCGTGAAGTCATGCCATTGTACTGAGATTTATCAACATTCCAGTTAAAGTAGCAAAAGGCCATGCCAGGATCGCTTGATATTTTGAGAAGTGGCACATTGATCATTTATTGCCTTTCTGATGGGATAAGAGTTAAAATTCTTACTACAGGACCTGGTTCAGGTGGTGTGACTACTTTGCCAGATTGAGAAGATGATCAAAAAGCACAAATAAAAACTTGTAAGGAAGAAGAAAATTTGGTCATTGAGACTTGAATAAAGGTTCTGTATAGAACAAGGTGATTTTTAAATATCCTCTAAGTGTTCTGATGTTTAAAATGCTTTAGATTTTTCTTCCCTTTGATCTTAATTTATATTATGTGGCTGGGAGACAGAAGGGCATGATTTTAAGTCCTGGCTCTGTCATTAACTCGCACTGTGACTTGGGAAGGGCTTCTCACTTTTCTATGCTTTCAAAGCTTCCTCATTCATGTTAGGGGGTTTGGCTAAATGATCTCTAAGGTAACATTTGGCTTGAAACTCCTATGCTCATATCTTGAATAAATAGTATATCCTCTGATTTCCAATTATTTGGAAAGTAGTATCCAGTAGGATTTACAACACAAAGTAAACAAATACGAACATTAAAAATCTTTCCTATGCCATCACTATAATTTTAATTGTAAAGCCTATTTCTTATTTACGCCTTATGCCTTTGAGAGAGCTGAGGCTTGCTATTAAATATTTCTTCTAATGAGTATGAACAGTTAAAGCATTTAAAATCCTTGTCCTGCTTTTGATAAGATCAAAATTAGAGTGAATAATATGCCTTGGTCCAACATTAGCATGTAAACCATGTAGCTTGAAAAGATGTGTTTAGGATCTGAGAATAAAGCAGAAGCCAGCACGTTCTGACAGCTGTGAGAAACACAGAAAGTATTAATGGTGGCAGTTAGAGAGTTAGACAGAGAATGGCAAGGCACAGGTGCATTTTCCCTAGTGCATGTATTTCTTCTTTAGTATTCATGTTAAGTTTCCAATACCTTCATCTTTACACAGGAATTAGAAAACAGTTCAGACTTATTAGTCTGGGTGAACAATAGCCTGGGACAACTAAACGAAAAATGGCTAAAAAGGTGTGTGTATTTTTTTTTTATTTATAATAGTTTTCTGTGATAATGCTTTAAATATCACCAGGATGCCGTTTTTCTTTTCGTAATGAAGTCATCATCATAACGGCTCTATGGGTCTCTTAATTTCATTCTTAACGTCTTATTTGAGTGGAGTGAAAACCTGTAATACTTTCAAGCTGTTCTACTTGCCTCAGTGGCCACTATCTGTTTGAAAAAAATTTTTTTTTGCATAGGTATATATGTTTATATATTAGCAATTAAAGCAGGAATGTGCTAAATATATTGGTTGAAATGGCACCCTGAAATTTTGTTTACAATATTAATTAAAAAAAATTTTTTTGTGGTTGTTGTTGAGAATATACACAGCAAAACATACACCAGTCCAACAGTTTCTACATGTACAGTTCAGTGACACTGATTACAGTCTTTGAGTTGTGCAGCCATTCTTACCCTCCTTTTTTGAGTTGTCCCTCCCCCATTAACATAAACTCACTGTTCTCTAAGGTTCCTGTCTAATCTTTCAAGTGACTGTTTTCACTTTGACCCCACATAGATAGTTCTTAAAAGAAGGAACATAATGCTCAAGGCCACTGTCTTTTAATGTAAGTTTCCAATCCTCACCTCTCAACATACTGAATTTAAGGTGTCACTTATGCTTTAAGGTAATGTGAAAAAAAAAATTAAGTCATTATAGAAACCCCTCACCTCAGCGTAGCACAACGTGCAGGAATGGGAAGCATTAATTTTTCCTTCAGTATGTCTGATCGTGTGATCACATTGAATCCCTCTACGCACTCACCACTATGCAAAACCCCAAACAATCCAGGAATTGATATTCTGAGTACTCTGTTCTCAGAGTTATCAGAAGTTATGATGCAGTGTCACGTTCTAGTGATACTGTATGTCTCTCAAGTTCACTGTCAAGGAACAGTGTGAAATGTTTGGGTCTCCAGAAAGAAAACTTGACAATTCAGATTTCCAATTTCTAATATGTTAGTTTTTCTACATCTATACATTAGGGATATAGGTGTAGAAAAACTGGCGCTATGAGTAGGAATCGACTCGACAGCACTGGGTTTTATATATTAGGGAAAAATACCACTGCTCAAATCACCTTTAATAGTTGCAACAAAATGACTTAGGATATTTCTCAAAAGTGCCCTTCTAGTATTTGTATTAAATTGTAAATGACTCTGACAGAGCTCTAATTTTCAGTTCTGTCTTTTTAAGATTATAAAATACTATTCAAAAGATCCCAGACTGAGCCTGTTGACATTCTACCAGCAAGATGGCTGATATATTGGATTCTGTTTTGATGGCATCATATGAAACTTTCAGAGTTTATTATCTTGAGATCAGTATATAACTTTGAAGAAAAGAACATATCTTCCTTGAAGACACTTTTTTCCTTGCTTTTTCTTTGAAGCTATGCTCCACCCCTCCCACTTATGTGTCACATTTCTCCTTTTCTAACTATTATATTCCTGATGTTCTTCTGAAATCTTCCCTTGTTTGTTTATGATGTAGCAATATAGCTCATTACAGCTTCAGCAAATTCCTAATTGCCAGGTGTGATGTGCCAAGTAAGGCTTGATTTGGTTATAAGGTCAGGTATATGAATATATATATAAATAAACCACACACACACACACAAAAAAAAACAAAAACAAAACCTGAAACCAAACTTGTTGGTGTCAAGTCGATTCTGACTCATAGTGACCCTATAGTACAAAGCAGAACTGCCTCACAGGGCTTCCAAGAAGCAGCTGGTGGATTCGAACTGCTGACTTTTTGGTTAGTAGCCCTAGCTCTTAACCATTGCACCACCAGGGCCCCTATATATAAATACATATTATTATTTATATTTTACAAATGAGTGGTGAGTTATGTTTACAGATATATAAACTGTATATTAGCAATGTATAAAGAAGGATGCAACTCTATTGCCAAGTTTTAACTGCATTCTTAGAATACCAAAAAAAAACCCAAACCCATTGCCCTCGAGTTGATTCAGACTCACAGCCCCATAGGGTTTCCAAGGATCACCTGGTGGATTCAAACTGCTGACCTTTTGGTTAGCAGCTGTAGCTCTTAACCACTATGCCACTAAGGTTTCCATTCTTAGAATAGCAGGTATTAACTCTGACTTAAAAATTTTCTTAGGTGTAGACATTTTGATTTAATTTTTCAAATCTGTAAATATTTTGGTTGTTTTAAATGATATTCACCACTATAACCTTATCTTCATGACATAGTCTTTTTAATTCTGCTAGAGTGGAACACAGCATAATAAAATTCATTATTTCTCTGATTTAAAATTACTGTGGGTGAGCTCACATTTTCCTTCCCTTTTTTTTCTCTGAACAATAAAATCTTCAGGAATAAGCATATCTTTCAGCTCAGGTTTATAAAGAATTTTCTACTCTATGAATTTGTGGTTTTGAGCAGAGTGCTAAGTGTTATAAAAGTATTTATATGTGGTATGGAAAATGGATGAGAGCTCTTCGGTATTTTTAAAATTATTTTTACAATCGAAACTAGTTTTTCAACCACACTGATCCCCTCGTGATACATTGTTAAGATGGTATAAACAAATGGGTAGATTGTACTGAAGCCTTTTCATTTAAGATGTATGCCCCAAGCTCAGGTACCCATCATGGGGCTGCTGGAGCCAGAAAGGCCCCTCTGATAGCACAGCAGGTGGTGGATTTCCTGGGTTACTCAGGAGCCAAGAGAATCAAATCTCTGGCTCCACTTTGATTTCACCACAGCTGGACCTCATATCCTCATTAGCTCTTTATCTGGACAAATAAAATCAGTTCTAATCCTCAGCCCCAAATTGCCTCCCAGAACATAATGACCTTCACTCTTTCGACAAGACATAGAATCCATAGCTACTAGCCTGACTGAGGGAAACTGCTCTTACAAGCACTCTTTTCCCCACCCTCAAAGCCTGTAAATACTTCATTAAAAGAATCAGGCCCTCAAGGTACATGCCTTAAGGAGTCTGTGGGCACTTAACTTTGATTCCTCATTCCTGAGTACAAACCAGTTCCACTCCTCTAGCTAGTGTTAAAATATCTGGAGATGCAAGTAAAAGTAAGAACAAAATTAAAGGCAGTTTTACAGAGAATCCTTGAACAAAATTGTGTGTCACTAGGGGAGGAGAAAACTATAGGTTTATGGACGTGAAATGCAATCAGTAGGAAATGGTGAATGCTGGGAAAAATGTAGAAGAGTATAACTTATTAACAGGAACACAATGTATAAAAATCCAGTTTAACTACATTGAGATATCATTATGTACTGATTAGAAGAGCTGAAGTAAAAAATAGTGGTAACGCCAAACGCTATTGAGGATGTGGAGAAACTAGTCTTTCATATATTGCTGGGGGGAATATAAAATGGCATAGCACTATGGAAAATGGTATGGCAGTTTCTTACGAAGTTAAATATGTGCTTGCCATACAACCCAGCAGTCATACTCCTGGGCATTTAACCCAGGGAAATGAAAATTTATTCTAACACAAAAACATGTAGATGAATGCTCATAGCAGCTTTATTTGTAATAATTTAAAAGAAAAAAAAAAAACTGGAAACAACTCAGATGTCCTTCAATTGGTGAATGGTTAAACAAACTCTGTTACGTTCCCAAAATAGAATACTACTCAGCAATAAAAAGGATCGAACTATTGACACATGGAACAACCGGGACGGACTTCGGGCATTATTCCTAGTGAAAAAGTCAATCTTTAAGGAATACACACTGTATGATCCCATTTATGTAAACTTCCAGAAACAATAAAACTATAAAGATGGAGAACAGAGTAATGGTTTCCAGGGGACAGGGATGATGTAGTGTTGGAGTGGGTTTCACAAATCTATACGTGGGATAAAACTGCATAGAACTATACACAGACACACATAAATGCATGTACGAAATGATGAAAATAAAATAAGGTCTGTAGTCTAGTTAACAATATTTTGCCAACTGCAGTTTCCTGGCTTTGGTAGTGTACAACAGTTATATAAATTGTCACTATTGGGGGAAGCTGGGCTAAGGGTACAAGGGACTGTATGTACTAATTTTGCAACTTACTGTGAATCTATAATTTTTTCAAAATATAAAGTTAAAGCCAGTCTGTTTCTGTTTTAATGATGTATGTACATCGAAACTACCACTGCCCCTATAGTGTAAAAACTTCGTATATTTTGGCCATATACAATGTATTTTGTGCTGGTTTGGAGGATTACATTAATTTGTAATTATGTGAGAAAAAGACAGCTGCTTACCGTTCCAAATCAACATGTAAAAGGGCATTTGAACTGAAAGGTAGGCTAAGGATTACCCAGAAGATCAGACAAGTAGTTGTCTTCACTGAACACCATGAAGCTGAATCTCACAGCTATACCGTATTTGACTAGTGGACAAAGATGTGGGTACATATACTCTCTAGTTGTAAGGATGGCTCATAGAACATGGAATTTTAATCCTGGATATAGAATATAGATGGTCTGTGCATAAAAAACAGTGAATAAGAGCCCCAAAGACAACCCACATTGAAAAGAAGCGTACAAGAAAATACTGTAAGATTAAAGCTAGCTTTTTTTTTTTTTTAAAAGACACACAAGTAGGTATTTAATGACCATCATCCTAGTAGCTTATTTTAGAAAAATAAAATGTGGAAAGCAGGAGAAATAGCAAGGTAAGCTTAGGCAAGCTCGGATGGGCATAAATAATAAAAAGAAGGGAAGTAATACAATGAACTAGGATTCAGTGTTTCCGTTCCCTGCTTTTGTAGTAACCGCTTAACAAGCTGGAAGCCTCATCAGCAATGGTTCCCTAATTATTCTGGCTCTGAGTTTACCTCTAGGGTTTTCATATTGTTAAAGATCCAGTAATTGCCTCCAGAGGTTGCACACTTGAATACCCCCGCCCTGCTGCTTTTTGTCCGAGCAGTCATATGTTCCATCATCTAAGACAGGTATTGGTTATGTACGATGAACTATAGCTAATTTTTTATGTTTTTTTAATAAGCAAATAAATAATTTTGCAGTCCATTAGGCTGGTTATTTCTCTGATTTCTTCGACCTTTGCTGTGCTTTCTTATCAACTGGTTTTCTCAGACCTCATTTTCCCTTGTAAGGCTCCAGCAATCAAATGAATTGCTGGACCTGTCACTCTGATGTCATGACCTGTTAAAAAAAAAAAAAAAACAGGATTAATCAGAAGAATTTCATTATGTATTTGTTAGAACAGTTGTCAGAAACCTTTCATTCCTGCTCTCTATTCCCATTGAGTGACAGGTGACTGATACACACGTGAAGGAAGTGAAGGATTTATTAGGAGTTTTACCTTGAGATGCCAGCTGAGTCAAAAGCTTTGCATATGTAGTAACCTCTGCAGAAAAGATTTTCTGGTAGCCCATTTGTCGACAATTAAACTTAAGATCTTATTCTTTTGAAAGATTAACCTAGGTGCAAGAGTACTCTAGGTTTAAATACCAAATGTGTGTTTGGAGAGTAGCAAGTCCTTAAGGAGGATTTAATTTGAAAGTGGAAAACAGCATTTGCAGAGGATTTAAGTGTGATTGCAGTTCACCTTAAGAATAATCATTCATGGAAGCAATTAGCCTGCAAAACAGAATCTTGGGGTGGAACTAGGGAAAAGGCGGGGGTCTTTATTGAACCAGATGCAAATGGTTTTCGGCATGTCCTTTCCAAGGCTGAAAATAGATCCCAGATAATTTCTTTGACTTTATTTTTAACCTATACAAATCTGTTTGGCTAGATTTTAAGAATGAGAAGTTTGCGCATTTGGTCTGCCTAATTTTGACTGTCATAATTTATTCGATAACTTTTAAAAGCCATAAATGTCACTTAGGGGCTAAGGACTTTTTTTTGCAATACCAGGGTCAACACTAGGTAAAATTATGTGGCATACTCTTCTATCAGCATGTCCTTCTCTGGCTGCCAGATGACCACTGACTCCTGGGGTGTGAGACAACCTCCTTGTGGAGCTGGGCCAACAAAATCAGCTTCTTCTCTCTCCTGGACTTGATGCTCTGAGCAACCTTTGACACTTGCTTGTACATCTCATTACTAATATAGTTTTGTCTTAAGAATGGCCTTGTGCCTTTTAGAAAGTATGTCTTCTACCAGTTTCATTGCCTCCTGCATTAGAGAGACAGCCTAATTCCCACAAAACTTTAGGGTATAGACCTGGCCTGTCCTTTGAGTCAGTAGGTGTTAAGTCTCATGGTCTCAGATAGCAGCAGGTGCTGCTTATCTGAGGGACCCAGGGTATCAGGTGATGATCACTAATTAGTTACCTTTCTTGGGTGGATTGGTATTTTGGGTCAGGGGACCAGGTTCAACATGCCTTTAAATTATATTATGGAGGAAGCCACATCCTCATAACACTGGGCATGAGTATATAAAGCTTGAAGTCACAAAATATCAGGTAAACGGCAATGACTTTAAGTCACCCTTTAGTAGGTGCCTGATAAAGTGTGTGCCAATTCTTAATAACCATCTTGCTGCACCCTGGAGTTTTTTTTTTTAGCCCAAGTCTTCTCAAATACTTCTTTCCTCTGCCTCATCTTCCTTTGCTGGTTACTGCCCTTGGCTGTTGATTCTGACTGTTCTCCACTGGGGATTTGAAAGCTTGCTTTCTGTTCTGACAGTAATAATGGCTTCACCCCTCAATTCCACTCTTGCCTCCTAAATTGAGTTTGACATTTGCTGAAACTTTTTCAGAAATGATTTTACTGAGCCTATTATTTTGGTCTTGCCATAACTTGCCCTAGAAACCCCTGGAATTCAGCCATCTTGGAAGACAGAAAATTTTATTAAATTATGAGGGCTTTTAAGAAGAAGCCCAGAATGAAACAAATAAACAAAAAATATCTTTCAATATCACTCAATGATGTTAACATGTCAACTAATGCTTTCATTCTATTAGTTGGGAAATAAACTCACATGTAGTACTGATATAATATCCCAGACTTCTCCAGCCTGTGACTCCAAAACATAGTTATATTTATTTTTAATAACCAAATTATCATAGTTAGAACCCTTACTGACAAGTTGTCCCAATCTAGCTCCTTCATAATGCCCAAAAGTTATTCTGTGAACTGGACTAAACCAAAAGCAAAGAAGTTTCCTGAATAAACTGAATGCTTTGAAGGTCAGTGAAGCAGTGGCAGGGGTTTGGGGACCATGGTTTCCGGGGACATCTAAGTCAATTGGCAGAATAAAATCTATTAAGAAAACATTCTGCATCCCACTTTGAAGAGTGGCATCTGGGGTCTTAAATGCTAGCAAGCGGCCATCTAAGATGCATCAATGAGTCTCAACCCACCTGGATCAAGGGAAAATGAAGAACACCAAGAACACAAGATAATAATGAGCCCAAGAGACAGAAGGGGCTACGTGAACCAGAGACTACATCATCCCGAGACCAGAAGAACTAGATGGTGCCCGGCCACAACCGATGACTGCTCTGACAGGGAACACAACAGAGAACCCCTGAGGGAACAGGAAAACAGTGGGATGCAGACCCCAAATTCTCATAAAAAGACCAGACTTAATGGTTTTACTGAGACTGGAAGGACCCTGGTGATCATGCCCCCCAGACCTTCTGTTGGCCCACTGCAGGAACCATCCCCAAAGCCAGCTCGTCAGATATAGATTGGACTGGACAATGGGTTGGAGAGGGATGCTGGTGAGGCAAGAGCTACTTGGTTTGGGTGGACACTTGAGACAATGTTGGCATCTTCTGCCTGGAGGGGAGATGTGAGGGTAGAGGAGCTTAGAAGCTGGCAAAATGGTCACGAAAAGCGAGAGTGGAAGGAGGGAGCGGGCTGTCTCATGGAGGGGGAAAGTAATCGGGAGTATGTAGCAAGTTGTGTATGGGTTTTTGTGTGAGAGACTGGCTTGATTTGTAAACTTTCACTTAAAGCACAATAAAAATTATTAAAAAAAAAATTATCCTGTGAAACCCGCAGGGGCCCGCAGTCCAGTTTGCCATTTGGTGAAGATGCTTCCCTGACTATGCCTGTTATCAGAATGCCAACATCCATGGCAAAGGTGATGTCTCTGAGTGCTTCCTGCCCTTGGCATGCCAGAGAGTCCCTGGATTCCCTGTTGATGTGGGAAGTCTAACTTCTTTTCTTACTGTATGCCATACTTTTTTCTTAGGGCTCAGAAACCCTCTCTTGAACACTTCCTGATACAAGCCCCTTGGCTATGATCTTACCAAATCTCATATGAAAAATGCTCCATCTTTGCCTGGCCTATGTTCTTTCTCTTTCCTAGCTGCCCTTCCCTCACCTCCCTCCTTAATGCAAACGACTCTTCTCCCCCAGTCCTAAAATAAACACTGTTGGGGAAATATAATCAAAGAAAATAAATGCCAGGAGGGGCATGGAGTATGGGGAGAAGAAAGGGTGGGATGTTGTTACTTTGCCAGCATCTGTGCTCCAGCTCAACGATAAGCTAACAAAAGTCCTTGGGTGGTGCAAATGGTTAAGCATGGCTGCTGACTGAAAGGTTGGAAGTTGGAGTCCATCCAGAGGTGCCTTGGAAGAAAGGCCTGATGACCTACTTCCAAAAAATCAACCATTGAAATTCTTACGGAGCACACAGTCCTACTCTGACACATGTGAAGTCTCCCTGAGTCAGAATTGATTCCATAGCAATTGGTTTAAGCTAACAAAAAGGGCTCAGTAAAAATGTAAACAGAAACCTAGAGTGAGGGCCTTTTCCTCCTTTTATTTTCAATTTTCCCTTGTTGCATTGTTTCCTTAGAGCTGACCTCTTTGGAGATAGGCCAAAAACAACTGTGCGTGCATCAGCTTGGAAAGAGATTGTCAGGGAAAGGGACTAAGCTGATCTCTGGATTTCTGAAGTAGGGCACAGGGCGCCTCGGAGCTGAGGCTGTTACTTGGATATTGACATATTTCTGCTGCTACAGTTGCCTGGGCAAAGAGAGGAGACAGTCGACTGGGGAAAAGGCAGAAACAGGAAATTAAGGGGGAGAAAGCTAACTGGGGGAAAGGCCTTTGAACTATCTGCTTGAAATAGGGTTCCTTCAAACCAAAATGGAGCATTTTTTCTGCAGGGGATCTGAATGGACATGATTTGAATCAAGTTTCAATGTTCATTTTTTTCTTCCGTCCTGTTTCTGAAGGGTGATTGCCAGGGAAGCTGCCTGTGAATCCTATTCTCTCAGGGATGTCCATATAGCTAATCTGGTAACTCCAACCTGGATGGTCTCACTCCTTGGGATTGGAATTTCAGAATCTTGACAGCCCAGTGAGGATTTAGGATTTGATGGTAAGAGATGACTCAGAAAATCATTATTCTTCCTATGTTTTACAAGGTTATTATGACCTATTTTATAAGGTCCTGGGGTTAAAAAAAATTTTGTACTTCATTTCAGAGAAGTTTAACTTGAAAACTTTTTTTTCAATTTTTTAAAAATTCCCGTTTTATACATTATGGCTGCAATTGTATCCTCATTGCTGAAATGTATCGATGCCACCTATCACTTCTGTAAAAATGTTCAAAAATTCTGCAAATAAAAATATAGTAATTTCAAATTTAATACACAAATGACTTCCAAAGTAAAAATTTATAAAGTCCATAAAAATTCTTTTATACTTTTAAACTGAAAAAATTTAATTGTAATTATGAGAGAAATAATCTGTGAAGTAATTTTAAGCAGAATTTATTAATATTGGTAGCAATAATAACACACAGTTACATACACAGTATTGTTTGTATTTTAGAACTTGTGACCAGTGAAGATGGCGTTCCTAGATGAGAATGTACACCATGTTCTATGGCTAACGAAACTGAAAATCCTCTTGGCTCTGAGGTAAAAAATCAATTTGGCTTTAATTGTAATTATGGGTTTTAGTTTTACCTTGTACCGATACCCAAACTATTTAAGTTTAAAACTTTGATAGGAGAGTTTCATGAAAGGCTTGTATTTTCAAACCTGATACTACAAATTATATGGGAGGCAATAGACCCCAGTCATTTAGAACATAGGCTTTTATAGACCTCAGGCCTGGTTTTGAAACTTTTCTTCACAACTTACTAACTGTATGACACAGGTAAATTATTTCATATTTTTGAGTCTCAGTTTCTGTATTTGTGAGTAATTACTCCACTGGATTCATGTGAGGGGTGAGATACGCAGTAAAGCACATACTAAACACTCATTAAATAGTAATTGTTACTGTTTTTATTATGAGTATACATCTCAAAATCAGGGCACTAAAATGGGACTGGGAATTATGTTATTAAATGTTATTAGTATGCAGAATATAATAGAGTAAAACCTCACTAATTTAGGAATTGGAATTGTTGGGACAGATATAATTTTGATCCCAAGAACGTTTATTCGTTGGGTTCTGTCTTAGTCATCTAATGCTGCTGTAACAGAAATACCACAAATGGATGTCTTCAACAAAGAGAAGTTTATTCTCTCAGTCCAGTAGGCTAGAAGTCCAAATTCAGGGTGCTTGCTCCAGGGGAAGGCTTTCTCTCTGTTGGCTCTGAATGAAGTCTTTGTGATGCATCAGTCTTCCCTTGGTCTGGGAGCATCTCAGTGCAGGAACCTCAGGTCCAAAGGACACCCTCTGTTCCCAGCACTGTTTTCTTGGTGGTATGAGGTCCTCTGTTTATGCTGGTTTCTCTCTTTTATATCTCAGAAGAGATTGGCTTAAGACACTGTCTAACCTTGTAGACTTTATCAATATGATGGCTGCTAATCCATTTTATCCTATACATCCGTATACATTCTAACAGCACTATGTCCTTCTTATAGTACTGCTAGAATGATCATTATAAATGCATATTTGATCATCATTACCCTTCTTAAAATCTTTCAGTTCTTGGTCAATATAGGATAAGTTTCAAACTGCTAAACAAAGCACATAAGACTCTTCACATCTTGGCCCCAACCTACCAAGACCTTCTTTTTTACCTCTTTCTACTCCTTCCCCTTCATTGTCTTAGAATTTCACCCTCCAGTTGTATTAAACCTCTCAGTTTATCCGAAAAGGGCCTGTTAAGGAGATCTGATAGGTCAAAACCAAAGACCAAACCAAACCTGTTGCTGTCGAGTCAATTCTGACTCATAGTGACCTGACCCATAGGGTTTCCAAGGAGCACCTGGTAGACTCAAACTGCTGACCTTTTGTTTAGTAGCCATAGTTCTTAACCACTCTGCCACCAGGGTTCCCATGATAGGTCAAAAGCAACCTCCTTTTGCTTGTTCTCTGTTACTCATAACAATTCAGCTCTGCCTTCATTTTACATACATATTTACATTACTAATTTAATCAGGACACAAATTCTTTATAATGAGCCTTTAAAAAAAAGTGCAGCATGAAATTTCAAGTTTTTACCTATCTCCCAACGTGGCCTAACAATGTATTTCTTCCTAACAAATGCAATACATTCCCCAAAGGAACTCTGGTGATTGGAATTTTTTTTTTTCCTACTCATATAATGATTTTCTTTATCTATTTCCCCAAGAGTCTGTTAGCGTCTTTGGGAAAAAATTGAGCACATATCGAGCACGTTGTTCAATAAAGGCTTATTGAATGAAACAATAAATGGATGCATGGATAAATGAACAAGAGGAGAGCCATAGGAAATATAACAATGTTACATGTAATTCAAACTAGGGCTTCTTGTGAAATTTCTTAAACTTATCTGATTCTCATTGACAGTATAAGAGAAAAATAAAAAATAGAAATCAGTCAATAATTACAAATAATTACAATAATTTTAATTAGGATAATTACAAAGTAAATCTTGCCAGTTGAAAGTTACAAGTCTTTGACAGTTGTCACAACCTTGTTCATAGCTCATTGTTCATAACTCACGGATTATGACCTAGTGAACATTCTTTGAATGATGAAGACTAAAGCAATGATGGCATAACAAAATTTTTGATGTGTTTGAAGTAAAATTACTGGCAGATTGATATCCTGCTCTTTCATCAGTATTTATGATTGACAAATACCTTATATGTTTGCTATACTATTGTGTCAGTAACAGAATTTCATTTTTTATTATGTGACATTAAAAGTAAAAAGATAAAGGCAAGGTTGGAAGACCCCCAAATTTAATTTAAGGTGGTTGTCTAGAAAAATCACATCTTGTTCTTAAGTAACTGTATTACTTCTCTGAGCTCCAAAGGTTCAATTGAGTAAGTTACCCCTCTGAATATATTAAAATGTAGGCAGGCTAACTGTTGAGATGAGAAATGTAGTTAGCACATGAGGTTTTTTTTTTTTTTTTCCCCTCTACTGGATCCCTGGTCTAGATTTTGTGCTTTTAACACAGACATTCTACCAGCCACATGCCAACTTTTTAAGTGATCTGAGGTAAATAATAAACTTGAAGTAAAAATAGTAAAATGAATTCACTAGTATATGTTATGGATTGAATTATGTCCCCCTAAAATTTAAAAAAAAAAGGAAAAAAAAAGAAAAAAAATTTTTTTTTTTTTAAATATGTGCGGTAAATTCTAACCCCTCTACCTGTGGATGGAATCGCACTTAGGAATAATACTTTCGTTGTTGTGTTAATGAGGTCATATCAGTATAGATTGTCTTCAACCTAACCGGTTTTGAGACACGAAGGAAGCAAATTAGACACAGAAATAAGCAAGAAGAAATGAGGGAAAGATAAATGCCATGTGAAGATAGATGCCAAGGGATGCTGAGAAGAACTCTGGAGAAGATGAGACAAGGATTTTCCTCCAGAGTGGACAGAGAGTGCCTTCCCAGAGAACCAGCACCCTGAATTTGAACTTCTAGCCTCTTAAACTGTGAGAAAATAAAATGCTGTTCATTAAGGCCACCTACTTACAATATTTCTGTTACAGCAGCACTAGATAACTAAGACAGTGATGTTATGTTGATTAGAATATTAGTTGGCTACTTTAACCAACCAAAAAACCCAAACCCATCACTGTCCAGTTGATTACGACTCATAGCGGCCCTGTAGGACAGAGATCAAAATAAAAATGGCTTAAATAAGATATGAAATTTATTTTTCTCTCACTTAAAAGTCTGAACTGTAATGTAGTCCAGGACATCAACATGGACCTACTCCACGAGATAGCCCAGGGACCCAGACTCCTTCTAACTCACTGCTCCGCTATCTGGGGTGTTAACCTTGGCTGCATGCTCTAAACTGATTCATCACCAATACATCTTAGTTCCAGCCCTCAGAATGGGAGAAAGAAGTTGCAGCAAAGTGTCTTAAATCGCTGTCTTTTAAGTACATGACCCAGAAGTTCCACACATGACTTTAGGTCATCCCACTGGTAGCAAAGGATGCTGGGAAATATAGAATTAAGCCCATATCTAGCTGCAAGAGAGGCTGGGGAACATAGATAGCCTCTAGCTGGAACGCAATGTACCCACCTAAAACTTGAGGACTGGTAGTACTGAAAGAAAGAAGAGGGAAGTTGACATTGAAGGACAATTAAATATCTTTATCACAAATGTGCAACTTCAAAGATATAAAGATCTGTAGACAAATAGATCCCTAGTGTGTACTTCCTTGGATCAGTCAGTCAGTGTTTACAGTTGAAGAGGTCAAGGAAGGATGCCAAAGAACCTGGAATTTTTTCCTGGCAGAATAGATAAGGAGGATATAAGCGTTTTCCCCATATTGCACATCTTTATCTATAGTTCATATTTAGTGATGATGCATAGAATGGAAAAAAGAAAAAACAGGAAGCAGTAGTAGCAGTGTTTGGATTGTCAGATCTTGGCTTATACACAGGACAAATCCTTTTCTTTGGAATGTGCAAATGGCAATGGCAACGCCAACACAAATTCCTGAGAAACTACTCACTGTGCTTAATAAACAGGAAATCAAACCTCTCTGGATGTGTGACTTGAAGAGAAATGGCCTGAGTTGCTTCGCATTACTCATTGTTCCTTATATTCACTTCCTAATGAAATTTTATGTCTGTCTTGACTTCATCGCAATTGCTCCTTAGGAAGAAAAAACAATACCTGGGAAAATAGAATTCTTTTAAGTTCTCTGACAGACTTCTGTTGATCTAGCTACCAGTGACTTCATATCAACCAGATTTCCCTGCTTGTTGGTCCAAATTCTCTATCACAGGGTAGATAAAGCCTTACCTTCTGACAATTCACATAGATCACTAGAAACACCTTTAGGCAATGAATGGCATCAGAGTAATTTGCATTAGAAGCTCTGTTATTCCCTGAGATTAATTAACAGTGTGGTATTTGGGGAATTACCTGTACAATTCCTCTTAATGCAAGTTGTGGTTTGTGTCCCCTGCAGGGGTGACACTGAATGAAATCTTGCAAGTCATTTCAAAATAAAATAACTTTCTGTGAGAAGTAAACGTGTGCTCAGCCAGTTCCAGAAAATACTTAAAAAAAAATTGCTTGCATGTGTTGGATTTTGGTTAGCTTTGCTCTAATTATACGTTTATAGCCAACCTGAAAGTGAGAGAAGCTTAGCAACTAGAGCTGAATACATAAACATTTTCTCCCCAACTCTCTGAATGGCTTTGTTAAAGGATTGCTTCTCTGAACTCTTTGGAGTCTAGATACTATATTCAGCCTGGCCCTACGTACGTCTCGGTTTGCCTCAGTCAGTTCTGGTTTATACAAGTTAACTCATTATAATTATTACAAGTGCCTCCTTTCATTCTCAGAATGTGTCCCTGATTGAATTATAAATTATATGTTATGCCAAATTATAGTGAACCTTGAAGTTAAAGACTTTTCTCTTTTTTAAAAAGTACATGATCTTAAGATGAGCTTAGTAAGATTTGAATATACTAATAGTAGGCTTAGTACTTGATGAGGCGTGTGAAATTTGATCAGTGAATTAATACCACCTCTTCTTTCTTCTTTCCAATACTGCAAGTAAGGTTCAAGTCCATATTTGTGAATTTAGACTTCAGGCATTGATAAATTTGACATGTGAAGATCCATGGCACGTTGGAATTTATAATTTTGGCAAGGCACACATTGGAATTGGGCTGATTTGAGTACATTGCTCTGTTACCACATTTCAGTGGGACATTGTTATTTCTTAACTCTCTTGAAATCTTAACATTGATTTTGGCTGAAAGGAGCTACTGCCTGCACTCTCACTCAAACTCCCTGTTGATATGAACAAGGTTTGGAATATAAGAATCTAGGCACAGAGCCTTGTACTAGGTTCTTGTAGTTGGTGCTCAATAAGTATTTATTTAGTTGAAATGTGTCTTTCTTCTAAAACACGCTTGTGGTTTACAGAGTATTTCCAGGCATTTAAGCTATGCCTTGTCAAGAACTTTGAAGGGCCTGAGATTTTACCTTACTTGCGAGCTAGCAAGTTACCCTGACACTGTTTCATGGATGCTGGCAGTAGACTTGAGACTCCTGCATCAGAGATAAAGGACTATTACTCATGGTACAATGAGCAGCTGAGCTTCATGCTCATGTCAGTTCCCCCCCAATTTCCATGGATATAAATTGGAGTGTTCCAGGCGTTGAGCACGCAGTGGGTTTGCATCATATCTGAGGACTCTTGAGTTTAGGGAACTCCAATCTACCGTAATGTGCTACGAGCAAGACTGCTACAGCTGATAAACCTGTTCTCTGCCCCGGAGGAAGACACGTCTCCATTTTTCAAGGCTGTTTGCTACACAGACGTCCTTGAAAAGGTAGCTCAGAACAAAACCTGTCACAGTCTCTGCTTGCATGACATGGAGAAGCAGGAGAAATCCGTGGAGAATTGTCTCCCAATGTGCCTAGGCAATACAGATTTGAGTTTCTAAGTATGTATTTTATGTATAACGTTAGCTGTCTAATTGCTGAATCTTCATTTCCTGATGTGCTGTGGTCATACACTAAGGAGAAATTATTCTTATCTCTTGACTGTATTCTCATTTTATTTTATAAAATAAAAGGAGTGCATGTGTGGGATTGTTAGAGGAGATTATATTTGCTCTCATTTCTTCTTATGATATTATGTACCAACTGTTCAAAGCATTGCATAGATAATTTAGAAAACATTGGCACTGTCTTTGAGTAATTTAGGTAACTGAGAGGTAAAATAATAACCACTCCATTTATTTAACTATGGAGTAGTTTGCTTTGCTTGTATGGTGGCAAAGGAAGTTAAAGATGGTTGTGATATTTTATGCCTGGAAAAGGCCTCCAGCAGTAACCATCGCTCAATGGATATTTTGATTGAATGACTGGGGTTGCCAGATGTCTTCAAATCCTTCATTTCCTTGTACATTTTCCGCTTTATCATGTTTCTGCTTCTCTTCTTTTTCATTTCCTCAAAATCTATAAACTCCTGTCGATTCTGAATTCAAATAACCAAAAAGCCCAGATGCCGAAAAAAAAAAAAAAAAAATTTTTTTTTTTTTTTTTTTTTGAGGGGAGTAAAGTTTATACAACAGTTTTACAAGAAAAAGAAAACAGAAAGATAATACGAACAAAGTCCTAACAGGGCTTTGAGCAAAAGCATAATTTCTGCAGCAAGTTTTAGGATCTGTGCATGTTCGATTTACTCTTCTAATGATGGAAAATACAACAACTATAACCATAACAAGAACTATTTATTGAAGGCAAGCTACTTGCAAGGCACATGCCAGGTGCTTTTATATATTATTTCTAATCCTCGGAACAGTCCTGCAGGGTGGGCTTTATCTCTAATTCACAGATGGTAAGCTGAGGTTCAGAGACAATGGTAACTTGCCAGAGGTAACAACTCAAGGCCTGTTATGATCCCATAATTCTTTTGAATTATCAAATGTGAGGTCATCCTGTTTAGGGTGGCTTTTCATATTGATAAATCTAAGCATGCCTTGCCTTACTATTTTTGTTCCAAAATATTCAACTTGTTTCCCATTTGTTTCAAGTAAATAAAGGTATAAATTATGCATTCAAAGTAGCTAGAGACCTAAATGAGGAGTCACAATGGTGCAATGGTTAAAGTACGCAACTGCTAACCAAAAGTTCGGCAGTTCCAACCCACCAGGTCCTCTGTAGGAGAAAGATGTGGCAGTCTGCTTTCATAGATTTATTCCCTCGGAAACCCCAGGGCAGTTCTGTTCTATCCTATAGGGTAGCTATGCATCTGAACTGACCCAACAGCAATGGATTTTAAAGACCTAAATATATGCTTGTTCGTGTATATGTGTTTGTGTACACAAGTATGTATGTATGTATGTGTCTCTCTATTGCTCTATATATCTTTATCATTGTAGTAGCAATTAAAAACATGGATTTTTTTTTTTTCTTCTTGAAAGCTTTCTCTGACATATTTGGTTCATTATTTCCTGACCCCTCTGTCATAACTGAAGGTTTTATTTGCCCCTAAGCTATAGCACTTAACACAATGTGCTGTAATTAGTTTTTTTTTTTTTTTTTTAGAAGACTACTCTGCCTCTGTAAGCCTCTGGAGAACAGGGGCTGTTTTATATTTATCTTTATATCTGTCGAGTCTAACTTAGTGCCTGGAATTTAGTTAGTGACTGATATATGTTTGAATTAAAGAAAAAATGATTCTTTTACTCTGGTTGTGAACATTATAGACACTTCTGAGGTCTCTTATTTTCTCAAGTAATTTATAAAAAGGGCTGTTATAATTCACCAGTGTTACTTTAATAGCACTTAAAAGTCACTGTGAATCTTAAAATAACTAAACACTATAAAACCATAAGCCTGAGAGGAAGTTTGAGTGGTTATATAATTCCACTGCCATGTCATTAGGCAGCTTGAAACCTAAACCAGATTAGACACTATTCTTTTCTCAAACACAGCCTGAAAAGACAATTCCACAGCTTTACTTGGCATACATTCTGTGATTTTGTGTCACTGAGAAAATGTTTCTGAATACATAATCTGGATCTTCCAATTTAGAGTTTAAGCACTATCCCAAAAAAACCCACTGCCGTCGAGGTTAGGCCAAATGTTCTCTGGAAGTGTAGAAACTTTTTAGTGAGTTCATGTTAATCAAGAAAGGCTAGCTCATGTTCCTTCAACAAACAACCCCCAAAACGCAGGGGCTTAATACCACAAGGGTTTATTTCTCACTCATAGTATATGCCCATCCTGGGGCACTATATTAGTTTCCTAGGACTGCCGTTAACAAAATAGGACAACCTGGGTGGCTTAAAGCAATAGAAATTTATTATCTCACAGTTTTGGGGGCTACAAATCTGAAATGAAGGTGTTGGCAGGAGCATGTTCTCTCTGAAGTCTCTCGGGAAGCATCTGTTCTGTGCTTCTCTTCTAGCTTATGGTGGTCGATGGCAATCTTTGGCATTCCTCGGTTTGTAGACACATAACTCCAATCTCTGTCTCCTTCGTCTCATGGTGTTTTCTTTGTGTCTCTCTCTCTGTCTTCACACGGACTTCTCTCTGTTTGTTTCTTTGTGTCCAAATTTCCCTCCTCTTATAAGGACATCAGTCATATTGAATTTAGGGCCCAGCCGAATTTAGTCTGACCACACCTTAACTTGATTATACCTGCAAAGTCTCTGTGTCCAAATTTCCCTCCTCTTATAAGGACATCAGTCATATTGAATTAAGGGCCCAACCGAATTTAGTCTGACCACACCTTAACTTGATTATACCTGCAAAGTCTCTGTGTCCAAATTTCCCTCCTCTTATAAGGACATCAGTCATATTGAATTTAGGGCCCAGCTGAATTTAGTCTGACCACACCTTAACTTGATTATACCTGCAAAGACCCTATTTCCACATAAGGCCATATTCATAGGTTCTAGGTGGATATAAATTTTGGGGCTTTGTAGTGCTTTGTCTGGGACCCAGCCTGAGGAGCAGCCGAAATCTGGAACATTGCTTACTGTACTTTCCAGGGCAGGGAGGAAAGAAGGATAGTGGTAAAGCATATACTGGCTCTTAAAACTTCCACACGCAAGTAATACGTGTTCCATCTCACATTTCATTGGCCAAAGCAGTCATGAGGCCACAGCTAACTTCAAGTAGGCAAGAAAGTCCAATCTTACTGTGTGTCTGGAATGACAGAAAGCCGGAATAATTGATAACAGCTATCATGACCATCACTGCTTCTGATAACAATTTCCCCATCAAACTAGCATGAGTTGAATTTAGAACAAGATATTTTTGGCCACCCAGACAATGATTAGTTTTAAGAACAAAGACTGTTATATTTGAATTTTTGGGGCCGTGTCTGAATATTCTAAGGCATAAAACAATACAGAGTAATATAGTCAAAGTTTTTCTACCATCTCAAGTGACTTCTAACCACCCCATTTAAGATACCCTTCAGGGTAGCCTACAATAGACATACCATCATTCAGAACAATGCCAGTGTTTAAAATAGGGGCCTTCTCATTGACTATAATCTTTATGCATTCTTCCATTATATATTGAGTGTCAAACTCTAAGGGATGCAGTGGTGAGCAAAATAGAGTACCCTCATGTGTATGTTTTTGGAGTTCTAGAGTTTTACCCTGATGAATCTAGGTGTAGATCTCCTTTTATTTGTTCTGTTGGGATTCACTGGACTTCTTGAATTTGTAGATTTGTGTCTTGTTATCGGTTTTCAGCCATTATCTCTTAAAAAATGAACTCAGACCTATTCTCGCTGTTCTTCTAGACCTTATTTAAAAAAGAAATATCAGAATCAAACCCATTGCTGTTGAGTTGATTCTGACTCATAGTGACCCTACAGGACAGAGTAGAATTGCCCTTATAGGGTTTCCAGGGAGTGGCTGGTGGATTTGAACTGCCGACCTTTTGGTTAGTTGCCGAATTCTTAACCACTGGGCCACAGTGCTAAACCTTTTCATTCTATCTTCTATGTCTCCAAATCTATCTTTTATAAAGTAATAGCTTGTCTCTTTTGGCTTAATTCTAATAGTTTTTTTCAACTCTACCTTGCAGTCCTCTAGTTTTCTTTTTGGCTTGTGTCTAATCTGTTATTAAACCTATTGAGTTTTTAATTTCAATTACTTTTTCATATCTATATGTTTTATTTGGTTCTTTAAAATTGGCTTGGTTATTCTTTATAGTATCCTATTTCCTTCTCACATTTTCAAGCTTGTATTTAATTTCTTTAAATATAATATGTTAGTCATGAAGAGGACTTGAAGCATTTACTGATGAAGATCAAAGAGTACAGCATTCAGTATGGATTATACCTCAATATAAAGAAAACAAAAATCCTCACAACTGCACCAATAAGCAACATCATGATAAATGGAGAAAAGATTGAAGTTGTCAAGTATTTCTTTTTGCTTGGACCCACAGTCAACACCCGTGGAAACAGCAGACAAGAAATCAAATGATGCATTGCATTGGGCAAATCTGCTGCAAAGGACCTCTTCAAAGTGTTCAAAAGCAAAGATGTCACTTTAAGGACTAAGGTGTGCCTGACTCAAGCCATGATATTTTAGTTGCCTCATGTCCAGGCAAAAACTGGACAATGAATAAAGAAGGCTGAAGAAGAATTGATGCCTTTGAATTACGGTGTTGGTGAAGAATATTGAATATACCATGGACTGCCAGAAGAACAAACCTGTCTTAGAAGAAGTTCAGCCATAATGCTGCTTAGAAAGGAGGGTAGTGAAACTTCAACTCACTTACTTTGGACATGTTATCAGGAGGGACCAGTCCCTGGAGAAGGACATCATACCTGATAAAGTAGAAGGTCAGTGAAAAAGAGGAAGACCCTCAATGAGATGGATTGACATGGTGGCTGCAACAATGAGCTCAAAAATAGCAATGATTGTGAGGATGGTGCAGGACTGGGTAGTGTTTCGTTCTGTTGTACATAGGCTCCCTTTGAGTCGGAATCAACTTGACGGTATCTAACAACAACAACAAATGGTCGTTATTTTATATTGTGTGTGTGTTAATTCCGATATCTGAAATATTTGAAAGTCTGCTGATTCTTAGTCTCTGCTTTGTTTTCTTGTGTGCTCAGTGATATTTGAATGTCAATTGCTCATTTTCTTTAAAATACCAGGAATTCTTTGATGTCTATGGGCACTACCTATCCAGGACCATTTTCAGTTTTTGGCTGAGGTTTTTTTCTTCCCCCTTCCAAATTAGCAAAACTGATGCAAAAAGATATTTCAAGTTAGTTTTATGCAGTGGTTTCTCCTTTCATACAGAACTATGACAAACACATCTTTTCAGTCTATGATGTTATCAAAATAATCTTAATCTTTGAAATCTCACAAAAATTTATATTTTGATATTCACCAAAGCTGCAAGAATAACACAGTTTTCTATATACAGATATTTTACACCTTTGTCTAAAGGGGGGGCGCGGACCACATATGCTTGGTTAAGGGATAAAGTTACCTAGGCATACAAAAATAAGATAAAATCTCCAAATTATTAGCATTAATTAATGCAGTTACAGCTTTAGCAGCTCTTTTTCATTAACAATGATTGTTTCAGTACAGGGATGAGTGTCCCAAGGGCTGGGAGTTGAAACTATTGCTTCAGACCAGTGTTTCCTTTTCTTTGCTCTGTATTGCCAGTTCCCACATATGCATGGGTGCATGTATGCACTCTGTGTGTGTTTTGTGTATGTGATGTGTATCTTTCTCACTGCACAATATTCTCTCTATTAAGCAAACAATAGAGCAGAACAACAATAAGAGCTAAATAAGTTAATTCTCTTTTAAGTATGAACATTTCCCCTGTGCATGAAGTATTCAACAACATCCTAAGAAAAGGAAAAGGGAAAGGAAAATGAGTTTCTTTTGTATATTCCTTGTATAAACACTGAAATAGAAAATACATCCTGAATTTATAGGGTCAGATTACTGCATCTGAGTCTTTATGCTCAGCTTTACAAATGCTCTCCAAGGGGAGAAAGACGGAATCTCAGCTCTGATAAAGTCATTGTTCCCAAACCATTTTTTTCCTTAGCTACTCTCTCCATGTGGAACCCTCTGAGCTCATCCTTTGTGAAGAGAAGGCAGTTCTTACATTTTCTGGGTTTTCCTGCCATCCCATTGCTTCCAACAATCTGCACTCTGTTTCCAGAGAGTGGGAGAGGAAAGCTCCCTTCCCCTGCTTCCTCCACTATGGAGAAAGCAAGGCCATTTTGACAGAAGCCCTACCCTGTATTCTCCTTGGTTGCTAAAGTCTTCCAAATCCATCAGTTTGTCACAGTCTCTTTTCTACAAGGAGTCTCTATTCTAGTCATGCATTAGTCTTCAGGAACTTGCTCTTCCTATTAGCTTGGCTAGAGAAGAGGAATTGATCTCAAACGGAAGAGTGGTGCTGGAGTGCCTCTCTTTGAAAGAGATTAGAATTAGCCAGCAGCTTGTTCCATTGACTTGGTTACAGAGATCAGATTGGTAAAGACAGAATCCTGGTTAGAGGAAAGGTTGTATTCCATTCTGCTAGTTTTCCATGCCCTGGATTTGAAAGGAAGTGGTGCAGGTTCTTATAAGTCCTTGGGGCCATGTTTTTGATTTGCTGCCATTTGTGAGGTGAGACCATGGTCAGGTAAATGTGGTAGAGCAGGTGGCAGAAGGACTGTGGAAACTTTTTGTATAGCCACTATCTTGGAAGGCTTTTTGGTACTAGGTGAGATTTTTATACTCCAGAAGTTATACCAATGAGTCTAATTGACTATTCTGCTTATCAGCTTCCTCTTCAAACTGCAACTTTCCTACCTTTCTGTTTTTTCTCTCTCTTGATTTCTGTGTGCAGATTCTCCTAAAAGGCAGAGTACTTCTGGGAGTGGAAGTTGCCATCTCAGTGATATAGGGTCCTTGTGCCATCCTTGTCATGTTGGCTCATGGAATCATGAGCCTGGGAAGAGTCATGTGAGCCAGACTGATTCCCTTTGAGTCCAGCATGTGATCCTTGAGGGAAACTGGAATCCACAGAATCATGGTGGAGCAGGGAGAGCTGGCCAGAGGTCTCTTACTTTTAAAGAACCCATCTTCTTTAAATGTGCTCTCAAGGTTTTTTCTGTGGAGTTTGCAGATGACCAAGTGGACTATGATCTTCAGAAATAAGCAGGAACAAAATCATGTTGCAATATTTAGGATATTTTCAGCAATGGGAAGTATCCAATCTCCTGCTCATGATACCAGAATGTAACCTCTATGTTCCTGATTTTTGAGCTCCCCGAGTCAGCTAGTTGAATCTTACATGATGAATTTTCCACCTGAATCTTACATGTGACAAAACCTGAGAAGTCAGCCTCCTTGAGACCACTCTTTCAGTCCCCTCAGTTATGCATCTAAATTATCCAGTTCCTGACACTTTCTCAAAAGGGAACAGGAGAAACAGAAATGTTTAGTTTACATTTAAAAAGGAGTAGGAACTGTAACCATTTACCTCATTCATCTTCCTTAGTTGATGGTTCTATGGTGTTGCTTAAACAGACAATACATAGATATTTGCCAGGTGAGTGAAAACTTGTCATAAGAACTGGGCTTATGTTTGGGAAGCTGAAGTCATCAAGTAAAATGCAGACCAAAAAATGTAATTTTAAAGCCATATAAAAATCTTATCAGTCAACTTCAGTTGTTGAAAATTAAAGGATATAGGTGTGAGGCTTTCTGTTCTTTCCAGATAGTCTGGATTTAGGCTGCAAACCTATAAACCTGATCCCCACTGAAGCCTGAAAATAAAACTGCCTGTCTCAAATCTAAGGATTCCGGGTGTCATAGTGATGAAGTACTCAGCCGCTAACCAAAAAAGTCAGTGGTTCAAACCCATCAGCTGCTCCTCAGGAGAAAGATGTGGCAGTCTGCTCCCATAAAGATTTACAGACTTGAAAACCCTATAAGGCAGTTCTTTCTACTCTGTCCTATAGGGTCATTATACATTGGAATCAACTTAACAGCAACGGGTTTGTTTTTTGTTTTTTCTCAAGAAATTTGTGTATAGTTCAATGAATTCTTCATGATAAACTTTTTTTTTTTTTAAAAAAAGAATACTAAGCAAAATAATGATAACTTTTAACCCTTTTGATTTATATTTAAATTTTTTTGAATCAGGCAGTATCCCCTTGTTCTGTTTGAATAACTGCCTCTTCATCTATGTACAGGTTCCTCATAAGCACAATTAAGTGTTCTGGAATTCCCATTCTTCACAATGTTATCCATACTTTATTATGATCCACACAGTTGAATGCCTTTGCGTAGTCAATAAAACACAGGTAAACATCTTTCTGGTATTCTCTGCTTTCAGCCGGGATCCATCTGACATTAGCAATGATATTCCCGGTTCCACACCCTCTTCTGAAAGCAGCTTGAATTTCTGGCCATTCCATGTCAACATATTGCTGCATCTGCTTTTGAATGATCTCCAGCAAAATTTTACTTGCATGTGATATTAATGATATTGTTTGATAGTTTCTACATTTGGTTAGATCACCTTTCTTGGAAATAGGCATAAATATGGATCTCTTCCAGTCAGTTGCTGTCTTCCAAATTTCTTGGCATATACGAGTGAGCACTTCCAGTGCTGCATTAATTAGTTTAAACATCTCATTTGGTATTCTATCAATTCCTGGAGCCTTGTTTTTTGCCAATGCCTTCAGTGCAGCTTGAACTTCTTCCTTCAGTACCATCGGTTTCTGATCGTATGCTACCTACTCAAATGGTTGAACATCCATCAGTCTTTTTGGCATAGTTACTCAGTGTATTCCTTCCATTTTCTTTGATGCTTCCTGTGTCATTTAATATTTTCCCTGCAGGATCCTTCAGTATTGTGACTTGAGGTTTGAACTTTTGCTTCAGTTCTTTCAGCTTGAGAAATGATGAGTGTGTTCTTCCCTTTTGGTTTTCTATCTTCAGGACTTTGCACACATCATGATAATACTTTGTCTTCTGAAGCTGCCTTTTGAAATCTTCTATTCACCTCTTTGACTTCATCATTTCTTCCTTTTGCATTAGCTACTTGATGTTCAAGAGCAACTTGCAGAGTCTCTTCTGACGTCCTTTTTGGTCTTTTCTTTCTTTCCTGTCTTTTTAATGACCCCTTGCTTTCTTTATGTATGATGTCCTTGATGTCATTCTACAACTCATCTGGTCTTCGGTCATTAGTGTTCAACATGTCAAATCTGTTCTCGAGATGGTGTCTAAATTCAGGTGGGATATACTCAAGGTTGTACTTTGACTCTGGTGGACTTGTTCTAATTTTCCTCAATTTCAACTTGAACCTGCGTATGAGCAATTGATGGTCTGTTCCACAGTCGGCCCCTGGCCTTGTTCTGACTGATGATATTGAACTTTTCCATTGTCTCTTTCCA
This sequence comes from Loxodonta africana, assembly GCF_030014295.1. NCBI lineage: Eukaryota > Metazoa > Chordata > Mammalia > Proboscidea > Elephantidae > Loxodonta > Loxodonta africana. The sequence goes on along the minus strand of NC_087351.1, from coordinate 56,725,550 downwards.
CAGATATAATCGATTTGCTTCCTGTGTATTCCATCTGGTGAGATCCACGTGTATAGTTGACGTTTATGTTGGTGAAAAAAGGTATTTGCAATGAAGAAGTTGTTGGTCTTGCAAAATTCTATCATTCAATCTCCAGCATAGTTTCTGTCACCAAGGACATATTTTCCAACTACTGATCCTTCTTCTTTGTTTCCAACTTTTGCATTCCAATCACCAGTAATTATCAGTGCATCCTGGTTGCATGTTCTATCAATTTCATACTGCAGGAGTTGGTAAAAATCTTCAATTTCTTTATCCTTGGCCTTAGTGGTTGGTGTGTAAATTTGAATAATAGTCGTATTGACTTTTCTTCCTTGTAGACATATGGATATTATCCTATCACTGATAGTGTTGTACTTTAGGATAGATCTTGAAATGTTCTTTTTCATGCTGATTACAATGCCATTCCTCTTCGAGTTGTCATTCCCAGCATAGTAGACCTATGATTGTCTGATTTGAAATGACCAATACCAGTCCATTTCAGCTCACTAATGCCTAGGGTATTGATGTTTATGGGTTCCATTTCATTTTTGACTATTTTCAATTTTCCTAGATTCATGCTTTATATATTCCAGGTTCCGATTATTAATGGATGTTTGCAACTGTTCTTCTCATTTTGAATCATACCACATCAGCAAATGAAGGTCCTGATAGCTTGACTCCATCCACGTCATTAAGGTTGACTCTACTTTGAGAAGGTAGCTCTTCCCCAGTTGCCTTTTGAGTGCCTTCGTACCTGAGGGACTTATCTTCTGGCACTATATCAGACAATATTCCACTGCTATTCATAAGGTTTTCACTGGCTAATTCTTTTCAGAAGTAGACTGTCAGGTTCTTCTTCCTAGTCTGTCTTAGTCTGGAAGCTCAGCTAAAACCTGTCCTCTATGAGTGACCCTGCTGGCATTTGAATACCAGTGGTATAGCTTCCAGCATCACAGCAACATCCAAGCTCCCATAGTACGACAAACTGAAAGATGCATGGCGGGGGCGGGGGGTGGTGTAGTTAATAATAGAATTAAAACAAATCAGCTCTTGATCAGACATTCCACCAAAGATGATATTCAAATGGCTAACAGGTACATGAAAAGATGCTCCGTATCGTTATTAACCATTGTTGTTGTTAGGTGCCATTGAGTCTATTTCGACTCATAGCAACCCCATATGACAGAGTACAACTGCCCCATAGGGTTTTCTAGGCTGTCATCTCTATGGGAGCAGATTGCCAGGTCTTTCTCCTGCAAAGCCACTGACCGAGTTTAAACCACCAACCTTTGGTTAGCAGCCTAGCACTTAACAATTGTACCACCAGGCTTCTTTCATTATTCATTAAATAGATGTAAATCAAAGCTACAATGAGATACCTCCTTAACCCTATTAGAATAACAGTGATCGAAAAAGCAGAAAATAACAGGTGTTGGTGAGGTTGTGGAGAAACTGGAACCCTCATCCATTGCTGGTGGGAATGTAAAATGGTACAGCCATTGTGGAAAAGTTTGGTGGTTCTTCAAAAAGTTTAACATAGAACTACCATATGACCCAGTAATCCCAATCCTAAATATACACCCAGAAAAACTGACGGCAGGAATGCAAACGGAAACCTGTACACCAATGTTCATTGCAACACATTTTATAATAGCAAAAGGTGGAAACAACATAAACGCCCATCAACAGATGCATGGATAAACAAAATGTGGTACAGATACCATGAACTACTACTCAGCCATAAAGAGAAATGAAGTCTTGCTGCATGCCTCTACGTGAATGAATCTTGAAAACATCGTGCTGAGTGAAATAAATCAGTTCTAACAAGGCAAATACTGTATAGTTACATTTATATGAGCTAAGCAAATATATAAGTTGTTGAGATGGTGAATGTTTTGTTATGTATATTTCCACCACAATAATAATAAAAACCCTCATCTCTTTCCCAACTTAGATTGTGAATCCTAAGAATGAATTTCAGCTGCTGCTGCTTCTTTTTTTTTCTGTATTGGTACAATCATTAGCAAATCCACATTTATCATGTCTTTAATCTGGTGTTTCACAAACTGGTGTTCTATGAAAACTCACTCTAATAGTTGTCTCACTTAAAAAAAAATTACTGTTCAAAACACTCTGGGAAATGCTTTTTTAAAATATCTCCCTGGGAGACTCATAATACACATTATATCATAAAGGCTCTTCGAAATTATACAGTGAAGACATTTATTTATCTTGGTTTAACCTAGCATTTCCAAAACTAAAGGAATGAGAAACATTTTTTCCTCACATCACTTATTAACGCCCCACAGAACTAGTGGTTTGAGAAATGCTACTCAAATCTGTCTACTCTTTCTTTTCTCGTGACTTTCACTTTAGCTCAGGCCCTCATTATCTTCCATCTTGTCTAGTCTATTTACTCTCCTAAATAGAATCCTTGCTCCTTTTCTTTCTCAATTTCAATCTATTCTTTGGGTACTGCCAGGATGATCTTTGCATAACACATTTCTGAACATTTCTTTCCTCTGCTCAGAAACAGAGGAGTGGAAGGAGCATCGGATTGGGGGCTACTCCCTTGACTCATATTTTGGCTTTGTAATTTGGCATTTTGGGAATGTAATCTTCAAAAATTTGTGTTATTTGTCTGGGCCTCTGATTTTTCAACTGCAGAATCAGCAGTTTGTACTAGAGGATTCTACAGTTCCTTTCAACTATAAAATTCTCTACTTCTATGAATAAAATACAAATTTCCTTTTTGCCTCCCAAGAAATTATATTGGCCTACCTCTTTTCAACTGAATTTCCCATTCTTATTTTTCTCTCGAACTCTGTGGTTCAACCAAACTAGACTGCAACTTACTGTCCTCCCTATACCTTATGCGATTGCTATGTTTTTCCTTTTACTCCATCTTCTTTCTATCATGGCTTCCTTACATTGCCTTTATAATTTATAGTCAACTTTTAAGACATATCTCAATTCGTTTCTTCTCCAGGAAAGTCGTAACATTTTCTTAATCATTTTTTTTTTTTTTGCCCTCTTTGACTCTCGTAGCACTTTATACCTATTCTTCTGTCTTGACTTATATTGATGTACATGTTCTGTTTTCCTATTATCAACAGAATCAGTGACTTATCCTATTTATACACTGTAAACAGAGGCCAACTACTGCTATTTTATGCATAGTAATTTTAATTCTCCTTAAGGCATCTGTTGCCAGCCCTTGAAATAGTTGAGTACTAAGTTAAAAATGTTTTATTGAAGAATAAATTTTGATCCACTAGAGACAAAAAAAAAAAAAAAGAGAGACAAGGTGGAGTAAAATCTGAGCCTCTACTGGAAATGCAGGTTTTCCGTTTAGAAATATAAACAGCTGTAATGTGAAGAGAATAAAAAAAAAACTTTTTTTTGAGTACGGAGCATTGGTGGTGCTTGGCTGCTAACCAAAAGGTCAATGGTTCAAACCCACCAGCCACTCTGCCGGAGAAAGATGTGGCAGTCTGCTTCTGGAAAGATTTACAGCCTTGGAAACCCTGTGGGATAGTTCTACTCTGTCCTGTAGGGTCACTATGAGTAGGAATCGACTCAATGGCAGTAGTTTTTTTTTTTTTTTTGGGTGTATGTTCATAAAGATGTGTTTTATTGTCAGCTATACATAAAAACATATGTTTGGAAAAGAACATAGCCAAACTCTTATGGCTTATGTGCTTCTATTTGCTCTTATTTGGATGACAACCCCTTCTGTAGAGGTTTATAGCTCTTTAATTTCCCCCCATAATGCTTCCTTTGAAAACAGCAAGTTAATAAGTGTCCACGTTTTGAGAGGAAGAGTGAAGGCTGGAGTAATCTTGTCAGTTTGGCTGTTTCATTATCTCCCAGTTTGTCTTTGTCTGGGATCTGAGTCCTTCATTTGAACTTTGTTTTGTAGGTGTTCCTAAGACATTACATTCCAAGTCCCACAATAGTCAAATTAAGCCAGAATAATGGTAATTCAGTACATAGGTCCTATATATTGGCTTTGTAACAAAACAAAACTAAAAAGCTTCAAGCAGCAGTTTCTTGTGTCTCACACCCATGTATATACAATAAAGAAATGAAATCCTGCCACCTTAAATTTCTCCTCATAGATTAAACATGATTTTTTTTTTCTTCTAAGAGCCTTGGAATACATTCTGTTAGGGGATGCTGCTGTGATTAGAGAAGGGAACAGTGTCGTGCCTGCCATTTGAATAAGGATTTAGTAAGGCCTATTATAACGCTGAGCTAGTCAAAGGGGAAGCTTGAAATATACATCAAAAGGAATTTAATCTAGGCAAGGCTAAAAATAAAAAGGCCCATTTCATGGAGAACTGCTAATAAAAAAAATTACAGAGTGGGAAAATGACCTATCATCTGGGGGGGAAAAAGTCCTAAAAAGGAAGGACATAATGTTAGCTGGTGACAAATACCATCACCCAAAATTTCAAATGCATCAAAGGACAAGTGTTCACACTGAAGAAGTATGTGCTAATTTAATGGATTTTTGGGTATAGTTCTTTTACAAGCTATCAGTATTCACTGCCAACTAGAGATCTGGAATTTAATTTTTTTTCTTTTAATAATTTTTATTGAGCTTTAAGTGAACGTTTAAAAATCAAGTCAGTCTGTCACATATAAGCTTATATGCACCTTACTCCATACTCCCACTTACTCTCCCCCTAATGAGTCAGCCCGCTCCCTCCTTCCAGTCTTTCCTTTCGTGATGGTTTTGCCAGTTTCTAACACTCTCTACCCTCCCATCTCCCCTCCAGACAGGAGATGCCAACACAGTCTCAAGTGTCCACCTGATACAAGTAGCTCACTCTTCATCAGCATCTCTCTGCAACCCATTGTCCAGTCCCTTCCATGTCTGATGAGCTGTCTTCGGGAATGATTCCTGTCCTGGGCCAACAGAAGGTCTGGGGACCATGACCGCCAGGATTCCTCCAGTCTCAGTCAGACCATTAAGTCTGGTCTTTTTATGAGAATCTGGGGTCTGCATCCCACTATTCTCCTGCTTGCTCAGGGGTTCTCTGTTGTGCTCCCTGTCAGGGCAGTCATCGTTTGTGGCCGGGCACCATCTAGTTCTTCTGGTCTCAGGATGATGTAAGTCTCTGGTTCTTGTGGCCTTTTCTGTCTCTTGGGCTCATAGTTATCGTGTGACCTTGGTGTTCTTCATTCTCCTTTGATCCAGGTGGGTTGAGACCAATTGATGCGTCTTAGATGGCTGCTTGTTAGCATTTAAGACCCCAGACGCCACATTTCAAAGTGGGATGCAGAATGTTTTCACAATAGAGTTTATTATGCCAATTGACTTAGAAGTCCCCTTAAGCCATAGTCCCCAAACCACCGCCCTTGCTCCACTGACCTTTGAAGCATTCAGTTTATCCCAGAAACTTTTTACTTTTGGTCCAGTCCAGTTGAGCTGACCTGTGTATTGAGTATTGTCCTTCCCTTCACCTAAAGCAGTTCTTATCTACTATCTAATCAGTAAATAACCCTCTCCTACCCTCCCACCCTCCCCCCCTCATAACCACAAAAGTATGTGTTCTTCTCAGTTTATACTATTTCTCGAGATCTTATAATAGTGGTCTTACACAATATTTGTCCTTTTGCCTCTGACTAATTTCACTCAGCATAATGCCTTCCAGGTTCCTCCATGTTATGAAATGTTTCACAGATTCGTCACTGTTCTTTATCGATGCATAGTATTCCATTGTGTGAATATACCATAATTTATTTAACCATTCATCCGTTGATGGACACCTTGGTTGCTTCCAGCTTTTTGCTATTGTAAACAGAGCTGCAATAAACATGGGTGTGCATATATCTGTTCGTGTGAAGGCTCTTATTTCTCTAGAGTATATTCCGAGGAGTGGGATTTCTGGGTTGTATTGTAGTTCTATTTCTAACTTTTTAAGAAAATGCCAGATAGATTTCCAAAGTGGTTGTACCATTTTACATTCCCACCAGCAGTGTATAAGAGTTCCAATCTCTCCACAGCCTCTCCAACGGTTATTATTTTGTGGTTTTTGGATTAATGCCAGCCTTGTTGGAGTGAGAGGGAATCTCATCGTAGTTTTAATTTGCGTTTCTCTAATGGCTAATGATCGAGAGCATTTTCTCATGTATCTGTTAGCTGCCTGAATATCTTCTTTAGTGAAGTGCATGTTCATATCCTTTGCCCACTTCTTGATTGGGTTGTTTGTCTTTTTGTGGTTGAGTTTTGACAGAATCATATAGATTTTAGAGACCAGGCTCTGGTCAGAGATGTCATAGCTGAAAATTCTTTCCCAATCTGTAGGTGGTCTTTTTACTCTTTTGGTGAAGTCTTTAGATGAGCATAGGTGTTTGATTTTTAGGAGCTCCCAGTTATCTGGTTTCTCTTCATCATTTTTGGTAATATTTTGTATTCTGTTTATGCCTTGTATTAGGGCTTCTAACGTTGTCTCTATTTTTTCTTCCATGATCTTTATCGTTTTAGTCTTTATGTTTAGGTCTTTGATCGACTTGGAGTTAGTTTTTGTGCATGGTGTGAGGTATGGGTCCTGTTTCATTCTTTTGCAAATGGATGTCCAGTTATGCCAGCACCATTTGTTAAAAAGACTATCTTTTCCCCAATTAACTGACACTGGGCCTTTGTCAAATATCAGCTGCTCATATGTGGATGGATTTATATCTGGGTTCTCAATTCTGTTCCATTGGTCTATGTGCCTGTTGTTTTACCCGTACCAGGCTGTTTTGACTACTGTGGCTGTATAATAGGTTCTAAAATCAGGTAGAGTGAGGCCTCCCACTTTCTTCTTCTTTTTCAGTAATGCTTTACTGATCCGAGGCTTCTTTCCCTTCCATATGAAGTTGTTATTTGTTTCTCCATCACATTAAAAAATGTCATTGGAATTTGGATCGGAAATGCGTTATATGTATAGATGGCTTTTGGTAGAATAGACATTTTTACTATATTAAGTCTTCCTATCCATGAGAAAGATATGTTTTTCCACTTATGTAGGTCCCTTTTAGTTTCTTGCAGTAGTACTTCGTAGTTTTCTTTGTATAGTTCTTTTACATCTTTGGTAAGATTTATTCCTAAGTAATTTATCTTCTTGGGGGCTACTGTGAATGGTATTGATTCGGTGATTTCCTCTTCATTGTTCTTTTTGTTGATGTAGAGGAATCCAAGTGATTTTTGTATGTTTATCTTGTAACCTGAGACTCTGCCAAACTCTTCTATTAGTTTCAGTAGTTTTCTGGAGGATTCCTTAGGGTTTTCTGTGTATAAGATCATGTCCTCAGCAAATAGAGGTAATTTTACTTCCTCCTTGCCAATCGGATGCCCTTTATTTCTTTGTCTAGCCTAATTGCTCTGGCTAGGACCTCTAGCACAATGTTGAATAAGAGCGGTGATAAAGGGCATCCTTGTCTGGTTCCTTTTCTCGAGGGAAATGCTTTCAGGCTCTCTCCATTTAGAGTGATGTTGGCTGTTGGCTTTGTATAGATGCCCTTTATTATGTTGAGGAATTTTTCTTCAATTCCTATTTTGCTGAGAGTTTTTATCATAAATGGGTGTTGGACTTTGTCAAATGCCTTTTCTCCATCAATTGATAAGATCATGTGGTTTTTGTCTTTTGTTTTATTTATATGGTGGATTACATTAATGGTTTTTCTAATATTAAACCAACCTTGCATGAAAAAAATTTTTTTTTTTTTTTTTTTTTAATAAATCCCACTTGGTCATGGTGGATTATTTTTTTGATATGTTCTTGAATTCTATTGGCTAGAATTTTGTTGAGGATTTTTGCATCTATGTTCATGAGGGATATAGGTGTGTAATTTCTTTTTTTTTGTGATGTCCTTACCTGGTTTTGGTATCAGGGAGATGGTGGCTTCAGAGAATGAGTTGGGTAGTATTCCGTCATTTTCTATGCTTTGAAGTACCTTTAGTAGTAGTGGTATTAACTCTTCTCTGAAAGTTTGGTAGAACTCTGCAGTAAAGCCGTCTGGGCCAGACCTTTGTTTTGTTGGGAGTTTTTTGATTACCGTTTCAATCTCTTTTTTTGTTATGGGTCTCTTTAGTTGTTCTACTTCTGATTGTGTTCGGTAGGTAGGTAGTGTTTTTCTAGGAATTCATCCATTTCTTCTAGGTTTGCAAATTTGTTAGAGTACAATTTTTCGTAATAATCTGATATGATTCTTTTAATTTCAGTTGGGTCTGTTGTGATGTGGCCCATCTCGTTTCTTATTTGGGTTATTTGTTTCCTTTCCTGTATTTCTTTAGTCAGTCTAGCCAATGGTTTATCAATTTTGTTCATTTTTTCAAAGAACCAGCTTTTGGCTTTGTTAATTCTTTCAATTGTTTTTCTGTTCTCTGATTCATTTAGTTCAGCTCTAATTTTTATTATCTGTTTTCTTCTGGTGCCTGATGGATTCTTTTGTTGCTCACTTTCTATTTGTTCAAGTTGTAGGGACAGTTCTCTGATTTTGGCTCTTCTTTTTTATGTGCACATTTATTGATATAAATTGACCTCTGAGCACTGCTTTTCCTGTGTCCCAAAGGTTTTGATAGGAAGTGTTTTCATTCTTGTTGCATTCTGTGAATTTCTTTATTCCCTCCTTAATGTCTTCTATAACCCAGTCTTTTTTCAGGAGGGTATTGTTCAGTTTCCAAGTATTTGATTTCTTTTCCCTAATTTTTCTGTTATTGATTTCTACTTTTATGGCCTTATGGTCTGAGAAGGTGCTTTGTAATATTTCGATGTTTTGGATTCTGCAAAGGTTTGTTTTATGACCTAATATGTGGTCTATTCTAGAGAATGTTCCATGTGCGCTAGAAAAAAAAGTATACTTTGCAGCAGTTGCGTGGAGTGTTCTGTATAAGTCAATGAGGTCAAGTTGGTTGATTGTAGCAATTAGGTCTTCCGTGTCTCTATTGAGCTTCTTACTGGATGTCCTGTCCTTCTCCGAAAGTGGTGTGTTGAAGTCTCCTACTATAGTTGTGGCGGTGTCTATCTCACTTTTCAGTTCTGTTAAAGTTTGATTTATGTATCTTGCAGCCCTGTCATTGGGTGCATAAATATTAAATATGGTTATATCTTCCTGGTCAATTGTCCCTTTAATCTTTATGTAGTGTCCTTCTTTATCCTTTGTGGTGGATTTAACTTTAAAGTCTATTTTATCAGAAATTGATATTGCTACTCCTGCTCTTTTTTGCATGTTGTTTGCTTGATATATTTTTTTCCATCCTTTGAGTTTTAGTTTGTTTGTGTCTCTAAGTCTAAGGTGTGTCTCTTGTAGGCAGTGTATAGACGGATCGTGTTTCTTTATCCAGTCTGTGACTCTCTGTCTCTTTATTGGTGCATTTAGTCCATTTACATTCAGCGTAATTATAGATAAGTATGTGTTCAGTGCTATCATTTTGATGCCTTTTTATGTGTGTTGTTGACAATTTCATTTTTCCACTTACTTTTTTTGTGCTGAGATGCTTTTCTTTGTAAATTGTGTGTTCCTTATTTTCATATGTTTGGTGAGCGGTTATGTTTTTCTTGGTTTTTATTTTGAGTTATGGAGTTGTTATACCTCTTTGTGGTTACCTTAATATTTACCCCTATTTTTCTAAGTAAAAACCTAACTTGTATTGTCCTATATCGCCTTGTATCCCTCTCCATATGGCAGTTCTATGCCACCTGTGTTTAGTCCTTCTTTTTGATTGTTGTGATCTTTTACATACTGACTTCAATGATTCCCTGTTTTGAGTGTTTTTTTCTTTCTAAAATTAATCTTAATTTTTTTTTTTATTTCCCTATTTGAGTTGATATCAGGATGTTCTGTTCTGTAACCTTGTGTTGTGCTGGTGTCTGATATTATTGGTTTTCTGACCAAACAATTTCCTTCAGTATTTCGTGTAGCTTTGGTTTGGTTTTTGCAAATTCTCTAAGCTTGTGTTTATCTGTAAATGTTTTAATTTTGCCTTCATATTTGAGAGAGAGTTTTGCTGGATATATGATCCTTGGCTGCAGTTTTTCTCCTTCAGTGCTCCATATATGTCATCCCATTGCCTTCTTGACTGCATGGTTTCTGCTGAGTAGTCTGAACTTATTGATTCTCCTTTGTAGGAGACCTTTCTTTTATCCCTGGCTGCTTTAAAATTTTCTCTTTATCTTTGGTTTCGGCAAGTTTGATGATAATATGTCTTGGTGTTTTTCTTTTTGGATCAATCTTAGATGGGGTTTGATGAGCATCTTGGATAGATATCCTTTCGTCTTTCACAATGTTAGGGAAGTTTTCTGCCAACAGATCTTCAACTATTCTCTCTGTGTTTTCTGTTATCCCTCCCTGTTCTGGGACTCCAATCACATGCAAGTTATTCTTCTTGATAGAGTCCCACATGATTCTTAGGGTTTCTTCATTTTTTTAAATTCTTTTATCTGATTTTTTTTCCAGCTATATTGGTGTCAATTCCCTGGTCCTCCAGATCTCCCACTCTGCATTCCAATTGCTCGAGTCTGCTCCTCTGACTTCCTATTGTGTTATCTAATTCTGTAATTTTACTGTTAATCTTTTGGATTTCTGAATGCTGTCTCTCTATGGATTCTTGCAACTTATTAATTTTTCCACTATGTTCTTGAATAATCTTTTTGATTTCTTCAACTGCTTTATCAGTGTGTTCCTTGGCTTTTTCTGTAGATTGCCTTATTTCATTTCTGAGGTCATCCCTGATGTCTTGAAGCATTCTGTAAATTAGTTTTTTATATTCTGCATCTGGCAATTCCAGGATTGTATCTTCATTTGGGAAAGATTTTGAGTCTTTAATTTGGGGAGTTGTAGAAGCAATCATGGTCTGCTTCTTTATGTGGTTTGATATCAACTGCTGTCTCTGAACCATTAGTACGATATTGTAGTGATTTATTCTATATTTGCTCACTGAGTCTTATCTTGTTTTGTTTTCTTTCAATATACGTAGATGGGCTACTAGATTGTGCTGTCTTGATTGTTATAGCCCTTGAATCACTTATGTCCTATTACCAGCTGGTTTGGGCTGTTACCAGATATATAAGCCTAAGAGTCCATTCACTATTCTTGAGTAGAATCTGATTTTATGTCACCAAGTGTGTGGTGCAGACTGTCACCTATCCACCTAGAGAAGTGGTGGTGATAATTATGTGCACCAGATTCTGGTAGCAACAGGGGTTCACACTCCAGGCTGGGCAGGATGCTGACAGGCTTCCCCCAAGTGCCAGTGAGGTAAGTGTGTCTCTATTCCTGAAGCACCTTGGCGGGTGGGTTCTGCAGCTGTACCTTAGGCCCCCAATGCATCTACCTCTACAGATTGGTAGGTGTTACCCTCCTTAGACCGCTAAGGCAGGAGGCTAGGTGGTCTGAGGGGAGCTTCAGCCCTCAGTTCCCTGTTGTGGGTCAGTCAGGGCTCTGTTGAATTCGCAGAGATATCAGACCTGGGAAACTTGTCTTTCCAGTAATCTACTAAAACAATTACAGTCAGATCCCTATCAGAAATGCCTTTGCATTATAATAGCCACCTTGTTCCCTGTAGGGATGAAAGCCCAAGACTGTGGATTACATATGCTTGACTGGAGCTGGTTCTGTGTTTTTAGTCCAATTAGGGAAGGATTTTTGGTCCCCGGGTTTTTTGTAGCTGCTTCTCTCAGGCCAGGAGAATGGGTTAGGAAAGACCAAAAAAAAAAAAAAAAAGAAAGAAAACCCTCAGCGCAGTTTACTCTCTGGCTCAGGGAATTCCAATGTTAATGAAGCTGCCTGGGAAGGGGAGGGGAGGGATCAGATAAATAGGAGAGAGTAGCACCCCAGAATATAGACAAAGTTACTTGTCTTGCTTGGGATGATTGTTTTATCTGAGATTCCCAAGGGGCACGTCGACTGTGTGAGCTGGCTGGGTAGAGATTGCCCCCGAGGGTCCGGCCTGCGTCCTGTGCTTGCGCTGTCTCAGAAGCCGTGGTTAGTTCCTCCGCTCCCAGTTCAAAGCCCAGCGCCAAGGTTCCCCGTCTGGGATGCCGCACTCCCGGCTCCAAAACCAGTAGCTGCCTCCCTGTGACTTCTCCTCCTGTCAGCCGCATCGCTGTGCTGCCTGCGTGTACTGGCTGAGCTTCTCCCGAGGTCAATTCTGGGGACTAGGGCTGCCTCCCATGTTTGCGCTGTCACAGGATGCCGTGCTCAGCTTCCCTGCGCCCAATCCAAAGCCCCACGCTAAGGTTTCCTGACTGGGACGCTGGCTCCAGGCTCCGAAAACAGTCGCTGCTTCCCCGTGGTTGTTCGTTCTCAGTCTCTGTCACTCAGGTTAACTCTTTAGATCTGTGTTTGATGGTCAGGGTTTGTAGATTTTCATGTATGTGATGGATTCACTTGTTTTTCCAGGTCTTTTTTGCAAGAGGGATCTGAGGTAGCTTCTACCTAGTCAGACATCTTGGCCCCGCCTCCCTGGAATTTAATTTTTAAGTGAGAATAACCGTGCTCATGACATTGATATCACTGGGAGCACTCATCCAGTTTTACTTTTCTTTTTTCATTAGTTTCCTAATTAAAAAAAATTTTTTTTAATTGTGCCTTAGGTGAAAGTTTACAGCTCAAGTTAATTTCCCATTCAAATATTTATACAGGTATTGTTTGTGACAGTGGTTGCAATCGCCACAACATGACAGCATCCTCCCCCTTTCCATCCCAGGTTCCCTGTCTGTTTGTCTAGTTCTTGTCCCTTCCTGCCTTCTCATCCTGCTTTTGGACAGGAGTTTTATTTCTGAATGTACAATTTACTTTGTCAAGTTAGAGCTAGTACATCTTTAAGGCTAGCTTTTTTTTTTTTTTTTTTATCTTGGTTAGTCGCTATGAGTTGGAATGGACTTGACAGCAAAGGATTTGATTTGGTGTTTGGTTTAGCCTGGTTGGTTGAAGCCCATGACTCATGGGCTGAAGCCAAGGCCATCAATCCTATCCTCTCATATACTTGTTATATTATGCAGAATAAACCTCTATCATGTGGCTATAGACAATGCTAGAATTCCGGACAGCCATCTCACACATACTTGCCGCTGATCAAAACATGGGTGGCTGAGAGAAAACCTATTATTCCTGCTTGGAAAAACAGCTTAAAGTGCAAGGCATACTGCTGGCAGCTCAGTAGCTTCATTTTCATACAAAAAATAATAATACATGCCTTAATGTGATAGACCTTTCATGTAATTATATGAAAAGTCAGCAATTGTACATGAGACATACACAATTTATTTCAAATAAAGGATATTTCTGTAATACTTATATTTGTTACTAGATGTTGTGTTTTTAGCACAGTGTTCAGGAAGAGACCTTTTATGTTTATTTGGAAAAATGTGCATCCAGTATTTCCGAAAATAGAGGATGCTTAGCAAGATAGAGAAAGGAATAATTTTGTCCTTTGGACCTGCATATTATTTTTACTCAAACAATTGACCACTAGCAAGTTAAATAAATGACTTTCAGTAAGTGGATATGCCCTGCATACTTAGAGGTTTCAGCTAAAGAGGACATTTTATGGAATTTCTATGTGTTTTATAGCACAGAGCTTTTGGACATTGGAAACATATTTTGCTAAATTACAGCCTGACGACAGAAGGATGACTTTCATTGAAGTTACAATTGAGTTTGTGTTGGAGACTGAGATTTCTCTATAGCTTTTGTTTTAAAATTCTTGGAAGTGTTGCTTGGGTAGTAGCTACAGCTAAGGTCATTCTTTATGAAATACATGACGTACAAGTTAAAATTAATTCTGGCAAAAATAATGAATGTTAGTACATCAAATATCCAGGTATCAAGGCTAAAAATCTTTATTAATTTGTAAGCATCTTTTATCTACAATGTAGTGGAAATTGGTTTTCATGATTATGGTTATGAGACATTCCCAGATATGAAGAAGGTGCTAAATTAATAAAAATTAAATTATATTTGATACAGTTTTAGAGTCAATATACCTGATTGTATTCTTCTTGACGAATGAGTATTCATGTGTGGTATGTGTAGTGACTTTCAATTTCCCAGAACAGAGCCTATAAAACTTGTGAACAGATTGAGTTAACAAAATACATTTGTATACCAATTTATTTGGAACTAGGAAAATGTTTCTGTGAAAAAAATGCTATGTTGTTTATACAGAAAAATTTATTGTGTGTCTATTATGTGCCATACACTACAGGAATAAAAAAGAAAGGTAACTAATACTCCTCAAAGACCTTACAATCTTAATGGGAAAGAGAGATAAGCAAAAGTAGATGAGTGTGGCAGAGGTAAATGCTTTGAGGATGCAGAGGATGGGTATATGAATTATTCTAGGGTTCAGGAAAGGTTTCCCTTGGAGGGCAATACCTGAATAATTCTAAAGAATAAATAAATATTAGCAAATTGGGTGTGTGGGGAAGAAGGAGGTTGACCCAGGAAGAGAGGACAGCATATGTGAAATTATGGTGACATGAAACTGGTAACCACCGGCAGGACTAATGGGAAGAGTCGCTTTTAGTTGCTGTAGAGTCGACTCTGACTCATGGTGAGCTTATGTATAACAGGATGAAATGTTCTGTCCTGTGCCATATTCGTGATAATGGGTACGGTTGAGTCCATTGTTGCAGCTATTGTGTAGTGCCTTCCAACTAAGGGGGACTCATCTTCCAGCATTATAATAAACAATAATTTGTTTTGATCCATAAAGTTTTCATTGGCTAATATTTGGAAGTAGATCACCAGGCCTATCTTCCTAGTCTGTCTTAGTCTGGATACCCCATTAAAACCTGTCCACTATGGGTGACCCAGACTAAGAAATACCTATGGCATAACTTTTGGCATCATAGCAACACTCAAGCCACCACAGTATGACAAACTGACAGACAGGTGATAGACAAATTGGACCTATCCCCTGAAAGTTATGGAAACATATGGAAGTAGTGAAATCATTAAATTAATGCTTTGGAAAGACCACTTTGGTAGCTCTGTGGAGGGTTAGTTGAAGGAATTTTACCAGGTATAGGAAAGCCAGGAATTGGGCTAATGCAGGTGTACAGTAATGAGGCCAGAACTATGGAAAGTCTTTCAATCACCCATATCAAAAGGGCAACTGCCTTTTGGCTTCTGCCCTCTTCCTTATAGGAGTTCAGACCTAGCTCTTTGACCTGGTTGGGCAATAGATACCATGTAGTTATTATTAGTTGCTGTCAAGTCGACTCATGTCAGCCTCATGTGTGCAGAGTAGAACTGTTCCATAGGGTTTTCATGGCTGTAATCTTTTAGAAGCAGATTTCCAGGCTTGTCTTCCAAGGTGCCTCCGGGTGTGTTTGGACTGTCAACCTTTTGACTAGTAGTAGAGTGCTTAACCATGTATGTACCACCAGGGACTCCTATAAATACCATACAGTTCTCCATTTTCATCCTTTTTCATTATCTGTCCTGGGTTGTGGGGCCAATCTCTTCTCTCTACCTTAGGCAAAAAAAAAAAAAAAGTTTTTCCCTGAAATTAAGAAAACAAATGCCTGTGTGTGTAGGGGGTGGGAATGTGGGGATGGAAGTGAAGAACTGTTTAGTCCCACATGCCACATTTCTGCTGGGACCATTCCTATTTGACAAATCCATAGAATTTATTTCCTGACTGGGTATTTGGGGGATGAGATAAAGGGAAAATTTTAGAATAATTCTGGCTTCTAGTTGGGCTCTAGGGGTGTCATGTATTGAGATAAAGCTCACAGGGGCAGATACAAAATGTGAGGGAAAATAAGTTCAGTAATGAGTCTTTGAAACATACATAGAGGCAGTCCAGTAGGCAGTTTTAGGATTTTAAGCCTCAGGAAAGATATGGCTAGAGGTATACATGGGGCAGGAGCCCTGGTGGCACAATGATTAAGCTCTCATCTGCTAACTGTAAAGTTGGTGGTGGCTCAAACTCACCAGCCTGTCCATGGGAGAAAGATGTATTAATCTGCTTCTGTAAATGTTTCAGCCTAGGAAACCATATGGGGCTGTTCTACTCTGTCCCGTAGGGTAGCTATGAGTTGGAATTGACTCGATGGCACACAACATATATGGGGCAGTAGTCCACATACAGGAGCTCACTGCAAATGTATTTACGATAAACTCATTCAGAAGACTGATTAAAATAAGAATGGGAGTCTGAAGAAAGTGACTTGAGCAATTCTGAAATTTAAGGGGCATGTTGAGGAAGTGGTCTGCTTTTTCAAGATGTATTCCATCACTGAAAACACAGATACTATTAATCAACCCTAATCCAAATCCAAATATCTAAAACATGTTCCCTGGAGAGGAAGGAATGGCATTCCCTTCAAAAACACAGGACAGACTTGTTGCCCTAATAGAAAGGGCTGTACACACACAACATTGTGCTTGTTATAGCCTCTCTAAATTGCAAAGTAGAATTAAAACTTTAGAAAAAAGTCATATGGCACAACATAGTTTATAAAGACAAAGTTCTGCATCATACTTTGGTGAGTAGCATATGGGGTCTTAAAACTTGTGAGAGTCAATATAGCTATCACTCTCTTACCATCTGGTGCAAAGGAGAGTGAGAAACGCCAAAGACTCAAGGGAGCAATTGGCCTAAAGTACTAATGGACCACATGAACCACAGCCTACATGACCCTGAGACCAGAAGAAGTAGATGGTGCCCAGCTACCACTACTGACTGCTCTGACTGGAATCACAACAGAGGATCCCAGGCAGAGTTGGAGAAAAATTGTAGAACAAAAAAGACCAGACTTGCTGTTCTGAGAGAGATGGAGGAACCCTCAAGGCTATGGCCCTAAGACACCCTTCTGAACTGAAGCCATTCCTGGAGACCACTTCTCAGCCAAACCATAGACAGACCCATAAAATAATAATATCTGAGAGGAATGCGCTTCTTAGAACAATCAACTATGCTAGATCAAAAGGGCAACAATTTGCCCAAAAGCAAAGATAAGAAGGTAGGAAGAGATAGAAAATCAGGAAAAAAGGAAATGGGGAAACTAGAATTGAAATGAGGAGAGTGCTGACACATTGTGGGTGAATTTTAACCTAGTGCACAATTAAAAAACAAAACAAAACAAAGATTCCACAAGAAAACTACTGGAAATAATAGAAAGATTCAGCAGAGTAGCAGGATACAAGATCAACATACAAAAATCAGCTGGATTCCTATAAACCAACAAAGAGAACTTAGAAAAGGAGATTAGGAAAACAATGCCATTTATAATAGCCCTTAAAAAAATAAAATACTTAAGACTAAATCTAACCAGGGACATAAAAGACCTATACAAAGAAAACTACAAAACAGTATTGCAAGAAACCAAAAGAGGCCTATATAAATGGAAAAACAATTCTACCCAAAGCGATCTACAGATATAATGCAATTCTGATCCAAATACCACAGCATTCTTTAATGAGATGGAAAAACTAATCACCAAATTTATTTGGAAGTAAAAGACGCCCCAGATAAGCAAAGCATTATTGAAGAAAAAGAACAAAGTAAGATCTCACACTACCTTATCTCAGAACCTACTATACAGCCACGATAGTCAGAACATCATGGTACAGGTACAAAAACAGATACACAGACCAATGGATCAAAATCGAGAACCTGGGGTAAATCCATCCACTGATGGTCAGCTGATCTCTGATAAAGGACCAAAGTCCATTAAATGGGGTAAAAGACAGTCTTTTTTTTTTTTTTTTTTAATTTTTATTGTGCTTTAAGCAAAAGTTTACAAATCAAGTCAGCCTCTCATACAAAAATTTATATACACCTTGCTATATATATTTTTTATTTACTCCTAATTGGTCTTCCCCATTGAGACAGCCTGCTCCTTCCCTCCACTCTCTCTTTTCATGTCCATTCTGCCAGCTTCTGACCCCCTTAGCCCTCTTATCTCTCCTCCACATAGGAGATTCCAACATAGTCTCAACTGTCTACTTGATCCAAGAAGCTCATTCTTCACGAGCATCTTTTTCTATCCCATTGTCTAGTCCAGTCCCTGTCTGAAGAGTTGGCTTTGGGAATGGTTCTTAAAGAGTCTTTTTAACAAATGGTACTAGCAAAACTCAATGTCCATCTGTAAAAAAAAAAAAAAATGAAACAGGACTCATACCTCACACCGTATGCAAAAACTAATTCATATGGATCAAAGACCTAAATATAAACCCTAAAACAATAAAGATCATGGAAGAAAAAATAGGGACAACACTAGGGGCCCTAATACA
Organism: Loxodonta africana; assembly: GCF_030014295.1. NCBI lineage: Eukaryota > Metazoa > Chordata > Mammalia > Proboscidea > Elephantidae > Loxodonta > Loxodonta africana. Next base: position 56,707,289 of record NC_087351.1, on the reverse strand, counting down.
TGGCATAAATACAATACAAACCATAACTAACAATGCACCAGAAGATAACCAGACCATAAACTAGATAACTGGGAACTCCTAAAAATTAAAAACTTATGCTCATCAAAAGACTTCACCAAAAGAGTAAAAAGAGAACCTACAGACTGGGAAAAAATGCTTGGCCGTGACATATCTGACAAGGGTCTAATCTCTAAAAGGTATAAACTACTTTAACACCTCAACAACAAAAAGGCAAATTATCCAATTAAAAAATGAGCAAAGTATATGAACAGAGACTTCACCAAAGAAGATATTCAGGCAACTAACAGACACATGGGAAATGCTCATGATCATTAGCCATTAAAGTAATGTAAATCAAAGCTACAATGAGATACCATCTCATCCCGACATTACTGGCACTAACCAAAAAAACAAAAAATAACAAATGTTGGGGAGTTTGTGGAGAGATTGGAACTCTTAAACACTGTTGGTGGGAATGTAAAATGGCACACCCACTATGGAAAACGATATGATGCCTCCTTAAAAAGCTAGAAATAGAAATACCATATGGTCCAGCAATCCCACGCCTGGGAATATATCCTAGAGAATTAAGAGCTGTTACAAGAATAGACATATGCACATCCATGTGCACTGCAGCATTATTCATAATGGCAAAAAGATGGAAACCTAATTACCATCAAGAGATCAATGAATAAACAAATTATGGTACATATGCACGATGGAAAACTATACAACAATGAAGAACAATGATGAATTCGTGAAGCATCTCACAATGTGGATAAATCTGGAGGGCATTGTGCTGATTGAAATAAGTCAATCACAAAAGGACAAATATTGTATGAGACCACTATTATAAAAAACAATCTTTGATGGTTGTGAGGGGGAAGAGTGGACAGGGGAAATCACTAATGAGAAAGTAGACAAGTGGAAAAGACAACATACAGTATGGGGGAAGGCAGCACAGCTTGACCAAGGCAAAGCCATAGAAGCTTCTTAGGGACATCCAAACACCTTTAGGGGTTGAGTTACTGGGGCTGAGGGCCAGGGACCATAGTCTCAGGGGGCATCTAGGTCAATTGGCATAACTTAGTTCATAAAGAAAATTTTCTATATCCTACTTTGGTAAGTATCGTCTGGGGTCTTAACAGGTTGCTAGCAGCCATCTAAGATACATCTACTGGTCTCATCCTGTCCGGAGCAAAAGAGAATGAAAACACCAAACACACAAGGAAAATATTAGTCCAAATGACTAATGGACCACAAGTACCACAGTCTCCATCCACCGGCCTGAGCCAAGAAGAACTAGACAGTGTCTGGCTATCACCACCAACAGCTCTGAAAGGGATCACCATAGAGGGTCCAGAAGAAAAATGTAGAACAAAATTCAAATTCTCAAAAAACGACCAGACTTACTGGTCTGACAGAGACCGGCAGAATCCTGAGACTATGGCCCCCGGATACCCTGCTAACTCAGAAATGGAGCCACTCCCAAAGTCCACATTTCAGCCAAAGATTGTTGTTGTTAGGTGCTGTCGAGTTGGCTCTGACTCATAGTGACCCTGTGTACAGCAGAACAAAACAATGCCTGGTCGTGCGCCATCCTCACAATTGTTATGTTTGAGACCATTGTTGCAGTCACTCTGTCAGTCCATCTTGTTAAGGGTCGTCCTCTTTTTTGCTAACTCTCTACCAAGCATGACGACCTTCTTCATTTTGCCATCCTCTCATCCAAGGAGCACTCTGGCTGTATTTCTTCCAAGACAGATATGTTTGTTTTTCTGGCAGTCCATGGTCTATTCAGTATCCTTCGCCAACAGGTCTATTCAGTATTCTTCGCCAACACCGTAATTTAAAGGCATCAGTTCTTTTTTGGTCTTCCTTATTCATTGTCCAGCTTTCTCATGCATATGAGGCGATTGAAAATATCATGGCTTGGGTCAGGCACACCTTAGTCCTTAAGGTGATGGCTTTGCTTTTTAACACCTTAAACAGGTCTTTTGCAGCAGACTTGCCCAATGCAATACGTTGTTTGATTTCCTGACTGCTGCTTCCATGGGCATAAGTCAAAGATTAGACAGGCCTATAAAACAAACAATAACACACCAAGAGGAACATACTTCTTAGTTCAATCAAGTATACAAGACCAAATGGGCAACACTTGCCAAAAGCAAAGGCGAGAAGGTTGAAAGGGATGGGAAAACTGGACAAATGGACACAGGGAACCCCAGGTGGAAAGGGGGAGAGTGCTGACACATTGTGAGGATTGCAATCAATGTCACAAAACAATTTGTGTAAGTTTTTGAATGAGAAATTAATTGGCACTGTAAAATTTCACCTAAAGCACAATAAAATTAAAACAACAACAAAAAATGAACAAGGGGGAAAAAGAAAAGTCACGAATGTGATGCAGTTAATATGTACAGGTTCTTTTCAAGAACCATGTTTGCTTGGAGAGCAATTTTACCGTATATGCTCAGAACATTTTCAGCTAAACTATTGATAAAAATGCCAAAGAAAAACAGCCAAAGTTCAGAGACTTATTCAGAACAAACTTACTCCTTCTTAAAATGTTCTGTTCTAACAATCACAAGATGGCATAAAATATTCGAAGTCAGCGATTCTGAAGAAGCCTCTCCCGTTCTGAAGGGCAGAATTCTTCCTGTCAATTACAGCAGAGCAAAATAATATATAACGAAAAGGAACCAAGGGTAAGAAAGTTCTTCCTTGCTGGAGCTGCTGTTTGTGGAAATTCTCTTGCTGTTTGATAAAAAACCCTTTCTCTAAGTAAACAAATTTGCATGTCTATACTGCAAGCTATGCACAATAGCTAATGAATAACTCTTACAAGAGAAGTTTAACCCTTTACATGAACCCTTACTATTCCTAATAAGGTGGGAGTCAACTCAAATCTCTGTTGCTGTAACCTAGACTTTGTAAAATTTCTCAGTTTGGAGGCATCTGCAACACAAGGCTAATTTTAAATGGGGGGAAAAATATATTTAAAAAATCATGCTTTAGGTTGAAGTTTACAGCTGAAGTTAGTTTCCCATACAAAAATTTATACATACATTGTTCTATGACCCTAGCTACCATCCCTATAACGTGACTGCACATTCCTCTTTTCCACCCTGGATTTCCTGTGCCATCCAGCTAGCTCCTGTCCCCTTCCTCCTTCTTATTTCACCTCCAGACAGGAGCTGCCCATCTAGTCTTGTGTATGTATTTGAACTAAGAAGCACACTGTTCACGAGTATCATTTTATGTCTTATAGTCCAGCCTATTCTTTGTCTGAAGAGTTGGCCCTGGGAATGATTTTAGTTCTGGGCTAACAGAGAGTCCAGGGGCCATGTTTTCTGGGATTCCTCCAGTCTCAGTCAGACCATTAAGTCTGGTCTTTTTACTAGAATTTGAGTTCTGTACCCTACTTTTCTCCTGCACCATCAGGATCTCTCTGTTGTGTTTGCTATCAGGGCAGTCATTGGTGGTAGCCAGGTACCATCTTGTTCTCCTGGTCTCAGGCTGATGGAGTCTCTGGTTTATGTGGCCCCTTTTGTCTTTTGGGCTAATATTTTTCTTCTTTCTTGGTGTTCTTCATTCTCCTTTGCTCCAGGTGGGTTGGGACAAATTGATGCATCTTAGATGGTCACTTATAAGCTTTTAAGACTAAATAGGAAAAACATTTTAATAACTTTTTGGTGAAACTCAATATTACAGGGTGTTTTTCCATTTTCACACATTTCAGTATTCATGCTTAAAGTTTGGGATTGCCAAATCTAATTACCAAATCATTTTCTTGGAAAGCTATTTATCCATAATGAACAGATAAACAGTATTGATTAGCCCCATGAGATTGATAAGTTTTCATTACCACTTCTTGTGATTGAGGGCATACATGACTGAATCTTGTTCCACACTGTGTAATAGTAAGATTCAGTGCTTTAGACTGCATTGCTTGGCATTTAATATTTTCTTTGGCAAGCTGACATCTTGCCTTCATGAGATATGACCAGCCCAGGAAAACACTGCTGGCATTAGGCTCTGTTCTGCTGATGTTACATAAAAATACAGAATTTCAAATATGGCATTGCACCAGAAATATATACTATTTTTCTTAGACTGCACAAAGTAATGCAATAAAAAATCACATCTGGTGTTAGTTGTCGTCTTATTTATCAGATCACACCTTTACCACCATGAGATAAATTTTTCAGGCACTCTTCTTACATAGAATTCCATAGGTCAGTTGAATTAGAGAATTCAAGTAGTCCCTCCAGTATAGATTTATGTTCAAGAGTACGCAAGGACTAATTTTTTGACACTGAGAAAAGTGACAGCACTTTATAAACATTATAAAATGTATGTAAACACATACGAAACATTAAAAGAGTTGAAAGAATACCTTGCTGGTATCTTCAATATTAATAATGAAGCACATGTGTAACAGAAAAGAAAGTGGTTTAAACTTTTTTCTGAGTGCCGTTGTTGTGGTTGTTTGGTGCCTTCGAGTCGGTTCTGACTCATGTACAACCCTATGTACAACAGAGTGAAACACTGCCTGGTCTTGTGCCATCCTCATGACCTTTGTTATGCTTGAGCCCATTGTTGCATCCACTGTGTCAGTCCATCTCATTAAGGGCCTTCCTCTTTTTCAGTGACCCTCTCCTTGACCATGCATGACGTCCTTCTCCAGGGACTGGTCCCTTCTGATAACATGTCCAAAGTATGTGAGACAAAGCGTTGCCATCCTTGCTTCTAAGGAGCATCCTGGCTGTACTTCTTCCAAGACATATTTGTTAGTTCTTTCGGCAGTCCATGGAATATTCAATATTTTTCATCAACACCATAATTCAAATGCTAGTGTCTGTGAAAAAGCAGGTTTGACTAGGAGAAGGTGAAGAGGTGGCTGGAGATTTTAGAGGATGTTCTGCAAGGCGCTTTTGGCATTTTAAAGCAATTTGGAGTCAAAAGGCTCTGCATCTTTTCCATGTATAATTTAACTTTCAATATTAGTATATTACTTTTTCTTTTTTTATTGTGCTTTAAGTGAAAGTTTACAATTCAAGTCAGTTTCTCATACAAAAACTTACACACACACTGTTATGTGACCCTGTTGTTCTCCCTACAATGTGACAGCACACTCCTCTTCTCCACCCTGTGTTTCCCATGTTCATTCAATCAGCTCCTGACCCCCTATGCCTTCTCATCTAGCCTCTGGACAGAAGCTGGCCACATAGTCTCACGTGTCTACTTGAGCTAAGAAGCACACTCCTCACCAGTGTCATTTAATGTCTTATAGTCCAGTCTAATCTTTGTCTGAAGAGTTGGCTTTGGGAATGGTTTTAGTTCTGGGCTAACAGAAAGTCCTCTGGGGTCCCTCCAATCTCAGTCAGATCAAAGTCTGGTCTTTCTACTAGAATTTGAGTTCTGCATCCTGCTTTTCTCCTGCTCCATCAAGGATTTTCTGCTGTGTTCCCTGTCAGGGCAGTCATTGGTGGTAGCCAGGCACCAACTTGTTCTTCTGGTCTCAGGCTGATGGAGTCTCTGGTTTATGTGGTCCTTTCTTGGCTCATATTTTCCTTGTGTCTTTGGTGTTCTTCATTCTCCTTTGCTCCAGGTGGGTTGAGACCAATTGATGCATCTTAGATGGCTGTTTGCTAACATTTAAGACCCCAGACGCCACTCACCGAAGTGGGATACAGAACGTTTTCTTAATACACTTTGTTATGCCAGTTGACCTAGATGTCCCCTGAAACCATGGTCCCCAGACCCCTGCCCCTGCTACTTTGTCCCTTGAAGTATTTGGTTGTATTCAGGAAACTTCTTAGCTTTTGGTTTAGTCCAGTTGTACCACTCCCCCTGTATTGCATGTTGTCCTTCCCTTCACCTAAAATAATTCTTGTCTACTATCTAATTAGTGAATACCCTTCTCCCTCCCTCCCCACCCTCGTAACCATCAAAGAATGTTTCTTCTGTGTTTAAACTTTTTCTTGATTTCTTATAATAGTGGTCTCATGCAATATTTGTCCTTTTGTGACTAATTTCACTTAGCATAATGCCTCCCAGATTCATCCGTGTTAAGAAATGTTTCATGGATTCATTGTTGTTCTTTATTGCTTTGTAGTATTATGTGAATATACCATAATTTGTTTTTCCATTCATCCATTGATGAGCACCTTGGTTGTTTCCATCTTTTTGCTATTGTGATCGGTGCTGCAGTGAACATGGTTGTGTATATATCTATTTGTGTGAGGGCTCTTATTTACCTAGGATATATTACTTCAAGAAGTGGGATTGCTAGATCATATGGTAGTTCTATTTCTAGCTTTTAAAGGACACACCAAATCAATTTCCAAAGTGGTTGTACCATTTTACATTTCCACTAGCAGTGTATAAGTGTTCCAGTTTCTCCACAACCTCTCCAATATTCATTATTTTCTGTTTTTTTTGGATTAATGCTAGCTTTGTAGGGGTGACAAGGCATCTCATTGTAGTTTTGATTTGCATTTCTCTAACAGCTAATGATCGTGAGCGTTTCCTCATATATCTGTTAGCCACCTGAATATCTTCTTTGGTGAAGTGCCTGTTCATATCCTTTGCCCATTTTTTAATTGGGTTATTTGTCTTTTTGTTGTTGAAGTTTTGCAGTATCTTGTAGATTTTAGATGTTAGATGCTGATCGGATTTGTTGTAGCCAGAATTTTTTTCCCAGTCTGTAGGTTGTCTTTTGGTGAAGTCCGTAGATGAGCATAAATGTTTGATTTTTATGAGCTCCCAGTTTTCTAGTTTCTTTTCTGGTGTTTATGCATTTTTAGTAATGTTTTATATACTGTTTATGCCATGTATTAGGGCTCCTAGCATTTTCCCTATTTTTTCTTCCACAATATTTATCATTTTAGATTTTTTATTTAGGTCTTTGATCCATTTTGAGTTAGTTTTTGTGCATTGTGTGAGGTATGGGTCTTGTTTCATTTTTTTGCATATGGATATCCGGTTATGCCAGCATCAGTTGTTAAAGAGACTGTCTTTTCTCCAATTAATGGACTGTGGGCCTCTATCAAATATCAGCAGCACATAAGTAGATGAACTTATGTCTGGATTCTCAATTCTGTTCCATTGGTCTATGTATCTGTTGTTGTACTAGTACCAGGCTGTTTTGACTACTGTGGAGGTATAATAGGTTCTAAAATCAGGTAATGTGAGGCCTCCCACTTTGTTCTTCTTTTTCAGTAATGCTTTATTTATCCAGGGCCTCTTTCCTTTACATATGAAGTTGCTGATTTGTTTCTCCATCCCATTAAAAAATGCCTTTGGAATTTGGATCGGGATTGTTGTATCTATAGATTGCTTTGGGTAGAACAAACATGTTCACAATATTGAGTCTTCCTATCCATGAGCAAGGTATGATTTTACACTTATTTAGGTCTCTTGGTTTCATGCTGTAGTATCTTACAGTTTTTTTTGTATAGGTGTTTTACGTCTTTGGTTAGATTTATTACTAAGTATTTTATCTTCTTGGGGGCTACTGTAAATGGTATTGATTTGGTTCTTTCCTTCTAGAAGTTCTTTGTTGGTGTAGCGGAACCCAACTGATTTTCATATGTTTATCTTGTGTTCTGATACTTTGCTGAGCTCTTGTATTAGGTCCAGCAGTTTTCTTGTGGATTCTTTAGTGTTTTCTATGTATAAGATCATATCATCTGAAGATAGAGGTACTTTTACTTTTTCCTTACTGATTCGAATGCCCTTTATTTCTTTTTCTAGCCTAATTTCTCTGGCTAGAACCTCCAGCATAATGTTGAATAAGTGTGGTGATAAAGGGTATCTTTGTCTGGTTCCCATTCTCAAGGAGAATGCTTTCAGACTCTCTCCTAGGATGGTGTTGGCTGTTGGCTGGCTTTGTATGAATGTCCTTTATTGTGTTGAGGAATTTCCCTTCTATTCCTATTTTGCTGAGAGTTTTTTTTTTATCATGAATGGGTGTTGGACTTTGTCAAATGCCTTTTCTGCATCAGTTGATAAGATCATGTGGTTCTTTTGTTTTATTTATGTGATTGACTACATAGATTGTTTTTCTAATGTTAAACTATCCCTGCATACCTCGTCCTCTCCTGTTTTTCTTTTTTAGTTTGGTGAATAGTTTATTCATTTTGTTGATCTTTTCAAAGAACAGTGTTTGGACTTGTTAACTCTTTCAATTGTTTTTCTGTTCTCTATTTCATATAATTCTGCTCGAATTTTTATTTTTTGCTTTCTTCTGGTGCCGAGGGCTTCTTTTGATGCTCTCTTTCTATTTGTTCGAGTTGTAGGGATAATTCTTTGATTTTGGCCTTTCTTCTTTTTGAATGTGTGCGTTTATTGCTATAAATTGACCTCCGAGCACTGGTTTTGCTATGTCACAAAGGCTCTGGCAGGAAGTGTTTTCATTCTTGAGTATGAATTTCTTTATTGTGTCCTTAATTTCTTCTATAACCCAGTAGTTTTTGAGCAAGGTGTTATTCAGTTTCCATGTGTTTGACTTTTTTTCCTTTCTTTTTCTGTTATTGATTACTACTTTTATGGTTTTATGGTCAGAAAAGATGCTTTGTAATATTTCAATGTTTTGGATTCTGATAAGGCTTGCTTTATAGCCTAATATGTGATCTATTCTGGGGTTTGTTCCATGTGCATTGGAAAAGAAAGCATACTTGTCTGCTGTTGGGTGGAATGTTCTGTATATGTCTGTGAGGTCAAGTTGGTTGATTGTGGTATTTAGATCTTCCATGTCTTTGTAGAGCTTTTTGCTGGATGTTCTGTCCTTCACTGAAAGTGGTGTGTTGAAGTATCCTACTGTTATTGTGGAGCTGTCTATCTCATTTTTCAGTGCTGGTAATTTGTTTTATGTGCTTTGAAGCCCTGTCATTGGGTGTGTAAATATTTATTACATTTTTGTTCTCCTGGTATATTGACCCTTTAATCATTATATAGTGTCCTTCCTTATCCTTTGTGGTGAATTTAAATTTAAAGTCTATTTTGTCAGAAATTAATATTGCCATTCCTGCTTTTTTTTAATGGTAATTTGCTTGATATATTTTTTTTCCGTCCTTTGAGTTTTAGTTTGTGTCTTTAAGTCTAAGGTGTGTCTTGTAGGCAGCATTTATGGCTCATGGTTTTTTATCCATTCTGCTACTCTCTATCTCTTTATTGGTATGTTTAGCCCTTTTACATTCAGTGTAATTATTGATAGGTATGAGTTTAATGCGGTCATTTTGATGTCTTTTTTGTGTTCTGACAGTTTCTTTTTTCCACTTAATTTTCTGTGCTGAGTCGTTTTTCTTTATATATTTTTTTGTCTTTTTCATTGTTGTTGCTTGTGTATTTGCTGAGTCTGTATATTATTCTTGTTTTTTATTTTGGTGCGTAGTATTTTTTTTTTTTTTTATTGTTAGCTTCCTTTGTGGTTACCTTAATATCTACACCTATTTTTCTAAGTTTAAACTAATCTTTTATTTCTTTATATCTCCTTGACCTCCTCTGCATATGAAAGATCTATGACTACATCCATCTTTTAGTCCCTCTTTTTTGTTTTATTGTTGTCATCTTTTACATAATGATATCTCTGTTTCCCTGTTTTGAGCATTTTAGCTTTCATTTATTTTTGTGATTTCCATGTATGGGTTGATATCTGGTTGATCTGTCCTGTGTTCTAGTCTTGGGTAGTTATCTGATGTTATTAATTTTCTGGCTGGAGGGCTCCGTTAAGTATTTCTTGTAATTTTGGTTGGTTCTTGCAAATTCCCTAAATTTTGTTTATATGGAAATGTCTTCATTTTGCCTTCATGTTTGAGAGACAGTTTTGCTGGATATATAATCCTTGGTTGGCAATTTTTTTTTTCCTTCAAGGCTTTATATATGTCATCCCATTGCCTTCTTGCCTGCATGGTTTCTGCTGAGTAGTCTGAGCTTAGTTCTTATGACTCTCCTTTGTAGGTGACTTTTCATTTATCCCTAGCTGCTCTTAAAATTCTCTCTTTATCTTTGGTTTTGATGATAATATGTCTTGATGACTTTCTTTTGGATTCTACCTTGTGTGGGGTTTGATGAGCATCCTGGATAGATATCTTCTCATTTTTCACAATATCAGGGAAGTTTTCTCCCAATAAAACTTCAACAATTCTCTGTATTTTGTATTATACCCCCCATTCTGGTACTCCATTCACTCATAGGTTATTCCTCTTGATAAAGTCCCACATAATTCTTAGGGTTTCTTTATTTTTAAAAATTCTTTTATCTGATTTTGCCTCAAATATGTTGGTGTCAAGTGCTTTATCTTCAGTCTCACTAATTCTGAATTCCATTTCCTCAGTTCTGTTCCTATGACTTTCTACTGAGTTGTCTAAATCTGAAATTTTATTGTTAATCTTCTGGATTTCTGTTTGCTGTCTCTCTATGGCTCCTAGCAGTTTGTTAAATTTGCCCTTATGCCCTTGTGTAACCTTCTTAAATTCCTCTACTGCTTTGTCTTTGTGTTCCTTGGCTTGTTCTGCATTATGCCCGATCTCCTCCCTGATCCCTTGAAGAGTTCTATGTATTAATCTTTTGTGTTCTACCCCTGGTAATTTCAGGAAATTATCTTCTTCTGGAAGATTTCTTGATTCTTTGTTTTGGAAGCTTGCTGAAGCCATCATGGTCTGCTTCTTTAAGTGATTCGATATTGACTATTTTCTTCAAGCCACCAGTAAGTTATTGTGTTTATTTATTTTATGCTTGCTTACTGTGTCCTAGCTTCTTGTTTTGTTGTGTTTTGATATGCCCAGATAGGCTGCTTGAGTGAGCTGTTTTGATTATTGGTGCCTTTGAAGCACTAATGTCCTGTCACCAGGTGATTAGAGCTGTTACTAGGTATATGAGCCCAGGAGTCCATTTACTTTTCTTGTATGGATTCAGCTCAGGCATCCAGGTAGTTGGTTACCAGGTGTGCAGTGCAGGTTCTCATCTACAGTCTTAGCTGAGTAGGGGTAATTGGTTTAGGCACAGGTACCTGGCTGCAGTAGGGGGTCATGTGCTAAGTGAGGCAGGGGGCTAACAACTGCCCTGAATGTTTATGAGGAAAGTGTGTCTGTGTTCCCTACTCTGTGTAGGTGGGTAGGTTTTGCAGCCAGACTATGGACACCCAGTAATGTTGGCTGTAAGGACTGGGAGGTACAAGTTATCTCTGGACCCCTGTTGAGGGCGGCTAGGTGGTGTGGGTGGAGCCACCAGTCCTCAGGGCCCTGATATGGCTAGGTGATGACTCTGCTTAATAGGGAGAGTGCTGTCAAACTCCATGAACCTGCCTGTCCACCATCTAGCTAAAAAAGTTGAAGTTAGACTTCAGGTATATACTCTGTTGTACTGTGCTAATGAGGGCCTATGCTGTTGAAATGGGCTCACACAGGTCTATGCAGTAGCGAAAGGCGTTCAAAGTCTGTGGACCCCTTATTCCTATGCCTAGGCAATGACACTGTTTCTGCCCTGAGTTCCCAGCTTAGGGGAGCCAGCAGATTATTTTTCCCTGTTTGCTAATCCAAGGCCAGGGGAGTGGCTCACAGCATGTGACAGGTCCTAATTCTGGCCCAGGGAAAGTGGCTATCACTGAAGCCAACTTGGGACCTGTGCAGAGTAGGGAGGGGTCAGGTAAATGGGAGAGAGTTTTTTCCCAAGGGGTGTTTTTTGATCCACGTGGTAAATTAGATGCATGTACTTATCTTTTGCTGATTTAGCACTGCTTTTCACTGATTCTGCAGGTGTGAATGAACTCTCCGCTGCTTGGTCTCTCCCAATGTGGAAAACCCATTCTTCTGAATGCCACTGCTTGCCTCACTGCCTTTGCACTGGCGGATCCAGCCTGTCGGGTGCTGGTTCCCTCTGAGTCAGTTCTAGCAACTCCTTGCTGCTTCTGAGCTGCTCTCCCTCCCCATGCTGCTAAGTACGATTCTTCAACTTTGCCTTGGATTTTCAGGGCTCCTAGATTGTCATGTATAATAGATTCACTTGTTTTTTTGGGTCTTTGTTGTAAGAAGGACCTCAGGAAGTATCTGAATACTCTGGCTTCTTGGCCTCGGCTCTTCCTTTTTCATGATAAAGGTACATCACTAACACTTTTTCCCATGCATATGAACCGTAACTAGATTAAAAAAGTTTTGTGTGTGTGTGTGTAAGAAGGGGAGTTCATAAATGGACAAATTCTTAATCCTTTAATTCAGAAACCAACAACATTTTCTAAACCTACAAAGCAAAATTCTCTATTTAATTTTGGATTAATTCTATTTTAAATTCATGAACTCTTTTCTCTCATTAGATTTTTTCCCTCTTGCTCTCATTGTGTTTCTCTTTGTCTTGTAGCCTACTTTCCTGTCCTTCTGTTCCCTCCCCTATATCTGTTCACTAGAGCCACTTTAATTCTTTTATCCTTTCTTCTTCTGGATGCTTTGACATTTCTGTGAAATATAAATATATTTGTATTTCTAGGTTTACCATCTTAGACATTTTGTAGGACTCCTTGATATGATAGCCAAGGATTTGGCTTTCTTATACAAAGTCCCCAGTTACATTCTTTTTCTCTGCCCAGTAGCTACGTCACTACAGGATTTTTAGTTCTCTACTTGCACTTTTAATTTTTTTTTTCTTTTTGGTAAACATAAATGATATCTTTTGAATTCCTGTTTTGTACCACTTAAACTCTTCTCTTCAGTCCCCTTCTCCACTTTCATCTTTTAATTTCTGTTATCTGTTCTTTTACATTGTCAATGATGATAACTGGCAAAAGTTGATAATTGTTGCCGATATACATCCCCTCCTTCTTCCTTAAGTAATGTTGTTGTTGTTAGGTGCAATGAAGTTGATTTTTGACTCATAGTGACTGCATGTGACAAAGTAGAACTGTCCCATAGGGTTGTCTAGACTGTAATCTTTATGGCTCCTTAAGTAATAGCTGGAAACGTGGTTGCACACAATAGAAGCTACATTTCCTAGTGTCCCTAGGGCTAGGTGTGGCCTGTGGTTAACCAATTGGATGTAGGCAAAAGTGTTGAGTGTGACTTTCAGAAATGTTCTTGAAGAGGGAAGCCACATTTGTCTTCACATCTTCCTACTTCCTGATATCTGGAATGTAGATTTTATGGCTAGAGCTTGAGAGCCATTTTGGGTCCTGAAACAGAAGGCTTATGTTGACGGAAGGAGCCTGGGTCCCCATGATGGGTGACCTTATCATACCAGCTCCAGACTGCTTATTTACAGACTGTGTTCACATGAAAGGGAAATAAATTTCTATTGTGGTTTAAACCACTGTTATTTTGGGTTTTTCTCACAGCTGAATCTGATCCCGTTTATACAATGATGGTTATGTATTTTTTCTATAACCAAAATTAGATATTCTATGATTAGTTTATAGATTGATTCAAGAGGTTGAAGTTTACATAGTTATATATGAGTAAATATCGTTCATTATAAAGTCAAGAAGTTCTGTTTTTGTGTGTGTGTGTGTATGTCTGTAAAATTAGCCTATTATTTTTTTACCTCAATTTCACCCCCACCACTGCAACTTTTCCCAAATATTAAGTTTTGTATAGTTTCCCTTTCTTTCCTGTCCTCTGGAGATGTCCCTTCCAGAAACCTGTGTCTTTTTGTTCCAGTTTTGGACTCGATGGCTTCTAGACCTGAGGAACTGAGGAACTGAGGAACTGAGACTTCCAGGAGAAGTATATTAAAAGGCCAGGTATGATAATGATGCCTTCCATTCTCCATCTAATAGGTTGGTTACAGGGAAGAAGTTGGTGAATGGGAATCCTTTGTGTATCTGTATAATGCTTTTATGGATAAATTACCCTATTACTTTCCTTTGAACATTATCCACCGTTACTGTTTTTCAGATAAATTCTTCTTTCTAGCACAATGCCAGGCCCATGTCATTTATTAGATTTTCATTTTGGAATTTTTCTACTTTAGATTCATAAATTCCTGTTTCTCTTTGTAGGTTTTCTCTTTGAATCACTATTTCTGAGTAGAAATACAATGTAGTGCTCAAGTGCATGGTCTAAAGAGTTAGATAGCCTGGATGTTATCTCAGCTCTATCACTGAGTGGCTGCATAATTTTTAAGCAAGTTACTTACTCACACTCTAACCTCAGTTTTTTCATATGTAAAATGGGGATAATAAAAGCACCTACTTTTTAGGTTTCTTGTAGACTTCAATGAATTAATCCATGTTTAGTACTTAGTACAATGCCTGGCACATAGAAAACCCTAAATAAATATTATTTATAACTAATACTATTAGTAGTAGCATTAGACAGTGAATTGCCCAGGGTTACATGTACAAGAGCCTCAGTTCAAACCCAAATAACTCTAGAGCCTGAGCTTTTAACAACCATGCTATATCGTTCCATGTAGAATGTATGTTTCAAACGATTCTGTTGATAAACCAGCTGCCATCTCTAACAGTGGCTTGTAGTCAAATATGGGTATGATGTGTGAGAGGTGGGGGCTGGATGTGAGATAGGGAGCAGAATACCCTGATCACTGCAAAGACTTTTCAAAGCACATATGCCTGGGACCCCTTCTGAAAAATTTTGGTAAGCTGTTGTTGAGGGAGAACTGTGGCAGGGAAGTATATTTTGAATGAGCTCCCCTGGTGATTCTGATGTCCCCTTAGGTTTAGAAAACCAAATTGGAAGTAGTTGTTACATTTTGCTAAAGTTGAAAGAACTCACTAACAGAAGTCCTAGGAAGTCATCCAAGAAGAAAGTCAAATGAAAAGAAAGAAAAATATCCTTAGACTCAGTATGCCCTATAGAAACATTTGTCACAATACATTATTTTTTTATATTTTCACTGTTATGACTCATGTTTCTACATGCAAAACACACTCTAGCAGCTGCAGCAGTCTTTTTAAAAAATTCATCTAGTTCCTATTCAGCTAATTTCTCCTTTTGTTTAGAGCTTTAGTTAACGTTTATAGTACCAAATCTATATACAATCCTCACAATGCTATCTGCCATTAATTAAGTTCCGATTTATAATTCAACAACAACAAAAAGATTATTAAGGCTTTTCCGTCACTGCATCTTCACATAGCTGGCTTTCCTGTGTGTGTGTCTGTGTCTCTTCAAGTACTTCACATTTATGAATTTATTTAACCCTTGCAACAACCCTATGAAAGAGGTACAATTATATGCCCAGTTTTGCAGACTTGGAAATGGAGTCACGGAGACAAGCCTGAGTTTACATTTAAGTAAATGAGGGGTCTGGGATTTGAAATCAGATGTGTCTGGCTCCAGAATCTTGAGAGTAACCATACTGGCTCTCCTTGAGATGAGAAAATTATGGAAAAAGAAGTCTGTGACAAATACCTAAAAGATATCTAGTGATGAGCATAAAATAAATATTCTGTGATTTTTTAAAAATATGCTTTGTCTGAGGGTTATAACTATCTAAATTTCAGTTCATTAAGTTACCTTTTTCCTATAGGACATCACTGCCATCTACCTAGAAACATGATCATGTCATCCTGAGGCATCTCTTTCTCCCTGCCCTTTCTTTCCTCCACAGACTACAAGGCTGTGCAGTAATCTTTACATACATACAGATCTTTGTGTTCTCTTAGACTAACCCAAACCAAACCCATTGTTATTGAGTCAATTCTGACTCATAGCGACCCCATAAGACAGAGTAGAATTTGCCTGGTAGGGTTTCCAAGGAGCAATTGGTGGGTTGGGACTATCAACCTTTTGGTTAGCAGCTATAGCTCTTAACCACTATGCCACCAGGGCTCCATAGGCTGACTCAAAAAAAAAAACCAAAAAACAAACAAACCCAGTGCCATCAGCGGTTCTCAAATTTTAGCTTGCGTCGGAATCACCTAGTGGGCTTGTTAAAACTTAACACCCATAGTTTCTGATTTAGTGGTACCATCTTGGGTGGAATTCAAGATTTTCCATTTCTGACAAGTTTCCAGGTAATACTAAATCAGCCCAGGACTGCACCTTGAGAGCCATTGACCTAAACCCAAGAGGTGAGAAGATAAAATAACACATTAATATGTAATTTCTAAGGATAGTAACAGTTTCGTAAGCATGTAAAAATATTTATAGATCTGCATATTTTTGAGCCTATCCATGAGGCAATTTTTCTGGATGTGATTTGGCTAAATTTTGGCCTTAATTGCCCATCTCCCTCCCCTTCCCTAAATTGTCAGTTTTGGTAACACTATGGTTCCATTCCTGCTTTGTCCATCCCCTGCCCTGGTCCCTCTACCCCTAAATAGATGAGTTTGTGTATTGGCTCGATGGGCATGGAGCCACATTTCTTGGCTTCACCCAGCTATTAGCACTCAGAGCCTAGAGATCTGGGAAGATGCTACCTGGTTGAAATCTGGCTCTTGATGAGAACTGATGAGATGATGTAACGTTTAAAATGGCTGTTTCCACACACAAACTTAGCTCCTCCCTGACACTCCATTACTGTGATAAGAAAGGAATTAGAGAAAGTGTAAGTCACAACAACAAAGGGAATGGAAGAGGAGGAGCAATTAATGATAATTGAATTAAGTGAAATCAGGTTGTTAGTAGTCTGGTGAGCAAGTTGAGGAAGTCCTACTCAGAAAATAGGTGGAAGGGGTTGCAGTCCAGGAGGGAAATTGTCTGTTCCAACCTGAGAGGCCTGAGACCTAGAAATACCAAGTTCAACAGAGTGTGGGATTATGATATGAGGCTTAAAACAAGAAGAATTTTTGGCTTAAAGGTGGATTCCAGGAGTGGCTTCAGTTCTGAGTAAGCAGGGTATCTGGGGGCCATTGTCATGGGGATTCCTCCAGTCTCTGTTAGACCAGTAATTGCGGTCTTTTTTTGTGAATTCGAATTTTGTTCTCCAGTTTTCTCCTGCTCTGTCCAGGCCACTCTATTGTGATCCCTGTCAGAGTGATTGGTGGTGGTTGCCGGGCACCATCTAGTTCTTCTTGGCTTAGGCTGGTGGATGGAGGCTGTGGTTCATGTAGCCCATTAGTCTGTTTTCCTTGTGTCTTTGATTTTCTTCATTCTCCTTTGCTCCAAAGGGATGGGACCAATAGATATATCTTAGATGGCTGCTCACAATCTTTTAAGACCCCAGATGCTACTCACCAAAGTAGGATGTAGAACATTTTCTTTATAAACTACGTTATGTCAGTTGACCTAGATGTCCCCCAAGACCATGGTCACCAGTTCTCAGCCCCAGTAGCTCGGTCTCTTAAGCTGATTGGATGTGTCTACAAGGCTTCTATGACTTACCTTTGGTCCAGTTGTGCTACCTTCCCCTATATTGGGTGTTGTCCTTCCCTTCACCAAAGTTTTTACTTGTCTACTTTTTAAGTCATTTCTGTTTCCCATCCCTCCCCTCTCTCGTAACCATCAAAGATTGTTATTTCCTGTGTTAAACTTTTCTTGGGTTTTTATAATAGTGGTCTCATACAATATTTGTCTTCTTGTGATTGACTTATTTCACTTAGCAGACTGCCTTCCAGATTCATCCATTTTGGGAGATGTTTTGAGGATTCATCATTGTTCTTTATCATTACATAGTATACCGTAGTGCATACGTACCATACTTTGTTCATCTGTTTTTGAGTGCTTAAGGTGTTTCCATCTTTTTGTTATTGTGAATAATGCTGCAGTGAACATGGATATGTGTATATCTATTTGTGCGACAGCTCTTAGTTCCCTAGGATATATTCCTAAGAGTGGGATTGCTGAATTATATGGTATTTCTATTTCTAGCTTTCTAAGGAGGCGCCATATGCTCTTCCATAGTGGTTGTATCATTTTACATTCCACCAGCAGTGTATAAGAGTTCTAATGTCCCTGCAACCTCTCCAAGATTTGTTATTTTTCTGTTTTTTTTTTTTTTTTGATTCATGCCAATAATGTTGGGGTGAGATAGTATCTCATTGTAGTTTTGATTTAAAACAAAATTTTTTTTTTTTTTTTTAATGGCTAATGATCATGAGCATTTTCTCAGTTAGCCCCCTGAATGTCTTCTTTGATGGCATGTCTGTTCACATCCTTTACCCATTTTTGAACTGAGTTTTTTGTCTTTTTGTTCTATATATGTCCATGAGGCTTAGATGGTTGATTTTGGCCTTTTGCTCTTCTGTATCTTTGTTGGGCTTCGTTCTAGATGTTCTGTCCTTTACCAAGAGTGGTATGTTGAAGTCTCCTGTTATTATTGTAGAACTGTCTATTTCTCTTTTCAGTGCTGTTAGACTTTGTTTTGTGTATTTTGGAGCCCTGTTTTTGGATGTGTAGGTATTTATTAAGGTTATGGTTTCTTGGTGGTTTGTCTCTTTAATCATTATATAATGTTCTTCCTTGTCTTTTATGGTTGATTTTGTTTTAAAGTCTATTTACCTGAAATTAGTATTGCCACTCTTAACTTTTTTGGTTATTGTTTGCTTGATAAATTTTTTTCTGTCCTTTGATTTTTTATTATATTTATGTCATTGCATCTAAATTGTGTCTCTTGTAGACAGCATATTGATGGGTTGTGCTTTTTTTATCCCTTCTGCCACTCCTCTGTCTCTTGGCAGGTGTGTTTACAGTCAGTGTGATTATTGATAGGTGTGAGTTTATCACTGTCATATTATTGTGCTTTTTTTTTGTGGTGCTGATGTTTTCTTTGTTATTCTTTACTTTTCTGTGCTGAGTTCCTTTTGTTTGTGGATTTTCTTTTCTTTTCTTTCGTTATGATAGATTTTGTGTTTATTGAGGCTTTACTTTTTTTCCTTTTTTATTCTGATGAGTGGGTTTGTTAACTCTCTTTGTGGATACCTTAAAATTTACCCTTATCTTCCTATCTTTGAACAATTCTTTTATTGCTTGATATCACTTTGACTTCGTCTCCATTTGAAATTTTTATACCTACACCGTTTATTTCCTCCTTTTATTGTTTTGTTGTTGTTGTCATTTACAGATTGATGCCTCTATTTCTCTGTTTTAAGTCTTTTAGCTTTGTTTTATTATTGAAAGTTCTTTACCTAGATTGGTATCTGGCTGATGCTATCCTGCTTCCTAGACTCTGGTTGTTGTCTGATGTTGTTGGTTCCTTAACTGAAGGATTCCCTTTAATATTTCTTATAAGTTTGGTTTTTATGCATTCCCTTAATTTCTGTTTATCTGCAAATGTCCTAATTTTGCCATTGTATTTGAGGGGGTTTTGCAGGATATATTATTCTTGGTTGGTAGTTTTTTTCTTTCAAGGTTTTATATATATGCCATCCCATTGTCTTTTTGCCTGCACAGTTTCTGCTGAGTAATCAGAGCTTAGTCTTATTGTTTCCCCTTTGTAAGTGTCTTTTTGTTTTTCCTGAGCTGCTCTCGGGATTCTTTCTTTGTCTTTGGTTTTGGTAAGTGTGATTATGATATGTCTTGGTGATTTTCTTTTGAGTCTTGATCCATTCTTATATAATGATGGGCATTCAGGGATTACTAGGAATATTTGGGAAACTGGAAAGGTGAGAGAGAAAAGCAGATTAAGTAGCAAAATGTTTTGGAGGAAACAGAGTAGGGCACAGGAGAAAACACACACATACATACACACACACACAGTGTAATTAATATTTTGGAAAGCATGGATTTAGAAAAATAATGCTGCCATTAAACAAGAACTGGATGTTGGATTAAAAAAATCAAAATGATATGAAAAAAACTCTTGAAAACTAAAACAAAACAAAAATGTGCATTTAGAAACAATTAGCATATGAAGGGGTAGATATCTCCTTGAAAATGGAACAAAAGGTACAGAAACTATGAGAGAGAAGAGACAGGTGCTCTGTGATAGAGACTAATAGTATTCTCCCATGTCTGTGAGGTCCTCTCCTCCCTTGGCTTACTGCTCTACTACATTTTTCAGTCTTCACTGCAGTTCTGACTTTAGGACTGAACTCTCACATCTCCTTTGAGATTCTCTATGTTCTCTTGCATAATAGCTGGTTGAAGAGAATCCAGTAAAAGGACTCCTAAGCTCTAGAGGACATGCTGCCACTAGATAAATGAAGTGAAATCCCTGAGTCCCATTTGGAGTAAACCTTTTCTGTCCCATCCACCACTAGCCATCCGCCCTCTCCAACTCACATTAGACTGTGACCTCATTGAAAAATAAACCCTTGTTTTATTATATTACTAATATTTGGGGGCTGTTTGTTACAGCAGTTAGCCTATACTGCTAATACAACTGCCGACTAATAAGAGTTCCACAAAGAGAGTACAGACAAAGGGAAAGGGAAAAAGGAAGAAAATTATCACAGAAATAATAGGATAGAATTTCCTAGAGTTGAAAAACATAGTCTTTATATTGGCAGCCCACTGGGAGATCAATACATAAATGAAAAAATATAGCTAATGCCCAGAAATATCAGTGTATATTTTGGAGCTCCAAGGGTGAAGAAAATATCAGAAATGCTTTGAAAAAACAAAAACAAGACAGGTCACCCACAAGAGAATGAGAATCAGACTGATTTTGGACTTCTTATCAGCAATAACGGATATTAGAAGACAAATGGAGCAATGTCTTCAAAGTTCTGATGGAAAATAATTTCTAATCCAGAATCTTATATCCAGATTAGGGGAGTCCTGGTGGCACAATGGTTAAGTGCTCAGTTGTTAACGTAGAGGCCAGCGGTTCGTACCCACCGACGGCTCCAAGGGAGAAAAGTCCTGGTAATCTGCTCCTGTTAAGATTACCATTTAGGAAACCCTATGAGTTAGAATCAACTTGACAGCACATAACATACCCAGATTAAATGTCAATAAAATATGATGGCAGAATGAAGACACTGTCAAACATGTAAGAACTCGGAATGTTTTACATCCCACACATCATTGCTTATGGAAGAAGTTATTTAAAGATACATTCATCAGATGAAAGGTGTAATCCAAGCAAGAAGAAAACATAGAAGTGGGAGAATGGAAGAGCACGAGTAGAGGTCTAGGTAGGGTCAAAGTTTAGCTGGTAGTGTCTAGATGTTCAAGTACCAATTCTATGGTGCATGAACAAAACCCTCAGTTCCACTCATCTAGGGTTGCTGAATTATCAAATAAGAATATATCCCATGATACATTTGGGAAATACTTATACTAAAAAATTATTCATCTGTAATTCACATTTAGCTGTGTGTCCTGCATTTTATCTGTCAATCCTACATTAGTCTGAAGGCACTAGTTTTTGTGTTTCTTAGCTTCTTGCAGTGTCTGGTACATAAGAGGTGCTCATTAAGTAATCAATGAAGTTTCATACAGAAAGCTTCTACACTATAGGAATGATGAAGACATAAGAAAAAAAGGAATCTCAATTAAAAAACTGTAAGGGCTTAGTTAAGAAACTCTTGAGGGCCTCAGAGTTTCTAACTATTTTACTGCTTCTGCATAATTTCAGACAAAGCGTGCTTTGAAAGACACATTGCATAATGTTCACATTTGTTTATTCATGTATCTTTACTTCATCAGCAAATTCACATGTCCTCAATCCATAGCATATTGTATTCATTATTTGCTTTAAACCTAATATTTATGTGTTATAACTTTGCAACATTGACTATTATTTTTGGAATTTCAGTTGAAAATAAACTTTCTTGTATTGATATTGTTTTGCTTAAAGATATTTTGAAAGCATTCTATACTTTAGTACATGGATTCTGATATTCTGCATAAAATTCTGTTTTACTGAAAAAAATCATGGAAGCAAAATCTATTGATCAGTGGGGGCTAGTTTTGGTGGATTATATGAAATAATTATAAACCAGCTCTACGTTGTAAAGTTATATATTACAACAGAAACCTTATTGTGTTTATTTTTTAGAAATATGTTTCTTGGCTTTTTTTTCTTGTTCTGGAAGACACAGTAAAGTGATAAATTAAAATTCACAGCTTATCGGAGTGACAGAATTTTATAAATAGAAGGATTTAAAACAAACATTTGTATTTCTAAAAACATAAAAGCTTCTTCATGAATTTTCCACAGTTTGTTTTTTCTTTGGGAAAAAGCCCACATTTTATCTGCATTTGATTGACTGCAAGACAGAAGTTGAGTTGGTCTAATTTAAAGTGACTTGCTCTTATCATACAATGTCATCTCTTATTTTCAGCAGAAAGAGAAGAAATTGAGTGAGAAAATTGAAAAATCATTTTAATTTTCCCCAAAGAAATTGTAACATGAGCTGGAACATATTGGTAATTTGTGAGGTAAAGTCAGCTTTGGGGTCTAGTCATTTTCAATGTAAGTTTTGCAACTGAGGTCTTCTAAACCAAGAAAAGCTTTCTTTTGGTGATGGGGGTGGGGGGAACAAAACTCTGATCAGACCTCCTCAAACTCTCTGTTTAATTTGTAACTGGTGTGTTGAACGAGCATGACTCATGAGCTATAATAAAAATGCACCTTTGCGTTTGCCCCCTAATGCTCCTTTAAAATTTATTTAGCAGAATACTCTTTCCCTCCTTCTCAAAGAGCGGGGGCTGATTCCATTACTTTTTTGCTCACGTAGGTAGCAGACTGTACTAGAGTCAGTTTTTCTTGTTTTGAAAATGCAGTAAGACCAGTCTCATTCAAATGTTGCAATGCCCACTTCCCACCAATGAGCAAAACATTCACGTTAAATCTCTTCATCCTCAGGCAGAGCCCATGACATTGGCATGGGAAGGGGGCCTTGTCCTTCCTGCCCTCTTCTCCTCCTCTCTCAGCTTGCTGACTATGGTTTGACCTTCTAGAGTTAAGCCCTGGGGGAGACAGAATTGAGGGATAGAGTTACAGTCTTAAGTTCTGAGTGCAATCAGAGTTGGCTAATATGAAAGGTTGGAGGTTCAAGTCCTACTATAGGAGCCTTAGAAGAAAGGTCTGGTGGTCTAGGTGGTCTACTTCTGGAAAATCAGTTATTGAAAACCCCATGGAGCATAGTTTTACTCTGATACACATGGTGGCACCCATGAGTCAGAATGAACTCCATGGCAACTGGTACTTACTGACAGTGCAAAATAAAAACAAGGTATCTCTTGTTTAGAAAGCAGAAAAAAGTGTCTTTAAAGATACTGAAATATGAAGCTTTTTCCTTTCCTCCAGTCTCTCTCAACCTTGTTGTGGAATTTTTGTTATTTAATGCCATTCTAGTTTATTTCTTGATACCTGCTCAGTCTATTAACCCTCTCTACCTTGGGCTCCTAGTGTGTAAAGGAGGACTGAAAAGAAAAGGAACTATGAGTTGCTCTTTCTCTTTCCTTCTATGTCTTCATTTTTAGTGTAATTGGCTACCTAACTCAGAGAAATAAAATGAGTAAGAAAGAATGTGATAGGGCCCCTTGGTCACTGTGTTTGTTAGATGCCATTACTCTCTTTTTGCATTTGGAGCAAGTTCTGATTCACGTGTTGGCTGTGAGCAGCTTCAACTTAGTTGTAGACATAACACGCTTACGTAGTCCTCACTTTAAGTCTTGCTGAACCCCCACATAGTGGGTCACTGGAATTCTGTGCTCATGGAGTATCACAAATGCTAAGTGCAAAAGGGGCAGCAAGGAACAGTGGACACACATTGTCCCATTGGACTTAAGAAACACACGTTGAAAGGTGCAGTTATTCAGAATTTGAATACGCAGAGCATTAAACCAAGTGCAGGGGCCTTCTGAGCACAAAGTCCTGTGTGACTTCGCAGGTTGTATACCCATGAAGCTGATTCTCAGTGCAGTTATCCCCTCCACACTTTTGCTGTTGGAGTCCCATTGACCCTCCCAGGTGATGGACTTTGGCAGGATTTCAGCTGGTTGCTGTGAGGACCACATCTGGTCCACAGGAAATACTATGTATCCTTTGACTATAATCAGCTCTTTCTCATATGTAGTTCACCTTTATTTTGCCATCAAAGCAGATCCCCAGTTTTCCTGGGAAGACAACAGACTTTTGAATTCCAAGATGCTAGAGGATATATCCGCAGCTTTTAGATGGTCCCACAGAATCACTCTTCCCACTAGGCTTGAAAGAGGAGAAATCTCTCAATTCTTTCTTCATGGGGGACTGGAGGTTGGGTTCAACCATGGCATAGTGATTCAATCAATCATGCCTATGTAATGAAATCCCAGTAAAAACTGGGGACAATGAAGCTTGATGAGCTTCCTGGTTGGTAAAAGACATTGATGCTCAGAAGGGTAGCATGTCCTTTTGACATGAAATCTCTGCATTGGGGACCCTACTAGGTCTCACACTATGAGTGTCTTCATTTGTATCCTTTTTGCTGTAATAAGACTAATCATAAGTATAACACTTTCCTGAGTTCTGTTAGTCATTCTAGTGAGTTATCAAACACAAGGGGGTAGAGGGAACCCCCGAATTTATAGCCAGCAGATCAGAAGTAAAGGGACCTGGATCCTCTGGGCTTCCGACTAGTATCCTGAAAGGGCAGTTGTTGCGTGCTGTCCAGTTGATTCTGACTCATAGTGACCCTATAGGACAGCATCGAACAGCCCCGTAGGGTTTCCAAAGAGCAGCTAGCTAGCAGGTCAGAAGCGAAGGTGTCCTGGGAACCCCTGACTGTGCAGCTTCAGCCTGAAGTCTTAGGCAGACTTCGCAGTCTGGAGGACTCTGCTGTTTAACTTGTGAGATCTGATCTAACTCTGGTTAGGGTCACAACAAGGAGAACCATGTTTGTGATTGGTACAAGAGAGAATATTAAATTTAGTGTTAGTTGGCATGTGTCAGAGAAGGCACACACACACAAAAACTCAAACCCAATTGTTTTGGGTGTTTCCAGGAATAGCTTAGAAATGAGAGAAAGGAGCAGTGTATAAAGGGGCACAGAACTTCAGCCAGCCTTTATCCACAACTTCAGGAAGATGTGGCTCCATCCCAGGACGTGTGCCTTTGATTGCGAAGCAGAGCATAAGCTGGGTGTTAGCCCCACACTCACCCTTCATCTGGGCACTGTTATGCAGTGAACAACCTGCACAATTCCATGTGGCAGCCCTGGATAGGGAGGAATGAAGTAACAGGTGGGGCTTTTTGGGAGAATGTAGACAATAAGACATTGCCAATGCCTGGGAGGCCAGAATAATTTTAAAGATGGGGTTGGCTAATGTTCAGTTTTAAAGTTTTTTTTTTTTTGCTGAGAAAGAGTACAATCATTTCATTTACCCTGGAGCCATCAGTGATGTTGTCTATAAATAAAACCTTGAGTTGGTGTTACTTTGAGGAGTGAAAGGATTTAGTCTGAGTTTAGCTGATCAACAAGTGATTGAAGGTAGAAATATTATTGGGGGGTAGAAGAATGTAAAGAATGGAGGTGACTCAGGAGTGGCCTTCAGACTAACCACACTTTCTCCAAATATTCTGGAGAAATGAGCTTTGATAACAGGTCAAGGCTGACCCTCGGGTTACATTTCCAGAAATGAGTCAAGAGAGGCATAGAGTATAGTGGTGAAGAACACCAACTCATACCACTGGAGTCTTACACCAGTGTGGTAGCAGTGTCTAAGATGGCCCCCAATGATCACTACTTCCCAGCATTCACACCCTTTTATAATATCCTTCCCTTGAGTGTGGGTTGGATTTAGTGACTTGCTTCTAGAAAATAGTGTATGGTAGATGTGATGGGATGTCACTTCTGAGAGTACATGACGAGAAGACTAGGGCTTACTTCTTGGATCCTCTCTCTTTGTTCTGTCAATTGCTATCAGGGAAGACAACCAGCTGCTGTGTTGTGAGCTGCTGTGTGAAGATGTCCACATGGTAAGGAATTAAATTCTGTCAACAGCCATGTGAGTCAGCTTAGAAGCAGATTCTCCCCAAGTTAAGCCTTCAGGTGAGACTTCAGCCTTGGCCAACACCCTGACTACAGTCTTATGAGAGACCCTGAAGCACAGGCACCCAGCTTCAATGTTATGTCAAATAACTTATACACCCAGTTTCATTGCTGTATCAGTTGTCTATTACTATGTAACAAACTCCCTCAAAACTTAGTAGTTTGCAAAACAACATTAATTATCTTACGGTTTCTGTGTATCAGAAATTTGAGAGTGGCTAACTGGGTGGTCCTGGTTTAGGGTCTCACATGAGATTACAGTCAAGATGCCATTCGGGGCTACTGTCACCTGAGGGATTGACTGGACTTGGATAATCCACTTCCAAATTGGATCACTGACATTGCTGGCAGGTTGATGGTGGCTGTTGACAGGAAGCCTCAGTCCTTTGCCATGTGGACCTCGCCCTATGATTGCTTGAGAGTTTGCATAGTATAGCATCTTGTTTCCCCTAGAGTGAGTGATCAGAGAAAGGTAGAAGCTACATTGTTTTATATGACCTAGCGTCTGAAGTTACACACCATCACTTTTGCTGTGATGATTGACACACAGACCAATATGAATGGGTACTACCCAAGTGTATGAATATTAGGAAGCAAGTTATTTAACCTTGGAGTATGCTTAACTTTGGCAAACTTCAGTTTCTTTGGCTTTGAAATGATGGTAATAATGGCAGCTGCTTTGTAAAGATGAAATGTAATTTTTCAGATTAGCACTTAATAACCAATACCTGCAGACTCTCTCTTCTGAGGGTAAGTTTTCTGAGAAGAAGGTGTGGAAGAGTAGAAAATGAAGGAATTAATATCCATCTTGAGCATATAAGAGAACCTTATGTGTATGCTCAATAAATGTTAGCTATTATTATCATTACTATTATTAGTTATGAGACTATTATTGCTTATAGTGCAGAGCTGGCTCATCTTTCTTAGCACTGTGTTTCAGAGGGATTCCACAGATAATTTGTTGGATGATCATCTTACATGTGAAGTTCACCGGGAAGGTTTCTAATGGTGCCTCTTGATTAAAGCACGTTTAACACACTATGACCTAATAAAATATTCTAGCTAGTGAGACTGCCTCATTACATGTCACAGAAATTAAAAGTGCAGCCTCTAATATAAATGTGCTGTCCTTAATGTGCTGGCAGAGAGCACTTTGCTGGCAGGGCCAGCAGAACACAGAACATGCCTGCTCTACAGTATCCAGAGGTCAGGTCAGACATTCTGAGTTCTGTTTAGGCTGCAGAAAGGTGTATTATATTTGTTTCTACTCTCATGAGTGTGGAGTACAGACTCGGCAAGAAAATGCAGCATAGTTTTAGGGATAATTTGGATGCAAGGAGCAGAAGCTCAATTAAAGTAGCTTAAGAATAGGTACGTTTATTTTAAGTGTTCAGAGGAATCTCAGAGAATGCAACTGCTGGAAATAGCCAGGCCTCAGGAGAATGAAAACCTTTGGTGATCTTTCATTCTCTCTTGCCACATGGTCTCTTCATCTCCCATTTGGGGGACTGTGTGGTCGCAGCCTCTATGATGGTCCCTCAAAACAAACAAACAAACAAACCCATTGCTGTTGAGTCGATCCTGTCTCATAGAGACCCTATAGGACAGAGTGGAACTGCCCTATAGGGTTTCCAAGGAGTGGCTGGTAGATTTGAACTGCTGATCTTTAGTTAGCAGCTGAACTCTTAACCACTGTACCACCAGGGCTCCGAGATGGTCCCTAATGACCATAAACTCCTGGTACTCATGCCCTTGTATAATCTTCTCTGTGAATGTGGGCTGGCCTTACTGACTTACTTCTAAGGGTGGAAGTAATAGGATGTCATTTCTGAGGTTTGGTTTAGAAGGACTGACTTCGAAGTCAGGAGCATTCTGTCTCTCTCATCACATTTGCTGGGAGAAGCAAGTTGCTTTGTTTTGAGCAGTCATATGAAGAGAACTACATGAAAACCTGAGAGGTCCTCAGTTCAACAGCCTGTGAGAAACTGAGGCCCTCTATCTGCTGATTTTTGGTGTAATTTGTTATGCAGCAGTAGATAATACAGATTTTGATAACTCAGAGTGGTTTGCTGTCATGATAAAAGCCTGAAATGTGGGAGTGGCTTTGAAACTGGGCAGTGGGCTTTGAACAGAGTGTTAGCAAAATTCTAGTGTCTGTTAATGGAAGTTTCTTGGTCTTTCATATGCTGAGGATGAATGCTTGATACAGGGCTTTAAACCAGTTAGTTTCATTTTGAGCCCCTGCTGAGAATCTGCATTTCCACTCCAGATACAATGAATCAGAGTCTGCAGTTTAACAAGATCCCCAGGTGTATACATACGAATCACCTGAGGATATTGTTAAAATGTAGATGTATACATAACAATCACCTGGAAATCTTGTTTCATTGTAGAAGTATACATAGTAATCACCTGGGAATCTTGTTAAAATGTAGATGTACACAGAAGAATCACCTGGGGGAGCTTGTTAAAATGTAGAATCCAATTTAGTATATCTGGGGTGGAAAAAAGGAGGCTTGGTGGTGCAGTGGTTAAGAACTCAGGCAGCTAACCAAAATATCCCCAAAACTCATTGCTGTCGAGTCAATTCTGACTCATAGCAACCCTATAGGATAGACTAGAACTGCCCCATAGAGTTTCCAGGAAATGCCTGGTAGATCCAAACTGCCCACCTTTTGGTTAGCAGCCATAGCTCTTAACCACTACGCCATCAGGATTGGCAAATGCAAATTCTCAGGAGGGGGTCAAACTGGAACAAACTAGTTAGAAGGTCTGGCTTGAAGTAAGCTAGAGGAGAAGAAATCCTGTTACATAGTAGCAGAAAACTTAGCAACATTATTGCTTGTAGCAATTTAGAAAATAGTAAATGTACTCCATGAACTGGGTGATCTAGTTAAGGAGATTTCCAAGTAAAGTACTGAAGCTGATGCCTAGTTTCTTCTTCTGGCTTACAGTAAAACAGGACAAAAGAGAGTTAAATTGAGATAAGTGTAACCTGTTGCTGATGAGTCGATTCTGACTCACAGAGACCCTATAGGACAGAGTAGAACTGTCCCAGAGGGTTTCTCCAAGGAGCAGCTGGTAGATTTGAACTGCTGACCTTTTGTTTAGCAGCCTGAACCCTTAACCAGGTTGTTAAATAAAAGGAGCCAAGACCTGATGGTTTTGAAAATTCTCTTTCTCCAGATGGAAAACAGTGCCAAAATTAAGAAATGGCTTTTGAGTAAAGATCGAATCCAATGAATTGTCAGTATTTTTGCTAAGATGGTTGAGCTGACTATGCCTTTTTCAAGGTGTAATAACAGCACAGGTGACAACTGAAGCTGTCTGGTGAATACATTGGGTTATTCCTTTAGGAAGGTGTTCTCCTTCATCTGGAATGATTCAGTAGTCTGTTAGGAAAGAACTGGCTCACACCACTGTGATGGGGAAGGAGGACTGCTATGTATGTCTAGCGGCACTTTGAGTTACTATTAACATTTTATGTTTCGTTGGTACTTTCTAGTTGCAAACCGCAGTGTTTTTTTTTTAGGGTAGGTTGAGCTCGGAGTTGTATTACAGTAATAAAGGACTGTCTTGTTGAAGGCCTTTCCCCCCCCCTTTTCTGTTTTGTTAGTGCTACCCTACATAGCACAGTGACTTGAATGAGAGGATTGTATATCAGACCCTAAAATAAAAAACTGCACACCTATGTGTTTTAGCATCAGAAAAGTTAAGGTGAAAGAAGACTTGAATAAAACATTTAGAACAAAAAAGACTAAGCATTCTCATAGTATCAGAATGGTTTAAATGTGAGTATGCTAAGATATTAAAAAAAATATATATTATTCACCTATAATTGAATAAAGTTGCTCGTATAATTCTGACACTGAAGCTTGTACAGTGCAGTTCAGGTGCAGGTGAATTTGCATATCTGCCTCATGACTTCTGGGACATTTGGTGGGGCACTGGGAGTCCTAGATCATTGAGGGTTCCCAGGAATTCTGGCAGGTGGGTATGGGGACCTTAGACCTGAAACGTGGCTCCCACACACTAGATTTATGACTCTAAAATGAAAAAGGGGAAACCCTGGTGGTGTAGTTGTTAAGAGCAACAGCTGCTAACCAAAAGGTCAGCAGTTTGAATCCACCAGGCGCTCCTTGGAAACTCTATGCGGTGGTTCTGCTCTGTCCTATAGGGTCGTTATGTGTCGGAATAGACAATGGGTTTGGTTTGGTTTTTTAAGGAAGAAGGAGAAAAAAGAGGCTGCTTTCTTTTTTGATGGAAGGCCCTGGGAGATAAAGTCACTCTCAGGTGGGAAAGAGTTGAAGGAATGAGTCCCTTTTGAAATGCAAGAAGGCAGAGAGGTAACACAGAGGGTCATCACCCAAATCAGCCCCTGGCCCAGCCTCCTGGGGAAGTTGGTGTTAGTTCTACACAGAGGGTTTTGTAATCTTAAAGAGCAGGGCTATCTTTTAGGACCAAAGAAACTGTAATCGTGTAGGCCAGAGGCCACCTATGACTAGGTGGAAGAAAAGTCATCTTTTGAGGCAGAAAATGCAGTGAACTCCCAACAAAGCAGGTGCCATTAACAGCTTCAGAAAAAGGCTGGCCAAGGCAGCAGCAGCCTGAGCTTCAGGAGACCACGTGAATGGGGTGCGGTGGAGGACTAAACAACCACACAATGTCCTTCTTAGGTTACAGTTCTGTGATCCAATTCCTTCCCAAAAAGCATGTGTGTCAACTCCAGCTGGAAGTTGGTCAGAAGAATGATGAGTTGAATTAAAAAATGAAGCAAAATAAAAAAAACCTGGGACCAAATACCTCTGTAACAATATTTGATTCTTTTGATTTGTTCCTGTGAGGTCTGACATGGTCTGGGAAAGAAGTTAGGGTTGCCCTGTAGAAAATTGTACTTTTTCTAATCAGAAATTGCAGATTCTTATTCACGCTGCTTAGAGATCCTCTTTTAAGGTGTGTCTCTAAGTGGGATTTAGCTGCTGTACTGATGTCCAAATTTGTAATATTGGCATGAAGCAAGAATAGAGGCAGCCAAAATGAGGTCTGTGCAGAGCAGGCAGCTCTTGGATGTAATAAGTAAGCCACTTTTACAGGGCTGGGGAAGATGACACTTGCCACCCAATCAGCTGGCTTCTTTTACATTTCCTCCTATTGCAAGCCACATGGGCTCCATCAGTTTGCCCCCAGTGGCAGCAAAATTCTCATTCTTTCTCTTGCCATCATTACGAAAGGACTCCAGTTTGAGGGGAAGAGTAAGAAAGGATAGAGTGCACAGTCTTAATTTCGCTCTACAGCTATTAACACTATGAAATATACTTACAAGTTAAGATTCTGTCATTTTCATTGCATTCTACAGTAAAACGATAAATGTATGCTAAGGCAAGGCATCTTTGCTGAGAATGGAAAGAAAAAGACAATTCAGTATAGTTCAGTTACAGCAGTGGTTCTTACATTAAGAGCACCCAGGGAGCTTTTAAATCTCCTGATTAGACAAATTAAACCAGAATCCAGGCATCAGGAATGACTTTTTTTTTTTTTTTGTTATAGGTGACTTTGGAGCCCTGGTGGCAAAGTGATTAAGATCTCAGTTGCTAAACCCTCTGGGACAGTTCTACTCTGTCCTATAGGGTCATTTTTAGTTGGAATAGACTCAGTGGCAACGAGTTTGGTTTTGTTTTTTTTATAGGTGACTTTAATGTGAAGTCAAGGTTAAGATTCCTGAATTACAGTCGCAGCACTCCTCAGAACTGAGACTATGGAACCAAGAAATATCTGCATAAACCCACCACCACCAAGTCACATTTCCAGCCCCTGAGGTAAAACTAACTTGTATTTGTGGCTAATAGTTTAGACTGTGAGTCAGTCCACAAATGTCTAACATTGACCTTTTCTATTCACCCATCCACCCGCCCGTCCATCCGTCCGTCCATCCATCTTGGAATGTAAAGTTATGGCTATTCTGTGAAGCTTAAATGAAAAAGTGACTGAGGTATAAGTAATTAATTAGCTATTGAAGGGTTTTAGCTGGCAAAGAGGCATGATATGAACTTGCTTTAAAAATCATCTGGTAACAGTATTGACAAGAGTTGCATGGGGGAAGAGTGAATAAGGTCAGACCAGAAAAGAGGCTATTTTGCAATAGTAAAATGAGGAGGAAGGAAGGCTTTGGCTAAAATTTTGCTGGTGAAAATGGGTACAGGACTAATACAAGAGATGGAACATTTAAAAAAAAATCGTAGTATTTGCCTCACTGAAAATTTAGAATGATCCATGAAAAATCTGCCAAATGAATATTGGGGAACCACTTGGGGCTGTCTTCTGTTAAGTGCCAAGTTTCTTCTTAGGATCAGGCCAATTTCTCTCGTTCTCATTTTTCTGGTTGCTGCATACATGGGTTCTACAGACTTTGAACTGGTTGGTCCTGGTTTGAACCCCTGCTGAGAATTTGCATTTCTAACAAGTTCCCAGGTGATACTAATGCTGCTGGTTTGGGATCAATTCTGATAACCACTGGTAGAGCACTGGTTCTCAAAAGTTATTATACATAGAATCACCTGGGGATCTTGTTAAACTGTAAGTACTGATTCAGTATATATAGGGGTGAAAATGCAAATTTTCAGCAGGGGTTTGAACCAGAATGAACTGGTTTGAAGTACTGACTACATACCTGAAGCTTCTGCCTGGTTTGTTTTTCTCTTTCAAAGTGAAAGAATTAATGCAGTCAATCACTCAGTTCATCCCTTGCATCATCTAAGACTGACTTTGGAGTGGGGCACAGTTTTTTGTTCCTTATCAGACTGGAAAGCAAGCACTCATGTCCTTGATACTTTTAAAGACCTTACTACATATCATTATAGTCTTTATCATCAACAAGAACATGGAGCAACATTCTTTTCACTGTCACTACTAAGGCCGGTATTGATTTCCATGCAGTTATCTATTGCCACAATAATGCTATGTGACAAACCACCCAAAACTTGTTGTTGTTAGGTACCCTCGAGTCAGTTCCGACTCATAGTGACCCTATGCACAACAGAACGAAACACTGCCTGGTCCTGCTCCATCCTTACAATCATTGTTATGTTTGAGCTCATTGTTGCAGCCAGTGTGTCAACGCAACTTGTTGAGGGTCTTCCTCTTTTCCACTGACCCTGTACTCTGCCAAGCATGATGTCCTTCTCCAGGGAATGATCCCTCCTGACAACATGTCCAAAGTGTGTAAGACGCAGTATAGCCATCCTTGCCTCTAAGGAGCATTCTGGCCACACTTCTTCTAAGACAGATTTGTTCATTCTTTTGGCAAAAAAAAAAAAAAAAAAAAGATTTCTTCTAAGACAAATTTGTTCATTCTTTTGGCAGTCCATGGTATATTTAATATTTTTTGCCAACACCTCAATTCAAAGGCGTCAATTCTTCTTCGGTCTTCCTTATTCATTGTCCAGCTTTCACTTGCATATGATGTGATTGAAAATACCATGGCTTGGGTCAGGCGCACCTTAGTCTTCAGGGTGACATCTTTGCTCTTCAACACTTTGAAGAGGTCCTTTGCAGCAGATTTACCCAATGCAATGCGTCTTTTGATTTCTTGACTGGTGCTTCCATGACTGTTGATTGTGGATCCAAGTAAAATGAAATCCTTGACAACTTCAATCATTTCTCCGTTTATGATGATGTTGCTCATTGGTCCAGTTGTAAGGATTTTTGTTTTCTTTATGTTGAGGTGTAATCCATACTGAAGGCTGTGGTCTTTGATCTTCATCAGTAAGTGCTTCAAGTCCTCTTCACTTTCAGCACACAAGCCCCCACAGTACGACAAACTGACAGAAACGTGGGGGACCCAAAACTTAGTGGCTAAAAACTATGCATTTATTTAACTTATGAGTTTGCAGGTGAGCTGAGTAGTTCTTTTGGTCTTGGGTGGGTCATTCATGTATCTACTGATCATGATTGGGCTCTCTCACATATTCAGGTGTTGGATGGTTGTTGTAGTATAGGATGGCCTTAGCTGGAACAATTGGGGCCCCTTGGCTCTGCACCATGACTTGTCCTCCAGCAGGCTAGCCCAGACATGCTTTCATGGCAAGGCAAGGTAGAGAAGTAAAAGGACAAGTGGAAATGTGCAAGTGTTTTCTCAAGTGTCTGCTTGTGTCTGTTTGCTAATACCCTAAGGGTTAAAGCAAGTCACTTGGCCGAGCTGAGAGACTAGAGGTGGGACACAGTTCTCTACCTCCCAGAGTGGGAGAGCACTACATAGTTACAGGACAAAGGCACGCATACAAGGAGAGGGGTGAAAAATTAAGGCAACTAGCTCTCCACCGTCTTTTTTCTCATTTTTTACCTTACTAAGTGCGGTGGTCACCCTTCTGCCTGATGTTCACCAACTCAAGAGTCTAAGGAAACAGCACAGAGGAAATTCTGCAGAATCCTCTGTCCTTATTTCTAGACTGATGTTTTAGCCTGAATTCGTAATTTCTTAATAATAATATCAATGACACATCTATTATTAATCATCATAATCAAATTCTTTTTATGTAACAGATACCATTCAGATTTCTTTACAGGCATCATGGCATTATTTAGTCCTTAATAACTCTTCTTTTAGGAATTGCTATCCCTGTGTAACACCTGAAAAACTAAAGTTCAAAGGGATTAAAAAAGGTGTACGAAGTTAACATTTCTATATATTTTTTTTTATTATTCAAGAAGTAATATCTTTTATTGTAGACAACATGAGCTAATGAAGAAATAACTGAGGGTTAACCACTGCTACCATTCTGGTGAATGAATTATTATATATTTTGATAGTAGATACCCACTGTTGTAACAAAAATATCACAGTGGGTGTCTTAATGAACAAATTTATTGTTGAACAGTTCTGAAGCGTGGAAGTTCAAATCAGGGTATTGGCTGTGTTGATTCCTTCTGAGGCTCTGAGAAAAGAACTCTTCCCTGTCTCTCTCCTAGCTTCTAGCAGCTGCAAGCAATCCTTCACATTCCTTGGCTTATAGATTCATCTGCTTCCATTGTCATGTGGCTGTCCTCCTCAACATGTCTCTGTGTCTGTGATGCTTTTTGTAAATCATGACTCAGAAGGAATGAGGATTAATCCATAGTCCAGTATGACCTTATTAATATAACAAAAGGAAGACCCTATTTTCAAACAGGATCAATTCACAGATAGAGGGGTTACCCAAAATCTGTGGCCCTTGAGTTTGTTCTGGCTCATAGCAACCCTACAGGGCATAGTAGAACTGCACCACAGAGTTTCCAAGGCTATAATCTTTACAGAAGCTCCCTTGGAGCTGCTGGTAGGTTCAAACCACTGATCTTTTAGTTAGCAGCTGAGTACTTAACCCCTGTGCAACCAGGGCTCCCTGGTGTACGGGTTAAGACTTCAATATATCTCTTTTAGGGTATACAATTCAATCCATAGCACCAAAGAATGTAAGATTTTAACAACTGAGATGTGGGAAACTAGCTTTACTGATAATATCAACTTGATAAGAACAGCACAAGCCTGCATTAATGGGCTGCATTTTTATGGTATTTGGAACTGAAATCAAAAGGTATTCCAAACTACAACCCTCACCTCCAACTCCACATGATTTGCCTCTTGACTTTCACACTATTTTCTTATTTTGTTAAAAACTGTTCTGAATTTTTGATGATAAACAGAACTTAGAGTGTAAAAGCCACATAGCAGAAAGAGAGAATTAAAATTAGAAAATTATTAAATTGTTTTCCTCCATCATCTTGCCAGAAGTAAACAAGGTGGGTAATGGTAAATCTTATTCATGTACAGAAGCACGTAGTGAGTAAGCACAAGAAAACAATCAGTAGTTTTCCAACACATTTTAAATCAGAGCATCTATCAAAATAAGAAATATGATTGGAATTCATGTAAAGAGATTTTATAACTCTGATTTCCCCGATTTTCTTCTAATGTGAGATTGTATTGGGCCTGGATGAAATTTAATTCCGATGCACAGTGAATACCAATAGGAGTTCTCTGGGAACCACCCCAATGATGATGACATCGTTAAGAGAGCCATAAATGTGCCACTGAAATGAATGTTCCAGATTATTAAATTTTATCACTTTTAAAGGCCAAATTAATTATTTTTATTTTAACCAGTTTTTGAAGGAAACCTAACACAAATGTACTCTCTATTTTTCTGCATACCTTACATATTCATTTTATGATGGCTAGGTCTCAGGTTACCAGTATGAATAGTTTTTGTTTAGCCCTGTTTTCCTCAGGGGCTAGGGTTTTATAGGCCTGTTTGATTAATTACTTTAGATTTTTTAATAGGGCCTGTATTGTCTCTCCCTTGCTCCAGGCAGTTTCACTTTGATAATTCCCTTTCCTCGATAGCTTATATATATATATACACACACACACATATATATATGTATACACATATATATGTTCTGTATCAACCCCTATTTCAATGTCAGATAAATAAACATCCAAAATCAGATTAATTCATATATTAAATTATAATGCAGTAGTCCTTTGCTCAAGAACCTTAGGCCCACATTTCTTCTGAAAATATAATAAATGGGATTTATTTGTGCATTCAAAAATGTTTTGAATGGCAATTACCGTATTTCATTGACTCTAAGATGTCAATTGTAACACACACTGCTGTTTTATGTGTTACTAAGAAAGAAAATAATATGCTGACTATTATAAAATGCATTCCCAACTTTTTGTTGTTAGCTGCTGCATAGTCAGCCTAAGTCTTGGAGGAGATGAACTATGATATATGTGTGAAATAGTGTTCTGGGCTCTGGGGGTCCACCAGTGAATAAAGCAGATAATGTCCCTACTCTCATGGAGCTTACATTCTACGGAGCTTACATCCTAATGTAACCCGTTTAACCTGTTGCTGTAGAGTCCATTCCAATTCCTAGCAGCCCTATAGGACAGAGTAGAACTGCCCCATAGGGTTTCCAAGGCTGAAATCTTTATGGAAGAAGCGGACTGCCATATCTTTCTCCCAGTGTGGGAGAGAGGGAACGAATAATTATGTCAGGTGATCATTAGTGCTCTGAAGGAGACACAAAGCTAGTCAAGGTGAAAAAGAGTGACAAGTAGAAATGAGGGTCTTCTTACAGGGTAGAAAGGGAAAGCATTTTTAAGAAGGAGATATTTGAGTAGAGACCAGGAAGAAGGGAAGGAGGCAGACATGAAGATAGAGGAAGATAATTCCAGGAAGTGAGTGCAAAGGCTCTGAAATAGAATCATTCTTTGGTATTGGAGGAACAGCAAGTAGGCCAGTATGGCTGGAGTGGCATAAATGAGAGGGAGACGAGTAGGAAATAAGATCAAAGAGATTATAGATTCTGTATTAGGTCAGACCCTGTAGACAGGGCGAGAACTTTGATTTTGCTCTGTGATAGATGACAAGCTGTGGAAGGGCTTTGAACAGAGAAGCGGCATGATCGCTATATTTTAACAGAAACATTGTGGCTGCTATGTGGAGAAAGACTGTCTTGAACAAGGAGTGGAAGCTATAAGATCAGTTAGAAGACTATTGTAATTATTCAAATAAGATATGATGAGCAGCAGTGATGGAGGCAGTGAGAAAGAAGTCAGATTTTGGATATATTTTGTAAGTCAATCTAATAGACTTTGCTGACGGAGTAAATGATGGGGTATGAGAACAAAAGGTGACTCCAAGATTTTTGGCCTGGGAAGGAAGAGAGTTGACTTTTACTGAGAAAAATTGAAGCAAGAGGAGTAGGTTGGAGTAAGGAGAAATGAAAACTTTGTTTTTGTTAAAGTTATGTTTGAAATGGAGGAGTCCTAGTGGCACAGTGGTTAAGCACTCGGCTGCTAACTGAAAGGTTGATAGTTCAAAGTCAGTAGCTTCTCTGTGGGATAAAGATGTGGTGGTCTGCTTTTGTAAATATCACAGCCTTGCAAACCCTATAGAGCAGTTCTACTCTGTCCTACAGGGTCGCTATGATTCTGAATCAACTCAATGGCAATGCGTTTAAGTTTGAAATGCCTTAGGTACTAAATGGAAAAGCGAAATAGGCAGTTGGACACACGAATTCAGGGTCCTGTGAGAATATCCAGGACAGAGAAATAAATTTGGGAGTCAAGAAAAAGAGTTTGAACAGAGATATCAATTGCTGCTCATAGGTTAAGTAAAATAAGGACTAAGAACTGACAGTGTATTTGTACAACACAGAATTGTGGAACAGAGCAGACTGGAGTGGATTCAGGAAAGAATGAGGAGAAAGGGAGACAATTCTTTCAAGGAGTTTTGTTGAAAGGGGAACTGAAAAAATAGGGTAACTGCTATTTCTCCATACCAGTTTGAAACCTTTTCCAATTATTTTTAAATTAATCCACTTGGAAGACATAGCAACAAAATATTTAGGCTGTAGGGTAAAAACTAGTACATTAAAAAAATCCATTGCTATTGAGTCAATTCAGATTCATAGCGATCCTATAGGTCAGATTAGAACTGCCCCATAGAGTTTCCAAGGAGCGCCTGGTGAATTCAAACTGCTGACTTTTTGGTTAGCAGCCATAGCTTTTGACCACTGCACCAACAGGGCTCCACAGGGTACATTCGTTCACTGATAACACAACTCAAAAGACTTTGTCAAGAAATGAAGTAAGCTCAGGCATACTTTCCATTCAAAGTAAAACCATGTGTTCTTTATAATTTGCACTGCTTTTGGAAAATTTATGATAGCATTGAAGATATAAGGATAAGATTTGAAAATCTAAAACCCAAAACTTTCAATCACCTTGTCCATCAGAAGTCTCCACATTACCATTGGTGGAAGTGTTTGTGTTAATCAGTGCCAAGGCAGATGTAAACTTGTGCCTCAGATACTATTGTATATATTGACACTTCAGATACCATCTAAGTGTAAAAGGATGACTGGGAATTCAACAAAAACTCAGAATAGCTAAAAATGTGGGGAGGCTTTCATATGAAATTCATACTGGAAGTTCTAGTAGCTAGTTATACTTATGGAGTGAATACGTATAACTTCAAGAATAAATGTCTGAGGTTGAATAATTGTGCATCAGTAACCCTCAATATCTAGAAAGTATAAATATGGTCCTATTAATATTCAGATCCATATTTGTGCTGGTTGGGTGATTTTTAACGTTGTGGCTGCAAGGCAGGACCGCATTCCTTGAAATATCTTCAGACTCTAATCTTTCAGTGGATCTCTAAGGTGGGTCTCACAAATGCTCATGAATCAGTTGCTGCTGTCTCTGTTTCACTGGGTACCACACTGTCCAGCCCTGGATGACCAAGATGTTCTTCTGCAGCTCCAGGCAGTTGAAGCTCACCTGGGTAGGGGCATGTTCAAATAGCTACTTCGAGGTAATTACAACTTTCCTCCAACCTTTTAGTCTCTGTTGCTTAGTCTGGTGTACCATGACAGATACTTTCTTCACTTGGAATGATTTTTTTTCCTCTGGAACTACAGTGCTGCCAGGCAATTTACCATATCCTTTTTTTTTTCTCCCTACCCTTTTTTGCTAGACATGTCATCCACATCTGAACTCTAATCCTGGACCACATTTGAGTTCTTTGCCCCTAAGACTCTTCAACCCTCATGTAAATCGGTGGATGTAAAGAGATACCAGGAAGTGTGGCCCAACTCCAAAAACCAAATGGATCCAAGTCTTATCTATTTCTAGGCTAGCTGGGAACCTTTTGTTGCACGTATGAGTTTTGGACAAGGGGAGAAATGCTGTGGGCATGGGTTATTGCTTTCTTCCCTTACCTATAGTTTAGTTGCTCAGGACTTTGAAGCAGCAGAAAGAAAAATGGGGTTCAGATTCTCTGAACTACCATAAAAATCTGCTTTAGGGACTTAAATCTATGGTGGGTATTGCTAGGATCTGCGAAAAAAATCTCGACGTCACTACGTATGTGTGTGTACGTCTGTGCGGGTACACATGACTGCTATGATTATGGAAAAAGCTTTTCAATTTCCTTTTGCTTCATTGCATTAGGATGTGCCTTAAAAATAAATCCCCTGACTGATTTTGCTCTTGAAACGTTAGGAATTCAGATGGGTGGGAATGTGTTGGAGTTTCATTTAGAATTGCTGTTAAAAAGCCTTTGTGTATAGAAGATGATGCTACTGACACACACTGCGGGAAAACTAAGTGTTTAGTGGCTGTTTTGTTCTTCCCAGCAGCAGCAAGGACGGGTTTGAACTGAGACATCCCTGATACTCTCCAGGCCCCCATTTGTGAAATGGCTGGCTGCTTCTGGGGAGGAAGTCGATGGCTGGGAACCATTTTCTCCTTGCAATGTTATGTGCTCCTTGTAGACGCTGCTGCCAGATGGGCGGCGAAAACCTGGCAAATTATCGTTCATCTCAAGCAGCTCCTAATGTGCTTTCCTACTGAGAGCAAGTCAAGAAAGAAAGGGAAGCTGCTGCAGGCAGGAGCCAACGCCTTCCTCCCGATAGCTGGTCCCGAGCTGCTGGAGCTCGCTTTTGTGGATACGGCGTCCATGCGTGCAGCACAATCCATGCTCTTAGGGCAGCTGTGCTCACAAGCCAGCAGAGGCAGCACGCATGTGAAACACTGAAACATCACCCTATAAAATATTTAGAGAAAGCTGTGAATTTAGTTTTCTTTTGATTAGCTCTCCAGATCTGCACTTCAGTAGCTTTGCTAAAGGGCCAGAATCAAACCAGAGAAACCCCCAGAGCCCATTTAAGTACTTTGCAGTGTTTGCTTAATATTTTAAAGATTAAAAAAAACCAAAAACACTTTGGAACATTGAGCACTTGCAAAGAACAAAACCTATTTATGGACCTGGAGGGTATTTCACCTTTAAGACAGGAAAGCAGTCAGGAAGCTGAGGAAGGCTTTCATTTTTATGGACCCAGGTAAATTATGTGATGAGTTAGCTTCAGTTGTGTCATTTAACAGGTTCTGTTCTGACTTTGGGTGTGTGAAGCGTAACCTCCAGAGAAAATACTTTCTCATACTACGATGTCTTCTAACACTTTTTATTTTGAATGCTTTAACTGAAGAAGACAACTGAATGTTTTGCCTTGATACAGAGCTTGAACTGGAAACAAAAGAACTGTAATGGATTTGTCCCTGATGTGGAATCAGAAAACCTGAGTTCTAGTGCTGGTTCTGGCATTTAGTGGCTATATAACCTCAGGAAAATCTTGTCTTTGCCAATTACTAGGTGTGCGAATGTGGGGAATTCACCTCACTAAAGTCTCTGTTTTCTAATTGGTAAAATATGATAGTTAATTATAGCTGTTTCACGGAGCTGTTGTGAGGGTTAAGAGTGCAGATACAGCACCTAGCACACAGCCTTGCTCATTACAAAAGCTCAATGCATGTGAGCTCTTACTAGGTCTGAAACTAAATGATTTAGCCTTATTTTAACCTCATCTTTATTTTTATAATGGTGGCAATACTATACATCACATAGAATTATTATAAGATTTAAATGAATATGACATGTATGAGCAGTTTGTATACTAAATGCCATATAAGGGTAAGATATATTTACAATCATTATGATGGATTCTGAGACCTGGAAGAAAAGGATGGGTAAGTAAGAGAAAAGAAAAAATAGAGAAGACTGTAGGAAAGTTAGCATCAAACCTCTGGAGTGGTTAGCATATTATTAGAAGTAGAAAAGAATTAAAACTGCAACCCAAACCAAATCAAACCCAACTCAGACCAAAAGATTTAAAAAGAACAACACTGAGCTTAACCACACTAATTGCTCTTTCCTGCCTTAGGAATGTACTCATTATAACTTACCTCTCTGAAGAACTTTAAAATCTTTGCTTGTGAAAAGAATGTTGTAAATACAAAGAGTGACACCAGCTACTGGACAGCATCCCACAGACCTTCCTATTATAGTCCCTGACCCCCTTCTCTGGCCCAGCCTGGCTCCTCCTACCCCAGGCAGGCTCTCTATACTCCTTTTTCCCTTCTCTCTTGTCAGGTAATGCACCAGTGAAACCTGCACTTTGAGTATTTCTCTCAAGACACATGAGGAGTGGAGAGATGGGTCCTAGTCTCTAACTCCCTACTTTCTTACTATGTGCAGGCATCTAGTTTTTTTCTTCTTTTTTAATTTTAAGGATTTTTTTTTTTCCTGCTGATAAACATGATGTAATAAACAGGGGATATTGAAAAACAGCAAACATGGAGATGTTACAAAATGTTAACACGTTAGTAGTTTCTAGTCCATGGTAATACCACTATTTCTATTGTATTGTAAAGTAGGAATGAAACTAAGGAGTTGAATTTGAGCCAGGTTCACTAAAGTCTTTCCCTTACAAAAGAGAAACAGAATATCCTCCTTCATATGCCACATACCTAATTTAGTACTTGAAACTGCACATGTATATGGATCCCTGCGCCCATTAACTGGTCAGATGTTACCTTGGTTTGTCTTGACATGATTTTTCTTTGCTCTGATCATGCACACGAATCTGTAAAGAAACCCAAAAGAATGTTTGTGTGAATAGAGGAGTTCGCATGAGCTGGTGTGGAGTAAACTATCGGGGGGGGGGGGTAGCTTTTCAGAATCAATGAGGAGATGAATGATGAATCAATCACTACAAATTAGCCCAGGCTCGCAGGCCAGGACTCAAATAAATCAAGTTGATGTAAGTCAGAAATTTAATAGCATGTAAAATGTGGTCCACAATGGTAGTTCATACAGTATTTATTCAGAGTCCTGATTTCCACTGCTATAAGATATCAAGGCTTGAAAGGGCTTGGTAAGAGTTTTGGACATGTGTGAATTTTTGCAGAGTGGGAGTTTCTGAGCTAATTTATAATATTTTTTTCTATGACGTTCTGTCTTGAATTTAATGATGTTTATAGATAAATACTGTTTCTCCTTATATTTGTGGATGCTGGTGAGCCTGACAAGTGAGTCACTTATTAGGTGCCCATCATAGTTTATGAATTGTCATTCCAGAAGTCCTTGGGGCTCTATAAAAGCCATCTGTCCTTCAAAATGGCAGGAGAATCTGTGGGGGTTTAACTGAACCAAGAATGAAAGCTAAAGACAGATATTTGGTATAGAAATTAAAAGACACATATTAAGGGCTGCTTTCTCCTTTATCAATCCTGAACATCATGTTCTTTGCAACCCCAGGGAAGCCCAACACTACTTACAGGATTGAGCACGCTTCTTTAAGATCAAGGTGGAAAAGAATTTATAGATTTGAGAGAGGAGCCAGAGAATAGAATGGGAATGGGAATGGGGAGGGAAGGGAGCAGAGGTAGTACACCTTTATTTTCTTCTTTGTTTTGCTAGCAACAAGTTGTCAGTGGGAGCTTTCAAGACACATTAGTTTTGAGGAAGAACAAATTAAACAAAAAAGATCTAGTGTTGGATATAAATTAAAAGCTGCTTCTACAAATTGCAAACATTTCTCTCTCTTGCAAGTATGATAATAATTTTTTTTTTTTATACCAGAATCTGAAGTTTGGCATTTGTGTCTCCCAATTCTCAGATCATTTATTCTAACTTTTCTTTTTGAGGTGTTAGAATAATGCTCTGAAGGATAATGACAATGCAGACACTCTCTAAGCCTCTGGGGACCAGGCAGAGTTTGGAGTGATTTAGGGGCAACCGGACAATGCTTCATTACCCAGGAAACTGACCCTTCTCGCATCTGCTGTAAATGAGATCTGAAAACTTTTTCCATCCTATTATCTTGTCAATTCCTAGCACCAGTTCCTAACAAGAGAGTTGAAATGTAATATAGCCTTGGTTGGAGGAAAAAAAAAAAAAAAAAGTACTTAGAATTTAGTGGACTGTAACTTGGCTGCAAATCCAAATGGGTAATATTTAGCTCATAATATGATTTTCTGCATGCAGATTGCAGTGTTTACATCTGGTATTGAAGCGCTTATTTCTTTGTATCAGTGGTTTGCAAATGGAAAACGATGGAGAATAGCAAGATGGATGTAAAAAGGATAGATATCTCCCGCACACCTAAGTATGAATATTGACCCCAGAGCGAAGGTTTGAATATTTTCTTCCGTGACAATTAACTTTATTTTCACACTTGTATCCATTCTGTGTATTGTGCTGTTTCAAAGCCTGTGCTATCAAACTCTTGCTTCTCCCAGACACATAATGCATTCATGCATTCAGAGAAGCATCTCTTTTGGGTGGGGGTTCATAGGTTATATCAAGTTAGAAGAAAAAAAAATCACGTGGACCTTTCTCATAAACTGATCTGGTTAAATTTTTGGTTGCAAAGAGCTCAGGTAGCCTGAATAAAACTAGTGTCTACTTAGGACTATGTATGGAATAGAACAGGAATTGAACGATTGGGAGGACCTGAGGCAGCTCTGGGCTCCAGCTCCTTTCTTTTTATTTTTCTCAGGGCCTCTCCCATGACATCTGTACATTCCGCTGATGTCTGAGCCATTCTTTCTTGTCAACTTCTCCTGCTTATTCGGAGTTTTATTTCCTTTGTAATTTTGACTG
Organism: Loxodonta africana; assembly: GCF_030014295.1. Lineage (NCBI taxonomy): Eukaryota > Metazoa > Chordata > Mammalia > Proboscidea > Elephantidae > Loxodonta > Loxodonta africana. The sequence goes on along the minus strand of NC_087351.1, from coordinate 56,662,976 downwards.
GTATGAATCTGTCGTAGTCACCTTGCCTTTCAGCTTCAGTTCTCACTCTAAGTGGCTCAGTTAATTTGTGTTTGTGCATTCATATTTCTGAGAGTAAGGATCTTATTGTCCTGTCTCCCCTTTTTATTCTATATTATGCCATAAGTCATTGTCTGTCCAATAGATGGTACAGTTGATTGTAAAATGAGCCATAGTTCTCTATTCCTCTCTGTAACTACATCCTTGCAATGTGACTTTGCAGCTCCTATCATCAAAATATGGAGTCTATTTCTCTAACCTTGAATCTGAGCTGGCCTTGTAACTTGCTTTGGCCAATAAAATGAACCTGAAGTGATGTTGTGCAGCCCTATGCTTGGTCCTCAAGAGGCCTTAAGTACTTCCTCTATTGCTCTTAGAAACATGCCATGTGGATATACCTGGGATGGGCTGCTGGAGGTTGGGAGAGCAAGTGAAGAGAGATAAGCAGTCCCATCTGAGCCATTTTAGATGAGCCAACTCCTAGCCACTTGGCATCTGACTGCAGAATGAGTGAGCCCAGTCAAGATCAGCCAGGCCTGGCCCAGATCGACCAGATCACAAAACCTAGCCCAGCCCAAATTGCTGCTTCTATAATCATGAGCTAAATAAATGTTGTTTTAAGCAATTAAGTTTCAGGGTAAGTTGTTATACAGCATAAAGTAACAAAGATTAACTACTTTAGGCCTAATCATCCATATGTAAATATGGCACTGGCATTATGGTACAAAACATGAATGCCTGCCTATTTCTCAGTGGTTATGGGCAAGACAGTTTTATTTAGAAAGGGGTATAAGCTTTCATTTATTCAACAAATATTTATTGAGTGCCTGCAATGTACCAGATGCTGCTAGGCAATAGAAATCAAGCATGAACAAAAACATACATAGTCCCTGCCCTCTAGGAAATAATAGTGTTGAATGAATGAAACTTATATTTAGTGGGAGATACACACATTAATCAAATAATCACCCTGAAGAATATCTAATTACACATTGAGATAAGGGCTCTTAAGTGAAGAAACACATTTCTATGTGAGAGAGACAACAAAGACATAGAATGAGTCTTGAAGGCTTACTGAGTAAGTGGTCCTTGAACTAAGATCTAAAAGATGAGTGGGAGTTAATTAGGGGAAAAGGTAGGGAATGGGGCTGCAGTGGGAGAAGAACTTCTCAGCATGGGCCTCTGTGGGAAAGGTGAATATGGTACATTTAAAGGACTGAAAAAAAGTCAGTTTGAGTTTGACTGGAGTACAGGGAGAGGCAGGGAGTAAGAGATATAGATAGAGAGATGTGCAGGGGCCTAAACACATAGGATCTGTAGAAGTTTGGAAACATGGAAAGCTATTGAAATGGCTGGAGAGATAGAGGAAACATGGAGACCATGATTAGTTTGGTGTTTTGAAAAAGTCACACTGTATGTAGCGTTGGGAACTGATTGAACTGAGGATTAGAGCAAGTGTAGCAAGACCAGCTTATACGCTATTGCATTGTGTAGGTGAGCGATGATAGTAACTGAGATTAATTAGAATAGTGGCAAAAGACGGGACAGGAATGGAAAGATTTGAGAGATACTTAGGAGATAAGATCAATAGGGCATAGGCTTGGATATAAGTGGTGAGAGAGGGGGAGGTGTTAACACAGACTTCCAGATTTTTGGCTTTCACAAGTAGATTGACAATGGTGGTGCTCACTGAGGTTGGGAACACTAGAAGAGAATCAGGTCTGAGGAGTGAAATCATGAGACCTATAGACAGTTGAATTTGAGGTGTGCTGAAGACTTCAAATAAAAATGTTGACTAGTTGCTTGGATATATGGATAAGAAGAGAAAAGCGATATCAATTTGGCAAACATTGGTGTTCAGTTGGCGATTGAAATTGTGGTCATGGAAAGGGTTTAGGACAGACCTTCCTCTTCCCTCCCTCCCTTCCTTAATTCCACCCTCCCTCCCTCCCTCACTTCCTCCCTCCCTTCCTCTCTCTCTTTCCTTCTTTGTTCCTTTCATGTATGTGAAAAACTACATAGATTCTGTATAACAGGTAACAATAGCATGACAATCTTAAATTATTAGAACATACTTAGTGAACTGTTGTTTTTTTTTTTTTTGGTTGACTCATGTTAGTTCAATGAACATATCGTCACAGATGAAGTGTCCATTATATTTCATAGGTAATGAGTTAAAATCCATTGGGTATTAAGGAGAAGTGGTTTATGTCTTTTATTTTGTGCCAAATAGGTCTGCGTTATGCAGATGACACAACCTTTCTTGCTGAAAGTGAAGAGGACTTGAAGCACTTACTGATGAAGATCAAAGACCACAGCCTTCAGTATGGATTACACCTCAACGTAAAGAAAACAAAAATCCTCACAACTGGACCAGTAAGCACCATCATGATTCATGGAGAAAAGACCGAAGTTGTTAAGGATATCATTTTACTTGTGTCCACAATCAACACCCATGGAAGCAGCAGTCAAGAAACCAAAAGATACATTGCATTGGACAAATCTGCTGTAAAAGACCTCTTTAAAGTGTTGAAAAACAAAGAGGTCACCTTGAGGATGAAGGCATGCCTGACCCAAGCCATGGTGTTTTCAATCACCTGATATGCATGCAAAAGCTGGATGAAGAATAAGGAAGACTGAAGAAGAATTGACACCTTTGAATTGTGGTGTTGGAGAAGAATATGGAATATACTATGGACTGCCAGAAGAACAAACAAATTTGTCTTGGAAGAAGTACAACCAGAATGCTCCTTAGAGGCAAGGATGACAAGACTGCATCTTACATACTTTGGACATGTTGTCAGGAGGGATCAGTCCCTGCAGAAGAACATCATGCTTGGTCAAGTAGAGGGTCAGCAGAAAAGAGGAAGACCTTCAATGAGATGGACTGACACAGTGGCTGCAACTATGGCTCAAGCATAGCAACAATTGTGAGGATGGCACAGGACTGGGCAGTGTTTTGTTCTGTTGTACATAGGGTCATTATGAGTTGGAACCAACTCCCTGGCACCCAACAACAACAACAACAACTATATTTGTGACCTCTACATCTTTATCACCTATACATACCTGTCATAGAAATCTTTTGAAGTTTATTTAGCCAACTGTAGTTTCACTTCCAAGGTTGTAAGTTGATTTCATTTCATTTTGCAGTTGGAACATCTTGACATGAGCCGTAGATGGTACTTTGAATTCTCAATGCCTTTTATTAGGTCTTTAAATCAATTACTACTAATATGATGAGAAATTCAGAGTTTTCAACCAGAGGCACTATTCTCAGAGCTTCAACTTGACAGCATATGAGATTGGAAAGTAGATGAATTGAATTGAACCCAAGTCTTCTGACTCCTAAATCAGGTTTCTTTCCAGTGAACTGTTCTGCTTAATAGATTATAATTTACCTTGATCTCCACAAGTTAAGTGAGTTGGAGATCATAACACAAGCACCTTACCTGAGATTTACATGCTTTTGTGAGAAGGAAGTATGGGATGAGAAAGAAGGCTGAGGTGGTTAGGGTAGGTGTGGTGTGGTGGGGAGACAGGATTCAGGCATTATTGAGAGGCTTTTGAATGCTTACGTTTTACATTTTAATCCAAATTTGCGTGTGGACTCATGTCCATTTTTATTTTTTTCTCCTATTCAAAGTTTTTTCTTGTTCTTTTCTTCCTCTCTCTGTCTTCTTCCTTCTCCATTTCCCCTTTCCGTGTTTTGTTCTCTTTTTATATAAAGCATTTTTTGTTTGTTGAATTTAGTGGACAAACTGCCTCATTTGAATTATAATTAAGAATCAAAAGCACGAGCATCTGTATTTCTTAGAAAAGAGAAACAGTCTTATTTTTTTAAGTGCATAGCTTAGGTTTTTTTTTTAAAGAATAGTTCAGTTTTTTTTTTTTTTAAGTGTGGTCACAGAATTGTGCAGCCATCGCCACTAATTCTAGAACATTTGTATTATCCTGCCCCCGCCCAAAGAAAAACTCCTTCCATACCCATTAGCAGTCAGTCCCCATTCCCTCGTCCCCCTAGCCTTAACCCGTTGCCGTTAAGTCATCAAGTCCGTTCAGACTCATAGCAACCCATAGGACGGAGTAGAATTGCCCCATAGGGTTTCCAAGGAATGCCTGGTGGATTTGTACTGCCAACTCTTTGGTAAGCAGTTGAACCACTGCACCACCAGGGTTTCTGCCCCCAGCCTAAGGTACTCACTAATCTACTTTTTTTGTCTCTAAATCCCTTGCTTGTTGAGTCGATTAGGACTTGTAGCAACCCTGTAGGACAGAGTAGAACTGCCTCATAGGGTTTCCAAGGCTGTAAATCTTTACAGAAGCAGACTGCCACATCTTTCTCAAAGTGGCTGGGGGGTTCAAATTGCTGACTTTTCAGTTAACAGGCAAGCACTTAACCACTGTACCATCAGGATTCTTTTCGTGTCTCTAGCGTTGCCTATTCTGGACATGTCATATAAATGGAATCATACAACAGGTGACCTTTTGTGTCTGGCTTCTTTCAATGAGCATGTTTTCAAGGTTCATGTATGTTGTAGCCTGAATCAGTATTTCATTTCTTTTAATGGATGAGTAATATTCTATTGTATGGATATACCACATTTTGTGTGTCCATTCCTTCATTGATGGATATTTGTGTTTTCCTTTTTTGGCTATTATGATAATGTTGCTATAAATATTTGTGTGCAACTTTTTACGTGGATGTACGTTTTTAGTTCTCTTGGGTACATACCTGGGAGTGGAATTGCTGAATTATTCGGTAATTTTATGTTTAACTTTTGGAGGAACTGCCAGACTAGTTTTCAAAGCAGTTGTACTATTTTACATTCCCACCAAGGTTTGAAGGCTTCAATTTCTCGACATCCTCACCAACACTTGTTATTGTCTGGGTTTTAGATTATAGCATCAGAGTGAGTATCTCACCTTCCATATGGGAGACCCAAGTTTGATTCCTGAGCAATGAACCTCAAGCACACCCATCACCTCTCTGTCAGTGGAGCCTTGTATGTTGATATGCTGAACAGGTTTCAGTGTAGCTTCCAGACTGACACTGACTAGTATGAAAGGCCTGGCATTTCACTTCTGAAAAATCAGCCGATAAAAATCCTATGAATCACAGTGGTCCGATCCCTTTGTACAGAGAGCTGCCATGAGTTGGTGCTGACTGGACGGCAACTTACAACAACAATAACAGTGAGTGTGAAGTAGTAGCTGTCGTTGATCATCTTTTCATGCTCTTATTGTTCACCGTTAGTATATCTTCTTTGTAGAAATGTCTGTTTGAACTCTTTGCCCATTTTCAAATTGGATTATTTGTATTGTTGAGTTTTAAGAGTTCTTTATATATTATAGATAATAGACCCTTATCAGATATATGATTTGCAAATATTTTCTCCCATTCTGTGGGTTGTCTTTTTCTGTCTTGGTAGTGTCCTTTGAACCACGTTTTTAATTTTGATGAAGTCTATTTTTTTTTTTTTTTTTTGCTTTGGTGGCTTGAGCTATTGGTGTCATGTCTAAGAAAGCATGGCCTAATCCACTTTCTCAAAGATTTACTTCTGTTTTCTTATGAGAATTTTATATTTTTAGCTCCTATCTCTAGGTATTTTATCCATTTTGTATTACTTTTTGTGTGAGGCAGGGATCCAGGTTCAGTCGTTTGCATGTGGATATCTAGTTGTTCCAACACTGTTTGTCGAAAAGATGTTTCTTTATCCGTTGAATTGTCTTGACACTCTTGGTAAAGATCCAGTGACCATAGATGCATGGATTTATTTCCGGGCTTTTAATTTTATTCCATTGATCTATATGTTTATCCTTATGCCAGTACTGTGCTATCATGATTAGTATCACATTGTAGTAAGTTTTGAAACTTGGAAGTGTGAGTCCTCCAACTTTGCTCTTCTTTTTCAAGATTGTTTTGGGTATTCTGGGTATCTTTCATTTCTATATGAATTCTAGGATCAGCTTGTTAATTTCTGCAAAGAAGCCATCTGGGATTTTGATAGGGATTGAATTAGATATGTGGATAAATTTGAAGAGTATTTACATCTTCCAATCCGTGAACACAAGATGTCTTTCACACATACATAGACACACATGCACAGGCCCTGGAGGTTTCTCTCTCTCACACGTTTCTCTCTCTCTCACATACACACAAGTTTCTCTCTCTCTTAGACACACACACATTTCCTTCTCTCACACATGTTTTACTCTCTCACATGTTTTTCTCCCTCACACAGGTTTCTCTCCCTTACACATACTCACAGACCCTGGGCACAGAAAACTTGTGGTGTTTAGTCCTCTTCTTAGCGATTGTATGGGTCAATTATTTATTTCTGCTTACATGACTGAATTGTTCATCTCTGTTTATTTTGCAACTTGTCCCTCTCACACTGGAAAGATAGACCCCTTTCCAGCTTTCTACCCAGGTCCATTGGCTCTGTGAAGAATGAATCTTTCTCTCAGGTTTGAGAGATAATGTTATAAATTGAACTGTGTTCCCCCAAAAGATGTGTTAAAGTCCTAACCCCGGGTACCTGTAAAAATGACCTTGTTTGGAAATAGATTCTTTGAAGATATTATCATTAAGTTAATGTGAGGTCATAGTAGAGTAGGGTGGATTCTAATCTCAAGTGAAAGGTGTCCTTATAAGAGAGGAGAAGATCAGAGAGACAGAGGAAAGATCAACATGCGAAGAGGTGCCAAAGAACGCCTGGGGCTACCAGAAACTGGAGAGAAGATCATCTCCTGGATCAATGGCCAACACACTGTTGATTTAGACTTGTAGCCTCCAGAACCGTTAGACAGTACATTTCTGCTCTTGTAAGCCATCCAGTTTGTGGTATTTTTTGCGGCTACCTTTGGAAACTAATACCGATGAAGTATGTGAAGAAGACATAGGGCTTGCATGTCCCTAGCGTGGTTTAAGTGCATGGAAACTGCATTTGGGAGCTGCGGGCTATTGTCCTTACTGACTTTTATAATTATCTGAATCTCTGAATGTGAGCTCTGGGAGAATAGGAACCATTTCTTGTCCATTTTCATTTCTCCAAAAGCCTAGAGTAATGCCTGGTATATGCAAGAGAAGGTGGAATGGACTGTGCAACTCAAACACCACCCAGCCGACACTCTGGGAGGGAGGTTGAGAATGTGCATTTCTAAGTAGACGTGGGGAACGTCAGGGTATACACACAAAGGGGATGGGGTTGAAGGAGAAAGAAGTCACATCTGGTTGGGCAGAATCAGAAAGTCTAAATGAAGGCAGTTGCATATGATATGGGCCGTGAAGGATAGGTAGGATTTCAGTAGGCAGGAGGAAAGGCATGAAAAAGGCATGCTCCAGGAAAGCATGGGATTGTAAAGAAAAAAAAAAAAAAGAACAAGATGTATTTCAGTTCATTTAGACCTTCTTCAGTTTCTTTCAATCATGTTTTATAGTTTTCAGTATACACATCTTTTACTTTTTTTGTGAAAATTATTCCTACATATCTTATTATTTTTGATGCCATAGAGAATGGAACTGTTTTCTTAATTTCGTTTTTCAATTGTTCATTGCTAGCATATAGAGACATGTATGATTTTTGTATATTCTTGAATCCTGAAATTTGTTGAACTTATTAGCTGAAAATTTTTTTTTTTTTGATGGATTCCTCAGGTTATTTATATACATGTTATCTGAAAATAGAGATAGTTTCACTACTTCTTTTCAAATATGGGGCTGACTTTTATTATGTATTTATCTTTCCTAATTACCCTGGCTAGAACCTCCAGAACATTTAATTGCGTTCATGAGGAACCTGTACATAGATCAAGAGGCAGTTGTTCCAACAGAACAAGGGGATACTGATTGGCTTAAAGTCAAGAAAGGTGTACGTCAGGGTTGTATTCTTTCACCATACCTATTCAATCTGTATGCTGAGCAAATAATACGAGAAGCTGGATTATATGAAGAAGAATGGGGCATCAGGATTGGAGGAAGACTCATTAACAACCTGCATTATGTGGATGACACAGCCTTGCTTGCTGGAAGTGAAGAGGACTTGAAGCACCTACTAATGAAGATCAAAGACCACAGCCTTCAGTATGAATTGCACCTCAACATAAAGAAAACAAAAATCCTCACAACTGGAACAGTGAGCAACATCATGATAAATGGAGAAAAGATTGAAGTTGTCAAGGATTTTATTTTACTTGGATCCACAATCAACAGCCGTGGAAACAGCAGTCAAGAAATCAAAAGACACATTGCATTGGGTAAATCTGCTGCAAAGGACCTCTTTAAAGTGTTGAAGAGCAAAGATGTCACCCTGAAGACTAAGGTGTGCCTGACCCAAGCCATGGTATTTTCAATCAGATCATATGCACGTGAAAGCTGGACAATGAATAAGGAAGACTGATGAAGATTTGACGCCTTTGAATTGTGGTGTTGGCAAAGAATATTAAATATACCATGGACTGTCAAAAGAACGAACAAATCGTTCTTAGAAGTACAACCAGAATGTTCCTTAGAATCAAGGATGGCGAGACTGCGTCTTACATAATTTGAGCATGTTGTCAGAAGGAATCAGTCTGCGGACAAGGACATCCTGCTTGGCAGAGTACAGGGTCAGTGGAAAAGAGGAAGACCCTCAACAAGGTGGATTGACATAGAGGCTGCAACAACGAGCTCAAGCATAACAAAGATTCTAAGGATGGCTCAGGACCGGGCAGTGTTTTGTTTTGTTGTGCATAGGGTCACTGTGAGTCGGAACCAACTCGACGGCACCTAACAACAACGACAGAACCTCTAGTACAATAACTCCTTTTTATTTTTAAACAAAAGTGACTAGAGTGGATATCCTTATCTTGTTCCTGATCTAAGGGAGAAAACTTTGAACTTTTCACCATTAAGTATAATGTTAGCTGTGCCTTTTTTGTAGATGCCGTTTATCAAGTTGACGATGTTCTAAGTTTATTGAGTTTTTTTTGTGTGCGTGTGTGTGTGCTTCTTTGTTAGTAAAAGCATGTTGGATTTTATCAAATGCTTTTTCTGAATCTATTGAGATGATCATGTGGGTTTTTTGCCTGTTATTCTATTAACGTGATACATTTCATTGATTGATTTTTGTATATTGAACCATTTTTAATCAATTCCTAGGATAAATCTTTTTCAAGTTTTTTCAACCTGTTCTTAAATCTAAAGGATGTCTTTTGTAGACAGCATATGTACACTCTTTTTTAGTATTCATTTTGCCAATCTGTCTTTTAATCACTGTAATTATTAAATGTTAATTAATTAAATGTAATTATTAATAAGAGTATTTATGTCTGCCATTTTGCTTTGTTTCCTGTATTTCTTACATCTTTTTTTGTTCTCTTCTTTCATTACAGCCTTCATTTGTGTTAAATAGATATTTTATAGTGTACCATTTTATTTCTCTTGTAAATTCTTTTAGTATATTTTTTGAATATTTTCTTATGGTTATCCTGGTGATTACAATTAACATCTTAGCTTATAACAATATGTTTGTGTTAATACCAACTTAATTACAAATATATCAAAACTTTGCTCCTCTATAGCTCCATTCCCTTTCGTCTCTTTTGTGCTATTATTTTCACCAAAATTAAAGCTTTATACATTATATGCCCATCAATACAGATTTATAACTATTGATTTATACAGTTGTATTTTAAATCAGGAGAAAAATAATATTACAAACAAAAAATACATTTATACTGTCTTCTTATTTATCTGTGTAGTTACCTTTACCGATGCTCTTTATTTCTTCACATAGATTAGAGTTACTGTCTATTGGCCTTTCCTTTCAGCTGTGAGTGCTCTCTTTAGTATTCCTTATAGAGTGGGTCTGCAATTGACAAATTGCTTCAGTTTTTGTTTATCTGTTGTTGTTGTTGTTAGGTGCCATCGAGTTGGTTCTGGCTCATAGCAACCCTATGTACAACAGAACGAAACACTGTCTGGTCCTGTGCCATCCTCAAAATCGTTGTTATGCTTGAGCCCATTGTTGCAGCCACTGTGTCAGTCCATCTTTTTGAGAGTCTTCCTCTTTTTTGCTGACCTTCTACTTTACCAAGCATGATATCCTTCCCTAGGGACTGATCCCTTCTGGTAACATGTCCGAAATATGTGAGATGTAGTCTTGCTAGTCTTGCTTCTGAGGAGGATTCTGGTTGTACTTCTTCCAAAGCAGATTTGTTCATTCTTTTGGCAGTCCACGGCGTGTTCATTATTCTTTGCCAACACCACAATTCAAAGGTGTCAATTCTTCTTTGACCCTCCTTATTCATCGTCCAGCTTTTGCGTGCATATGAGGTGAATCGAAACACCATGGCTTGGGTCAGGCACACCCTAGTCTCCAAGGTGACGACTTTGTTTATCTGGGAATGTCTTAATCTCGCCTTCATTTTTTTTTTTTTAATCATTTTTATTGTGCTTTAAGTGAAAGCTTACAAATCAAGTCAGCCTCTTACATAAAAACTTATATACACCTTGCTACATAGTCCCAATTACTCTGCCCCCCACGAGACAGCCCGCTCCCTCCTTCCACTCTCTTTTTTCATGTCTATTTTGCCAGCTTCTAAGCCCCTCTACCCTCCCATCTCCCCTCCATCGCCTTCATTTTTGAAAGATAATTTTGCTCATTATAGAATTCTTGGTAGACTGTATTTTTCTTCTGTCACTTTGAATATGTCATTTCAAAGCTTTCTAGTCTTCATGGTTTCTTAGGAAAATCAGCTGTTATTGAGAATCCCTGTACATAATGAATTGCTTGTCTTTTGATGCTCTCAATTTTCTCTTTGCCTTTTGACAGTTTGATGATTATGTGTCTAGATATGAATCTCCGAGTTTATCTTACTTGGAGTTTGTTGGATTTCTTAGATGTGTAGATTAATGTTTTTAAATTTTAAATTTGCTAATTTTTTTGGCCATCATTTCTTCTAATATACCTTCTGCCCATATCTTTGTCCTCTTCCTCTGGAGCTCCAATTACATGTATCTTGATATGCTTGGTGGTGTCCTTCAGATGTCTGAGGCTCTGTTCAATTTTTTAAAAAATTTTATTTCTCTATTTCTCAGACTGTATAATCTCAATTGACCCATATTCAAATTTGCTGATTTTTTCTTTTGCCTGCTGATATCTGCTGTTGAGCTTCTTTAGTAAATTTTTTATTTTTGCTATAGTACTTTTCAACTCCAGAATTTCTATTTGATTCTTTTTTTTTTTTTTTAATGATTTCTTTCTTTACTGATATTCTTTATTTGGTGAGACATCATTCTCATACTTTCCTTTAGTTCTTTAGACATGGTTTATTTTAGTTTCTTGAACATATTTAAAGTAGCTGATTTGAAACCTTGTTTAGTAAGTTCAATGTCTGAGCTTTCTTGGGGGCAGTTTGTATTAATTACTTTTTTTCCTGAGTATTGTTTCTTTGCAATAAGTGTGGTGACTATGGACAGTAGGTCTCTCCCCTCCTAGTTTTGTTGTTTTTGCTCTTTCTTTCTTGTTTTAGTGACTTTTCTGAGCTAATTCTGTAAAGTCAGTATTTTTTGTTTTGTCCAGCTACTGAAGTCTCTGCTCATGTAGATTAGTGTCAGCTAATGTTTGGACTGAGTTTTTCTTAGATGCTTGGATCCAGTAAGTCTCCCAGTGTTTGCTGAGGGGATCAGTGTGCATGCTGGGCATGCCTTAATGCTCAGATAGGCAGTTTATTACTCACACTTAGCTTTCACTTCCTGCTTGCATAGAGTCTTAAGGTTAACAGGAGGTGAGAGCTTAGTCCCTCCTTAGTTCTTTCCTGGGTTTGAACACAGCCCTTTGCATATGTGGTCTTATAGAGTCCCAAGAATATGTTTGAGCTCTCCAAAGCCTCTATGAACCACCATGCCCCATCTTTTCCTTTTAAGTTTTTTGGTCAGCCTAATGTGTGCCCTGTTATCCATTGCTTCAGGCAACCACAAAGGTAAACAATTGCCTCTAAATACTTTTGACAAATGCCCTTGGAGAAAATATTGTTTGCACTGGCCATACTCTTAATCAGGTCAAATAAAGACAGCCTTTTTTGAATAGGGTCTTCCAGGGAACCACCAGACAGATCAAAGAATGGCAGTTCTCTGGGAATGGGGCTCTGAAGTTTCAAAACTGGGGCTCCCTACAATGGTTTCCAGGGTGCTAATTTTAACTGTGATTGCTGGGCTGTGGGTTTTCAAAGCTACTTTGGAGGTAGGGAGTGGTTGATGGGAACAGGCCAAGTCAAAATACTACAAGGTTCACTGTTTTTACTGAAATTCAGCTGTTTTTCTTGAATAAACACTCTCTGGGTTGCTGCAAGCCTCTAGTTAATTTATAGAATTCTGAAAATGTTGATTCTGACTTTTTTTTTTTTTGGCCAGTGTTCTTGTTGTTTTATGTTATTGTTGTTAGGTGCTGTTGAGTCAGTTCCGACTCATAGCAACCCTATGCACAGGAGAACAAAACACTGTCTAGTCCTGCGCCATCCTTACTATCGTTGTTATCCTTGAGCTCATTGTTGCAGTCACTATGTCAGTCCACCTCGTTGAGGGTCTTCCTCTTTTCTGCTGACCCTGTACTCTGCCAAGCATAATGTCCTTCTCCAGGGACTGATCCCTCCCAACAACACGTCCAAAGTATGTTAGATGCAGTCTCGCCATCCTTACTTCTAAGGAGCATTTTGGTTGCGCTTCTTCCAAGACAGATTTGTTCTTTCTTTTGGCAGTCCATAGTGTATTAAATATTCTTCTCCAACACCACAATTCAAAGGTGTCAATTCTTCGGTCTTTCTTATTCATTGTCCAGCTTTCACATGCATATGATCCGATTGAAAATACCGTGGCTTAGGTCAGGTGCACCTTAGCCTTCAAGGTGACCTCTTTGCTTTTCAACACTTTAAAGAGGTCCTTTTGCAGCAGATTTTCCCAGTGCAACGCATCTTTTGATTTCTTGACTGCTGCTTCCATGGCTGTTGATTGTGGATCCAAGTAAAATAAAATCCTTGACAACTTCAATCTTTTCTCCATTTATCATGATGTGGCTTATTGGTCCAGTTGTGAGGATTTTTGTTTTCTTTATGTTGAGATGCAATCCATACTAAGGCTGTGAAGAAATGGAAGATTTTTATCAACTGCTACAGTCAGGAAAATTACTGGTGATTGGGATGAGACAGATGGAAACAGAGAAGAAAGATCAGTCACTGGAAAATATGGCCTTGGTAACAGAAACAATAGTGGAGATTGAATGATAGAATTTCACAAGAGCAACGACTTCTTCATTGCAAATACCTTCTTTTGCTAACATAAATGGCAACTATACACATGGACCTCACCAGATGGACCACACAGGAATCAAATTGACTACATCTGTGGAAAGAGATGAGGAAAAGCTCAATATCATCAGTCAGAACAAGGCCAGGGGCTGACTGTGGAACAGACCATCAATTGCTCATTTGAAAGTTCAAGCTGAAAGTGAAGAAAATCAGAGCAAGTCCAGGAGAGCCAAAATATGACCTTGAGTATATGCCACCTGAATATAGAGACCATCTCAAGAATAGATTTGATGTGTTGAACACTAGTGACCAAAGACCAAATGAGTTGTGGAATGACATCAAGGACATCATACACAAAGGAAGCAAGAAGTCATTGAAAAGAAAAGAAAGAAAAGACCAAGATGGATGTCAGAGGAGACTCTGAAACTTGCTCACGAACATCAAGCAGCTAAAACAAAAGGAAGAAATGATGGAGCAAAAGAACTGAACAGAAGATTTCAAAGGGCATCCCAAGAAGACAAAGTAAAGTACTATAATGACATGTGCAAAGAGCTGGAGATAGAAAATCTAAAGGGAAGAACATGCTCGGCATTTCTCAAGCTGAAAGAACTGAAGAAAAAATTCAGGCCTCAAGTTGCAATAGTGAAGGATCTTATGGGGAAAATGTTAAACAACTCAGGAAGCATCAAAAGAAGATGGAAAGAATACACAGAGTCATTATACCAAAAAGAATTAGTCGATATTCAACCATTTCAAGAGGTAGCATATGATCAGGAACTGACGGTACTGAAGGAAGAAGTCCAAGCTGCTCTGAAGGCATTGGTGAAAAACAAGGCTCCAGGAATTCACGGAATATCAATCGAGATGTTTCAACAAATGATGTCGCGCTGGAAGTGCCCACTCGTCTATGCCAAGAAATATGGAAGACAGCTTCCTGGCCAACTGACTGGAAAAGATCCATATTTATGCCTATTCCCAAGAAAGGTGATCCAACCGAATGTGGAAATTATAGAACAATATCATTAATATCACATGCAAGCAAAATTTTGCTGAAGATCATTCAAAACTGGCTGCAGCAGGGAACTGCCAGAAATTCAGGCCTGTTTCAGAAGAGGACATGGAACCAGGGATATCATTGCTGATGTTAGATGGATCCTGGCTGAAAGCAGAGAATACCAGAAGGATGTTTACCTGTGTTTTATTGACTACGCAAAGGCATTCGACTGTGTGGATCGTAACAAACTATGGATAACACTGTGAAGAATGGGAATTCCAGAACACTTAATTGTGCTCGTGAGGAACCTTCACATAGATCAAGAGGCAGTTGTTCGGACAGAACAAGGGGATACTGATTGGTTTAAAGTCAGGAAAGGTGTGCATCAGGGCTGTATACTTTCACCATACCTATTCAGTCTGTATGCTGAGCAAATAATACGAGAAGCTGGATTATATGAAGAAGAATGGGGCATCAGTATTGGAGGAAGACTCATTAACAACCTGCTTTATGCAGATGACACAACCTTGCTGCTGAAAATGAAGAGGACTTGAAGTACTTACTAATGAAGATCAAAGACCACAGCCTTCAGTTGTTTTAGGGAGGAGAATATTTTTGTAGGTCCTTACTCTGTCATTTTTGCCGATGTCACTCAAGAACCATAATCTCTTGAACATATTCTGAAACTAATTTTGACTGTGGGTTAATTAGAATAGGATGAAAATTTCCTCTCTTGTTTTGAATTTGTTTTGCACCTATGAGCTTGTGGATTTAATGCCTTGTTCGAAATCTCCTATTTTCTAGGGAAAAAGATCTCTAGGCAGTGCATTTGGTTTGATGTTTGACTTTTCTATCTCTGTTGACTTTCTTTCAGTGATGTTTCTGAAAACTGAAAACTTTTCTGATGTGTTTTAACTTCTCTTTATTTTATCTAAACTGCCAGACCTTGAGATAGCCACAACTGAAAGAACCTCAGAGAGGTTTTTGTAGTCTTAGGAATCATCCTGACCTATGTTTTGCTCCCCAACCTGCCACTCTCTGCCTGTGTGACCTTGAGCAAGTAAATTCTCCTCACTTTGTGAAATCTTAGCCATTAATAATATTGTTTTTATGTTATATACCAGACTTTACTTTTTTTTTTTTTTTATTTCTCAGTAAAGACTTTGGTTGAAGGTTACCATGCTTTGCTTTGTTTTTCCACGAGGCGTTTATTTGGAATGTTTTGAGTGTCTTCTTTCTTGGCAGCACTGGCTGAGAATGCTACATTACACCCTGTTGGTTTATTAACTTCATTCTTACTGAAAGCCCCTTTGGAGCAAAAGCATAATCACAAAGAACATGGAACTGAGCAAAATATTGAAGCAGTAAAACAACTTTGTAGCACCCACTTGAGCATGGGAGGACCTGTCCCTAGAGCATCTTTGCCTTGCTTGGATAAGAAAAGAATGGTGGAAAATCTCATTGGAACTCTACTTTAGAAGCGACTTCTAACTTGTTCTTTGAATGACAGATTATGTAAAGATAAACACACATATATATAATAATATGACATGTTTTAGAGCAAATAAAACATGTTAACAGATCAGATCTTGCCTTTTGCAACATTATGGGTGTTTAATAAGGGAGAAAATATTTAAAGGCTGTTTCAAAGGTTTTTAAAGGTTGTCACAATATTGACTCCTTTAGATCCTCTTTAAAGCCTTGTTGCTTTCAAATATTTATTGGAAGGAAAATCTAGACCCCCAAGTAGTTCATAAAGAAATAAGTTTATTGAGATCTCAATTTTATCAAGAGAATTAAAGTAATCTTTGATCATTGCTTTTTACCCAATTATACTCTTACATAGCTAAGCTTGGGCCATGTTAATACACAAAAGAGAGTTGAAAAAAATTAAAAATATCTGCATGATATTATTACAGTGACTGTTGCTCTTTCTACAAAATTATCCCAAAGCACTTTGAAAACAAACAAAAACAATGAATAAAAAGTGATTAGGAGTGATATGTAGTTCTTTGACATCTATTTTAGCTTTGATTGAATTTACTAATTTCACAGCCTTCTAGTGTATTAAGAGGAAATAAAAATGAATTGGTCATATCCTGTGCACCTTTAGCTGGCTAGATATACCCAAACCAAACCTGTTGCTGTTAAGCCAATTCTGACTCATAGCGACTCTATAGGACAGAATAGAACTGCCCTGTAGGGTTTCCAAGGAGTGGCTGGTGGAGCGGCTTTTGATTAGGAGTCAGGCTCTTAACCACTGTGCCACCGGGGCTCCAGCTAGAAATAAGTCCTTGCTAAATGAAGGGCTAGATATGGGTAGATATGCTATTTGATACATTAAACAAAATTCCTCTGGTAATGTACAAGTTAATCATTGTTGCTGTTAGGTCTGTCGAGTCGGTTCCAACTTATAGTGATCCTATGTGCAACAGAACTAAACACTGTCCAGTCCTGTGCCATCCTCATTATCATTGTTATGCTTGAGCCCATTGTTTCAGCCACTGTGTCAGTCCATCTCCTTGAGGGTCTTCTGTATTTTGCTAACCCTCTACTTTACCAAACTCATGTCCTTCTCTAGGTACTGGTCCCTCCTGATAACATGTTCAAAGTATGTGAGACGAAGTCTTGCCATCCTTCCTTCTAAGGAGCGTTCTGACTGTACTTCTCCCAAGACACATTTGTGCATTCTTTTAGCAGTCCATGGTATATTCAGTATTCTTTGCCAACACCATAATTCAAAGGTGTCAATTCTTC
This sequence comes from Loxodonta africana, assembly GCF_030014295.1. Classification (NCBI taxonomy): domain Eukaryota; kingdom Metazoa; phylum Chordata; class Mammalia; order Proboscidea; family Elephantidae; genus Loxodonta; species Loxodonta africana. Next base: position 56,645,920 of record NC_087351.1, on the reverse strand, counting down.
TTCGATTTTCCTTATTCACTGGCTAGCTCTCACATGAATATGAGGCAATTGAAAACACCATGGCTTGGGTCAGGAGCCCCTTAGTCTTCAAGGTGACATCTTTGTTTTTTTTTTTTTAATACTTTAAAGAGGTCTTTTGCAGCACATTTGCCAAATGCAATGTGTCTTTTAATTTCTTGACTGCTGCTTCCGTAGGCTTTAATTGTGAATCCAAGTAAAATGAAATCCTTGACAACTTCAATCTTTTCTCCATTTATCGTGATGTCACTTATTGGTGCAGTTGTGAGGATTTTTGTTTTCTTTATGTTGAGGTGCAATCCAGATTGAAGGCTGTAGTCTTTGATCTTCAGCAGTGAGTGCTTCAAGTCCTCTTCACTTTCAGAAAGCAATGTAGTGTCGTCTGCATAATGCAGGTTGTTAATGAGCCTTCCTTCAATCTTGATGCCCCATTCTTCTTCATATAGTCCAGTTTCTTGGATTATTTACTCAGCAAATAATTAGACTAGGTAAATATGTTCTTTTTTACCACTTACTCAATTCTTGTGTTTGTATCCCTAAGTTCTGTGATTTATTCAAGCTGGGAATATTATACTAATGAATCTAATATTTTCATTAATTATTCAGTGTTTAGCATAATGCTTGGGATTGGTAATAAATTAGTGTTTATCAAATTGAAATAGAGTTTTATTGCTATCACGTATATAACAAAAGAGCATTCTGAAATGTTAAATAAAATCAAACCAATGGCTCTGACTTATTTCATTGGCAACCATTTAAAGTTATGTAAATCATACCTATTATTACATTGATATGTGAATATTGCATAAGAATTAAGAATAGGTAACATTTACAAAGGTATTGAGTGAGAATTAAGTAGACATTTATATATATGGAATGATAAGCAGCTTTACTTGGTTGGAGTCATACCCCAGTGTTCTTGGTGTATTTGTATCATATGTTGATTATTAGAATTGGAGAGTGTTCTTTTTTCTGCTTCTTCAATTTTAAATTTAACTATTAAATTTTATTATTATTCTGTTGGTAAAGATCTTCCCAAATGGCAGGGGAACGTTCCCGTATTCTACCCTTTCAGTTCCTTGTTCTTTCTTTCAAGAGACTCTAGTCTACTGTACTACCTTGGTCATTCCTTCCCATGATCAAACACTATGCTGTATCATGAATAATAATTAAACCTCTCCATAATTTCAATTCATCCAGTCTGGGTTAAATCCAATTCTCCCCTTACTTTATAACTGCTCCAACTCAGTTAAAAGTGACTGGAGGAAAACATACAACTATTTTGACTGGTTCCACTTTAAATTCATTATTACTAATCCAAAGAAGGTCAGTGAAAAAGAGGAAGACCCTCAGTGAGATGGTTGACACAGTGGCTGCACCAGTGGGCTCCAACATAGCAATGATTATGAAGATGGTGCAGGACCAGGCAATGTTTCATTCTGTTGTACCAGGCGGAACTGACTTGATGGCACCTAACAACAACAACACAATCTGATGTGGGCCTTTAATCACACTGCCTGGCGATCACACTATATTTTATTTGCAATTCAGTCTTCCTTTCTCATTGCTTCTGGTCTTCCAACACCTCCTTCCCATTCTTATTCTCAGTAGATGGTTTTATTTCCTATTTCATTGAAGAAGAATAGAAGCAATCAGGAAAAAGCTCCATAAGCTCTGTTGCCAACATATACCCATTTATCTGCCTTCTCTCCTCTTAAGAATCCCTGGGTGCTGTAAAGGATTAAATATTCAACTACCAACCAAAAGGTTGGTGGTTCAAACCCACACAGAGGTGTCTCAGAAGAAAGGTCTGATGGTCTCCTTCCAAAAGGTCACAGCTTTTAAACAGAGTTCTACTCTGCACACATGGAGTTTCCATGAGTCGTAATTGACTTAACAGCAACTAGTTTGATTTGGTTTTCTCTCTTACTATGAACGGGCAGTCTGCACTCCTATCAAAGACTAGTTCATTCACTTAAGTTCTAGAGCCCATCCTTTCTCACCAAGGACATTTATTCAGAAATTCTCTTCTTCCTGCATTAAATTTCCCCTGTTTAGCAGAGATATAAGATGTTACTTATCTCATCCTTAAAACCACCATAACTCTCGTAATACCTTTTATTCCCTTCAACCTCTACCCCATTTTCTTCCTCCTTGTTACAGCAAAATTTCTGGGAAGAAGCTCATTGTTTCTAATTTCTCTCCTCTCATTCTCTCCTGAATCTACTACACAGAAACTACTCTTGTAATAATCATGAAGAACCTTTGTAATGGCAGGTCAAAGTCCTCGGTCTTTATCTTACTTCCCTGATCGTTAGCCTTTGACAGAATTTTTCACTATCTCTCCTTTAATCCCTTTTCATTATCTCCCCTTTAATCCCCCTTTTTTTTTTTCACTTGGCTTTCAGGATACTCTACTCCTGTGGTTTTTCCCCTGTTTCACTAACTACTCCTTCTCCATTCTCTTTGTTGGCACTTCATGCATATCAAAATCCCTTCCTGGACAAGTGGAAACTTGGGACACCAAATCTGGGCAGGCTTTTTGGGGGCAGTGCTGGAATTAGTGTGTGGTCTGAGCAACATGACTTTGGAAAGAAATAGAAAAGGTAGCACCTAGGAAGCAAAATCTAAATGAGAACCAAGCAGAAAATCCAGCTAAAGTGTCAATCAAGATAGGATGAGCAAAAGGGAACTGAAACTAGACTCACCAGGAAGATTCAGAATAGTGTGTGGGCTAGGAGAGAGTCCTTGGGGGTAATTTTTAATACAGTTCTTATGGCTTTATTTATAACTAGCTGAAATATGGTAGTGTCAGAGGTCCTCTGATCACAAGAGGGGAAGAGAATCAAGACCAGCACAACTCAGGAGACAGGAGAGAGTGTGTCAGTCAAGACAGCTTCCAACCAAGTCAGATCTCAGCTTCCACTCAGGTGAGCCCGCAGGCAGGTCCTTTGCTCTGGCCTCAGCCACTGGTCTCCACTTGGGCCAGGTTGCTGTCCTGCTCAAGCAAGTGTTACAGCTCTTTAGCTCTGCCAGCATGTGCCTGGAGGTACCCCACTCTGCCAGCAAGCCACCTGCCCAAAGGTGCTCAGCTCTCTTATTTCAGTGGGTCAGCAAGCCCCACAGCAGCTGTCTCATGCCAGACTCCTGGTTCCTGTCATCTTGTGCTGCTGCCATGCTACCCATGTCATCTCTTGCAGTCTCTTGCATCTTCAGTGTTACAGCTCTTTCTGTCTCCTGGGTCTAGGAGGTTCTTAGTGCAGGGACGCCTGATCCAAAGGATGTGCTCCATTCCTGGCTCTTTTTCTTGATGGTAGTGAGGTACCTTCCATCCTCTGTGGGATTGGCTCTTTTAAGCTTAGCAGGATGGCGAAATTGACCAACCCCCTCAGTAGGTCACAACCACCTGGTTTGCATAGTAATTGACCCATTCCTGCAGGAGTTTTACAGAACTTGTTTGTATACTAGACTAATCAATCCCTTTGCAAGATCGTGGCCTAGCAAATCATCCTTAGCCAAACAACAAACCCAGGGTAAGAAAGGTCATGTGTAGAGAAACCCATTGCCCTGCAGTAGCAAAGAAGCTGTTAAAGGTTTAGACCTCAGAAGTCTGGGAAGCAAAGCATTTTGAGAGACTATCTCCAATCCCACGGTGAAGACAAGTATTAAATTATCAATGAATTTGTCAGTTAGGAGATCTTTAAAATCTTTAGTGAGAGCAGACTGCCTTCTTTTACAAAAATTACCAGTTTAAATTCAAGTTTAAATAAAAACAAATTTTTGGAGAAAATATTTAAAAAGCTCTTTTGGCACAGGCATTGACACTAGTTTTCAGACAGCATCACAAGAGAATGACCCTCAGTCAAGGCTGGCTTCCAGTTTTCTGGTGCCTGTGCCCAGTTGGTGGTGGTGGTGAGGGGAGACCTGCATTTCTGTTGGTGTGCATAATTTAGCCTACTCTATTTCTAACTTTTTATTAACAGATTTAATGAGACATACCATAAATTCACCTGCTTTGAATCAATTTTTTAAATAAATTTACAGAGTTGTACAACCATCACCATAAGATAATTTTAGAACACTTCCATAACTAAAAGAAACCTTGTGCCCATTTATAGTAACTCCTGATTCCCTCCCCCAGCTGTATTTTTACACAAATAAAATGCCCCTTATACATTTGTTTGCTAACCACTCCTTCTCTCCATGAGGTACTTTCATAACCGCCACTGTGCCAGTTTTTTTCCTACACATTGCTGTAAAAATTAGCATAGCACGCTTACAAAAATACCTCCTGGGGGGAGGGCACATTTGGCAAACAAATGTAGAGGGTGCACGTTATTTGTGTAAAAATACGGTAATCTCCATAAACTTTCTTTTTCTCGACATTTCATCTAAATGGAATAATATAATATGTGGTCTTTTGCATCTGGCTTTTTTCACTAAACGTAATGTTTTTGGTACTCATCCATGTTATAGCATGCATCAGTATTTCATTCTTTTTTATAGCCAAATGGATGTACCTCATTTTATTTAAGTGTTCACTAGTTGATGGACATTTGGGTTATTTCCACTTTTTTACTATTGTGAATAATGCTGCTATGAACATCTGAATAAGTCTTTGTGTGGACATGTGTTTTCATACCAAGGACTGGAATTGTTGAATATATGGTAATTCTATGTTTAATATTTTGAGGAACAGCCAAACTGTTTTCTAAAACAGCTGCACCACTTAACAGTCCCACTAGCAATGTATAAGGATTCCAGTTTCTCCACATCCTTGCCAACAATTGTTACAGTCTGTCTTTTTTATTAAAGCTATCCTAGTGGGTGTGAAAGAAGTCCTGGCGATGTAATAGCTAAGCACTCAGTTGCTAACTAAAAGGTTGGTGGTTCAAACTCACTCAGAGGCTCTGTGGAAGAAAGACCTGGCAATCTGCTCCTGTGAAGACTATAGCCTAGAACACCCTGGGGGGCAGTTCCACTCTGTCACGTGGGGTTGGTATGAGTTGGACAAGAGTGGGTGTGAAGTAGTATCTCGTTATGGTTTGATTTGCATTTCCCTTATGACTAATGATGTTGAGCATCTTTTCATGTGCTTTATTGGCCATTCATATATCTTCTTTGAAGAAATGACTTCAAATCCTTTGCCTATTTTTCAAATGGATTATTTTTCTTGTTATTGAGCTGAAACAATTCTTTATATATTCTAGATACTAGACTCTTATCAGATATATGATTTGCAAACATTTTTTCCCATCCTGTGGATTGTTTTTTCACTTTTTTGATGGTGCCTTCTGAAGTACAAAAGTTTTTAATTTGGATGAAATTCAATTTGTCTGTGTTTTCTTTTTACTTGTCGTATCTCAGGACCATGGCTTAATCCAAGGTTGTGAAAATTTACTCCTATGCTTTTTCTAAGCATTTTACAGTTTTAGCTTTTAAATTTGGGTCTGTGGTCCACTTTGAACTAATTTTTGTGTATGGTGTGATGTAGAGGTCCAAATTAATTTTTTTTGCATGTGGGTATCCATTGTCCCATCACTGTGCATTAAAAAGATGATCCCCTTCCCATTGAATTTTCTTGGCACCTCTGTTGACCATAAAAGTAAGGATTTATTTCTAAGTTCTCAGTTCTGTTCCATTTACCTATATATCTGTCTGTATGCCAGTACCACACTGTCTTGGTTACTGTAGTTTGGTAGTAGGTTTTGAAATCAGAAAATGTGAGCCTTCCAACTTTGCTCTTCTTTTCAAGATTATTTATTCTGGGTCCTTTGTCTTTCTCCATGAATTTTAGGATCAGCTTGTCAATTTCTCTTAAAAACCAGCAGGAATTTGAACGTGACTGTGTTGAATTTGTAGATTAATTTTAGGTGTATTGCCATCTTGACAATATTAAATCTTTCAATTCATGACACAGGATGTTTTTCCATTTGTTTAGGTCATCTTTAATTTCTTCCAATGGTGTTTTATAGTTTTACACTCTTTTTTGTAAAATTATTCCTAAGGATCTTAGTCTTTTTGGTGTCACTGAGAATTGAATTGTTTTCTAATTTCATTTTCAGGCTGTACACTGCCAATGTATAGAAATGCAGTGATTTTTGTACGTTTATTTTGTATCTTGTGATTTTGATGAACTTATTTATTATAGTAGCTTTTTAGTGGATTACTGAGGTTATATATATGTGTGTGTGTATATATATATATATATATATATATATATATATGCAAACCCTGGTGACATAGTGCTTAAGTGCTATGGCTGGTAAACAAAAGGTCAGCAGTTCAAATCCATCAGGCCTTCCTTGGAAACCCAGTGGGGCAGTTCTACTCCATCCTATAGGGTCGCTATGAGTCAGAATTGACTCGACGGGAATGGCTTTGGCTTTATATCTATCTATATATGTGTATATATATACATGATTATGTTGTTTATGAATGGAGAAAGGTTTACTTCTTCCTTTCAAATCTGGATGCCTTTTATTTATTTTACTTATCTAATTACCCTTTCTTGAACTTTCAATACAATGTTGGATAGAAGGGGTGAGAGTGGATTTGTTTCCTTTGCTAAATGAGGAAAACTGAATGCAACAATGAGAAAGTATTTAACACTGACAGCACCAGGCAGTAAAGAGCAATAATTAAGTGCAAGTGGAGTTAGAGAGCCATGGATTCAAATCTCAGTTCTATCATTTACACGCTATGTAACTTTGTAAGTTAACCTCTATAAACATTTGTTATCTCATTTACAATATGAAAATTATTGTATCTAACTCGTGGAGTTAATATGCATTTGTTCATTTAATCTAAATCATAAGTGTTTAGTAGAGTATTTAATGCTATTCCGGTTGTTGATGTTGTTGTTAGTTGCTGTGGAGTCGATTCTGACTCATGGAGACCCCACGTGTGCAGAGGAGAACTGCTTCATAGGGTTTTTAAGGCTGTGACCTTTTGGAAGCAGATTGCCAGGCCTGTCTTCCGAGGTGCCTCTGGGTGGGTTTGAACTGCCAACCTGTTGGATAGTAGTTGACTGCTTAGCCATTTGTGCCACCCAGAGACTCCTATTGTTACTCCTAGTAACATTAAATAAATGTTAGTAGTATAATTATTATGCATCTACACAACTTCTTAAAACAACTAGGATATTATTAACACTGTATCTTTCCATATTTTTCTGAATTCTCTTCAGTCCTGTCAGGGACTTTTGATTACTTATTCATATTTTTAGTACTACTCTTCTTCCTTTGGTCTCCCATTCCCCACCCCTTGCACCAGCAATAAATGAATTAAATAGTAAAGTGGCTAATTCCAGCAGCATTGCATACATTTCTACTTACTTTCTCCATTTCTTTACAAGGGTGATGATATTAAATGTTGGGTACTTTCCTGTTTGAATTGCACCTTTCACACTCTAGAGATCATTATAAGAGATCATAGATATTTTAAAAGGAGCCAAAGATTATTTAGTATTTTATTTATTCTTTGTATGCTTTTCCTAGACAATTTCGTTCAGTAATATGATTGAAGCGCCACCTGTTTGCCAAGGGCTCTCAAATCCTAATTTCTAACCCATGCGCCCTCTACCTTTTCAGCCCTCCACTTCTTTCTGCTGATCCCCGATGAGTACCCCAGTGTTTTCTAAACTGATGTCATTACATTGCCTCCACCCCCAAAATCATTTCTTTTTCTATCTTGGTTACTGACATCTCCATCTCAGAGGTTACTAATTTACTAAGCCATTGAAGTCAGAAAACTTGGTGACATTCTCTCCTTCACTATCTGTATCGAGTTACACACTAAGTAACTCACTGTTACTTTACTTTGAAGTCTATCCTCTAAATATCCCTTGAATCTGTGCCCTCTTCTCCTCCCCTACTGCCTTGGCAAAAACTACTGTCTTAACCCTTTTAAGTCTTCGCTAGGGCTAATTCAATAGTCTTCTAGTCAGTCTCTTTGTCTCCAGTTTGTCCTCACTACAATCCATTCTCTACACTTTTCACTATACTTACCTCCTAAAGCTTGTGTCTTGTCCTGTGGTTTCCCTGCATAAAAACTTTGAGTGCTTTCCAATCATCTGGATAAAGCTCTAATCCCTTCCAAACTCCCTCAAAATGTGTGGCATACGAGTCCTTCAGAATCTGTGCCAGATCTGCTTTTCTAACTTTTTTTCAGCTTCTCTCTTCCACAGCCTCATCTTTGCCATTGCTTTAAAAGAAAGAGGGATGAAGTATTGGATAGTTTGTCATGTGTGTTTCACCTGAATCGCTTGTTATTCTTTGAACATGACTGTGTATAACACATGTTATTTCTTCTACTTGGAATCTTTCTTGCTCTCTGTAAAGGTATCCCACCAGCTCTTTAAGATCCTGTCCACACATAAATATCTTATTTAGGCAACTGCCTCTGTTCCCTCACACAAAATTCGTTGCTCCTGAATCAGTGCTTCCAAGACTCCCATGCTATTCATATCTCAATTATAGCCCACTAGAGTAATTTTTTTTTTTTAAACAAACCTGCCTTAACCCTAGATCTGAGTGTTTTCAGTACCAGGACTTAGCCTTATTTCTTTAGACCGTGATGGTGTGTTGCCTTGAATGTTGACATAATAAAAATTTGTTGAATGAATGAATAAATGAATGAACAGAAAACACAAGGGTCACCTAGCAATTTATATTCCACTGATTACATTGTGATAATCCTTTGTATGGTTTTAAGTGAAATGTGACCAGGGGGTTTTAAGCTTCAGAAGACTGTTACATGTATTCTTGTGATATTTGACACGTTAATCTTAAGGAAATGGATTAATTACAAATGAAATTTCAAAGGGCTTCATTTCTCATCATAAGGTCACTGCTAAAGGATAAAGTTGATGAGGTCATGGTGAATAATAACACGCAAGTACCATTTCCCTGGATGATCAAGCTGTGAATTACAATGGAAAGGAAAAAGGTTCGACGTTGTCATGGGTCTGAGATTGCTTATTGGTAGTTCCAGCTCTGGTAGCATTTGGATGTATCTGTTTAGTGTTGCAGATTAAATTTTTCAAGCATTCATGGTGTAAGATTGCTCATGCTGATCATCATTTCTCTTTAATATTATTGAATGAGTTGTATAGGTGAAGCATGCTTTACAAATGTGGTAGTTGTCGTGGAACACGGAATACAACTTTATATCTAGGTATAGTTCATAGTCTATGTGTCCGTCAGGGTATGTATATATATATGTGTGTATATTATGTATGTGTGTGTGTGTGTATATATATATATATACATATATATGTGTAGGATGGATCACTTTTATATGGCCTTTCTCACCATGGTCTTGTAATTCCCACCCAAGTTGTTCTTGCTCTCACTGGTCAAGAATGAGCAGGTAAGGCACATAGTTTTCCTCATGAGCAAAGCTTTATTGAAGAGGCTTGCAAGTGGAGATGAAGAGGGCCTAGAGCAATGCTTGCCCCCGTCTCACAAAACAAAAAACGGGCCTGAGTTTTTAAAAGTTCTTGGGCGGGAAAAGATTCATGTTTATTCATAGACACAGGTGGGGATATGTTAACTAAGGTGTGCATGCAGCAGCTTTCCAAGATGGCTCCTGTCCCGGAGGCCTCTGGGATTCATAGTAGGACTTATTATGGGGCATCACGCCTGTGCAGTCTCTGGCTTCCCAAGTTTGATTCCCCAGCTGGGGCTACAGCACCTCACCGCCCCTGGTGGAAGGTCACACAGCGGTCACAGGTGGATGTTCTGCACATGTCCCTGGGGCTGGTTTTCTCTAGTTGCTTCTGAAAGGCAACTTTAAAAAAGTCTGTGGGCTACTTTTAGATACCCTGCCCCATCATTCTGGGGAATGGCTTTGTTTTTGCACCCTGGCCCATTTCTTGTTACTTTGTTTGCAGAAAGAGAGAACGGCCTCTCTGTTCCTTGTCTTAATAAGTCCCTAGGTTCCACACCCAACCCCCTATTACCTCCCTGATAGTGTAGCCTATCTCTGTTTTACTTGCTTCTCCTCTAACCACACCAGTCTCTTTGCTATTCCTCAAACAGGCACCCTCCGATCTCAGGGTCTTTGCTCCCTGTCTTAAAGTGAGTGGGTGGGACTATGCAAATAAGGTCATTGTGGCTCACCAAGGAGACTCGTCAGTTTTGCCATCTGCTAGTCTTAAAACGAGCCATCCCAGAGGCAGAAAGGGAGAATCTCACCACCACCAAGAAAGAAGAGCCAGAATGGAGCATGTCTTTTGGACCTGGGATCCCTGTGCTGAAAAGCTCCTGGAACAAGGAGACTGAGACAGAGAAAGCTGTAACACCAAAGACAGTGAGATGCAGTAGAAAAACGGCAGCAGCAGAACCAGGCTAGCAGGAGAAAGCCCACGGAGTGAGAAACCTGAGTGCCTTCAGGCAGGAGACTTGTTGGCAGAGGAGGGTGCCTCTGTGAACTTGGTGGAGCTAGGTTTGTGGACCCACAGAGCTAGGGCTGAGCGCCTTTGAGCTAAGGTTTACTGGTGGAGTGGGGTTCCCTGGGTACTTATTGGCAGAGCTGAAAGAGCTTTGTAACACTTGCCTGAGCAGGGCAGAGGCTGAGATCCAGAGAGAGGCCTGCCTGTGGGCACGGCTGAGAAGAGGCTGTCCTGATTGGAAGAACTGTATCCTGAGCATCCCTGAACCTGAATCGTACCCTGTTATTTTGCTAATAAGCCCCATAACTGTATGGTCTGTGAGTTTTGTGTGGCCATTGCAACGAATTATTGAACTCAGTAGAGAAGTAGAGAGTGCTGTGGAAGGGATGGTTGATGTCAGAGCCAACCCTGATGACACCATTTTTGGACTTCCAACCTCAAGAACTCTGAGAGAATAAATTTCTGTTATTTTACGTCACTCAGTTTGTGGTACTTTTTATGGCAGCCTAATAGCCAGTGATGATGAAAAGCAGAAACAGAACTACTGAAATATTACGAGCCCCAAGTATTTTATGTAATACGCGAGCAAAAAAGAAAAAAGAATTTGACAAAAATTTAACTAATGGTTGTGAAAGTGGATTGATTTCTCTTGCATATTGAAACTGTCCTAATGTAGCTGATTTTGGAAACATAGAAAATATGTGTCCTCAAATTATATGAAATATTTCAGTTTCTGCATATTTTGACCCAACCAGATTTTTTTTTTTTTTAGTAAAGCAAAAAGAATGTTTTATTCAGCAGTATTCAAAAAGCAAAAGTGGGAAGTGGACAAACATGCTGCTAGAGCTAATGTCTGTCTGAATCCAAGGAAATTACAGAATAGATAGAAGTGGGAAAACAGGCAAGCATGCTGCTAGAGCCGTGTCTGCCCGAGTCCAAGGAAATGTTATGGAATAAGCAAAAGTGGGAAAACGGACAAGCATGCTGCCACAGCCATGTCTGCCCGAGTCCAAGGACATTACAGAGTCATCAGTATATATTAACATTACAAAATGGACAAAACCATTGAAAGATTTACCTTCTCACAGATTGGCTAGAAACCATGATCTTACGTTTTGAATTGTTTTTCTTAACAATCGTTGGTACAGCCCAATCAGATTTTCCCCTTCCTTTATGGTGAGAAGGATAACAAACATAGAAATGGGTATTAAGCAGCCTAGAAATTTTTAGAGCAGGCTCATGGTGACGTGGAAAGAGAGCTAAACCAGAGCTCAGAAGATATGGGTGATAGAGCTCAGAGGATATGGGTGATAGTCCTGGCTCTGACTGTAACTTCCTAGTACTGGGGAAGTCTTTTGATTGCTAAGGTTTCTTTTTTTTTTTCCATGTGAAACAGACATGATCATAATGACCCCCCTACCTCTCAGGGTTTTGTCTTGAAATCAAATGAGATAATGTAAAATTATTTTCTCCTTTTCTGTACCTTTCTATTCAGTTTTCAATAGCCCCAGCAAAGAGGCCTTTGTGACAAATAACCAATATCCTCAGAAACTCAGACCCAGTGCTGTATATGAGAATATCCTCAGAGCTCGTGGAGAAAAAATGAATTTGAATAAGTAGGTAGATGGATGCATGGTAGAGAAAAGAAAGGAAAGAGCAGGGAGAAGGTGAGTTCAATGCTATGTGATTAAAAATTGCTATTACCCCAGACCTTAAGAGCTATTATGTCTTTAAGTATACAGTAAATATCATTTGTGAGATGGTTTCTCTTCTCTTCAGTTACACTCTTAAGCGTGCTTAATTTTTTTTTAATTGATAGGCTTTCTTACAAAACAATTATAAAATTGCAAGTGCAAATCAGTTCTATTATAATTTCATCGATTTGGGAACTGAGTGAACAGCTAGAGCAGAAGATGAGAAATGAGAAAAACTGACGGTACTCTTAAAGAGTCAATGAGGTGAAATCTTTCTTTTCCCTGACTGAAAAATTTTGCCTTTTAAAATATCATATCATAGATCATTAATGCCCAAATTAAGCATTTACATATCCTCAGGAATTAACTAAAGGATAAGTTAGGTGTCAGTAGGATAAATAGTCTTTGTCAAAGGAAAATTATTTAAATAAAATGAGTAAAAATCAAAACCTCATTGTACTTTTTACAGAATGTGTTGGTGGCACATCAAGTGTCATTTGAGAATAAATACTTCTAGTAGTTTAATCTTTTCATATCTTTTTATTGGGAGAATCAAGGCATGTTTTTTTTTTTTTATTAACTTTTATTAAGCTTCAAGTAAACGTTTACAAATCCAATCAGTCTGTCACATATAAGTTTACATACATCTTACTCCGTACTCCCACTTGCTCTCCCCCTAATGAGTCAGCCCTTTCAGTCTCTCCTTTCGTGAGAATTTTGCCGGCTTCCCTCTCTCTCTATCCTCCCATCCCCCCTCCAGACAAGAGTTGCCAACACAATCTCAAGTGTCCACCTGATATAATTAGCTCACTCTTCATCAGCGTCTCTCTCCCACCCGCTGACCAGTCCCTTTCACGTCTGATGAGTTGTCTTCGGGGATGGTTCCTGTCCTGTGCCAACAGAAGGTCTGGGGACCATGGCCCCCGGGATTCCTCTAGTCTCAGTCAGACCATTAAGTTTGGTCTTTTTATGAGAATTTGGGGTCTGCATCCCACTGATCTCCTGCTCCCTCAGGGGTCCTCTGCTGTGCTCCCTGTCAGAGCAGTCATCGATTGTGGCCGGGCACCAACTAGTTCTTCTGGTCTCAGGATGATGTAGGTCTCTGGTTCATGTGGCCCTTTCTGTCTCTTGGGCTCTTAGTTGTCGTGTGGCCTTGGTGTTCTTCATTTTCCTTTGCTCCAGGTGGGTTGAGACCAATTGATGCATCTTAGATGGCCGCTTGTTAGCATTTAAGACCCCAGACGCCACATTTCAAAGTGGGATGCAGAATGATTTCATAATAGAATTATTTTGCCAATTGACTTAGAAGTCCCCGCAAACCATGGTCCCCAAACCCCCGCCCTTGCTCCGCTGACCTTTGAAGCATTCATTTTATCCCGGAAACTTCTTTGCTTTTGGTCCAGTCCAATTGAGCTGACCTTCCATGTATTGAGTGTTGTCTTTCCCTTCACCTAAAGTAGTTCTTATCTACTGATTAATCAATAAAAAACCCTCTCCCACCCTCCCTCCCTCCCCTCCTCGTAACCACAAAAGTATGTGTTCTTCTCAGCTTTACTATTTCTCAAGATCTTATAATAGTGGTCTTATACAATATTTGTCCTTTTGCCTCTGACTCATTTCACTCAGCATAATGCCTTCCAGGTTCCTCCATGTTATGAAATGTTTCACAGATTCGTCACTGTTCTTTATCGATGCGTAGTATTCCATTGTGTGAATATACCACAATTTATTTACCCATTCATCCGTTGACGGACACCTTGGTTGCTTCCAACTTTTTTCTATTGTAAACAGAGCTGCAATAAACATGGGTGTGCATATATCTGTTTGTGTGAAGGCTCTTGTATCTCTAGGGTATATTCCGAGGAGTGGGATTTCTGGGTTGTATGGTAGTTCTATTTCTAACTGTTTAAGATAACGCCAGATAGATTTCCAAAGTGGTTGTACCATTTGACATTCCCACCAGCCGTGCATAAGAGTTCCAATCTCTCCGCAGCCTCTCCAACATTTATTATTTTGTGTTTTTTGGATTAATGCCAGCCTTGTTGGAGTGAGATGGAATCTCATCGTAGTTTTAATTTGCATTTCTCTAATGGCTAATGATCGAGAGCATTTTCTCATGTATCTGTTGGCTGCCTGAATATCTTCTTTAGTGAAATGTGTGTTCATATCCTTTGCCCACTTTTTGATTGGGTTGTTTGTCTTTTTGTGGTTGAGTTTTGACAGAATCATGTAGATTTTAGAGATCAGGCGCTGATCTGAGATGTCATAGCTGAAAATTCTTTCCCAGTCTGTAGGTGGTCTTTTTACTCTTTTGGTGAAGTCTTTAGATGAGCATAGGTGTTTGATTTTTAGGAGCTCCCAGTTATCGGGTTTCTCTTCATCATTTTTGGTAATGTTTTGTATTCTGTTTATGCAAGGCATGTTTTTTTGTGAAATGTATGAATGTAACACTACCTTTAATTTTGGGAAATTGGAAAATTGGATGACTCTAAATTGAGCTGCTACTAATCCCTACTCATTTATCAAAGACTGAGATAATTAATTTTTTCACTAATTGCTTCTGTTTATTAGTATGTAGTTGATTATTAATATTAAGAAATAGAATCTGGTATTAAAAAAGAGAGCCATGGATCCCTGGTTGCTTTTGTAAATGTCAAGGATCATAGGCACTTAGATTCTGCTCTGCTCCTTGACATTTTAAATAGTATCCAATTTTCTCCATGGTAGCTTTCAAATTGATTCCTCTTTTGGATTCTTTTATAATGTTCTTATTTCATATTCCAGGGAGAATTAAATAAGGATATTATAAGCCTCAGTGATTTACCAAGAGACAAGGTAAAGGGAGGGAGAGAATGCAGGACAAAGTATGGCCTTTAATCCTGTGATCCCTGGATTGTGTCCTCAGAGCCTGAAGGGTGGTGATTGGTAGCCCACCTGACAGTCAGGCTGCCTGATTTGCCTGACATGAAACACCAGAGATTGGAGGATGAATGAGGCCACTTGAGTATGTTTTGGGATATTTTGACAGGCCATTCTCTTGATTCAACTTTTTGGTTTTCCTTCTATGTGATGTTATTAGGAAGTGCAATTGAAAAAAAATGGAAGTAAGGTTAGTTTCTTGGATTTGTTGTGTTGGGGTTGCTAAACGTAGCTCAAACACATCCTTATCTTATAAACAAGATCTAAAACAGCTGTCAAATTAACATTTTTTTCTCTTATATGAAAAAAGTTTATTTTGGTTTCAAAGAATACCCTTTCTATATGGGAACAGATTAAAAAAAAAAAAGAGTTGAACAATGGCTTAGCTATTCCTCTTTCACCTCAAAAGTTGTTCCTAATTTAGAGAAGACTTTAAATAAATGCTTTGCCCTTTTCTTTTTAAAATTTTTAGCACTAAATTACTTCTACTAACCTTTTCAGAAAATATAGAAGACACTTTAATAATTCACTTTTAAAATAATTCAAATATAACTTTTACTTATACAAATAAGAATATTTGGTCATTCTATGTTTTATTCACTAAAAATATCTTCTTACAAATGAAGCCCCAATAATCTAGGTTTTCAGGAATCTGATATTTAGAAGGTGTTTTATAAATATGCATTGGCTCTTTTTTTCATATTTACCAATGCCATTTTTTCTTCTTTTAATCCCAATTTTCTTCCATTGTATTAGTAGACTCAAAGAAAATGAGTATCAGCACATGGTGAATTTCCTCAGAGTTTCTTACAAACAGCAGAACTGAGAGTATTTATCATGAAGAGGTGAGGTACCACGTTAGCTGTCTACAAACATTCAATGTGCCATCTATCACATGGCAACTGTAAAGCTTATTTTATGTATCACCAGTTACCAAGTATAGGATCCATGGATGGGATTTAAAATATGGGGAGTATATATGAATTCAATATAAGGGAGAAATATCTAATAACCAGAATTGTCAAAAAGTAGAATGGATTGCATTGGAAAGTAATAAATTCCCCTCATTGGAAGTGTCAATTAGAAGGTGATAAAACCAATTAGTAAAATATGTAACAAATTGAAAGTAGAACTAGAGGGCCTCTAAGATACTTCTATTCAAATATTCCAATAAAATGCATTCTCTGTAGTGAGACACAACAAGGTGATAGGTTGTTATTGTTAGTTATCATGAAATGTATTAACGTTTCTTTAGAACTGCCATCTGATTTCTGATAAGGCATCCGTTATTGCTCTTCAGTGGAACACGGTTCACTGTTTCTTTTTGTGGTTATTCTAATCATCAGTGTTTTTCACCTATGAAAATTATTGCTATGTTTATTGTTGAAGATATTTTTGTTTTTCTTGCAAATAAAGATTTATCAGAAATACATTTTTTCTTTTAATACTTTTAGAAATAGTGATATATGGAAGATATTTTTTTCTTTAGAAAACAGTGCTACATGGAAGAGTTTTTTTTTTTTTTCCTTTGTGTTGGTTACTAGAAAAATTTGAGTCAAATTTGGGTTCCACCTTATAGAGTGCATGTGGTGTATTCAACTCATTTCTGGCTGCTTCTTGTCTTTTCTGTTCTTATTTTACCTGTTTCATTGGTTCCTCCCTCATCCCAGTTTTCTTACCTTCTCCTATTTTAAATTTTATTTTATCATGTATTAAATGCATTGTTGATAATATTTTTGGAACAATACAGAGTAACAAGAATATAAATTAATAATATCCTGAGGAGATCTCTACTTAAACTGATTCCATTTTGAAAATCTTTTCTAGGGGCATACAATAATTTCTTTAGTTCTTATACAATAAAACAAAAACATAAACAAACAAAAAAACTCCCCAAAGTTTTAATGTGAAATATTTGTGTATTTTTCTGCCTTAATATGGTGAGTAGAAAACATATGTTTATTTACCTTTCTTAATTACTCAAATTCTGCTGAAATGATGTTATACATATATGAAGGGGATCAGCTGAAAAATAAACATGAAGAATGAAGTGTGGACATGAGACAGTGGACTACAGACTTGATGAATTTCTGGTGGATGGAAACTAGCTGGAATGGATAAAACTCAAAGGAGAAAGTAGCTGTCCAGAACATGTACAGGAAAACGCTACAAGGGAGGTGGTAGCCTTTCTCTTCCCAGGAGACCTGGGTGGGCTCCAAGTTAGCACTAACAAGAGCAGAATTGTACTGTCAGGGCACTTCCCAAGGCAGTTATTTAAAGAAATGTGTGGAGAACAACGTGGCCAGAGCTCTCATTTATTGCCCACTCTCCCTCCTTCCCCCACAGAGTCCCAGGTGCTAGAGCACATTATCCACCCACCCCCGTCTCTCAGATTAGCAACCACAGCATTTATCTCCAGGCTAGAAGCACAAACCTACTTTCTATACAAAATGAACTTTCTGCCTAGGGAAGCCTAGGGTTCCTAGTATGAATATTTGTGCTCCTTATGTTAGCATGGAAACCCTGGTGGCACAGTGGTTAAGAGCTACAGCTGCTAACCAAAGGGTTCGCTGTTCAAATCCACCAGGTGCTCCTTGGAAACTCTATGGGGGCAGTTCTACTCTGTCCTATAAGGTTGCTACGTGTCGGAATTGACTCGACGGCAACAGGTTTTGTGTTAGCATGGAGAGCCATGTCCAGATGGCTTGCCTGATCCCCGTTTGCTCATCCTAAAGTGAACTTGCCAGTAGACATGCCCTAACCACAGTCACAGAACTTGCAGTCAGCTTTTCCATGCAGGGGAAAGTATTTTAGGAGAGAACAATTAAGTTATCGTAAAACAAATTTTTCATGCGTGGAGTCAAACGTGCACATTACTAAGCATTCTCCTAGACCAGAACTTGACCCATCCTAAAATTGGCCTTTTTCTAGGCTTTTATTAGTGGTATAGATAAGAATAAGAGCTGGTGGTTTCAAAGGCTCCTGGTTTCAGCTGAAATTTTTATTTTGACTCAAGCAGGGAGAGTTTCAGAGGAAATTAAGATATAAATACTGGACCCTCCAAACCTGTGACAAGTGATAGGAGTGAATTCTCACTGGAGAACTGTTTTTATTTTATTTAACAAAAGGAAAAGGGACCCTTTCAGAATTTAATTGGTATTTGGTATAATTTACATGCCATAAAATTCACTTCTTTTAAGCGTACAATTGAATAATTTTTAGTAAATTTACAGAGCAATCTAATTTTAGAACGTTTACATTACCCCAAAAGTAACCTCATGTCCATTTGCTGTCACTCCGCATTCCACCCTCTAGCCCTAGCCAACCACTAATCTACTTTCTGTCTCTCTAGATTTGCCTTTTCTGAACATTTTCTATAAATGGTGTCACACAGTATACGGTCTTTTGTGTCTGGCTTTTTTCACTTAGCACAATGTTTTTGAGTTTCATCTATGTAGTAGCATGTGTCAGCGCTTCATTTTTGTTCTCCAAGCAGAAGAGACTATTGGACTGATTTTTACTTTCCAATTTTTTTCTTATATGTATGAGCTAGAGTTTTTTTTTTTTTTTTATGAGCTAGAGTTAAGACTCTAAATGAAAAGAGGCGATTGTGTGGATAATATAAGGTCTTATCTAAAAACACTTTATGCACAAATCATCTGAATGTTCAAATTGAGAGGTCTTGGTTTTTGTTTTGTCTTTTCCAGATTATTGTTCCATTTCTCTGTGTAATTTTCATGTATGAATATTATACTATTAATCTCTGAGGGAAGATGATTGTCACTTTGAAATTGAAAAAAACTGAGGCATTTTCCTGTCTCATAATTCAAGCATGTTTATCAACTTCCCATTGATTAATTCTAAGTCTCCTAACACTTGCTGTAGGGTCACATGAGTTGGAATCAACTACATGAAGTACAACAACAGCAGTTGCCTTATAATGGAAAATTTTCTTTCTTCCTTTTTTTTTAATGACTTCCTTAGCCTTTTACCAAGGTGAAGAATGGGATTGCGGTGGGAAAAAAAAAAAAAAGATACCAAAGTAAGACACTGTGAGGATTAGAACAAAAAAGGGCATAGCACCTCTCTTCTGCTTTAGCTTTTTAGCTTCTTTTGAGTTCTGCCAAGTTGTCCTTAAATTGTCCAAATTGTTTTTAATGTATGGAAAGAAAATGGTTGAAATTTAAGAAAATGAGAAATGTTTAAGTAGAGATTATTGGCTTTTGTATTCTGTAGTGAGAATATATTTATCATTTTTCAACTGTATGTTTATACTTCTTAATAATAGTCCAGAGTGCTTCAACTCTTATATTACTTCATACTCGTGTATAATCTATTTTAAGCTTTTCCCTTTAGTTGAGACATTGATGGCTCTTGGTTATTATCTTTCCTCTTGTCATGGGAAGGGCTTATTAAAGGTATCGGTTGGCCTTCGCATTTAGTCTTTTCTTCGTCTGTCCCTAAAATAACTCTATTATTTAATTTTTCCTTATAATTGTTGAAAAGATAACATTTGTTACAAGTACTTTCTAGCTTCTGTGGCTTTGGCCACCCCATGCTGTAATTGCTGAACCTATTGTTCATATAATAAATAGAATAAGAAATATATTATATTAAAAGCAAGTTAGTATATTGAAAGAACTTTGGACTGAGAATCAGTTTGCATTTCAACTGTCTTTCTAGCTGTGTAACCATGGAAAAATGACTCTGAGCCTCAATTTCTTTATTTCCAAGGTAGGGCTAACACCATCTCTCTTACATATGGTGTTAAGGAGAGGAATAACCCAAATGAAGCATTAAAAAGGACAAAATGTAGCCTTTTGATATAGTTCAACAAATGTTGATTGATTAGTTTTTGGTTGAATAAATTATTACTTTTCATGGTGTATTTTGCATTGTCTTTTTTCTCAATGCCTTGTTTTATATTGCTTTCAAATTTATACTATACTCTAACCTTGGAATGCTATTTTTGTATCCCTGTTTTGGTTTGGTATAATTATTGACAAAAGCAGTGGTGATTATCGGGATCTATGTCCATTATTTTTTTTTTTTATGTCCATTATTAGTCAGAACAGAATAGTTATTTTTATTTCCAATCGATGTACATTTGAAAAAAAAAGTTTAAAACCATGATTAATAACCACTTCCAGAACTAGTACCACAGAACGAACTTAGTGATTCTTTTGGCCACCTAATTTAATTGCTAATATCCTGGAGGAAGTAGTGTGGATCCAAAAGGTTTTTTTCTGCTTTACTCATTCTTCAAAGGTCTGCCTTTTCATTTTGCTTCATTATACCATCTGCTTTCCAAAATAAGTTCCTCGGTCTCTTTGCATATCCATAGTACTGTTTGCAGTCAGCCTTCACTAGTCTATTCAATGTAGTGTATCATCATTGTGTTAAATGAACAGCTAACAGTTGCTCTGACCCTGAAAGGTATTTTACAAATGCAGTTTCTTCCATATCATCAATTTTTTTTCTGTAAATTCTTTGTTTTTGAATTCATTTTCTTCACTCAGACCTTTGGCACTCGGAATTCCTGCAAATTCAGCTGAAGATGTACTTATAGAACAGACAGAACTCCCCCCACCCCCCAAAAAAACAAAACGAACAAACCCAAAAGGAATCCTTATAGTGTAGTGCCGGAAAGGTTGAGAAATCAGAAACAGGCAGCACCCTTTCTTCTCATCCTTCTTTATACCATCCCAAAGAACAAAAAAAAAAACAGAGGACGGCAGAGGAGACACTGTGGATTTATTCAAGGCAGTCTTCTGGCCGTAAGGAATCATCAGCGGCTCAGGTTTTGAAATTGATAACCAAGCAGGAATTCAAAACAAGTTCCCTATTTGTTGTTAATTGCAAAAATAATTTGATATGTGTAATATATTTAACCTTTGTATAATACTTATGGTATTCACTTACATTTTCTGATTTGATCTTTGGAATTGACTCAATGGCACCGGTTTTGTTTTGTTTTGGTAGAAACAAAATAGGCAATAACCCCCCTGCACTCCCCCTCAAAAAGAAAGAAAGAAAACAACAACAACAACAAAAAAGATTGCTTCCAAGTTAATTCCAACTCATAGCAACCCTATAGGACAGAGTAGAACTGTCTGGTAGGTTTTCCAAGGAGCGGCTTGTGGATTCGAACTGCTGAACTTTGGGTTAGCCACCATCGCCCTTAACCACTGTGCCACCAGGGTTCCAAAATAGGCAATATTTGGTATATTTCCAACATTTCGTATGTAAGGAAAGGAGCCCTGGTGGTGCAGTAGTTAAGCACTTGGCTGCTAACTGAAAGGTTGGTGGTTTGAACTCACTGCTTTGAGGAGAAAGATGTGGCAAGTCTGCTTCTATAAAGATTTTAGCCTAGGAAATCCTATGAGGGCAGTTCTACTCTGTCCTGTTGGGTAGCTATGAGTTGGAATCGACTTGACAGCACACAACAACATACGTAAGGAAACTGAAGTTCAGACATCTAATGTGACTTTCACGCATTTCTACTACAGCTGTTTTCCCACTGTAGAAACTTCTTGTGAAATAGTATCTTCTATGGCAAAATTTTCCCAAAATTCCGTTTCATCTCCTGTGCCATTTCCCTTTTTCTGCCACCACTGTGGTCAAAGGAGCATATTGGTCTGCCAGATATCTCTGTGGGCTGGGCAACTAACCAAACTGGGAAGTAGGCAAGTTCTTTTCAGTGCTCTAGGTATCATTTAAGGAGCACTGATGGCACTGGGTTTGGATGGCATAGTGGTTAACAGCTTGGTTGCTAACCAAAAAAGTTGGTAGCTTGAATCCACCAGCTGCTCTTTGAAAACTCTGTGGGGCAGTTCTACTCTGTTCTGTATAGTTGCAATGAGTCAAAATCGACTGGACGGTGACGGGTTTGGTTTGATTTTGGTTTGGTGGAGCTTTACTGCAAACCAAAAGGTTGGTAGTTTGAACCTATCCAGAGATTCCATGGGAGGAAAAGACCTGGTGATCTGCTCCTGTAAAAATTTCAGGCTAGGAAACCTTATGGGGCAGTTCTACTCTTTCCTATAGGGTTGCTATGAGTTAGAATCAATTTGACGGCACGTAACAGCAGTTATCATTTATTTGCTCTTTCCTTCTTTTATAACTCTTCTCTTTCAGGCCATTGTGCCTTACATCTGAAGATTTCAGTTCTAAGAAGTTATTATCCTTTTAATATGGGATAATAAAAAAATCCAAACTTTTTGGGAATGCATTTGGGGCAGTTCTACTGTGTCCTATACAGTCAGTATAAGTTGGAATCGACTCGACGGCGAGTTTGGTGGTGGTTTTATTTTTTTTTTTTAATTTTCTGTTTAAAAATGGACCAGAGGACATGTCTCCAGATGCAGAATTTCAGATACTGCATTTTTTGTTTAGGTTTGGGAGACAATTTTGGGTGCGAAGTATTTCTTGGAGTAACTTAAATCTCACAACTGAGGTGAGTGTCTACACTGTTTACATAGAAGGCTAACTCATCATTTAGCAACTATGAGCTGGGAGATGTTATAAGGATTTAAATGATTCAGCTAAGTGTCTGAGGATACTACTTTTACACTGGGGTACATCTCTGACTGTGATAGTTGGGACTGCAGGATATACCTTATAGCAATAGGACTACAACAATAGGAGTATGACAGAGACCCCCTTCTCTTCAGTCATATTTCTTAGGCAGTTGGTGTACTCCCCTTGTAATTTAATGTAGCCATTATGGTACAGTGAATCATGGATTACTGAAATGGGAGTGTCTTGAGTCTGGGTTTCATATCCTTCACCTCTGCACAACTGTAATCTTATATTACCAGTTCAGAGTGGCAGTATTGCATTGCAGTCAAATCATGCTAGATGTTTCCATGGAATTGTCAAAACCTTGCTGGTTGAATTGGCAAATTAAATATTTTAGATAACAAAGCTGTTATTTTAATTTGAACATTTTGTTGCTTACCTTATATTTTTCTCCTATTGGCTTTTCTGCTTTATCACAAGGGTAGGTTATAGGAACATATAAAGGAAGTTCAGAAGATACACTTCCAATAAATTTCCAGTAAACTTCCTTTTCAAAACAAACATGCATGAGAATTTTTATATTAGCAAAGAAGTGTCCTTGTATAATGGTACAGCAGTCTGGGCTGGCAGACTTTCCCCTATTGTATCAATGGCAGCCGACTATGATAAATACAGGCTGTACTAGGGCCTGTTGGTCAAGTACATCTTCACGGAACTCACAGATTCTGAGGAGTCAGTGCAGATGTTACATACAGTAATTTATTGTCCAGATGAACACAACTAAATATTTGTTTCTCTGCAGAGTTTTTTTTTTTTTTTTGAATGAAATGCCTAATCTTTGTAGCATTAGCTCTAGGGCACTACTGAGAAGAATTGCATTTTTTTTAAGTTAAAAAACGAAGTTTTATATCTTCAAGAATTTAGACAAAATTTTTGTTGAAAAAAACTTTTTTAAACTATATTATTGTGACTGCCACAACAAGTTAGCTGCAAAATGTACTCTTGCAAGAGTGGGCTTATTTGATGGAATTATTTTGGTCTTGTTTATTTAGAGGAGAGTATCTGACAAACATAATAGGTTTAAGTTTAATACTGCTGATTCTTTATGGTAACAGTTAGCCAAGATATTCCCTCTTTCTTTTCCAACCAGCTGCTTCTCATGGGAACTTCTAGTTTGTGATATCAGGACTGAGGAGAAGACATGTTGTTTTAATTTCAAGAGGTGCAGTGCTGAATAGGTGGGAGGTTGGGAAGTGAAATATCTTGAGTGCGGAACCCACTCATTTCTCTCACTGGTGTCTGAAACCCAATAGATGTTCAGTAGTTAACTTTACTGCCTCTTGTTTCTATCTGCTATTTCAGCACCTTCATCCCTACCCTCTTCCCCCATAAAATGGCCCAATGTTAATTACGAAAATTTTCTATAAGTGTTTTAAGTGTGCCTCTGAGCTAGTCCTTCTTATTATAGTATTAATAAAAAAACTCGTTGCCGTCAAATGGATTCCGACTCATAGCGACCCTATAGGACAGAGTAGAACTGCCGCATAGGGTTTCCAAGGAGCGCCTGGTGGATTCGAACTACTGGCCTTTTGGTTAGTAGCCATAGCTTTTAACCACTATGCCACCACGGTTTCCTATTATAGCATGGGCCACATTTTTTTTTCCTTTCCTTTTTCTGACCTAAAAAAAAACCCCACTGCCATCCAGTTGATTCCAACTTGTAGCGACCCTATAGGACAGAGTAGAACTGCCCCACAGAGTTTCCAAGGAGCACCTGGCAGATTAGAATTGCTGACCTCTTAGTTAGCAGCCATAGCACTTAACCACTACACCACCGGAGTTTCTTTTTCTGACCTGGCTTCTCTCTTTTGATCTATAGTCTGGCACTTGAGTAAACCATGTATGTTGGGTTTCTCTGTCCCCTACTGATTTTCTGAAGCCCTTTGCAGGCTAAAATCATGTTCATGTTTTTCATTGTCCTCACAGTTCCAGAATACATTCTGTATCCTGTTCAGAAGCAGGAAGAACACTTTCTCTTGCTTTTAGCTTTACAATTTTCCTTGTGGCACCAAAGCAATTTTCTTCTGCCCTATGCCCCTCCAGATACTAAGAATTTGTTACTGAGAGCAACTTGTCTTCCAGGTGACCCCATCATTCCTTTGGGTTAGTTGTCTTCAGGAAGTGCCCTATTAATTTATCCCAACAGATTTTTGGTGGGAAGTCTTGGGCTTGTATGGATTTGTTACTCTTAGTAATACAGTCAAGCCGTTTCCAGTCACCGATCTCCCTTCTGCTTGTCCCTCCCTCCCCACAAGTCAGTGTAAATTGAATTCCCAAAAATAGGAAGTTCTATTGTGTGCAACCAGCTTGCTACTGTCAAGGCTATGCCCATCTCAGATGGGCGGGTATCAGTATCCATTTAATTTCAAGATTATTTCCAAGGAGAACAGACTAAGGTCACCAAGAGCAGAAAGGCGGATGAACCAGGGTTAGATATGGAGCAAGGTTACTTCTGGGGAAGATGGGGCTAGAGCTGTATGGGGACAAAAACCAAAAAAAGCCAAAGCCAATGCCATCGAGTCAATTCCGACTCATAGCGACCCTGTAGGACAGAGTAGAGCTGCCCCATAGAGTTTCCAAGTAGCGCTTGGTGGATTCAAACTGCCAACCCTTTGGTTAGCAGCCATAGCACTTAACCACTACGCCACCAGGACTGGTAAAATTGGGGGTTCAAGATGTAAGAGAAATGAAGCATTAACTGCCTTTCTTGGGGAGTGATGGTAGAGGGATCTTTTTTATGAGACACTAGAAGAAACCTAAAATGAACCTTCCAAAGAAGGAAGGTAAACAATTACAATGTTGCAGGAAAAAAATAATAGTCATATCATGTTTTAAATTGTTTCCTTTTGTATATTATAACTACTAAACCAAGTATATGAAAAACTTCAAATATTATTTTTATTTAAAACGTTCCATATGTGGACTATGTCAGGGGAAAATCTTAAAGTCATGGGATTTAACAAACCATGTTGCATTTGACTCACAATAAAGATATTTTCAGCTCTCATAAGGTCCAAATAAAAAATTTCAGGCTGAAGGGGGCAGGTATAAAATGAAAAATAAGTGCACTTATTTTCCTTATTGTCTTTCGAAGACTGTTTTCTTAACCAAGAGAGTATTCTTATCTTGCTGATGCTGAATTGTTCAAGAAAACAAAGCAGTATAGGAAAAGGCAGCATGTTGGGAGGAATTTCCACATGGTTTGAGCCTCCTCTGTGACCTCAGGCACCGCACTCTCCAAACCTAAGGCTCTAAGCCTTCTCAGAATTTTCCTTGAGGGTCCTGCTCAAATTTTGGTGGATTGCTTTTATTTTTTTGAGCCTCCTCTCCCATCCAAAAAAAGAAAAGGAAATAGAACTACTAAATTGGTGATTCTCAGCTCTGGCTTTGCTTCAGGATCTTCTGTGGTCTAAAAAGTATTCTGTTGCTCATATTCCCTTCTGGAAGGTTCTTGTTGATAGTTCTTTGGAGGGGTCTTGGAGTTTGTATTTTGCCAAGTGATTTTGTTGAGTTGCTATGGTTTAGGACCTCTGGACTAAATGATCTCCTATCCCTTTAAGCAGAAGCCCTGGTGGCCCAGTGGTTACGAGCTCTGCTGCTAACCATAAGGTTAGTGGTTTGAATCCACCAGCTGCTCCTTGGAAACCTCATGGGGGTAGTTCTACTCTGTTCTGTAGGGTTGCTATGAGTCAGAATTGACTCAAAGGCAACAGGTTTTTTTGGTTTTATCCCTTTAAGAGATGGAAATAGATTTGGCCTGGAGAAGAAAGTAAGGCCACTTGTGGAAACCTCTCTGTATTTCTTGCAAGAATCTACTAGTGAGAATGAGACTATGAAAGTTGGTTTTTCTGACGTGGTGACCACTATCAATTCAAAGCCTGTCCTTAGCTCAGCTCACTGACCACGTCAATAATAGCATTTTATGACAAGCCATTCCTGGCACAAAGTCTTTGATTTATGCTTGTTTGTATGGATAAAACAAGTACCCTTTGCTTACAAATAAAGGAGGAGTTTTATATGAATATAAATTAGTTTAGTGTTGTGGAGGGAGGACAGTCGTTGTTAATGTTAAGACATGAATCCTCAGCTTTCTTTCCGTGCCCTGCTTGTATTGCTGATTAGAAATGGAGCTCTGGGTAGGGTTTGGGACTTGGGCCAAGAGAATATGTGATCTTTCCTTCACCTTTCTTCCCAGCACTAATTCCTTAAAACAAAAACACTTGTGCTAGGTGAATGTGTTCAGTTGGTGGCAGCAAAGCTCTGTTATAGAAAGTTCTGGGAGGCCCTGGTCTTAGATATTTTGAAGAAAGCCAGAGAGAACAAAGCAGCATGTATAATAACATGCATGTTTTCCGTTAACCTGCAGAGCTATAAATTTATTGCGTGTGCTCCAAAAAGGGAAAAATTTGTAAAAGGAAGATTTCTTGCTGTCTCTGTCTAAATCTAATCCCCTAAATACGTTCTTTGTTTCCAAATCCAGAGGCAGTGTTGTATCAGCTTTGAATGCTGGATTTAGTTGGGTCGTGAACCAGAAAGGTGGGCATCTGAGTGTTTATTGTTGGTTGTCATGTAAATTTATTAAAACGGAAGCTTTGATCTTGAAATGCATCCAGACAAGATTAAGGATTTAGCATCTGGGGAAAGCAAGTATTTGATGCAATGGATGAATAAGGAATCATTTATAATTTCACACTGGTAAAGGTAAAAATTCAGTATGTTAGAGGCTATTTTAGAATTTTAGTTTAATGGGAACTGTAATAAGTGCCAAAGAACATTAGGTGGTATCTGACTAATGTATTGACTAGAAGGGTTTGTGAGCAATAAACAGATGGAAATAAGTGAACGAATACGAAATGATAATTGGAAAGTTAGCAAGGTTGATAGATTGTGACATTTTATGGTTTGTGCCCACTGTTTTCTGCCAGTGCCCTAGTAGTGGAATTAATCATTGTGTCTGTAAAATTGGGTATTAAAAAGGGGCAAATGGATAATAGAACCCTAAACTTATCCACTGATTGCAGTTGTACTACTAACTTTAAGCGATTATCATTCCAAAATGATTCGTGCTCTTGGAGGCACTGTCACCATTCTTGGCGCCATCACTGTGAGGTGTGGGGGCGGGAAGAGAAGTGATATGTAAATGAAAATGGGACTCAGGGAAGGGTTCTGGCAAGACTACTTAAATCTCATCAAGAGAATATTGACCTCCTAATGAGTTTTTTTTTTTTTTTAATGAGAGACCACTATCTAGAAAAATGATTAAAATGTGAAAACAGTCAAGGTTAGCAATTTAGCAAATACAAATTGTCTGATGTGATGCTTTTGTTATAATGCTAAGCATTAGAACATCAGATGATTACTAACTATTCTAAATTCAAGTCCAGATCAAAATCCTTTTAAATCTCTTTTCTACAACACTGCTTTGATTACGTAAAGGTTTTTTTTTGGGGGGGGGGGCTCATTTTATGTTTTGCTATTAAAATAATTTTCACTTAGCTTGCTAATTATGTTAAAGTTCATTAAAAACTTTAAAATATTAGATCATTATTTCTTAACTTCTAAATATTTGAGTGTTGAAATAGTGACTTATAAAATCAAGTTATCCAATGTAAGCTCAAATAAAATAGACACTATCAAAAGTTGGATATTCTAGGTTAAACTTTCAAAGTCAGTTGGAAGCAACTGTGTAAATCCTATTTAAAGTAATGGGATTTCCAAACTTGCAATATAATTCCATGTGCAGAATTTTGAAAATATGTCCTGAAAAAAAATCCTTTCTGTCCCTGTCATCATATTACCAGTCAGATCAAAGTTTGCTGATTCTTCATCTCCCAATTTTGATAATGTAGCAAGGCAACAGAATATTGTGAACATAAACCTTTCCCTCATAGGGAATTTATGACTGGAGTGTTAAAAAGATTGCAAGAAATTTTGTAAGTGAAGTGCTTCCTTTTGTTATTACTTGAGCTGATCATAAAAGGAATATCTTAAAAAGAAATACCAAATACATGCCATCAAATTTGAACATTCTAGGCTAAAATTTCAAAATAGTTGGAATGTAGAATCATCTTTGGAGATTCCATTTCAAATAGGTCTGATGTCTGCCTTGAAAAAAAATATGTCATAGGTGGCTCTTATGAGTACGGGGTGAAAACTACTGGTCCATTGTTTTTAGAGAAGGTGACAAGGTCAGAGTCCATGGTCTACCATCAGTTGGTTGATTTCCATCCTTCTGTTGAGGGTCCTGCTGGTGAGCTGCCACTTCTATGATTAAGAAATCGGAATATCTGAGACCAAAAAAATCAAACCCATTGCTGTCAAGTTGATTCCTACTCATAACAACCCTATATCTGAGACAGAAGGTTGCAAATAGATACGGGAGTTTTTTCTACATTTTTTCTTTCACATACTCTCTCCTTCCACCTGCCACTCCCACAGCACATGTTATCTAACCCGACTGTATTGCCTTGCCTCTTCTCACCTGTATATTGCAAGCACACATGAGCCAGTTGTTATGCATAATTATTATTAAAAATTAAATTATATAAACTTACGATTAAGTAAATTATATTTAAAAAGGTACTAAAAACTCGAACTCATTAGTTACTAATTATTTTGTCACTCTTAACTATTATCTCTGCACTCGAGATGATGTGTGTTATTTGGTGAAAGATACAACTGCAGATCTCTTCCCAGCTCTGCAGTCAGTGACGTCATGTTGGTGGCTTGAAATCAGCCAGGTGGAAGTCTTCACGCCACAGAAATCAGCACATGCTGCAGATCAGAGCTTGGTTTAATACCTTGTCAGTTGTCTCAGTTTTAAAAATGATGGAGAAAATGTTAACAAATGTTGACTAAACTTACAAATGTGTCATGTCTGCAGCTATTACACTGTGACTAGCATAAAAAACTGGAAGAAATTTTTTTCTAATATTTGCAAACTATTACCCAATTTACCAGTTAGTCACATCATTGATGAATGAGTGACATTCTGGCATATGCCTTTCTTATTTCACTTTAGTATTCTTAATGTAAACAATCAACCAACATTTATGTCTTAGCTACACTCATTTGTTAATAATGTGGGTGACTTGTTTGCCGAATCAGATAGTAATGAAATGTACATTCATAGTCTGGCTTTGTGACATGATTGGTGGTGACAGAATTGTAAAAGCTGACAATGGATTTTTCACTGAAATTATACTGAAGTTATAGGCACATGGAATTTATGATAAAATATATTTTATTATTATTTATAAATTGTATTACATATCTTTTATCAGCAAAATTTATTATAAATACATATACAAACATAGATAGGTGTGTTTTGTTGTTAGATGCCATCCAGTCGATTTTGACTCATAGCCACCATATGTATAGCAGAACGAAACAGTGTCTGGTCCTGTGCCATCCTCATAATCATTGCTAATACTTCATCCCATTGTTGTAGCCACTGTGTCGATCCATCTCGTTGAGGGTCTTCCCCTATATCACTGACCCTCTACTTTACCAAGCGTCATGTCCTTCTCTCGGGGCTGGTCCCACCTGATAACATGTTCAAAGTAGGTGAGATGTAATCTTGCCATCCTTGCTTCTAAGGAGCATTCTGGTTGTACTTCTTCCAAGACAGATTTGTTTGTTCTGTTGGCAGTCCATGGTATATTCAATATTCTTTGCCAACACCACAATTCAAAGGAGTCAATTCTATGGTCTTTGTTATTCAAAGTCCAGCTTTCACATGCATATGAGATGACTGAAAACGCCATGGCTTGGATCAGGCGCACTTTAGCCTTCAAGGTGATGTCATTGCTTTTCAACACTTTAAAGAGGTCTTTTGCAGCAGATTTGACCAATGCAATGTATCTTCAGTGTGGATTACACCTCGACATAAAGAAAACAAAAATCTTCACAACTGGACTAATAAGCACCATCATGATAAATGGAGAAATATTGAGGTTGTCAAGGATTTCATTTTACTTGGATCCACAGTCAACACGCATGGAAGCAGCAGTCAAGAAATCAAACGACACATTGCATTGGGCAAATTGGCTGCAAAAGACCTCTCTAAAGTTTTGAAAAGCAAAGATGTCTCCTTGAGGACTAAGGTATCCCTAACCCAAGCTATGGTGTTTTCATTCACTTCATATGCATGTGAAAGCTGGACTTTGAACAACAAAGACCAAAGAAGAATTGATGCCTCCGAATTGTGGTGTTGACAAAGAATATTGAATATACCATGGACTACCAAAAGAACGAACAAATCTGTCTTGGAAAAAGTACAACCAGAGTGCTCCTTAGAAGCAAGGTTGGTGAGACTATGTCTCACATACTTTGGACATGTTATCAGGTGGGACCAGTCTGTGGAGAAGGACATGATGCTTGTTAAAGTAGAGGGTCAGCGAAAAGAGGAAGACCTTCAACGATATGGATTGACACAGTGGCTGTGACAGTGGGCTCAAGCATAGCAACAATTGTGAGGGTGATGCAAAACCGGGTAGTGTTTCCTTCTGTTGTTCATAGGGTCGCTATGGGTCAGAACCAACTTGATGACACATAACAACAATGACAACAACATGTATCTTTTGATTTCTTGACTGCTGCTTCCGTGGGTTTTGATTGTGGATCAAAGTGAAATGAAATCTTTGACAACTTCAATCTTTTCTCCACTTATGATGATGTTGCTTATTGGTCCAGTTGTGAAGATTTTTGTTTTCATTATGCTGAAGTGTAATCCATACTGAAGGCTGTAATCTTTGATCTTCATCAGTAGGTCCTTCAAGTCTTCTTCACTTTCAGCAAGCAAGGTTGTGTCATCTGCATAACGCAGGTTGTTAATGAACCTTCCTCCTATCCACGTGCCCTGTTCTTCTTCATATACCCACCTTCTCAGATTATTTGCTCAGCCTACAGATTGAATAGGTGTGGTGAAAGGATACAACCCTGATGCACACCTTTCCTGACTTTAAACCATGCATTATCCCCTTGTTCTGTTCAGACAACTACCTCTTTGTCTCTGTACTGGTTCCTCATGAGCACAATTATGTGTTCTGGAATTCCCATTCTTTGCAATATTATCCGTAATTGTTATGATCCACACAGTCGAATCCCTTGCATAGTCAATAAAACACAGGTAAACATTTTTCTGGTATTCTCTACTTTCAGCCAGGATCCATCTGACATCAGCAATGATATCCCTCCTTCCACATTGTCTTCTGAATCTGGCTTGAATTTCTGGTAGTTTCCTGTTGATGTACTGCTGCATCTGCTTTTGAATGATCTTTGGCAAAACTTTCCTTGCATATGACATTAATGATATTGTTCGATAATTTGCGCATTCAGTTGGATCACCTTTCTTGGAAATAGGCATAGACATGGATCTCTTCTAGCCAGTTGGGCCAGTAGCTGTCTTCCAAATTCCTTGGCATAGATGAGCGAGCACTTCCAGCACTGCAACTGTTTGTTGAAACATCTCAATTGGTATTCCATGAATTCCTGGGGCCTTGTTTTTCACCAATGCCTTCAGCGCAGCTTGGACTTCTTCCTTCAGTACGATTGGTTCCTGATCATATGCTACCTGCTGAAAGGGTTGAACGTTGACCAATTCTTTTTGATATAGTGACCGCGTATTCCTTCCATCTTCTTTTGATGCTTCCTGCATTGTTTGATACTTTCCCCATAGAATGCTTCACAATTGCGGCTTGAGGCTTGAATTTTTTCCTCAGTTCTTTCAGCTTGAGAAACATTGAGCGCGTTCTTCCCTTTTGGTTTTCTATCTCCAGCTCTTTGCACATGGCATTATAGTACTTTGTCTTCTCAAGCCACCCTTTGAAATCTTCTCTTCACCTCTTTGACTTCATCATTTCTTCCTTTTACTTTAGCTACTCGACGTTCAAGAGCAAATTTTAGAGTCTTTTCTGAGATCCATTTTGGTCTTTTCTTTCTTTCCTGTCTTTTTAATGACTTCTTACTTTCTTCGTGTATGATGTTCTTGATATCATTCCACAACTCATCTGGTCTTTGATCATTAGTGTTCAAAGTGTCAAATCTATTCTGGAGATGGTCTCTAAATTCAGGTGGTATATACTTAAGGTTGTACTTTGGCTGTCCTGGACTTGTTCTAACTTTCTTCTGTTTCAATTTGAACTTGCATATGAGCAATTCATGATCTTTTCTGCCCTTGGCCTTGTTCTGACTGATGATATTGAGCTTTTCCATTGTCTTTTTCCACAGATGTAGTCGATTTGATTCCTGTGTATTCCATCTGGTGAAGCCCATGTGTAGTCGCCGTTTGTGTTGGTGAAAAAAGGTATTTGCTATGAAGAAGTCATTGATCTTGCAAAATTCTATCATGCGATCTCTGGCATCGTTCTCATCACCAAGACTATATTTTCCAACCACCGATTCTTCTTTGTTTTCAACTTTCACATTCCAGTCCCGGTAATTATCAATGCATCCTGATTGCCTATTTGATCAATTTCAGACGGCAGAAGTTGGTGAAAATCTTCAATTTCTTCATCTTTGGCCTTAGAGGTTGGTGCATGAATTTGAATAATAGTCATATTAACTGGTCTTCCTTGTAGGTGTGTGGATATTATCTTATCACTGACAGTGTTGTACTTCAGGATAGATCTTGAAATGTTTTTTTTTTTTTGACAATAAGTGCAATTCCATTCCTGTCCAAGTTGTCATTCCCAGATTAGTGGACAATATGATTGTCCGATACAAAATGGCCAATACCAGTCCATTTCAGCTCACTAATGCCGAGTATATTGATATTTATGTGTTCCATTTCATTTTTGACAATTTCTGTTTCTCCTAGATTCATTCTTTGTACACTCCATGTTCCACTTATTAATAGATGTCTGAAGCTGTTTTGATTTTGAGTCGTGCCACAACAGCAGATGAAGGTCCTGAAAGCCTGACTCCATCCATGTCATTAAGGTCGAGTCTACTTTGAGAAGGCAGCTCTTCCCCAGCCCTGTTTTGAGTGCCCTCCAGTCTGAGGGGCTTATGGTCTGGCACTATATCAGACAATGTTCTGCTGCTGTTCATAAGGCTTTCACCGGCTAAATCTTTTCGGAAGTAGACCGCTGGGTCCTTCTTCCTAGTTTGTCTTAGTCTGGAAGCCCAGCCGAAACCTGTCGGCCATGGGTGACCCTGCTGGTGTTTGAATACTTGTGGCACAGCTTCCAGCATCACAGCAATGTGCAAGCCCCCACAGTATGACAAACTGACAGACACATGGGGTGTGCATATACGTGTACATGTGCCAAACCTGTTACCATGGAGTCGATTCTGACTCATAGTGACCCCATAGGACAGAGTAGAAGAGTTAAACTGCCCCTTAGGGTTTCCGAGCAGCGGCTGTTGGATTTGAATTGCCAAACTTTTGGTTTGCAGCCTGGCTTTTAATCACTGTGTCACCAGGGGTCTCTATGTATGTGTGTATGTGTGCGTATATATGTATATATATGTATATATATATATATATATATAAATGTACATGCTGTATAAATCTATACATCTTTTCCAGGAGAGCTGGTTGTTAAACATTTACTAGCACACTGCTGCATCTAATCCTTGGAGCTGAAAAAGTCATTTAGTTCACACTCTGTGTATTCAGATGCTGACTAGATGGAAATTTAAAAACAGCTCAGCCTGGCTAAATTTTATGCAAAGGTCAACAGGCAGCTGCTAATGTGTGATTTCCCTTCCAAAATTTTTATTCCCATTGAGCATGTATTCAACTTCACTATTGGAGATTTTTTACTTTGGAGTCTAAGGCTTTTTGATCTTCTAAATTGTGGTTCCCAAGTGTGAGTGTGTAATTTGGGAATACCAGTTAAAATAAAGTTTTCAGGCAATCTGCACCCCCCTGCCCACCCAGACAAGCTAAATCCTAATTCTAGGTAACGGGGTCCAAAGAATCTATATTTTTAATGTTTCCCAGGCCAGGGTTTGGGAATCTTTCTTTGAATTTGTGTTAAATATAAACAGCCTCAGAGGAGCAATTATTTAACTCAGCAGCTGCCATAGTTAGAAAGGATTAACAGATACCAGAGAGGAAGGCCTTGTGGACACAGGCCTCTACCCTCACCCCATAAACCTCCCCAGGCACCTAAAGCTAAATGGGATAATGAATCCTCGTAGGAGGCATGCTAGCATAGGCATACTAACTGCAAATAGAAATTCTCTACATGTTTACATTTGACTATCTGGAAAAAGATTAGGAGGGAGTTTTTCTGTTCTCTTGGCCTCATTGCTCAGGCAGGAAATACGCTGTGTCTTCAAGTGCAGCGTTATGAAAATCAGGGATTTTTCATCCACTTTGTGTGGGCCAGCTATATGACTTCCCAGCATGTGTGCCCAGCTGTCTGGCAATAAAACCTTTAATTTTGTATTTCTGTAGTTTAACAAAATTATTGGCAGAAAATGAAAGGAACATGATTCTGATATATCTGGTTGGTCATTTTGAGCCCATATTGCTTTTTCTGAGACTGGTACGGGGTCCTCTAAAGGGCTTACCAGGTATCCAATCTAAACCGATGAGAACAATCATTCTTTCTCTAACCCGACACATCCAGTTTGCTGGGAAATCAGCAGGTTTTCCTTCCAACCACCCAATTAACACCTAATTGCCTTTCTTCCAAGGAGAAGGTAAAGGCTGCTAAAACTACCGTATAGGAAGTTTACTAAACTTTTACTTTTCAGACATAGGCTTGGGGTTGTAAAGAAAAGTTTTGTACCTTAAAGTCTTGTAAATAATGGGTAAATGATGTAAATACATTTTTTAAATTTCTTGGGTGGCTGGACAAGTGTAATTTTTTTTTTAATAATTTTTATTGTGCTTTAAGTGAAAGTTTACAAATCAAGTCAGTCTGTCACATATAAACTTATATGCACCTTACTACATACTCCCATTTACTCTCCCCCTAATGAGTCAGCCCGCTCCCTTCTTCCAGTCTCTCCTTTCGTGACCGTTTTGCCAGTTTCTAACCCTCTCTACCCTCCCATCTCCCCTCCAGACGGGAGATGCTAATACAGTCTCAAGTGTCCACCTGACACAAGTAGCTCGCCCTTCATCAGCTTCTCTCTCCAATCCATTGTCCAGTCCCTTCCACGTCTGATGAGTAGTCTTCGGGAATGGTTCCTGTCCTGTGCCAACAGAAGGTTTGGGGACCATGACCGCCGGGATTCTTCTAGTCTCAGTCAGACCATTAAGTCTGGTCTTTTTATGAGAATTTGGGGTCTGCATCCCACTGTTCTCCTGCTCCCTCAGGAGTTTTCAGTTGCGTTCCCTGTCAGGGCAGTCATCGGTTGTGGCCAGGCACCATCTAGTTCTTCTGGTCTCAGGATGATGTAAGTCTCTAGTTCATGTGGCCCTTTCTGTCTCGGGCCCATAGTTATCGTGTGACCTTGGTATTCTTCATTTTCCTTTGATCCAGATGGGTTGAGACCAAATGATGCATCTTAGATGGCCACTTGTCAGCATTCAAGACCCCAGACACCACAGTTCAAATGGGATGCAGAATGTTTTCATAATAGAGTTTATTATGCCAATTGACTTAGAAGTCCCCTTAAGCCATAGTCCCCAAACCCCCTCCCTTGCTCCACTGACCTTCGAAGCATTCAGTTTATCCTGGAAACTTCTTTGCTTTTGGTCCAGTCCAGTTGAGCTGACCTTCCCTGTATTGAATATTGTCCTTCCCTTCACCTAAAGTAGTTCTTATCTCCTAACTAATCAGTAAATAACCCTCTCCCACCCTCCCTCCCTCCCCCTCCTTGTAACCACAAAAGAATGTGTTCTTCTCAATTTATACTATTTCTCAAGATCTTATAATAGTGGTCTTATACAGTATTTGTCCTTTTGCATCTGACTAATTTCACTCAGCATAATGCCTTCCAGGTTCCTCCATGTTATGAAATGTTTCACAGATTTGTCACTATTCTTTATCGATGTGTAGTATTGCATTGTGTGAATGTACCGTAATTTATTTATCCATTCATCCGTTGATGGACACCTTGGTTGCTTCCATGTTTTTGCTATTGTAAACAGTGCTGCAATAAACATGGGTGTGCATATATCTGTTCGTGTAAAGGCTCTTATTTCTCTAGGGTATATTCCGAGGAGTGGGATTTCTGGGTTGTATTGTAGTTCTATTTCTAACTTTTTAAGAAAATGCCAGATAGATTTCCAAAGTGGTTGTACCATTTCACATTCCCACCAGCAGTGTATAAGAGTTCCAATCTGTCTGCAGCCCCTCCAACATTTCTTATTTTGTGTTTTTTGGATTAACGCCAGCCTTGTTGGAGTGAGATGGAATCTCATTGTAGTTTTAATTTGCATTTCTCTAATGGCTAATGATAGAGAGCATTTTCCCATGTTCCTGTTAGCCACCTGATTATCTTCTTTAGTGAAGTGCATGTTCATATCCTTTGCCCACTTTTTGGTTGAGTTGTTTGTCTTTTTGTGGTTGAGTTTTAACAGAAGCATATAGATTTTAGAGATCAGATGCTGGTCGGAGATGTCATAGCTGAAATAGGTGTTTGATTTTTAGGAGCTCCCAGTTATCTGGTTTCTCTTCGTCAATTTTAGTTATGTTTTGTATTCTGTTAATGCCTTGTATTAGGGCTTCTAAGGTTGTCCCTATTTTTTCTTCTGTGATCTTTATCGTTTTAGTCTTTATGTTTAGGTCTTTGATCCACTTGGAGTTAGTTTTTGTGCATGGTGTGAGGTATGGGTCCTGTTTCATTTTTTTGCAATTGGATATCCAGTTATGCCAGCACCATTTGTTAAAAAGACTATCTTTTCCCCAATTAACTGACACTGGGCCTTTGTCAAATATCAGCTGCTCCTATGTGGATGGATTTATGCCTGGGTTCTCAATTCTGTTCCACTGGTCTATGTGCCTGTTGTTGTACCAGTACCAGGCTGTTTTGACTACTGTGGCTGTATAATAGGTTCTCAAATCAGGTAGAGTGAGGCCTCCCACTTTCTTCTTCTTTTT
This sequence comes from Loxodonta africana, assembly GCF_030014295.1. Classification (NCBI taxonomy): domain Eukaryota; kingdom Metazoa; phylum Chordata; class Mammalia; order Proboscidea; family Elephantidae; genus Loxodonta; species Loxodonta africana. The sequence goes on along the minus strand of NC_087351.1, from coordinate 56,608,304 downwards.
CAGTAATGCTTTACTGATCCAAGGCTTCTTTCCCTTCCATATGAAGTTGGTGATTTGTTTCTCCGTCACTTTAAAAAATGTGATTGGAATTTGGATCGGAAGTGCATTGTATGTATAGATGGCTTTTGGTAGAATAGACATTTTTACTATGTTAAATCTTCCTACCCATGAGCAAGGTATGTTTTTCCACTTACGTAGGTCCCTTTTAGTTTCTTGCACTAGTACTTCGTAGTTTTCTTTGTATAGGTCTTTTACATTCTTGGTAAGATTTATTCCTAAGTATTTTATCTTCTTGGGGGCTACTGTGAGTGGTATTGATTTGGTAATTTCCTCTTCGATGTTCTTTTTGTTGATGTAGAGGAATCCAAGTGATTTTTGTATGTTTATCTTGTAACCTAAGACTGCCGAGTTCTTCTATTAGTTTCAGTAGTTTTCTGTAGGATTCCTTAGAGTTTTCTGTGTATAAGATCATGTCATCTGCAAATAGAGATAATTTTACTTCTTCCTTGCCAATCCGGATGCCCTTTATTTCTTTGGCCTAATTGCTCTGGCTAGGACCTCTAGCACAATGTTGAATAAGAGCGGTGATAAAGGGCATCCTTGTCTGGTTCCCGTTCTAAGGGAAATGCTTTCAGGCTCTCTCCACTTAGAATAATGTTGGCTGTTGGCTTTGTATAGATGCCCTTTATTATGTTGAGGAATTTTCCTTCAATTCCTATCTTGCTGAGAGTTTTTATCATGAATGAGTGTTAGACTTTGTCAAATGCCTTTTCTGCATCAATTGATAAGATCATGTGGTTTTTGTCTTTTTTTTTGTTTATATGGTGGATTACATTAATGGTTTTTCTAATATTAAACCAACCTTGCACACCTGGTATAAATCCCACTTGGTTGTGGTGGATTATTTTTTTGATATGTTGTTGAATTCTATTGGCTAGAATTTTGTTGAGGATTTTTGCATCTATGTTCATGAGGGATATAGGTCTGTAATTTTCTTTTTTTGTGGTGTCTTTACCTGGTTTTGGTATCAGGGAGATGGTGGCTTCAGAGAATGAGTTAGGTAGTGTTCCATCATTTTCTATGCTTTGAAATAGCTTTAGTAGTAGTGGTGTTAACTCTTCTCTAAAAGTTTGGTAGAACTCTGCAGTGAAGCCATCCGGGCCAGGGTCTTTTTTTTGGTTGGGAGTTTTTTGATCACCTTATCAATCTCTTTTTTTTTGTTATGGGTCTATTTAGTTGTTCTACTTCTGATTGTGTTAGTTTAGGTAGGTGGTGTTTTTCTAGGAATTCATCCATTTCATCTAGGTTTGCAAATTTGTTAGAGTACAATTTTTCGTAATAATCTGATATGATTCTTTTAATTTCAGTTGGGTCTGTTGTGATATGGCCCATCTCGTCTCTTATTCGGGTTATTTGTTTCCTTTCCTGTATTTCTTTAGTCAGTCTGGCCAATAGTTTATCAATTTTGTTAATTTTTTCAAAGAATCAGCTTTTGGCTTCATTAATTCTTTCAATTGTTTTTCTGTTCTCTATTTCATTTAGTTCAGCTCTAATTTTTATTATTTGTTTTCTTCTGATGCCTGATGGATTCTTTTGTTGCTCGCTTTCTATTTGTTCAAGTTGTAGGGACAGTTCTCTGATTTTGGCTCTTTCTTCTTTTTGTATGTGTGCATTTATCGATATAAATTGACCTCGGAGCACTGCTTTTGCTGTGTCCCAGAGGTTAGATAGGAAGTATTTTCATTCTTGTTGCATTCTATGAATTTCTTTATTCCCTCCTTAATGTCTTCTATAACCCAATCTTTTTTGAGCAGGGTATTGTTCAGTTTCCAAGTATTTGATTTCTTGTCCCTAATTTTTCTGCTATTGATTTCCACTTTTATTGCCTTGTGGTGTGAGAAGATTCTTTGTAATATTTCGATGTTTTGGTTTCTGCAGAGTTTTGTTTTATGACCTAATATGTGATCTATTCTAGAGAATGTTCCATGTGCACTAGAATATAAAAGTATATTTTGCAGCTGTTGGGTGGAGTGTCCTGTATAGGTCTATGAGGTCAAGTTGGTTGATTGTAGCAATTAGGTCTTCCGTGTCTCTATTGAACTTCTTACTGGAAGTCCTATCCTTCTCCGAAAGTGGTGTGTTGAAGTCTCCTACTATAATTGTGGAGGTGTCTATCTCACTTTTCAGTTCTGTTAAAATTTGTTTTATGTATCTTGCAGCCCTGTCATTGGGTTCATAAATATTAAATATGGTTATATCTTCCTGGTCAATTGCCCATTTAATCATTATGTAGTGTCCTTCTCTATCCTTTGTGGTGGATTTAACTTTAAAGTCTATTTTGTCAGAAATTAATATTGCTACTCCTGCTCTTTTTTGCTTGTTGTTTGCTTGATATATTTTTTTCCATCCTTTGAGTTTTAGTTTGTTTATGTCTCTAAGTCTAAGGTGTGTCTCTTGTAGGCAGTGTATAGACGGATCGTGTTTCTTTATCCAGTCTGAGACTCTCTGTCTCTTTATTGGTGCATGTAGTCCATTTATAGTCAGTGTAATTATGGATAAGAATGTGTTTAGTGCTGTCATTGTGATGCCTTTTTGTGTGTGTTGTTGACAATTTCATTTTTCCACTTACTTTTTTGTGCTGAGACATTTTTCTTCGTAAATTGTGTGTTCCTCATTTTCATAGTAGTTGAATTTATGTTTGCTGAGTTGTTATGTTTTTCTTGGTTTTTTATTTTGAATTATGGAATTTTTAGACCTCTTTTTGGTTACCTTAATAATTGCCCCTATTTTTCTAAGTAAAAACCTAACTTGTATCGTCCTATATTGCCTTGGTTTCCTCTCCATATGGCAGTTCTATGCCTCCTGTATTTAATCCCTCTTTTTGATTATTGTGATCTTTTACATAATGACTTCAATGATTCCCTGTTTTGAGCATTTTTTCTTTTTTAAAATTAATCTTAATTTGTTCTTGTGATTTACTTATTTGAGTTGATATCAGGATATTCTCTTCTGTGTCTTTGTGTTGCGTTATCTGATGTTATTGATTTTCTCACCAATTTCCTTTAGCATTTCTTGTAGCTTTGGTTTGGTTTTTGCAAATTCTCTAAGCTTGTGTTTATGTGTAGATGTTTTAATTTTGCCTTCATATTTGAGAGAGAGTTTTGCTGGGTATATGATCCTTGGCTGCAGTTTTTCTCCTTCAGTGCTCCATATATGTCATCCCATTGCCTTCTTGACTGCATGGTTTCTGCTAAGTAGTCTGAACTTATTCTTATTGATACTCCTTTGTAGGAGACCTTTCTTTTATCCTTGGCTGCTTTTAAAGTTATCTCTTTGTCTTTGGTTTTGGCAAGTTTGATGATAATAAGTCTTGGTAATTTTCTTTTTGGATCAGTCTTATATGGGGTTTGATGAGCGTCTTGGATAAATATCCTTTTATCTTTCACGATGTCAGGGAAGTTTTATGCCAACACATCTTCAACTATTCTCTCTGTATTTTGTTATTCCTCCTTGTTCTGGAACTCCAATCACATGCAAGTTATTGTTCTTGATAGAGTCCCACATGATTCTTAGGGTTTCTTCATTTTTTTAAAATTCTTTTATCTGATTTTTTTTCAGCTATATTGGTGTCAATTCCCTTGTCCTCCAGATCCCCCACTCTGCATTGCAATCGCTCGAATCTGTTCCTCTGACTTCCTATTGAGTCACATTCCAGGGGCAGCAGGATGCTGACAGGCTTCCCCCAAGTGCCAGTGAGGTTGGTGTGTCTCTATTCCTAAAGCACTTTGGTGGTTGGGCTCTGCAGCTGTACCTTAGGCTCCCAGTGCATGTGCCTCTACAGATTGGTAGATGTCACTATCCTCAGACCCCTATGGCAGGAGGCTAGGTGGTCTGGGTGGAGCTTCAGCCCTCAGTTCCCCGTTGTGGGTCAGTGAGGGCTCTGTTGAATACGCAGAGATATCAGACATGGGAAACTTGTCTTTCCAGTAATCCGCTAAAACAATTACAGTCAGATCACTATCAGAATTGCCTTTGCATTATAATAGCCACCTTGTTCCCTGTAGGGATGAAAGCCCAAGACTGTGGATCACAAATGCTTGGCTGGATCTGGTTCTGTATTTTTAGTCCAATTTTGGGAAGTCGGGGAAGGATTCTTGGTCCCTGGGTTTTTTGTAGCTGCTTCTCTCAGGCCAGGAGAATGGGTTAGGAAAAGACAAAACAAACAAAGAAAAAAACAAACAAACTGCAGAGCACTTCACTCTCTGGCCCAGGAAATTCCATCTTGGCCCTGCCTCCGCAAGTGTAATTTTTAAGAAGAGAAAATAAGACAAAAACTCATACCATGCAAATATCTCCTTGCTACCCAGAAAAAAGTGAACATATTTGCAGGAACATATATTTTAATTTAAAATTTTTAATTATATGTTTGATAGTTTGGTTAAATTGTCTTATCATTTTTAAGCAATTTTCTGAAACGGTTAATTTGTTTTCAGTCATGGACTCTCAAGAAGCAGAGACTATAAGTTACTTTGTGTATAGGGTGGCTATGAAGTTTGGAAATAAAGATAATATTATTTCAATGTATGGCAAAATGATATCAAGAAACTGCTCTTTATATGCCTGTGTTTCCAGCAGGGCTTTGCATTTCTAATTTGCATTTCTAATAAGTTCCCAGGAAGGTGTACATAAGAATCACCTGGGGATATTGTTAAAATGTAGATTCTGATTCAGTATATCTGGGGGGTGGAAATGCAGATTCTGAGCAAGGAACTTGTTAGAAATGCAAATTCTCAGCAGAAGTTTGAACTCGAACCAACTGGTTTGAAGGTTTGGTTTCCAGTCTTAGTGGTCACCCCTTACAACCTAGAGTAAGTCTCACATAGGGGATGTTTATGACTAAAAGCAAAGAACTTGTTTCTATCCATTTCAAGGCACTCATCATTTAGCTGGGACAGGTAGTAGCCTTTCACGTATACTTCGGAATCACATCATGAATTTAACGTAGGCGAATTTAACATGAGGAGTGCAGGGAAAGGAGAGCAGAGAGTGACATTTAAATAACAGAGGTGATTTCCTCATTCTAGTCAGTGTGAGAGGGGAGGTGTTTATCTACTGTTTCAGTGTTCTCCCAACTGTTCAGTGAGCATCTTGCTATGAGGTTGTGATTACAGTATTCAATAATAAACATTTATTAAAACCATTTGGACTGTAAACACAAGCTCTTTAGTCTGGTGTTAAACCAAGGAATAATCTAGTCTACACTGGAAGAAAAATATAAGACTTATTGAGAGATGGTGTATTAGTCTCCAATGTGGGTCTTCTAAAAGACTTTCAAGTATAATTTTGACATATTTGACTTTTTTTTTTTTTGCTTTATGACTTAGAAAAACCTAACACCTGCAGGTTTCCCTAACATCAAGTCCACTGTAGTTACTTTCCTTTCCTTTCCTTTTTATAGCTATAGCTTTAAAATAAAGGCAGTCCTTCATCGCTAGTCTCAGGAATTTTAGATAGGATTCCTTCTCTGGGAAATTGTCTTTTTGGTGTTTGTCAGGAAAACAGAATTTCTGAGAGAAATAAATTTTCCTTCCATGTTAAGCAAAAGTAGAGAAGGACGAGTCGTAGAGAGAATAAAAAGGGTGCCAGGATCCAGTAAGGGTATGAGGAATTCATGATGCATGGAACTGAGAAATAGAGTTTTAAAAGTAGAAGGAAGAGACAAAGACAAAAGACGACACGGGGGTCTAAGTGAGCACATAAGAAGTAGTTACAAGAGAGACAGGTCATGGTTATATCAAAAGCAGTGTCTGAGCACTGAGCGAGGCACCATAGACAATTGTCTACACAGGATCAGTAGTCAACTGAACAGGGAAGATCATTTGAGATGCTGTGTGATAAAAGAATGAAGGCAGAGCAGAGAGATGAATTGACCTAGCTACCCATGGTTAATGCAATCTGGCTATAGAAATTGGAATCTAAATAAACTCAGATTTGTTTAGGTAATTTGTAGATATAGATGTTTACTATCTTTATCATTAGTGTGCAAATATTTTATTCAAGTGTCCAAATAACTTTATATTTTTACATACATCCTAAAAATTGCAATCTTTATTTCTTGGTGCATATACTCTTCAGCTATCATATAATTTTTTTACCCACAAGCTTTTCCCTTGAGCTCATCTTCCACCTTAGTTTGTAAATTACAAAAGTTCTGAGGTTGAGGATTCATGGGTTCATGGGAGATAAAAAACATCAGTGTGGGGAAATGGGAAACAATGAAGGAGGATACATTATGTAGTATATATTGCATTGTAGTTGCAGTAGAATGCCATCAATTTAGTGACCATATGATCAGTACCATTTATTCCAATTTAGATATATCAAGTATAACCAGAAAAAAAAAAAAAAAAAAAGGAATCACATAAAGCAATGAAAGAATTTTAAGTAGGAGAGTAACATAGTTTGATTTATATTTTAAAAAATTCCTGCATCTTGCTATATGTAGAACAGATTGGGGAGGAAAACCATGGAAGCAGAGAACTGCTTAGGCCACTGCAGTTGTCCACGTCAGATATGAACGGTGGCTTAGATTAGGATGGTCATAGTAGAGATGGAAATATGTGGACAGATTGGAGTGTTCTTCGGGGTTGTTGTTAGGTGCCAGTAAGTCAGCTTATGTATAACAGAATGAAACACTGCCTGGTCCTGAGCCCTCTCACAGTCGTTGGTATGTTTGAGCCCATTGTTGCACCCACCATGTCAGTCCATCACAGGGAGAATTTTCCACATTTTTGCTGACCTTCCACTTTACCAAACATCATGCAGCTTTATAATATTAAAATAATCATTTTATTTTTAAATTGGAATACACTTTTTGGGTATTATTACAAACCCAATCTTTCAAAGTTGTTATGAGAATTAGCTGAGATTTGTGAAGTTTCACAATAAATGAATAAGCTTTTAAATAAATATTGGAGAAGCAGCATGGATGGTGTGGGCAGTGGAAAGAGTATATGCTTTGTCATTGTTGTTAGATACCGACTCATAGCGACCCTATGTACAGCAGAACAAAATACTGCCCAGTCCTGTGCTTTCTTCACAATCGTTGTTATGTTGCAGCCACTGTGTCAATCCATCTTGTTGAAGGTCTTCCTCTTTTTTGCTGACCATCTTCTTTACCAAGCATGTTGGCCTTCTCCAGGGACATCCTGATAACATGTCCAAAGTATGTGAGACCAAGTCTCACCATCCTTGCTTCTAAGGAACATTCTGACTGTACTTCTTCCAAGACAGATTTGTTTGTTCTTCTGGCAGTCCATGGTATATTCAATATTCTTCTCCAACACCATAATTCAAAAGCTTCAATTCTTCTTTAGGAATTGGAAAATATGCTTTAGGAATGAGAAAATCCTGGTTTCTAATCTCATGTTTACTGCCTATTGACTAAGACCTAAAACCCACCTAGATTAGTTATTTATTGCTACATTGCAAATTACCCCAAAACCTAGCAGCTTAAAACAACAAATATTTATTTTCTCACAGATTCTGAGAGTAAGGAAATTGGGAGTGGCTTAACTAGGTGGTTCTTATGAGGCTTCTTATGAGGTAACATTCAAGATGTTGACTACAGACGTAGTTATCTAAAGGCTTGACTTGGGCTGGAGGAACTACTTCCAAGTTTGCTGTTGTTAGGGAGCTTCAGTTCCTTGCCACATGAACTTTCCCAAATAAGGCTACTTGAGAGTTTTCGTGACACGGCAGTGTCCCCCAAAATGAGCCATCCAAGGAAGAAGTCTCAGTGCTTCTTATAACCTAGTCATAGAAGTCACATACTGACACTTCTGCCATATTCTGTTTGTTAGAGTCAAGTCACTAAGTCCAGCCTACATTCAGAGGAAAGATTAGACTCCACCGTTGCAAAGAATATGTAAACATATTTTAAAACCACTACAGGACCTTTATATAATCTTCTTTTTTTCTTTTATACATGGGGTTAATAATAATGTACATTGAAAGGATTAAAGTAGATAAGGATAAATTATAAATCAAGTGACTGGCTATGTGGATGCTAGTTTCCTTCTTTGATAGCTTGGAGATAATTTGGAAGCTTACAGATGAAAAGTAGGACAATGTAGTTCTTCTGGCTGGCATCTAAGTATGTCTTTTATTCTTCCTACGTTCATAACAATTTTTTGCATCAAGAGAATACTAATTAAACCCTACTTATTTAATTTAATTAGGTGCATGAGTTTAATTGTGGCTATATTCTCTTTTTCTCTTTGAGATGAAAATATAAACCTCTCTTAGGGATTGTCTGAATGTAAAGACTATTATAAATTTCAGTGATATATTTTCTTCATTTTCTATATGTAGAAATTTTAAGAAAATTTTACATTAAAATAATGTACCTATAATTAAAGTAAGTGAAGATCAGTACTATCTAAAAATAAAAAGAAATTCATAATTAAAACAGCATTTTCAACTGTAGCCTTATTATTTTAGCATGTTTCCAGCTGTGGATGGCTGGAATATCTTCAGGCATAATAACATGCCACTATGCATGGAGTGGCATTCTTAATGTCCATTAATTCTCACGTAAACTCTTTGCATAAGTCTGTACCAATCATGATGTCATTAGAAAATCATTGTGCTGCAAAATCTAACTGTATTGAAATAGAATTCAGGAAGGAGTTTTGGCTTTTACTAAATTATCTTGTTCTTTTTGCTTTTAAGGGTATCCGTTCCCTGAACTACGGGATTTGAATGAGATGACAGTGAATATCTTAAGAAGTGGAAAACTGACATTAGGAGGCCATTGTACTGATTTCTTTTTGGAATCGGCATTCACAGTTTGAAGCAAATATTTAAAATATTTAAAAAGTTTGGATGACTATAGAATGTGAATATCATTTCTCTCAATGCAGGACACATTATTTCATTTTTAGTAGGCAATTAAAAAAAATCTGGAGGAAAACACTGTACCTTAGACTGAAAAGCGGTACCCCAGATCTGGGCAAGGTCGCTGTTGCCCAGGATCTCAGGAGTAATGTCAGGGCTAGACAGACTAAGGCCATTGATCATTTGGGCTACATTAATTACTAAATGTGTAGTAGGTGTAATCAGAAATGAATAAAACCTGAGATAAGAGAGAAAATTTGATGATAAACTGCAAGATTGCGGAAGATAACATAGTTTTCACTTGGAGGGATTTTATTACGTCATCTTATCAGAAGACAGAGCCAATTGCCTTAGGGATGTAGTCTCCATGTGGGCAGAATTTCTGCATATTAATTTCTAAGTATGATACTTTGGTGTGTAGTTTCCATTTCAAGTGATAATTTGAGGGAAGTTTTATTCAAACTATTACCTATAGTAGTTTAGTAGTAGAGTGATGCAGGAAGCTATGCCACTGTTATTTCAAATACCAGCAAAGTCATCCATGGTGAACAAGTTTCAGCAGAGCTTCCAGACTAAGACAGACTAGGAAGAAAGGCTTGGTGACCTACTTCTAAAAATTAGCCAGTGAAAACCTTATGGATCACAATAGAACATTGTCCTACTCCTTGCTTTGGACACATTATCAGGAGGGATAATCACTGGAGAAGGATCTCATGTTTGGTGAAGTAGGGGGCCAGCGAGGGCAAAAGAGACCCTTTGTGAGATGGTTTGGCACAATAGTCACAACGATGGACTTAAACACGTCAGCAATTGTGAAGATCACCCAGGACTGGGCAACATTTCATTGTGTTGTACATAAGGTCGCCATGAGTCAGAATTGACTCAATGGCAGCTATCTGTTGGTCTGTCTATCTCTCTCTCGATCTATATCATCATCATCATCTGTCTACTATCTATATGCCTTATTTATCCCTGACCTTCCTTCTAAGATCCTGACCCATACTTGGTAACCTCCTGTTTATCTCCACTAGGGTATCCCACAGGCTATTCAAATTCAACATTTCCAAAAATACTCTTCGTCTTAACCTCCAAACTTTCCTTACACTACATCTTTTAACTCAGTAAAACCACAGCCGTCATTAGATTCTCAGGCTAGAAACCTAGGTATCATCCTTAGTTCCTTCCTATTTGTTACTTTCCCCATTCCCTTCATCCTTCCCCACCACATGCAGATCAATCACTAGGTCCTATTTATTTTCTCTCTTAAATGTCTCTCTATTCTGTCTCCACTGCTGAGGTTAGGCTCTTATTATTTCTCACCTAGGCTATAACAGACATTTAGCTGACACCTGGTTTCCTGCCTTCGTTCCTCCAATTTTCCTATATATTGTGGTCAGAGTGATTTTGCAAAGTACAAATCTGATTTTGCTACTGTCATGCCTAAAGCCCTTCAGTGAATCTCCATTTAGTATTTCAGGCTAAAGGCTAATCTTTAGCATGGTACACAAGGTCATTCTGGATCGCACCCTTGCGTTTCTCCTGAACTTTCTTTTTCTTTCACTCATATGCAGCTTGTTCTCTCAGTATATTGTTATGTTGTGCCTGGCACATGCAGTTCCTTTACCCCCCCATTCACAGCTTTTTGGCTTGCTAAACTTCTACCTATCCTTCAAGATGTAGCTCAGATGTCACACTTCCTGTGAGGACATTCCAGACCTGACAAGCAGAGTTAGATCCTGTTCTTCTTGAGTTCCCACTGTATCTTGTGTTTGCTTCTTCTACAGTGTTTATCAAATCATATAAAAATTAGTTGTGTACTTGCTTGTTTCTGCCACTAGACTGTGGGTTCTTTGGGAAGAGGGACTATATCTTACCTATTTTTATATTCCCAATGTATAGCAATGAACTTCAAAGGTAAGAAAAACTAGATAAAAGCCCATTAAAATAAATGAGTGTATCAAATTGTCTTATTAACAATATGAATAGCAACAGTGCATAGAAAAATGATTCTGCAGAAGTAGAACATGTTCATCAGAGGACTGTTTCTTATATCTGTTCTTAAGAAAAGCATCAACTTGCAAATTCATCCCTGTTGGGGCAATGATAAACAAACGTAGATTATTACATTTATTTACAATAAACTTTGGTTTCATTATTTGATACCTTTAAGCATTTGAATGGCATTAAGCCCAGAAGTAAAGAAAATAAAAAATGAAAATGTCTTTGTTTGGAAAAATATCCTGAGTCCATTTGCACAGTAAGCGAGGACAACCTTGAAACGCTAATGATTAGTCCGTTCTCTGTCTAACCATAAGCAAGGAAGGCTGTATTGGATGGTGATCTTATTAGAGTAGGCTTTCCTGTGTGAAATCTGAGAGTCACAGGAGAAGTGACAGGTGGTAGAAGGGGAGGGGGAAGAGGCAAGAAAAAGGAGAGATCAGAAGCAAAGGTGGTGATAAGAGCGATGGCAGTGTCAAGTATTTTATGTTACGTGCTCCAACAGTCTGAGAAGAAATTCAGAAATGACGTCAGAAGTTAGAACAGATATGCTAAGTGCCAGTGTGTGTCTGTGAATGCATATGTGTGTACATCTACCCACACCTTGTAGTTTTGGAAGTTCCAGTGCTTAAAGTGGAATCCAGAAAACTATCTTTTATAGAATGACTCATTCATAGATATTTCTGGGTAATGGAGAGTTTAATGTGGGAGCTCTTTCTGGGCAGACATTGTTTTCAAAACCCAGTTTTGTACTCAATGCTGTGTGTAGATATGTAAGCCCTTGATAAGTAGTTCCTGACTGAGCGGTTGTGGCCCCTAAGGAATATTTATATTCAGGTCTTGTCTTGTCTAATGTGTCAGACAGGTGGTTCTCATGTTAGGCAGTTTGTGCTGACTGTAGAAGAAATTATAAAAGAAATGAAGTTTATTTTTAGGACATCTAAGCCTTTCTGATGCTTCCTGTCAGTGAACCCGAAGCTTCTCAAGGGTTTCATTAAAATGAAAACACCAACTTGAGAGCTCAGATCTCTGCCCACTAGAAGAATTTCCTCTCACCACTGCCTTTCAGGATCATTCTTGTGTGGGACGTACTTATGTACGGAAGCAATATTTTAAGCACAAACCAATAAATCAAGCTGACTCATTTGTGAGTCAGGCTTAGGTTTTTCCCTTCTCCATTAGTTTGCCCTGGGGAGCCCCACAAGACCATACATGTGAGTTGAGAGTTCGGAATCAGTGCAACAGAGTTAGGTAGCAAGGTCTGGGCCACCTGTTTGTGTAACTTATTTGTGTCTTTTGGACGTGCTCAGATGTGATCCTGAAAGTGGACTTTCCATCATGTGAGTTGCTACTTTGTCTTTCAACTTTATCACTTGGTGACTGACAGTACCCTGCTCATGATGGGCACGTCCAATTGCATAGTAGTTTGATGTATCCTAATCAGGCACTGAGTCTTTATTAGGGCTCAGTATCACGCTGAGAAATGCTTTTCAAATAGAAGTTGTTGCCTGTTGTAGGCAGTATAGCCTGGCTGTAGAACCTTAGGGATCTACACTGTGCTTCTCCTGTCGCGTTGGCCAGAGAGTCCACATGGCATCCTGATGGATCGTGGGTACCTCTGGCACCTTTGGATCTGCTGCAAAGCCATCTGTTGTTGTGGGTCCCATTCAAAATTGGCAGCCTCCTCAGTCACCCAATAAATGGTTTAGAACAGTTTTGCCAAATGTGGTATGTCATTTCTAAAATCCAAAGAGATATATAGGGCTAAGCACTCTGCCTCTGTCTTAGTGATAGGAAGGCAAGGTGCAATAACTCACCCTTTACTTTGGAATGGATGGCCTGGCATGCCCTGGACCACTAGATCCCTACACATTTCATTAATGTGGCAGACTCCGAAATTTTTCTAAGATTTATTTCCCACATTCTGGGTAAATAGATCTTACTGGAGAATCTAGAGTATGTGTCCCTTCCTGTACACCAGATCAGACTAACATGATATATTGGATCATTTGATGTAAATTTGAATGTTCAGCAGGTCAAGGTCTCTTCATATTCTACTGTGACAGAGGGTAGGAGATGTCATATAGCCCTGGGTCAAGACCATGAATGTGTACTGCTAACTATGCCAAGTGAAAATAAATTGCTTTGGATCCTCATGTCTAGTGTGTCTTTTAGATCTGTGGTTCTCATGTTAGTTTGTGCTGACCGTAGGGGAAGTTATAAAAGAGATAAAGTTTATTTTCAGTACCTCTAGCCTTTCTTGTGCTTCTTGTCACTGAATTCGAAGCTTCTCAGTGTTTTGATGGTGATTGGGAAGAATGTAACTGCCAGATCAGTAGTTGCATACCAAGTGCCAGAAGCTCTGCTGGTTTGCACTAGTGGAGACACCACATCCAGCACAGCGACTGCAACTGGGGCTGCCATTTAGTCAGGCCTGTGTTAGTTCACCATCATATGGGATTTGCAGCGACCTGACTGGTGCATTAAGTGGGAATATGAGAAACCACCATCCATGCATCCTTTACATCTTTGAGGGTGGCACTGACCTCTGCCATTCTACCTGGGATTTGACATTACTTCTGATTTATTATCTTGAACCAGGATGGGGTAGGGGAGGTGTGGGTGGACCAGTTTCAGGGTTTCCACTGCTCTTTATAGCCATTATGGCTCTTATCCACAGATCATGAAACCACTGTGAGGGTTCTGCCAGTCATTAAGTATATTAATCCTGAATATGCATTTAGGATTAGGGAAATGATCACTGGGTAGACTCACGGTGAGACGGACTTGAGCCAGGACTTCTTTAATTCCTGGCATTCATACATTCCTACACTAATGGGGTAGGGACATGATGGCATTTTGGGTCCCCTGTTATCAGTGTGGAAACCCTAGTGGCATAGTGGTTAAGTGCTATAGCTGCTAACCAAAAGGTTGGTAGTTCGAATCCACCAGGTGCTCCTTGGAAACTCTATGGGGCAATTCTACTCTGTCCTATAGGGTCAGTACGAGTCAGAATCGACTTGACAGCAATGGGTTTGGTTTTTAGTGTATTATTAGTATGAGAGTCTCTGTGTGGTGCAGATGGTTAGACACTTGACTACTAACTGAAAGGTTGCTGGTTTGAACCCACCCAGAGGTTTCTCAGAAGGAAGGCCTGTCATCTGCTTCTAAAAGGCCACAGCCTTGAAAACCCTAGGGAGTGTACTTCTACTCTGCACACTTCAACTCTGGGGTTGTTATGAGTTGGAATTAACTTGATGGCAACTTTTTTTTTTTGGGTCAGTGTAGGTTCAGACCTTATATACAATAGGCCTTCAAGGATCTGGTTATTCCTTTTCCTTAGTATACAGTTTCTCAGATAAATGGCTTTAGGATTGAGTGATTCACCATTTTATGCATTTTTTCAGGCTTTTTCCTCAAAAAAAAAAAAAAAAAAAACCTGGGCTATCCTTCCATCTGTATCACTCCCAGTTCACCACTAGTCAAAGTTTTAGTAAATGCGATACTATAGCATGCCAGACATATCACCACCCTACTTAAACCTAATCATGGGGTTATAGTTGCCCTCTGGCAGGCAAGTGATCTAATTCTAGAATCCCATCTGACCATCTGCTTACTGGGGCCACTCTGACCCTTTTTCTTGCCTGGGTTCTATCAGAACCAGAATCCAAAACAAGGATTCATGTGCTAGTGATATATTTGAGAGATGAAGGAAATGCTGGCAAGGAATTGAGAAACTGGAGACAGGGAGAAGACATCCCCAAACTATACATTATCAAGTCAGTTATTGCTGTGGTTAATTGAGCTTAATCCCACTGCAGAAACTCTAGGTAACAATGTAGGCATCTGCCTCAGAGTAATCTCACTGGAGGAGAAAGGGAGCTAGGGTATTTATACAACTCCCTTCACTCATTGATGGAGAGTTTCTGGGGTGGGTGATTGTTAATTCCCCAACATTCTGGCCTGCTGCATGTGTGGGCAAGGTGCACTTCAGAGAAAATGATGTCCAGAAAACTCCCTCAGGTGCTGGCAGTTGGAAATAGGATTAATGTGTGCTTAAGTAGGAGGATTAAGGGAATATGGGCAGGTCATAGATTAGAATTATGTCTGTTAAAATGTTCAATTATAACTACAGCAGAAAGCTTTAGGACCTATGTAGTCTGGAAAGTGAATATGACATCACATTCATAAAAGCACAACATTCTAATAGATAAGATTAAATCAATACAGCATTATCCATTTCTCAGCTGATGTAAAATATATCCACAATCCCACTGAACTCTTCATGTTCTGTCAGGCCACTGTGCTTCCCTTCTCTTTTATAATCACAAGGGAAGATTTATCACTTGCTATAGTGAGTGACCAGATCAAAGAAACATGTGCTATAGTCAACAGAAAGGCATTATTGTAACGCTATGATGAATAAATGAATAGACAAGAGGAATGAAATTGATATGATCATACAGGTGTTTGAATTTTGCACTGTTTCTGCTAAAATCAAAATTCTAGAAGTTTATAAACTCCTGCATATGTTTACAGATATGTCTGTAAAACTTTACATATGGTAGGCCATTTCTTCATCATTAAATAGTTCACTTCTTTTAAAGAGTTCTGAATTTCCTTTCACTTAGCTGTTAATTATCATGTACAAACCGCTGTAACTATCTCTAAGTATTTCTAAATATTATAGTGTTCTTCTACTAAATATTATTTTTATACTCTACTTCCTGTGTTGCCAAGAACCTTTCTGAGGATCAGAATTTGTATTTTATTCCAAGCAGAAGCCACTTTTTTTTGGCACAAATTCTCCATTCTTTTCCAAATGGTTTTGTAAACGCTCAATGTTTATCTCAATGATAGATATAGCAGTGCTACGTTGCTTCTACTTTAGAATACAAAGCAAATGGTTAACAGTTTTAAATTGAGGTTCTTTAGAAAGATTTAATTTAGAAAGATTAATTTAACAATTGATATGTGATAAGAAAAACTTCTAAACAAAAGATAAATTCAAATTCCTGAAACAATTAGTGTGTGAGAAAGACATTTTAGGAAAAAGATAAAGTGAAATTTGGAAAACAAGGTTAGCAAGCCTCTTGATTCACCAACCACCTGAATATTTAAGTATCATTTGGTAAAACGTGATGTTTCCTTAATTTCCAAAAGTTCTTCAATCAGTTAATAACGCACAAAGTGAAGTTCAAAGTCTAATAATTCAAACTATGTAGCTTCGTGAATAGGGTAACTTGGCTCCAGTTTACAAGATTTCAAAAATTTGTCTCTGATTGTATCCCTTGGGAAGCAAGGAAAGGACAAAAGGTGTCAGAATATTGTAATGATTGTCTCTCTTTTAGTGTGAGAGCCATATTAAAAATGTTTAGGTTTAGAAACTGAGTATGCCCTGGTTTAGATTGTACAGTAAATGACAGGTAATTTGGTAGAGGTTAGCATGATCTAGTCTTAATTCTATTAGTAAAATTTGTCTTATTAAGCAAGACAAAACACTGAGTTAATCATGAGTCTCTGAATTTGTCTGACAAGTAAACAAGATGAAGAGAAACAAATCCTCTCCAGAAACACAGTGGCCTTGGGGGAGCTAGAGACAAGCCTGGAGGGAGATCATCAGAAGAGCACTTAGCCCTGGTCAGGAGATGGGGCCACTTTGAGTTACTTTTTAACTCTTTCAAATGATAATTTTACTCTGATACTAGTGGACTCCACTCTGAAGACTTTCTCATTAATTTTTTTTCCTACTTTGAAATTTCACAAGTACTTGTCTTTTGAAATCCCTGTGACTCAGAATGTAGTTTGTGAGTCAGCAGCATTGGCATCACTTGGGAGCTTATTCGAAATGCCAAATCTCACATCTATGGAATCAGAATTTGCACTTTAATATGATCCCCAGGTGATTTATATGTACATTAATATTTGAGAAGCACTGTCTCTCACCTTTTCTCATATACTTTCCATTCCTATTCTTTCAACTTTTCCTTTTAGCTTTTTTTTTTTATTTCAGCAAATGCATTTTAACTTTCCAAGGCAATTAAAAAACATCCTCTAATTGCTCCATTTGCCTAGAATCCTTTTCTTATATTATTGATACAGTATGTTTTCTATCCTGAGACTAATTAAGATTAAAAATAAAGTTGTTCTCTATTTTCAGAACTATCAGTTTCTTTGGATCAGTTGTTCTGACCTTTATTTTCACATTTATGTGTCTTTACCTGAAATATTTGGAAATTCTTGATCATCTACTCATATTCACAGAGAAGGTGTAAGTTGATTAGTAGCTGGCATAACTTTCCTCTGCCCTTGGTTAAATCTGGAGAGCTTATTATATGCCTTTTGTAGTAGGCACAGAGGATTGCCTGAAAGAAACCCATAGAAACCGTTTCCAAAACCATAAGAGATTTCCTTTGACAGGCCAGAGGTCGTGGTTATTAGCTACATTGGCATCTAGTTGGCCCTGACTCATGGTGACCCCATGCACAACTGAATGAAATGCTGCCTGGTGTCATTTGGGGATTGGACTGTTGTGATCCATAGGGTCTTTATTGGCTGATTTTCACAAGTACATCACCAAATCTTTCTTCCTAGTCCATCTTAGTCAGACAGGTGGTGGCTGTGCATAATGCCCATTCGCTGGGAATTGAACCTGGGTCTTCAGGGCAGAAGGGGAGAATTCTACTACTGAACCGCCACTGCCTCTCTGGACCGGAAGTAGAATGATCAATTTCTCTAGAGTAGATCTCATGGCTATGAATGAGAGTAAACCCAGCACCTCTCAGTGGAGGGCTTGGAATGTCTGGGAAGAAAAGAAAGTGGGAAGGAGTTGCCATAGAGTCATCAACTCGTGACTGCTCCATCTGTGACAGAGTAGAACTGTGCTCCATAGGATTTTCAGTGGTTGATTTTGCAGAAGTAATTCTTCAGTCCTTTCTCTCTTGGTGTCTCTGCGTGGATTCGAATTTCCAAATCTTTGGTTAGCAGCCAACACTTAACCATTTGCGCCACTCCAAATTCCTTGTTGTTCTTAGGTGCTGCCGAGTTGGTTCTGATTCATAGTGACCCTATGTACAACAGGATGAAACACTGTCTGGTCCTGAGCCATCCTCACAATTATTGCTATGCTTGAGCCATTGTTGCAGCCACTGTGTCAACCCATCTCTTTGAGGGTCTTCCTCTTTTTTGCTGACCCTCTATTTTACCAAGCATAATGTCCTTCTCCAGGGTCTGGTCCCTCCTAATAACATGTTCAAAGTATGTGAGCCGAACTCTCACCATCCTTGCTTCTAAGGAACGTTCTGGCTATACTTCTTCCAAGACAGATTTGTTTGTTCTTCTGGCAGTCCATAGTATATTCAATATTCTTTGCCAACACCATAATTCAAAGTCATCAATTCTTTGGTCGTCCTTATTCACTGTCCAACTTTCATGTGCCTACGAGGCAACTGAAAACACCACGGCTTGGGTCAGGTATGCCTTAGTCCTCAAGGTGACATCTTGCTCTTGAACACTTTAAAGAGGCCTTTTGCAGCAGATTTGCCCAATATAGTATGCTGTCTGACTTCTTAACTACTGCTTCCATGGGCCCAAATTCTTTAGGCAGACCTTTAGGAATCTTCCAGATTTCTGCTTCTCTTTACCACCTGATTTGGCTCCTGGGCCCCTTCAGGGCTCCTTAGAAAGACCAGCAAGCACCTCCACAGCCAGCTTTGCCATGAACTTTCTGGGCTGCTGCTTTTTCTTTCCACCTTTCAGAAAAATCATTAAGATCTCTGCTGAGTTGAAAGTTCTCTCTCCCATTTTCTGTGCCTTTAAGATTCATTGTCATTTATATTTTACACTTTCATTTCACTGGGAGTTTGGAGATTGGGTGGTAAGCATGTATGTTTGTTCCATGACCTTTACCAGAAGATTGAATTTTTGATGGGAACAGTATTTTTTTTTTTTATAATTTTTATTGTGCTTTAAGTGAAAGTTTACAAATCAATTCAGTCTCTCACACAAAAACTTATATACACACCTTGCTACATACTCCCAATTGCTCTCCCCCTAATGAGACAGCCCGCTCTCTCCCTCCACTCTCTCTTTTGGTGTCCGTTTCACCAGCTTCTAACCCCCTCTACCCACTCATCTCCCCTCCAGGGAGGAGATGCCAGCATAGTCTCAAGTGTCCACCTGATCCAAGAAGCTCACTCCTCACCAGCATCCCTTTCCAACCCATTGTCCAGTCCAATCCCTGTCTGAAGAGTTGGGTTTGGGAATGTTTCCTGTCCAGGGCCAACAGAAAGTCTGGGGGCCATGACCACCAGGGTCCTTCTAGTCTCAGTCAGACCATTATTTGATGGTACAATATTTTTTTAACACAAATTTTATCCTGCTTAACTCACTGGGTAGTCTCTTAGGAATTTTTCTAAAAATGATAACAAGTTCTGTACTAACATAATTTTCAGATAATCACACATACCAAGAAAGAAACTACAGTTGATCTTGATCAGAATATCAAGCAACCGAAACAGAATAAAATGATTTTTTCTCTGCATTAGCATGCGCACGTGCAACCCACACACATGCTCCCACATACCCACACTCGTACCCATGCACCCACTCACACTCATACCCACACACCCACTCACACCCACACCCACACCCACACCCTCACTCATACCCACATTCATACCCACACACACTCACACACCTGTACACACACCCACATCCACACTCCCACCCACACACATATACACACACCCACACTCACACCCACACGCCCACACTTACACCCCCACACACTCACACACCCATACGCACACCCCCATACCGCCACACCACTCACACCCACACACCCATGCACCCCCCAAACACACACCCACACCCATACATCCAGACACATACCCACACACACACCCACACCCACACACTCACACCCACACGCACACCCCACATGCACCCACACATCCATACGCACACTGACACCACCACACACACTCACACCCACAAACCCACACCCACACTCGCACCACACTCATACCCACACACACACCCATATACACACCCATGCCCCCACACCCACACATAAACACCCACACTCACACCTACTCACACAACACTCACACCCCCACACACGCCTACACATATGCCTACACTACCATAGCCACACACACACATATGCACTTACACCCATCCTCCACGCCCCACACAAAGAAGCCTAATACCAAAAATGCTTGTTAATTGATTTGGAGAATTTACAAGACAGTAAATTTTTTATGAGGTTACATAAAAGTCATAAGGATAGGAATCTGAGATTTATACCTATTTCCTGAGCAAGGGAAATTGGGTAAGGTCATGTTATGGTTGGTTCTCTAACTTCTTAATGACATTCAACAAGTTGTTTGATTTTACTCTTTTGATAAAGCTGAATTGGAATGTGATGAAAAAATTGCTTGTATATGCAGAACCTAAAAGTGAATTGATAACATGATGGTATTTAGGCATTTAAATATTTTTCATTTGGGGTGATTACTGAAAAATTATTTAGGTGACTATAGTG
This sequence comes from Loxodonta africana, assembly GCF_030014295.1. Classification (NCBI taxonomy): domain Eukaryota; kingdom Metazoa; phylum Chordata; class Mammalia; order Proboscidea; family Elephantidae; genus Loxodonta; species Loxodonta africana. The sequence goes on along the minus strand of NC_087351.1, from coordinate 56,587,861 downwards.
ACTAAAAAATTGGCATTTCCTGAAAGTAATCGGAGAGGCAAGAACATAAATCACTTGTAGCAGGGTTGCAAATTTAACACATACAAACATGCAAGGAAAATGGTAGCTATTTTCTCTAGTCTAAACTATAATACAAAAATACAAAAATGCACAAAATATAGATACAGGTTAATGAAATATTTTAAGATAAAACTATGTAATCACCTCTCAGGTCGAGAATAGAATATTACCAGCACCCCAGATGCCCCCTGGCCTTTCCCAGCCAAAAACATTGAGAAAATATTCAACCTTAATACTTGAGTTTTGGATTGCCTGTTTTTGAATTTTATATCAATGGAATTACACAGTATGTAGTCCTTTGGTGTGGCTCCTTTTGTTCAATAGTATAGTTTGTTGGATTCATCCGTGCTGTTTCTTGAGATGGTAGCTTATTCATTTTCATCAGTGTACAGTATTCCATTGCATGAATATACACAGTTTGCATAATGATGGACATTTGGGTTATTTCTAGTTTTTGACTTTTACAGATAATGCCGCTGCAAACATTTCTTTCCATGTGTCTCGGTGCATAGATGTACACGTTTCTATTGGAGGTATACCTAGGAGGGGAAATTGCTGGATGTGACTATCTTCAATTTTGGTTGGTAATCGCAAATTGGTTTTCAGATTTGTCACACCAATCTGCAACGTGTATGCAGTTTCCTATGGTTTGACATCCTCACCAAAACTTAGTATTATCAGGCTTTTCATTTCACTGGGTATGTAGACACATTTCATTGCGATTTTAATTTGCATTTTTATGATTATAATGAGTTTGAACACTTTTTTATATGTTTACTGGCCATTTGGATTTCTTCTCTGTGAATTGCATATGAAAATATCTTGCCCATTTTAAAAATTGAGTTGTCTTTTTGATTTGCAGTAGATATTTTATATTTTGCATACCAATCCCTTTGGTTTTTGTGTTGCCAAAATATTCTTCCACTCCCTGGCTTACTTTTAACTTCCAAATAGTGTAATTTTAGGAATTGAGGTTTTAATTTCAATGTAGTCCAATTTAACAGTTTTGTTTTAACGGTTCCCATTATGATCGATGCTTTTTTCCTTTTTAAGTCATATTTTCCTAACATGAAATATAGATGTCCTCCAACATTATTAGCTAGCCTACAGCTGTCCATTAAAAATATAATGGGTGCCACATTTGTAACTTTAAATTTTCTTTTAGCCACCTTAAAAAAAGAAAAGAAATACATGAAATTAATTTCAATAATATATTTTATTTGATATAATCGAAATATTATCATTTTAACATGTAATCAGTAAAAAAATTATCAGTGAGGTATTTTACTTTTTTGTTCCTACTAATTCTTTGAAATCTGGTATATATTTTATCCTTACTGCACATTTTCATTTGTACCTGCTGCATTTCAAGTGCTCAGTAGCCACATGTGACTAGTGCTACAGCAGTGTTCCAGAAGGCATCTTTTTTTGCTATCTGAAACTAATATTTTTTGTATGGAGCAAGGTAGGGGTCAAATTTCATTTTCCATGTATGATCATTGGGGGAAAAGTACCAGCTACATTGCTCCATTGAAAAGAACATCTTTCACCACTGCTTTGCAGTGCCATCTTTGTCATGAATCAAATGTTCATAGATGAATGGGTATGTTTCTGAACTTAATAAGTGTTTTATTTTCTAAAATGAATCTACCTATCATGAAACCCACTATGCTGGCTGATGGGGATACAAAAGGAACAAATTATAACTTTCTAATCAAAGTAATCTGCATCTTTGAGAGCTTAAACAGTTATCTTTTAGGAAACTCACTCTGAGTAGAGTCTCAAATTTTATCCCATTCTTCTTGCTTCTTCTCAAGATGGTGCCTGGGTATGCAGAGACTTTAACATGACATGTGGTGCTGAAGAGAAAGGACCTTGAATCTGCCAGTAGGTCCTTTGCTAGCCTTAGTACTCTTTTGTTCCCTACTGCAGTATGTGCATCATTCTACAGTACCTTGTCCCTTGGGCTGGGGTCTGCTGACATGTTGCAGACAAAAATGCATTTTGTTTTCTTGCATCAGGCAGAGCCTGGCCCACTCTTGCTCACTGGGCAGCACCTTAGTTCTCACTGAGCTGCAGTCGTTTCTGAGTCTGAACCTTGCTCCCTACCTAGCTACTGGCTATCCAGGCCACAGCCTCTGACAGGTTCATATTAGTCAGCACCAGCATGGTTGCATGAGAGTTCCACAGGCCCTTAATTAACTCAGCTCCTTTTGCAGGGCTTGCAGTAACTTTGAGGTTTCTTCTGTAACACCTAGGAGCCAAGTAAGGCTAAGGAGCGCCAACTCCAGCTCTCTCTCTGCCTGATTATGCCATATCATGAATTTCCCTTTGATGTAGCATCTTGCATCAGTGTGGGGCCATCCTGTGTTCTAGTATCCTCCCAGAGTTCCAAATAGGGTATGTAGGAAAAGATCCTGCAAGTCTTCAAATATATCTCCTCCCTGGAAATTCTGATGCTTTCCTCTATTTCTCTCTCCCTGTTCCTTCCTGCAGCCCACTGGGCTTTAATGGGCAGAGTTTTCTGCTTTCTGTGTGGCAAGGACAGTTTTTATAACACAACCTGAGCTACCTCTACTCATGGCTCACAAACTGAGGCCCGGCTCTTGATGAGTTTATAGGAGCTTAAACAATTTATAAAATGTTTCGCTTTCAGCCAAGGCTGGCTTTCAAGGCTGTTCTCTGGCTGGGGATTTTAAAAAAAAAATCTAATTTGACAGAGCTGAGCAGTGGCTTTATTGTTCTGACTGGTATGTCAGCCCTTTCTTGGGCAATGAGCAAGCAGGGAGTCACAGGACAACATGATTTACAGTATACTAAAATGCATCAGAAAATATTTCACAATATATTGTTCCCATTACACTACTGAAAAAGAGAAAAGAATAAAAGGACCTGATTGTCCACATGTGAGGGCCAAATAAGTAAAAATGAATGGGAAAAAGAAAAGCTGGAAACAGAATTATGTCTGCTGTTCAAGTAAGGACACCTGTGTGGGAATTCATTTTCTACCTGAAGGCAGCTGCAGCGTTTTAAAGTCCTGAGGAGCAGGGAAATCATCTGAGCAAATAGATCATGCTGATTTGATTGTAGCAGAGGTAAATAACAAATTATGTATAGATATGAAATAACAGCACATGGTCTGAGCTCTGTCAAGAAACATTGCACTTTAAACATGATAAGTTTAAAAATATTTTACTAGTTGTAAAAATTTTAGAAAAAACAGATAAGATAAAGAAATAAAAACTACCTATAATCTCCACCAGTCAGCGATAACTAGCATTCATATTTGATATATCATTTCTGATGTCAGATGGATCTTGGTGAAAGCAGAGAATACTGACAGGTGTTTACCTGTGTTTTATTGACTACGCAAGGGCATTCAGCTGTGTGGGTCATACCAAATTATAGATAGTATTGTGAAGAACGGAAATTCCAGGACACTTAATTGTGCTTGTGGGGAACCAGTACATAGTCATTTAACAGAACAAGGGGATACTGTGTGGTTTAAAATCAGAAAAGGTATGCATCAGGGTTGTAGCCTTTCACCATACTTATTCCATCTGTATGCTCAGCAAATAAACTGAGAAGCTGGACTATATGAAAGGAATGCAGCATCAGGATTGCAGGAAGACTCATTAACAACCCATGATATGCAGATGACACAATTTTGCTTTGCTGAGAGCAAAGAGAACTTGAAGCACTTACTGATGAATATCAAAGACTACTGCCTTCACGTGGATTATACCTCAACATAAAGAAAACAAAATTTCTCACAACTGGACTGATAAGCAACAAGGTAAACTGAGCAAATATTGAAGTTGTCAAAGATTTTATCCAACTTGGATCCACAATAAACGCCCATGGAAGCAACAATCAAGAAATCAGGCGATGCATTGCATTGGGCAAATCTACTGCAAAAGACCTCTTTAAAGTGTTGAAAAGCAGAGATGTCACCTTGAGGACTAAGATGTGTTTGACCTAAGCCATGGTATTTTCAATCACCTCATATGCATACGAAAGCTGCATAACGTGTGAGAAAGACTGAGAATTGATGCATTTCAATTATAGTTTTGGCAAGGAATGTTGATTATACCATGGACTGCCAGAAGAACGAGCAAATACAGCCAGAATGCTCCTTAGAAGCAAGGATGGTAAGACTTCGTCTCATATACTTTGGACATGTTATCAAGAGGAACCAGTCCCTGGAAAAGAACATCATGCTTGGTAAAATAGGGGGTCAGCAAAAGAGAGGAAGACCCGCAAAGAGATGGATTGACACTGTGGCTGCAATGATAGGCTCAGGCATAGCAATGATTTTGACGGCGCAGGACTGGGCAGTGTTTCATTCTATTTTACATGGGGTTGCTATGAGTTGGAACCAACTTGGCTGTACCTAACAACAACAACAACCCTTCCAGTGTAATTTTAAGCGTATATATAACTCAAAACAATGAGACCACACTGTACATTCTATTCTCTTTCTTTTTTACTGAGTATATGATTTTCTTTTTTACCTAATATATTATGACTATTTTGTATTGTTAATTTTTTTTCTACATCATTTTAAATAGTCTATCATATGGGTGTACCATAGTTTATTTAATCAATCTCTGTTATTGGGCATTTGCTTGCTGTTTTTTGGAAAGCTTTCTCATGGTTAAATTTTTCTACATATCCACGGTAATTTCTTTATATTCCAAAAAGTAGAATTTCTGGGTCAGAAGGTGTCCAATAACCTAAGGCTTTTTTTTTTTTTTTTTTTGATAAATGTTGATACGCCCAATAGTAAGAATGCACTGATTTTACACCAATTTTACATTCCTATCATCATTGGAGGATTGTGTCAATTTAAGTGTAAAAATTACCTGATTTAATTACTATAGGCTAAGCCACGCTGCATTAACAATGATACTCACTTATGGTCTAAAAAAAACAAAGGTTATTTCCCACTCATGTTACATTTCCAACAGTGGGTAGTGGTAACTGAGTGGGCTCCACATAGACACTCATCATTTTATGAAGTTGCCGTATAAACCTGATGTTTCAGCATTTATCTCAGCAGGGGAAGAGAGGCTGGAAAATCAAGCAGAGGCTTTCCTTCAGTCTGAAAGTGATACGCAGTATCTCTACTCACCTCTTTTGGCCAGAGCTGATCATATTACTGCCTAATTGCCCATGGGGGCTTGGACATATAGAGAAGTGAATGGAATATTTGGTGAGTATTGTGCTCCCTACCACATCACCACTTATTTAAAAAAAAATCATAACTTAGTTCATTTAAAAGGAAAAATAAAAGCATTAGATTGTTATAACTTCTACATTTGTGATTACTAGAGTATTTAAAATTTTTCTCATATTTATTCATCATTATGTATCTTTTCTGTGAATTATCTATTAATGTTCTTTACCCATATTTATTTTTATTCCTCAGTTTTTCTTATTTATTGGCTAAATACAGTATAGAAGGGTGTTGGGTAATATATTGTGAAAAAATGCATCATGAATATGTGTGTCTTTCAAATTATATGAGGAATGTAATTATGTAATGAATAATGCAGGCACTTTGGGGTATATGAAAAAATATTAGTTATGGTCCCTGTTTTCAAGGCGTGTTATGATGTTATTGATTGCGCCATGGTGGCACAGTGGTTAAGAGTTTGGCTGCTAACCAAAATGTCAGCAGTTCAAATCCACCAGCTGCCTCTTGGAAACCCTATTGAGCAGTTTTTCTCTGTCCTATAGGGTTGCTATGAGTCGGAATTGACTCAACAGCAACAGGTTTTAAAGAATTTCACACTTTCTATGTTCTCTAAAAAGATTCCTATCTATCAGATTTGTTTAAAGTGTATGAAAGATTTCTTATTTTAGACTGACCCTGGTTATCTAAGTTTAACATTAAATGGAATTTAGATAATTAAAATCTAGGTCAGGCTGTGATTAAAGTTTTCCATTAAATCCTTCAAATTTGACTATGCCCAACTGTATATTTCTGCGTTTTCTTTCATACGATTAAGTCTCGAAACCCTAGAAACAACATATAGCCTATTTTTGCCTTCTGAGGTTTGGATATTTCTGTTTTGTCACTGTAAGCTCAGCTGGTATTTTTTACTAGCCTTTCACTGTATGATTTTCTCCTGAATTAATGTCTTATTCATAAAATATACATTAATTGATATTTTATATCATTTGAAGGCTTCAGTTTTAATATGTGATTTGGCCTGAAGCAAGGACTTTGGCCTAAGAATCTTGTAAGATTTTAAAAAATTGTTATAAAATTAATGTAGTAAGACTCAAACACTTTATTAATAAGAAAATGGGGACATCTTTCAGGGTGAATTTAATCTTAATTTATCCAAAAATTTAATAACTTATGTTCTCAATTTTTATGTCCTTATTTATCAGAGGACAATATTGTTAATTCTATCTTACTTTTAGAATTGCCAAAAAGGGAGTATTGGTACACATTCAATAGCCATTCTCCTTCTCCTTCCATGTTAACAAAAATTCAGTGTTTTCTTCCTTAGTTAAGTGGTTCTGGACTTTCTAGGTAGCTGAATCTTGATTGGCCTAGTCTGATTATGGTGGTCTCCCCTTGTCAGCTTAGTCCTGGGCAAGAGTTGTAATTTTGGACCCTTACAGAGGAGGAGAACTCTTCATGAAGGACATCTGGGGAAGTTTTCTTTCTTTTAAAATGGGACCCAAGACAGGTAACTTCAAGTTATACCTGTACATGATGTTGTTTTTGTGTGAAAATGTATCTACTAGAGCCCTCCTTGGGACAATTAAGGGAAGCCAAGAGAATTGCAGAGAAACCAGACTGGCAGTGAGACTTACTTAGCTGAACTAGTGAATTTATTAACCCTGGATATTACCTCAAGATTTTTGAATTAGTGAGATGATGAATGTCTTTAATGTTTAAATCACTTTTAGTCAGGTCCTGTTGCTTACAGCTGAAAGCATCCTTACTGACTTAGGATGGCAAATTATAGCAGAAAGGAGAGAATCATAGACTTCAAATAGACCTTAGAAATTATTTTCTCCAACTCTTTCCCCTCTTATGAATCTTCTGCATGACAGTTGACAATCTGATGGTGAGGGAAAAGCCAGAAAAATACTTAAAAAGGAAACTATAATCACTAGTAAAGCAAGGCATTTTGGGGTTATTTAGAGTAGAGGTAAATATCCATATTCACATCAGTGGGCCCAGAGAGCATCTTCTTCACAGAATAATTCTAAGTTAGTAATGGATAAATTAAAGTCTGTCTACTTTAGAAGGCAAAGAATGGCTCTAGAAAGATTTCCATTGCAGCTGATGAAACCAAAAATAATTTGAAGCTATAAACTTTAAGTCTTCAGGATGACTACTTTCTTGAGAATTAACTGCATTACACATTTTTAGAAATAGAATTAAAATTTAAATGTAAGGTACAGGAAATTTCCAACTTCTAACAGTCTGTGGTCACAGAGTGAAAATTTGAGTTAGTTGTTTGGTGTTTTGAAGGCACATGCCTGAAGATATCAGGATATCAATAGTACATAGCTTTCTAGGTTATCTCATGAAATATATTTACCCCAAGAGAGATACATACAACACACAAACACACACACACAGAAACACATCCTTACATATTTGCAACAAAAACAATACTGTTAATTCTATCTTATTACATTGCTATCTTACTACATTATGGAGGGCATCCATCTCTTGTGTTCCTTTTACTTCCTGATTTTGTCTCAGTCATTTTTTACTTAAATTTTAGGGTTCAAATCATTTCGGCCTTATTCTCTATCTACTGGAGCACATCCCATCCTGCAGGAGGGTAGCAGAAGGGGGAATGTGGTATAAGCAGAATTACTTCTCTGTTCAGTCCACTTGGTTATTCTAAAATTGTTGAAGTCCCATAGATGTTTGTTGTGACTTTTCTTTAGTATGATAAATATTTTTTAGTCAGAAAAAGATAATTCTCTAAAATAAGTGCCTTAAATAGATTTGTGGCTGTCATAAGATTTTATTTTGTCATTTAGCTACGAGCATTGGAAACACTGGTGGCGTAGTGGTTAAGTGCTACAGCTGCTAACCAAGAGGTCAGCATTTCGAATCTGCCAGGCGCTCCTTGGAAACTCTATGGGGCATTTCTACTCTGTTCTATAGGGTCGCTATGGGTCGGAATCGTCTCGACAGCAGTGGGTTTAAGTACCTTAAATAGATTTGTGGCAGTCCTAAGATTTTATTTTGTTCTTTAGCTACAAGCATTACAAAGGAATATTTTGGAAAAAGCACTTCATTAGGAGGCTTAAAACTGGGGTCTGCTGTTATCTCCTTAATTTACTAACTCTGTGACCTTGGGTGAGTCACTTTACTTCTTTAATCCTCAGTTGCTCATCTTGAAAGTGGGATGCTATCTTACTTGCTGAAGCTAGGAAATTGTGTAAACTAGTTTTTTCCCTTGTAGCTGTAAGGGCTATGATTGCCTCAATGTCCTATGGTTTTGAATTTTATGAAGAAAGTCAGTAAATATGTTAGATGTCTATATTTCCTACACATTTTTCCAGAAATGCAAATGTTTTGTAAGATATAGTCCATCTACACTTTTAATGAAAATTTCTCTCTGATGAGCTGTGAATTTTCAGATTTTTGTTGCATTTGAAAAGGAAGGGATTTTAAAAAGCTAGTTCATATTTCAAAGAGAATGTAATCATCAGACTTACCATGCTTTCTAAGGTGCTTGAAACTTGAAAAACAGATATTTGATTTAGTAAATTTTGGTGTTATCTTTCTAAGGAGATGACCAACTAATCCTTATTTTTTTGAGGAGATAATCGACTCATAGGGTAACTATGAGTTGAAATTGACTGGGTGGCAGCTGGATTTTTTTTTTTTTTTTTTGATCAACGAATTATTTTGTTAGTTACCTACCTGAGATTACAATGGTCCAGATAGTCCTTTTGACCTGAATCTGTGGGGAAACAAAGAAAGGACAAACTATAACTGTCTGGGTAGACTGTTAATTGTGGAAATTTGATTAGTCTAATTCATGGAGGATCTCTGAACCCTGATTGATAGCAAGGTTTGACTTTGGGTTAGGAAACACCATCTCTGCCACTTACTTGTAAATGGTTTCAGGTTGTGGATGAGTAAAGAGCTACTTTTTGCTTGGATAAGTCAAAAGAGGAATAATGATTAGTGTGGAGATTCCCAGTTATCCTAGTCCATCTCCCATGGAAGGGTCTTTCAAACTCCTACCCTATGTTTCAAACTCCTTTTTAAGTGGCTCTTGGCTTAGACCCCAGTGAAGAGCTCAGGTGCATGGCACTAGGTAATAGTCTTTGGTCAGTCCCAACTACCTTGAGGTATTCTGGGATGGAAATGAACGTCAAGGGAGGAGGGCTAGAAACAGATACTGGGACCCCAATTCCTACCTCAAAATTTAGAAATAGATGTTTTCAGTGTGGGTCTCACAAAAAACTTGCATAGGCTACTTCATTTGCTGGGAGAAAAATGTCCTTTTACGATCTCACAAGGAAGCCACTGAGGAAATTCATTTTTCTCCCATTAGGACTTAGAAAAAAAAAATTATGCAAGTGATAATCAAAACTTATTCCTTAGAGAAAATGATAGATCATTTTGAGAAGGACATTCAGCTCTTTCTGTGAAAACAAAGTTGTCTCAAATGAGGATGTAGAATATAAAAAAAAAAAAAAAATCCCAAATTGTTCTGAGCAGAGACTTTTTCAATTTCTTCGTGTATGTCTGAGATGACTTGGCACCCTTAATAGACCTTCCTTACCCACTGCCAGAAGTCACAGGTGCTCTTAAAAGGGAATCCAGGTATGCAGAGAGGCTGTGGGGATCATTTCATTCCAAATTCTTGTTGTCTCCTCTCTCCTTCCAAACTGATCTAGCATTTCCACTTCACTCCTGGCCTCTGCCTCTGTGCCTAGTCCCAGTGGAGACACTGATGCCTCAACTAGACTGCCTGGACAAGGTCTCTTAATAAACCTTGGGTCTACACTCTGGTCTTCTGGCCAATCCACTTCATTCTGAGGTCGGCGTAGGCCACCAGACTCCCACTCAGATCAGCAATCAGGTTATTTGAATTATCGACCATTGTTTAAGGTAATTGGAAAACATCCCCATTTCTCAGCTCTATGCTATCAGCCCCCTATTATAACTAGAAGAGAAAGTCACTAAAACTGTGATCCTTCATTGCATAATTCAGAAAAATTCATTCTTACAAAGCGTGTTTTCACATATAGTTCTTTTTGAAAGAAAAGAGAAGTTTGACCACAGAGACTATGCTAAAACTTCCAAGCTCTTGTCTCTTTTCTGAAAGACTTTTCTTTGTCCTTTTTCAGAAAAGATATAGGGAAGAATTCTTGAGAGTGAAAATATTTTCTTCTGAAAAGACAATGAATTTATTTTTATTAGTAAAAAGTTGTAAATGAAAGTGGCCAAGATTCCATAATTTTATCCGGTAATAACAACTGTGTGAGACATTTTTCAACTTGGAACATAGAACTAGGATTCTTACACTATCCTTTGATTTTTATTGTGTGCTAAATAAGGAAAAAACCAGAGACACTAGTGTTCAGCTGTTCCAGCATGTTAGTAAATTCTTTTACTGGATCAATAGTAGAGGTAATCAAGGTGGCACTCAAATTAGTTAAGCTTTATTTGAGTTTAAATTAGACAATGTATTTTGTTTACTAGACAAACAAACCATGTTTAAATGATATTTTAAAAGCTTTACTTTTCTGACTGATGAATTTTATGGAACTTTGCTACATGTACTATTTCTAACTGAGGGTTCAGAATACGGAAGCCCACTGAAAGTGATGATAAGTGTTGTCACATAAGCAAAGGTAAAAGAAAATATAGTTGGATGTCATAGTGTTTGTGTGCTTATCTGGATGATTTTGTCTTTTCAAAACTAAACCATATTCTGCTTTTACGTAGGCATTTGCTTTATTTTCTTCCTTGAGAGGACTTTTGTTTTCAGTGTAGGGTTTTTATGCAGTTTGTTTAGGTGGCAAAATGTACTTTAGATACGTGGCACTATTAATTTCCCTTCTGGAAAAAAAAAAAATCCCCTTGAGAGATTGAGCCAAAGCATTTAGCTGTATTAATTAATGTTAAAATCATTAGAGTCATAGCTCCCCACTGAGCATGTTGTCTGGGCAGATCAGCAGCATGGTAATGAATATTACTATCAGCTTATGAAGAAGGTAGAATTATACTCTGAGGCTCAGGAACCTATCACAGAGGAAAGTGTGACCATGGGGTCCTGAAAGCCTGCTGTGCTAAAAAATGAGGAGGGGGTTATTTTGCCTGTCTCTGGAGCCCTGATGGCACAGTGGTTAAGAGCTTAGCTGCCAGCCAAAAGTTTGGCAGTTCAAATCTACCAGCCACTTCTGGAAATGCTGTGGGGCAATTCTACTCTATTCTATAGGGTCGCTATGGGTGGGAATTGACTTGACAGCAATGGGTTTTCTGAAACTGCACCTGTTTTGGTCAAAATAGTGACTCCAGAATGCCAGGGTTATATAATGCCAGTGGATGAGGCCTAGGAATCTGTGTTTTGATAAGTCAGAGTATTAAATATTTGACAGTAACTAATGGTGCTCTTTCCTCCTTTTAACTCTGGTTTACCGTTGAAGGTTGCCTCTCTGGTCCACTTATTTCATGGAATATGGGCAAAGAATATAAGTTTGCTTACTTATATGGAATACAAGGTAGGAATTTGGGGGATGGTGACTAAAAAGAAAAGGCCTGGGACATTTTGTGGATTAAGAAGTGATACAGATTTACAGTGATTTATTGAAATGTGGGGGACTGTCTGACCAGACAATTAGGATTGTTTAGTGGACATTGATGGAGGGGTCCTGGTAGCATAGTGGTTAAAGAGATTGGCTGCAAAACAAAACGTTGGCAGTTCGAATCCCCCAGCTGCTCCTTGGAAACCCTATAGGGCAGTTCTACTCTGTCCCATAGAGTCACTATGAGTTGGAAACGACTTGGCGACAATGGTTTTCTTTCTTTCTTTTTTTTTTTTTTAGTGGACATTGTGGTTGTCTCCTCACTAACTTGTCTTCTTCTCCCCCATTTTGTAGCAGCTTTACAGTTTGGGGTGAGGTGAGAGGGATGGAGAATGACTATAACCACAACTCCAGGGGTGGGTCCTAATTCTTTTAACCCTAAGAGACCAATTCCATTCTCCTTGCCCCTGTGTTTGGAGAAGAAAAGTCTAAGCCAGTCAACAAATGGTTTCTCCAATGGCTTAGGAAAGGACACTTGACCTTATTTGGGCCATCAGATGTGAAGGATAGTTTGCTGGAACTGAAATAACAGCCTTTGTCTTCCTTTGGAAAGTGTGATTTGAATATGAGGAAATGTGTCAAAAAATGTTTTTTGTCAGCACTAGGGAAGATAGACATTGGATGGTACCGATAGAAAGAAAGGCAGAGGGGAGAGTGAAAGAAACCAGGTTCTTGATGTCATTGCTGAGCTGCTGAATCAAACCAACTCTGAAGACTTCCATTCCTCTGAACCTTCCAGTTACATGAGCCAATACATCCTCTTTATTGTTTAAGCCAGTTCGAATTGAGCTGTCTATTATTTATAACTTGAAGAGTCCAGGCTGATACAGAATGGTATTTTTGGGAGGTTTGGAAACAGAAATGACTTTAACCATTTTACTACACTTCCTCATCTCTGTTATTCATTTGACACTAATCATTTATTACTGTGTTAGTTTTCTACTGCTATGTAACAAATGACCACAAGCTTAGTGGCTTAAATCAATACCCATTTATTATCTTTCAGTTCTGTAGATGAGAAGCCTAGGCAGACTTTTCTGGGTCCTTTGCTTATGGTCTCACAAAGCCAAAATCAAGGTATCAGGTGGCGGTACTTATCTGGAGGCTATGGGGAAGAGTCCACTTCCAAGCTCATTCAATATTTAATAAAGAATAAGATACATAATCATTATTTTGCATGTATATCCTCAACAACACACTGAATGAAACTTAGAAATATAGACTAGGGAAATAAACAAAATCCTGCCTTTTAGTTTCTGGTCTTTTAATTCAATTTAAAAGGAAGAAATGAATAGCTTGCCAGATGGAAGAATATAATAAAAAAATTTTTTTTTTTTTTTTTTTATAGTCATCATTAAAAGGCTAATTATTTGTCATTTAACCAGATGGAAATTTCTCTTATTTACAAATTCTTGTTTTGGAAGTACTCTTTTTTCTTCATTTAAAAAAAATTATTTTATCTGATTTTTCCTCAAATAATTGGTGTCAAGTGTTTTATCTTCAGTCTCACTATTCTGCCTTCCACTTCCACAATTCTGCTCCTCCGAATTTCTATTGAGTTGTCTAATTCTGTAATTTTATTGCTAATCTTCTGAATTCCTGATTGCTGTCTCTCTGTGGATGCTTGCAGCTTATTAAATTTTTCATTATGTTCTTGAATAACATTCTTAATTTCTTCAACTGCTTTATCCATGTGTTCCTTGGCTTGTTCTACATATTGCTTGATCTCGTTCCTGATCTCATTTCTGATGTCTTGCAGAGTTCTGTATATTAATCTTTTGCATTCTGCATCTGGTAATTCCAGGAAGGCACCTTCATCCAGAAGATCCCTTGATTCTTTGTTGTGAGAGAGAGCTCGTTGAAATAATCATGGTCTGCTTCTTTATGTGATTTGATATTGACTGTTGTCTCTGAGCCATCTATAAGTTACTGTATTAGTTCATTTTGTGTTTGCTTACTGTATCCTAGCTTCTTGCTTTGTTTTGTTTTGATATACCCAAATAGGTTGCTTGAGTGAGCTAGCTGGATTATTTTTGCCTTTGAAGCTCTAACATCCTGTCACCAGATGGCTAGAGCTGCTTTCAGGTATATGAGCCTAGGAGTCCATTCACTTTTCTTGTATGGGTTCAGCTCAGGTGTCCAGGTAGTTGGTCATCAAGTGTGTGGCACAGGCTCTGTCCTACAGTCTTAGAGGGGCAGGAGTGATTGGTGTAGGTACAGGCATCTGGTTGCAGCAGGGTTCACCTCCTGAACAAGGCAGGGGGCTGACAACTGTCCCCCAAGTGTCTGTGAGGAAAATGTGTCCCTGTTATCTAGAGCACACAGGTAGGTTGAATTTGCAGATGGACCATGGGCACCCAATGCTTTTGGTTGTAAGGACTGGGAGGTACCAGTTATCCTTGGACCCCTGTTGCGGGTGGCTGGGTGATGTGAGTGGAGCCACCAGTTCTTAGGCCCCTGATGTGGGTAGTTGAGGACCCTGTTTAATAGGCAAAGTGGTGTCAAACATCAAACACCCACCTCTCCACTGCATAGCTGAAACAGTTGCAGTCTGCCTACAAGGGCCTGTTCTTCTGAAATAGGCCCAGACAGGTCCATGCAGCGGGGAAAGGTATTTAAAGTCCACAGACTGTTTATGCCTGGACAGGAGCCACTTCTGTCCTGAGCTCCCTAGGTTAGTGGAGCTGGCAGATTATCTTTTCTCCCAATTGTGAATTTATTCCTTCTCCAAGGCTGGGAGAATGGCTCAGAGTGCTCAGCATGCACTATCTCAGGCCCAGGGAAATCGACAGCCACTGAAGCTGGCTTGGGGGCTGAGGATGTGGTAAAATATATGCAAGTACTTAGTTTGTGCTGAGAGTGCTGTTTTCCTCTGGTTCCAGAGGTGTGAGTAGGCTGTGTGGCTGGGTGTTTCTCTCTGAGGAAACTGCAGCTGAACAGTACCACCAGCTTGCCACAGTCTATCCCGGGAATGGTGCCCGAGGGTTCCTGGTGATTCAGGTCCAGCAACTCCTCTCTGCTTCTGAACCATCTCTCCCTCCCCCTGCCACTGAGTCTGTTTTCTAACTTTGCCTTTGATGTTCAGGGCTCCTAGCTTGTCATAAATATAATTGTTTCACTTGTTGTTTTGGGTCTTTGTTGTAAGAGGGATCAGCGGAAGCATCTGACTACTCCGCCATCTTTGACCCACTTCTCGGAAGTACTCTTTTTAGAGTAAATCCTTTTCCATGTTCCGAGTCTTTTAGAAACCAGAACTAAATCTTTATTTAGAGAGTTTAAATGACTGATTTCCAAATGGATTCTCATTATGAACATGGCCCAGAGTGATGATAGCATCAATAGAAACTCAGGGTATCTGGTCCTGTGTGTGTCAAGGTGATGTAAACTAAATGTTAAACAGGGCAGGTGAATTAGAGAAGAAGAAAGTTTATTCAATCAAAGAAATGAGGAACCTAGAAGTTAGACTCCTAAAATTAAATGCTTTTGTATTAGCTCTAAGGAAATCACTTTTGCTTTACTTATTTAGCATTTATTAAGTATACATTCTGTGTATATTCTTTGATCAGTGCTGCATTGAATAACACCTAACTAATATTGCAAGTCAACATTACTGCTTATATGAAGACTTCCCTTCTTAGTCCAAATACTTTCTTCCATCTACTGTACTTTTATAAAATTGTCACACCATTTGATTTTGTTGTTTACTGTTGTCCTTCATTATACTCTAATATGTGTGAGGTAGAAAACTATAGGGATTTTGGGGACCACACACCTATGTGTGAATCCCAGTTCTTCCATCTATTACCTGTGTGACTTTGACAAATCCCTGGCATTTTCTCAGCCTTGGATGCCTCAAATGTAGAGTGAGGATAATGATTCCTACCTCCCAGGGCTGTTGTGAGATTAAATGACATAAACGTGAAGTATTCTTCATAGGGGCTAAATGCTAATTAGCATATCTAATAATAGTTATAATTAATCATAATAGATTTTATATTAAGGAGTAGATCTTTATCTTAGATTAATCATGTTGAGACATATTTTACCTTCAGTTAGTCAGTAAAAACTTATTGAATTGAAATCAGTTTTGAATTGGATCTTGAGGAAAATATAAGATTTAGAGACCCTGTTATAACAGCATATGGAATATCATTTATCATCTCAGTTTACTTATAACTTAAAAACCCATCGCCATTGAGTCAATTCCAACTCATAGCAACTCAATAGGACAGAGTAAAACTGCCCCATAGGGTTCCCAAGGAGTACCTAGTGGATTTGCTGATCTTTTGGGTGACAGCTGTAGCTCCTAACCACTGTGCCATCAAATACTTTGCTGCTTTAGAGTAACTAATATTCTAGGCATAATTTGCCTTTGGTTATCTCTGCTGTGTAGGCTTGATTATCTCCATTTTATAGATGTGCTAATTGGCAACCAGAAAGGGGGAAAGATCAGTAAGTAAAAGACATGAACTAAAACCTAAATCTTCTGATTAGGATCTGACTCCTTCTATTAAATTGAAATTGGAGTCACCTATTCTTGATTGTTTTCAATGATTTATGTTTATGAATATGCCAACGATTGTAAACTCTTTAGATTAGCCTTAACTTTCTGTAAGGTGAAGAAAAAACAAAACAAGAACAAGAGAAAGTGCTTTAAAAAGAAAACAAAAAATAAAACAATGGTATGCTTTGTGGAGATGAGTAGAAGCTCTTTCAGAGAAACAAGCATATTTTCGAAAAGGATTCATATTGGTGTTGTATAAATCTAAATTTTGGGAATTTTTGGAAGAATATTCATTGTTTTTTAAACATTCTCTGCTATTTAGCAATAACCATTTTTTGGGAGACTGTTTTTCTGCAGATATTTATCTTGTGAAGAGCTAATGGGGGAAACAAAACACTCAATCACTTGAGGACAGGACTGTAAGGAAGGGAGAGGAAAAAAGGTTTTTTTAGCCTCAGACAATGGTCTCAGGTGACTATAAATAAACTGCTTGTTGTCTGATCAGTAGCATATCAAGAGAAAATAAATATTACTACACTAAGGCGTTTGTATTCTGAGAAGTAGATGAGGCCACTGAAATAATTTCTCAAAAAAATAATTGCAGCAGTGCTAAAATAGCACCATGGTATAAGGCAACAGTCGATATGAATCAACCGGGTAAGTGTTTACAGTAAGGGCATCTTACCATCCTGTGTTTTCAGTGAAATTGAATATGTGGTCAACACAAAGTGCATAAAGCCACACATGCAGAATTATCTTAAAACTGTGACTCAGAAGGAAGTAAATTTAAGTTTTTAGCAATGAGTATGGTGGGAAAAACAAAATAGCCTTAATTTGGTTTAAGTAAGGTGATATAAAAAATCTAAGAATTTTATTCAAGAGTTTTTCTGCAGAGTATTCAGGGAATATTGTTAATTAGCCAAGTATTTAATAATAATTTCTTTGGTTGTTTGGGAATATGAAAAGAGAATGGAGCATACCTGCTTAAGGTTGAAGGAGGAAAATATATGGAACAATGGAGTCAGCAGGAAATCATTCAGAAATATTTGGATATTCCTACACCTGTGTCCCCCTGGGAAACCCTGGTGGTGTAGTGGTTAAGAGCTATGGCTGCTAACCAAAAGATCGGCAGTTTGAATCCACCAGGCACTCCTTGGAAATCATATGGGGCAGTTCTACTCTGTCCTATAGGGTTACTATGAATCAGAATCGACTCAATGGCAATGGGTTTGGTTTTGGGTTTTGGTATGTCCCCCTCAAAATATGTATTGAAATCCTGGCTGCTATACCTATAAATATGATCCTGCTTGGGGGATTTTCTTTGTTATGTTAATTGAGTTATACCCAAGTTCGGGGGTTTCTAAATGTAATCACTTCTGAGTTATGAAAAAAAGAATGGACATAGAGACACACATAGTGAGACGAGGAAGACAGATGACAGAGATGGATGCGTCTACAAGGATTGCTGGCAGCTGCTAGAAGCTGAAATAGACAATGAAGGACCTCCCTCTAGAGTCATACTCTGTATTCAGACTTCTAGCCTCCTGACTGTGCTCCTGCAGCACTAGGCAACTAAAACAAGAAATAACTATGAGTTCATCAATAGTTCATCGATTAATGGGAGATAGAATTATAGACTAGAGATGTCAGAGATGGCTTCAGTGAAGAGATGGGTTTTGTGTTGATGGATAGATAGATGAGAAAGTAAAGGATCCTGGAGGAAGGAAGGATAAAATATGGTAAGTCACAAGGGTAGGAATAAGCATGACACAGAAGACAATGAGGGTACTGTCCATTTCAGCTATGTTAATCTTTCCTTCCTTTAAGTTTCAATGTACTTCCTCATTTCTGTTATTCATTTGACACTAATTGTTTATTACTGTATTAGTTTTCTAATGCTGTGTAACAGATTACCACAAGCTTGGCAGCTTAAATCAACATCTGTTTATTATCTTAAAAGTTCTGTAGATCAGAAGACTAGGCAGACTTATCTGAGTTCTTTGCTTATGATCTCACAAAGCCAAAACTAAGTGTAGGTTGGGCTGGGTACTTATCTGGAGGCTCTGGGGGAAGTGTTCACTTCCAAACTCATTCAAATTGTTGGCAGACTTCAGTTACTTACGGTTGTAGGACTGAGGTCTCCATTTCTTTGCTGGCTGTCAGCCAATGGTCTCTCACAGCTTCTAGAACACTCGCATTCCTTACTATATGGCTCTCTCCATCTTCAAACCAGCAATGATAAGTCAAATCCTCACTTTTTTAAAAATAATTTTTATTGTGCTTTAAGTGAAAGTTTACAAATCAAGTCAGTCTCTCACACAAAAACCCATATACACCTTGCTACACACTCCCAATTACTCTCCCCCTAATGAGACAGCCCACTCTCTCCCTCCACTCTCTCTTTTGGTGTCCGTTTCGTCAGCTTCTAACCCCCTCCACTCTCTCATCTCCCCTCCAGGCAGGAGATGCCAACATAGTCTCAAGTGTCCACCTGATCCAAGAAGCTCACTCCTCACCAGCATCCCTCTCCAACCCATTGTCCAGTCCAATCCCTGTCTGAAGAGTTGGCTTCAGGAATGGTTCCTGTCCTGGGGCAACAGAAGGTCTAGGGGCCATGACCACCAGGGTCCTTCTAGTCTCAGCCAGACCATTAAGTCTGGTCTTATGAGAATTTGGGGTCTGCATCCCACTGTTCTCCTGCTCCCTCAGGGGTTCTCTGTTGTGTTCCCTGTCAGGGCAGTCATTGGTTGTAGCCAGGAACCATCTAGTTCTTCTGGTCTCAGGATGATGTAGTCACTGGTTCATATGGCCCTTTCTGTCTCTTGGGCTCGTAATCACCTTGTGTCCTTGGTGTTCTTCATTCTCCTTTGATCCAGGTGGGTTGAGACCAATTGATGCATCTTAGATGGCTGCTTGCTAGCACTTAAGACCCCAGACGCCACTTTTCAAAGTGGGATGCAGAATGTTTTCTTAATAGATTTTATTATACGAATTGACTTAGATGTCCCCTTAAACCATGGTCCCCAGATCCCTGCCCCTGCTACGCTGGCCTTTGAAGCATTCAGTTTATTCAGGAAACTTCTTTGCTTTGGGTTTAGTCCAATTGTGCTGACCTCCCCTGTATTGTGTGCTGTCTTTCCCTTCACCTAAAGTAGTTCTTATCTACTATCTAATTAGTGGATACCCCTCCCCCACCCTCCCCCTGCTCCATAACCACAAAAGAATGTTTTCTTCTCCGTTTAGACTATTTCTCAAGTTCTTATAATAGTGGTCTTATACAATATTTGTCCTTTTGCAACTGACTAATTTCACTCAGCATAATGCCTTCCAGGTTCCTCCATGTTATGAAATGTTTCACAGATTCCTCACTGTCCTTTATAGATGTGTAGTATTCCATTGTGTGAATATACCATAATTTATTTATCCATTCATCCATTGATGGGCACCTTGGTTCCTTCCATGTTTTTGCTATTGTAAACAGTGCTGCAATAAACATGGGTGTGCATATATCTGTTCGTGTAAAGGCTCTTATTTCTCTAGGATATATTCCAAGGAGTGGGATTGCTGGATAGTATTTTTTTTATGGTAGTTCTATTTCTAACTTTTTAAGGAAGCGTCAAATCGATTTCCAGAGTGTTTGTACCATTTGACATTCCCGCCAGCAGTGTAGAAGTGTTCCAGTCTCTCCACAACCTCCCCAACATTTATTATTTTGTGTTTTTTGGATTAATGCCAGCCTTGTTGGAGTGAGATGAAATCTCATTGTAGTTTTGATCTGCATTTCTCTAATGGCTAATGATCGTGAACATTTCCTCATTAATCTGTTAGCTACCTGAATGTCTTCTTTAGTGAAGTGTCTATTCATATCTTTTGCCCATTTTTTAATTGGATTATTTGTCTTTTTGCAGTGTTATGTAGATTTTAGAGATCAGGCATAATTTATTTATCCATTCATCCATTGGTGGGCACCCTTGGTTGCTTCCATCTTTTTGCTATTGTAAACAGTGCTACAATGAACATGGTTGTGCATGTATCTGTTAAATCCTCACTTTTGAAATCTCTCTGACTTCCTTTTCTGGGACCAGTTGGAAAAAAACTCTCTGCTTTTAAAGGACTCTTGTGACTAGGTTAGATCCATCTGGGTAATTTCTCTATTTTAAGGTCAATTGATTACTAAACTTAACTACAGCTGCAAAATCCCTTTACCATGTAATATAACGTAATTAACCCTACAGGGCAGATCTACTCTGTCTATAGGGTCCCTATGAGTCAGAATTGACTCAATGTCAACAGGAGTATCACCGGGGATGGAGATCATGAGGGCCATCTTAGAATTCTGCTTACCACAATTACATTATTGTTTAGCCATTTCATGAATACATATGTTCTCTCCATAAAACTTGATTGTAAGCTGTTTGAGGGTAGGAAGTATCTTCTATTTTGCCAAAGTCCTGTACAGCATTTAAAACAGTATATTTACACAGTAAACACTTCTTAAATACTTTTTGAATTAATTTGTGTTTTGCTGGAGGCAGAAGAATAAAATGAGCCTGTTGTCGTGAAGGCTTTTTATTAATTAAATGTGGATCCCCAGAGCTAAAGCTAAGTGAAATGTCACTCAGTTGTCTAGAAGCATTCAGACTGATCCAGCTAACCTGTCCAGTTATTTCAGGCAATCTGCTTTTGTGCTTGGATGGTGATTGCTGTGGGACATTGGGCTTTAGAACGCAAATTCCTGAAATACAAGGAAGAAGTCACGCATGTTCTGTAGTATGCTTTCTGTTGTTAAGGCTCATGAAGAAAGCTGGAATAGCGGTAAAATAACCTGTTTATGAATTTTATTTTATTGATGTCTTTGTCCTTTATTTTACTGTTTTAGAGTATACAGTTCAAAAAGGCCACATCTATTTTTCTAATTTTTTGGGTGATATAAATGTTTACAAAAAAAATTGAAATTAGACTGTACTGCCAATAAAGATGGATTAAGTGTATTTTAAGGAAATGCAGTAGACATTTTTCTTCTACAAGAAGAAACGTGCACACAACCTCTGGTATCACCAGAGAGGTTAGGTGTGTGATGAAAGTTCTGAATTCCAGGAAGGGAAAGAGAAACTAGCTTTAAGACGTGTCTATTCTTCAAGAAGAGAAAGACAGGAAACTTACAGACTATAGAGAGGAGCATCAGAAGGGTTAAGAAGTTAGTTCAATTGGTAATGATAAACAGTATTTGAAAACTGTCTCAGAAAAATCAGAAAGATAATAGCCTCCTGCTCCGTCAGAAGTATGAATAGTCCAGAAGGGATTTCAGTTTTCTTTCATACCTGGGAGTGGGTCATCATTATTTTACATGGCCTTTATATGAAAGTGAGAAAATCCCCTGCCAAAAGGAATTTATACCTTTATATAACTGTAACGTTCTTATCTCAGCCTCAAATCCAGTACTATCATTGTCTGAACCCTTCATAACCAACTCCACACGAAGGCAACTTAATGTGTTTTAAACTTCTCAAAGGACTGTGCAAACTGGTACTGTGTTCTTTTTCGCAAGAGGGAAAATTGACAGCCAGACATACCTAAAATCCCTTAACAAATATATGCTGGAGTTGGCATGTTCTGTAGCGTCCCTGTCACCTGGCTGCCATTTCTCTAATCATTAACTTCCTTTATGATTAGCCCTAATAATTAGCTTTCTCTGAGGAACAAAGAAGGGAATAATCACCTTTCATATCTGAAGGTGATGCTGCCAACATTTATTGTCTGCACTATATTTATCACAGCAAGACTCGTGCTTTACTTGTTTATAGAGATGAGAGTTTGAATCAAGTCTTCCTTAGTTGCCTTTTTTGGTCAGCGACAACAAAGAAAGATAGCAGACGGAAAAAAGGATAGTGTCAGAACTATGGAGAGAGTGGTTCTCTCGTGCTTTCAAGAAGGAAAGACTAAGTTAAAAAAATTATCTTAGTATTACAAAAGCTATATTATATACACTTGCAATATTTTGTGACATTATCTGTTTCCAAATAGCACTTAGGTCTCTGTAAAGATCTCTTCACTGTAGAACATATCAAATAACACTGACTTGTTCACTTGTTATGTTTTTTACGGTTGCCTTTCTCACATTTTTAATGAAACCTTTCAATAAATCTATCTTTCTGAAGAGGAAAAAAAAAAAATTCAGCAGTGACACTTAATGACACAAGAATAGTTCTTTTTCTTCCCCGTGGTGCTACTATCTAGAACAGAATAAGAACAAATTGTAATAGCAAGAAGTTAAGTTCTTCAAGGAGTTTTCGTTAGAATTGTAGAAATGGGCAAGCTGGTGTGTCTGCTAAGCTGAATTTCAAATAGCTGACTGGGGTACCGCAGTTAGACCCTGCTGTTGTCTTGCAAACTTATTGCAGAAAGCCTGTAGAAATGTCACTGATTACTTGTGTCATCATTAATATTTTAAAGTATGCCATTATAAAATATTTAAATGTAAATATTTTGATTTGAGAGCCTTAATACAGTTGCAGCACAGTAAGTTTAGAAAGGTCTAATATGCAGCATTTTAATTAAATCCATAAAGAACACTCCTTTCACTTCTGTGCAAGCTCTTGTTTAAATTCAATATAAAGATTGCATTTCATTGATTGCTTCCACAAATTATGTCTTTCATAGTCCCATTTTTTGCCCCTCTTTTTCAGAGACAGATGATAACCCTTCTGCTGGGAGTTTTCCCCAAGCAATTTATTTACGTCACTAAGATTGCAAGGCCTGATTGCAAGAACCTTGCTGAACATACTCCTTTTTGGGTTCAGAGGGACAAC
This sequence comes from Loxodonta africana, assembly GCF_030014295.1. Classification (NCBI taxonomy): domain Eukaryota; kingdom Metazoa; phylum Chordata; class Mammalia; order Proboscidea; family Elephantidae; genus Loxodonta; species Loxodonta africana. The sequence goes on along the minus strand of NC_087351.1, from coordinate 56,564,671 downwards.
CTTTCTTGAATGTCATGTTTAAGAAACAAACCCTTGTGTTTTAATGGGGCCAATAAAAAAAAAAAAACAAAAACTACCTACTCAATATAATTACTGTATTTCGATGTCAGCACTGCAATTTTCCACAGGGAAGTGCCTTGGAAAGAGACTTGGACCATCATCATCAGCATCATTTACTGAGTGTCTAAAGTAGGAATAGAGTGGACTAGAATATTTTCTGTCTTAGAATGCAGGTGTATTCAAAGTGTGCGTAATATGTTTATCTTGTATTATTGCTACTGTTGTAAGGAGCCGTGGTGGTGCAGTGGTTAAAGTGCTTGGCTGCTAACTGAAAGGTGGGTGGTTCGAATTCACCAATTGCTCTGTGGGAGAAAGATGTAGCAGTCTGCTTCTGTAAAGATATATAGCCTCGGAAACGCTATGGGGCAGTTCTATTTTGTCCTACAGGGTTGCTATGAGTCAGAATCGACTTGATGGCAGTGGGTTTGGTTTTTGAATATTAGTTGCCGTCAATTTGGCCCTGACTCATGGTGACCCCATGTAAAACAGAAAAAAACATTGTCTGGTCCTTCGCCATCTTCAGTCACTGGTGTACTTGAATCCATTGTTGCATCCACTAGAGGACTTATCTTCCGGCACTCTATTAGAAAATATTCTGTTGTGATCCATAGGGTTTTCATTGTTTAATTTTTGTAAGTAGATTGTCAGGTCTTTCTTCCTAGTCTGTCTTAGTCTGGAAGCTTTGCTGAAACCTGTCCATCATGAGTGACCCTGCTGGTATTTGATGTGGCTTCCCAGCATCACGGCAATATGCCAAGCCCCACAGTACAACAAAATGACAGATGGGTAGTCTTATATCCTTACATAATTGTGAATGGTAGTGGTGGATAGCTGGGAAGTTAGTATCTCATTCATCTGTCTGTTCATTCATTCGTTAAAAAATCATTCACTGAATACTTGCTATGAGCCAGGCACTGCGTAAAACAGTGAAATAGATACAATCTCTATTATCCAAAAGCTTACGTCTACTTCAGGATTTAGGTAAATATGAGGCTCTTTTAGTTCCATACCCAAGATTTATTCCACAATTCTTCCCTTGCCCTGGAGTGCACCTAGCCCCAGAGAGTGGATCATGATCAGCCTAAGGCTTAAACTTAAGCCACTCATGTCTGTCCCCTATTTTCCGGAACTTCCTTGCTGCTAGGGCTGGCCGTGTGACTCACTTCTGGCCAAGGAGACATAAGATAAATAAGTCTGCTCAGAGGGATTCTGGAAACACTTTTAGTGCCCTGGTAAATGAAACACAATGAGGGTACCACCCTTCTCTTAAATGTGAAAATGAAGCTGTGGCAGTTAGCTGGTGACCACGAGGGGAAGGCCAAGACAGCCCCAGAGACAACATTGAGCCAATGAGCCAATGCCAGCAGTATCCAATCCCCAGACTAATTTTTATGAAAGAAAAATAAACTATTATTTGAATCATTATTGGTTTAATTCTCTATTATTTAGAGTTGAATGCATCCTAACTGATACAAAGAGTAAGTGGACAATTACAAAAAAAAAAAAATAAATGTTAAGGTAGGGTAAATACAGATGTGGTTGAAACACATAAAAGTGGCAGCCCTGTCATTTGGTTTCAAAGCAGACTTCCTGGAGGATTGATACTGAAGATGATCTTCAGTTTAATTGGGATCTTTGGCAAATTCATTGTAGTGAGTCATGAAGTTTGTAATGCTGGTGCTCACTAAGCATTTTTGCATGTACTGTGTCAGTTTCTAGGGTTTTATCAATAGGCAGCAATGCTCCTTTTTATTATGTGCTTATATTCCTAAGAGAATTTTGTTATCTCCAAGCTTACAAATGAAGAGAGCAGTTTAATTTTGTCCCGGATGAGTTGGTCACAGTACCATCAGGGGCTCCAGCGGTTGAAACAAAGGTAGTTTTAAGCAACACTGCTTGAGGGAGGGCACTTAGCCACTCCTTTGGCTGGCTCTGTGCTGAAGTGGAATTGCCTTTGAATCAAATCCTATTTAGGTACCCTCTTTTCATAAGAGGATGACAATATTACCCCTTGACTTTGCTGGCTGTTAAAACATATGGGACTGTACTTAGCCTGAAACCTGGAATAAATACAGTGTAGGTACTTGAAAGACGGCATTATCTGGAGTTCACTGTTGCTCAATACTTACTGAAATCTTGTTTGAAAAAATGAGTGTATATGCAGGTTTGACCAGAGGATTTGTAGTTCATCCCCAAAGTCAATTGCTGGTTCATGCCAGGAGGGCAAAGAGCTAGGAACCACGCTCCATCTTTGGTCTCTCCCATAGAATGGCTTTTGCCAACTTGCACTATGACATTACACCATTCAACTACTTTGAGGGGTGTTAAAAGAAATAGTCCTATGAGCTGCATTGCCACATTTACTATAAGGCTGTTCCGGAGGGTGCTGTTTACTACCTTACACAGTTTATTAACTCTCAGGTCCACTTGAAAACATCTATTTTTTGTTAGTATTAGGTGGAGTTGCACCTCTTCTTAGGAGCTGGTAGGGTTTTAGCTTACGGACATTAGAAGCATATAATTGTTCATGTTTTTATTTCTGGTTTGACAGATGTAATTCCCAAATTTTGACTCATTTCTGATAAATGTACAGACTTTATACACACACACATTTTAAAAAAGTTAATCTCACTCGTAGGTTCATCTTATGTTTCTTACTTGCATTTTCCCTCCCCCCTCCTCCAATTTACTCATATTTTTACATTTAGCATCATTATATTGTGTTGTGTTATATGAATTTTTACTAAACATCTCACAGCCTTTCTGGTATAAGGCAGGATATGTGTGCATACATACAAACCAGAGTACGCAAGAGGAATAACTTTGCCTGTAACGCTTCAACTTCAAAGCATTTTTCAATTGGTTGATATAAACGAGTTTAGAGTAGGAAACCTGTTCGAAAGTATGTCCTCACCATGACTCTTAATATTAGAGGAAATGTTTCCAACTCTCTCCCCCACTCCCTTCTCTCGAGCTAACTTTACTTTGGCTTAGAAGTATTTTGGGTTGAGAAAAAGTCTGCAATTGATAGTTCTCACAGCAGTGGTTGCAATTAAAATAGAAGCTTGGGGAGAGGGGTTGGGGAATGTCTGAGGAAGATTTTCCGTCTTCTTTTTTCCTCTTTAAGTTTTACCTCCAACTAAGATTTTTTTTTTCTGACTTGAAGTATTGGTTTGAAATTATCTGTCAGTCTGAGAGCTATCATGTAAAAATACTTTTCCTTTATAATCATAGAAATTAATAATAACCAAACATCTGAGCTAGCACATTTAGTATTCTATTACTTCCATTCTCTGTTCTGTTTTTTTCTCTTCCTTTTGAGCTTAATAGTGGATTAATTTAATGTTATTCACATATTTAACTACATAGAACTTGTTGTTGGAGCTCTGGTGGCACAGTGGTTAAGTGTTAACCAAAAGGTTGACAGTTCAAATACTCCACTTGCTCCTTGGAAACCTGTGGAGCAGTTCTATTTTGTCCTGTAGGTTGCTATGAGTAGTAATTGACTGGACAGCAATGGGTTTATTTTTTTGGTTTTGTTATAAGAGATCCTGGTAATTTTTTTCTGGTAATTTTAGTGATTGCTGTAAGACTGAAGAAATCGGTGTGTTTGGAAAAATAAAGGGGTGAAATAGAGTAGAGGAATTCTAGTCAATCAAGAATTTACTCCCCTGGTACCCAGTGAGACTCTAAAAGAATCCAGAGGGATTACTTTTTTTACAGGACCTTTGGCTCCTTTAGTGGGGTAGTGAGCAGATAGGGGAGATTTTCATCATTCACCGATTGCCTTTCTACCTCATAGACACAAGATATAGCTGGGGGAATATGACAACTCTGAAGAGGAAGAGGGCATGGTTGGAGACTTGGGATGGGGAACCACCCCAACTTCCTTGACCGATTTGACTAGCCTTATTGCAAAAGACAGATGCTCTGCCCTTAGTCTTTTTTTGGGTGGGGGTCCATGAGAGGGCTATGCAAAGTTAAGGTCGGGGATCCCTTTACCTGTGGCCGAGCTCCCTATAGTATGAACCCAGTGCTGGTGGGGAGAAGGGTCTTTGAAGGGGTTCCCATAGTCCCTCTTCAAGCTCAACACACACACACTCACACTGGAAAGGAGAGAAATTCGTCACATTGGGCTCATCTACCTGGCCCTTGGGAAGCCTGGGGAAGATCTCTCTCCACCCCAGATGCTGAGAATGTAGGAGGTGGAGGCTGAGAGTACTGGATCTGGCAGAAGTGCCATGAATGAGAAATGTCTTTTATTTGTAAGGATATAAGACATTTATTTAGGAAAGACAATCACTGAGATGATATTCTGAGATTGTCATGTTTTTTTCTTCCGTATTTTCAATTTTTCATTTCAAAGAGTCAAATGGGTCACGTTCTCTTTTGTGCTTATCGTTTCAGGGGATAAATGTAGCAGGTCAACCAGCAGAAAGTTGCATGCCAAATATTTCCCTTCCAGGCTTTTGTTTTCTAGAGACTCACTCCCAGACTTGGGAGAGGATTTTCTGGTATAGATAAAGTGTCTCATCCAGGAGGGAGGAGAGCAGGGCTTCATCTCAGCTACTGAGAGAGTCCTCCAGTGTCATGCCATAGTTCCAGACAAGTCACAGCGGGAGGGGGTAGGAAGTTCTGGGGTGCTTAGACTTTTCTCATACAGCTCGCCAGTGAGATACTTATCCTTCACATCTTCCGGGCTTGTCAGCCTAGAAGCTCACTTAAAACAAAAAACCAATCCTGTTGCCATTGAGTCGATTCCCATCATAGCAACCCTATAAAACAGAGTAGAACTGCCCCATGCAGTTTCCAATGAGTGGCTGGTAGATTCAAACTGCCAACCTTTTGATTAGCAACCAGGCTTTTAACTACTGCGTCACCAGGGCTCCCTTAGGCCTCTGGAATCTTTTGTAAGACTGCTTGTCGTCCTAGCTAGCTCTATACTGCACACAGATGTTTTCTCTTTGGGGCCTTGCTGCTTGCTTCGGTGGTCCTGCTAGGAAACAGAGCAAAGCTATTCTGTGCTCTCCAGACCCACAGATCCCTCTCTCTTTCTTTGTCACTCTGTCTCTCTCTGCCTGTCTCTATTTCCATCCAGGAAGAATCCCTTATTCTTCTTCTTTTTTTTTTTTTTTTCCTGTGGGGAATATTTTCCCCTTCATGTTTCTGGCTAGCACACTGTTAGTGTTTAAGAATTTTTTTCTTTTAACATCCTCTACAAAATGCCAAAGCTTAGGCTTTGGAAGATAATAGATTGTAGGCTACTTTCCTCCTTGTTCCATATTTGCCTTGAGCAAAGAGCACAACCTGGTTGCCTGCTTCAATTAAGGGAAATAAAAAAGGGAAAAATTCAAGAAAGAAAAAATTTCAGGCCAGTATTTTAAAATATTATCCCAGCCAAACTGAAACTGGGCATTGTGGGCTATGTGAATCAGATAAGCCAATAAATCACATTGAATTTAGTAAATATTTAATGACCCCATATGTCCAAGAACTGTTGTAAATTGAGACTATCCTCTATTCCTACCAAAGCTTTCTATTTTAATCTTTTTTCAAGTTGGCTGGGTAACTCCAATCCCTTGGTAAGTATATGTAGAAGGTACTACCTTCTAAAATATGTGGAGCTGGAACATGATTGCAGGTGGTAATATGGGGGTCTTCTAGTTCAGAAATAATGTGTGGAATCAGAAAGGGACAGGAACAGAACAAAGAAAGAAGGTAGAAGAATGCCATTCCCTCCATCCTCCGAGAAGATGCAAAGCTTGTTGTTGTTAGTTGTCGTTTACTCAAAGGGTTAAGTGTTCATCTGCTAGCCAGAAGACTGGTAGTTGGAACACACTCAGAGGCACCTCAAAAGACAGGCCTGGCAATCTGCTTCTAAAAGGTCACAGCCTTGAAAACCCTATGGAGCAGTTCTACTCTGCACACATGGGGTTGCCATGCAAAGCTTAATCCCTTCTTAATGTGAGTGAGAGCTACTGAGTCAAGCCTTACATTTACCATCACGATTTATGAGTGTCCTTGTAACCCCTCATTATTTCTGATCTGTACTGTCTGTATTTGACTTTTATTTTTTTTTCAATTCTGTACTTTTATTAAATCAAGGTTTCACGTATTAGTTTTACTTGAGAGCTTTTGATTTAGCCCTTTACCTGAGGATAAGCTTTGATGTAAAAGCTGAGCTCTTTGTGAAGTCTATCCCTCCCTCATACATCTGCTCCTTTTGTTTATACCTGGGCATGAAATGTGAATGATGACCCACTGAGCCACATAAAGGATCTCTGAAAAGGAGAGAAAATGACTGTGGAGGCAGGTTCCTGATGTGCTCCCTCAGATTGGGGTGGAAGCAATTGAAAAGCTCCCTACCACACTGCCCATCCCTGATGTGCCCCGGGAGGTCTGGTGTCCCAGGGGCCTGGCTCTCAAGTCTGCTGAGTTTTGGGCTAATGTGGCCTTGGTGAGGAGGCATTGCTGTTTTCCAGCATCCTCAATTCCTGCTGCACTCTAAAAGAGATGAGGGATACCTATTGATTGGTTGGATCTGGGAGGGAGCCTTGACAAAATGACTCCATCGGTGCTTCCAGCAGAGCCCTTTGTGTCTGCCTTGCACGGTGGCTGGGCACACCAATCCCAGGGCACTTTTTAATTGGAATAGCTGTTCAAACAGTAAGTGTGATTTCACAGTTTTCTTTTCCCTCTAACTATACTTTAAGCTTTTGCTCTTTAAGTAGGAGAAGCAAAGGTTTATTTTCCAATATTGAATTGTCTTTGCTGTTTGAAAATAGCACATTTGTTTGTAGTTTAAGAAGTTCAGGTAGATACAAGTGGTTGACTTGATTATCTATGCTAGAGTAAATTGGCAGATTATTAAAAACAAAAGAAACTCTTCTGATCCCTGTTGTTAAAGGAAGCTGGTTCCTGGCTACCAGGAACCCTACTTTCTCCTCTTAAACAAAACCTTGTCAAGTAAGCAGATTCTGTTTGCCTCCCAAGCATGCGGGAATATTTTAAGAAAAAGGGGTCTATTGAAAGGGCTCTTTAAAAGAAGACACAGTGTGGGTTCTTCAGCCATGTTCATCTCAGGTCTACTCCTGCCAAATGCAGAAGCTATTTCGTATGGGGGTTAGTAGTTCCAATTCTGGGAGTCGCTCACTAAGCTGAATCATCTTGAACAAGTTGCTTAATCATTCTGTGTCTGTTCTCATCTGTAAAATGGGAAGAATGATAACACCTGTTGCTAAGGCTTCTGTGATGATTAAACGAAGTATTGTAAAGAGTTTAAAAAATGCCGGGCACAATGTTAAGTATAATCACTGTTGCCTCCCAGAATTTTTCCTTTAGGCTGCCTCTTAGTTTTGGCAGCCTCTCTCTATATGATCTCATTCCTGAGTTTCAGATCCAGGTGTGCAGGGAAGAAACCATCCAGTGTGTCTTTATGATTTATCTTACTGTTTTCTTGAATGTGTATGTTTACTGTTATTAATTAAAATGCGAAATGACCATGGCACCCTGTGGCACAGTGGTAAGGAGCTTGGCTGCTAACCAAAGGGCTGGCAGTTTGAATCCATAAGCTGCTCCTTGGAAACCCTATGGGGCAGTTCTTTTAAATAGCTCATATCATTTACAAAGAAATTTATCTTTCTTTAGAGGATTCTAGTTCCTGGGAGGAGCCCTGGTGGTATAGTGGTTAAGAGCGCAGCTGCTTACCAAAAGTTCAGCAGTTTGAATCCACCAGCTTACTCCTTGGAAACCCTATGTGGCAATTCTACTCTGTCCTATAGGGTTGTTATGAGTCGGAATCAACTCGATGGCAGCAGGGTAGTTCCTGGGTAGCACAAGTGGTTAAGCATTAGACTAACTGAAAGGTTCATGGTTCAAACGCATGGAGAAGCACCGCAGAAGAAGGTCTGGTGGTCTGCTTCTGAAAGCCACACCTTGGCAACCCTGTGGAGTGCAGTTCTACTCTGTACGTGTGGGGTCACCTCAACAGCAACTAACAGCAGTAACAAATTCTTGCAACGGGAGTCCCTGGGTGATGCAGATGGATAATGGCTCAACTGCTAACTGAAAGTTTGAAAGTATGAGTCCACCCAGAGGTCCCTGGAAAGAAAGGCCTGGTGACCTCCTCCCAAAAAACTGCCACTGAAAACCCAATGGATCATAGTTCTACTCTGACACACAAGGGGTCCCTATGAGCCAGAACGGATTTGATGGTTATCCTTGCAACAATCCTGTGAAATTAAGAATCAATAGGAAATGTCTGACTTAGATAGTACAGTACATTCATGCTCTGACACTTCTCCTGATAAAATCACATAGTAATGATAAATGAGATATAAAAGGAGAATATAAAAATATGAGAATCAGGTAAAAGAAAGAAGATCAGTGTTTTTACAAGTCAGACACAGAACAGAAACACAAAGTGGGGCTGATAGAGCTGCTGGGTTATAGACTCAGAAGTAGACAGTGGCAGCAGGAATTTGGTTTCTGTGGAGAACAGGGTCTTACATGTTTTCCTGTGTGACGGGGGACTGGAGCCAGGCTCATAGCTTAAAACTAGGGACTGGTTGGAGCATCCTGCTCAAGGAAAGAAGCTAAAAAAACCAAATGGCCACAATTGCTGTTCGCAGTAATGGCTCCCAACAAGCGGAGTGCCCATGGAGAAAACAAACCTAATCCCAGCCTTGCAGTTAGGAGATAACCCCACCTCCCTTAGCTTTGCTGAGAGGAGTGGACATTAACCCTGACATCACAGTGGGTCATTCCTTTGGAGTAGGACCGTAGTGGGTGGAGGGGGATGGAGAAGCACTGGGTGCTTAATCACTTGACAAGGAGAAGTAAGTTCCAGCTAGGGGGGTGTTGATGATCTTACTCTTAGCACCCACTGTTAGACATAGTGAGTGTAGATATCTTTTTCAAGAAACGTGCCTGTAGAGAGTCAGTTGGAGGAGACACTGAAGGGCCTTTAGCATGCTTACCTGCTGAACTGTGCATGTAAACACATGACAGTTGCCTCAAAATTATAAGCAGTGATGAGACTGCTGGGATGAGGACGCTACTATCCTATCCAGTTGGGTTGTACACACAAAACACTTACACAGTGTTGGCAAATAAAAGTCATTATTATTTATGGAAGATAACAGGAGACAACTAGAACAGATTACTTACAGAAAGCAACAGTGTTGTCACTTGGGTTGGTGTCATTCAGTGTGGTAACTCATGGTGTCACCTCCCCAAGCTAATTACCACGATATTATAGATATTATAGCTAAAACACCAGGAAATTTGTCAGAATTAGCGGCTATAAAAATACCAGCAGCAACGAAAAGAACAACTTGTGCTTGTAGTGCTGCAGGCGAAACCACGTGATTCGAAACGTCATTGTAATTGGGTAATAATGACGGCTCTGACCAGAGCACATTACCAAAAAATAAAAAAAACAAAAAACCAAACCCGTTGCCATTAAGTCAATTCTGACTCACAGCGACCCTATATGAGGAGCATATTAGAAGTTTCAAAAAGTAAATTAGCATAGAATTTTAGCCTTGTAGTTATATTGTATGTAAGCTAGGTTTAAGAAAAACTTTTTGTTGTAACTACAGAAATTTTTTAAAATAAAAATTAATAAATTTATGCTGAAACATTGCACAGAAATTTTATAGACATTTTGGTGTCACCCCCTCTGACAGTGTCACCCAGTTTGGTCCACCCCCCAACCTCTCTGGTGACGTCACTGGAAAGCAAACAGTAAATGACAGGAACAGATTTGAGGTGAACTGGTCACCTTTACCTATGAGTACCTCAGTCAGCATTGTAGGAGAGGAACCTACTTATGTTTAAAAAGAGACCCACTCACCCTTCCCAAGTTACCCATGTCTGTTTCTGTGTCGCTGTGCAGGCATGCTCTAGACCAGGTGTTAACAGGTGTCTCTTTCTCTCTCTCGGCAGGTGTGTCGTCAAGTCAGGTCAGGTGTGATGTGGCTGTATTTGTTCTCTCTCTCTCTCTATCCCTCTCTTACCCCCTGTGTTTGCATGTTCACCTCTCAACCAGAAGCTTTGGGACAAGACTGGGCTAGTGCCAGGTATAGGCCAGCATTGTGACAGCTCTTGAGGCAAAACTTTTACAAGCAACCACTGTACGGTGTATGTCCAAGCCTTTACTTCACTGGTGACCTCCTACCCAGAGATGCCCAGCTACCTTGGTGACCTCCTGCCCTGGAGGTGCCCAGGCTCTGCTCTGTGAGCTAACTGTGCCCACCACAGCAGTCCCTCTCATGGGCCGACTCTGTCCACCACTGCTGCTTGCAGTCTCATGGTTCATTATGCTCTCACTGCTGCTGCTACTTCTCTGCAGCTCTGTTCTGCAGTGCTTGCCACCACTTCTCTTGATCTTTAGTGTTACAGCCCTTGACCTGTATTATAGCTCTTCTAGCAGGTTCTCAGTGCAGAGGCCGTATCCTCCCCTCCTGACCCTTGTGATTAGGAAGCCCCATCTAAGGCTCCATGTTCTAGGGTTTTTATAGGCTATCCATTTACTCCTTGTTAATTATAAGGAGGGTTCCCTAACCAATCTGATAAAGATCAGACTGGGCAGGGTCCCCCAGCCAATCCTGGTAAAAATCAATTATAGCGTGGGTAGTAAACTGACCAATCACTTGCAAGCTGCTTTTACTGGTAGTAAACCAACCAGTCCCCTGCAAGTCACTTACGTGGATAGTAAACTGACCAATCTTTTGCAAGATTGCCACACCATCAATCATTTTGGGAAAATCCCAAATCCTGGGCCAGAAAGACCGCATAAGAGAAAACCCATTGTACCACACATGCTAATGGGAAAAGCCAGTCCAGAGAGAATGGTGGATGGGCTGAGGTGGGAGAGATGGCGAGAGGACAGATTAAGGTCTCTGAGAAGAAAAACAGACAGTAACACAGGTGTTATGTTTGTTTTTCCCCTCACTTAACAGGAGATTGCTAGGATCTTGGGATACCGAGAGGACTGGGATGAATTGACATAGATATGTGCCTTAGTGGAGGTCAAGGCCTGTAGCAAGACGAGCTTTGAGTGAAACACAGAACAGTAAAGATTAAAGGTGGTAAAAGCATAGAACTTGCAGCATTTAAGGCCAACGCTAGTGGAGTGGCTAAGGGCAGCAGGGGCCTGTGGCCGGAAGAGTTTACAAATATTGCAGATAAATGCAGAAAACATACAGGCTTTCAAAGACAAATTTTGTTGCCGGTGGGAATGGAGGAGGAAGGGCTTCTAAAGGGACTAGATTTTCTGTGTGAACAAATGGGATTTGGAACTAGCAAGGTTTATATAATCCGTTTGGGTGATATTCAAACTTTTGTTTATGTTTGGGGGCATTTTAGATATACTTATTTATATGTCTGTCTCCCTCTATTAGACACAGGGACTGTATCTTACCTACCATGGTTGGTATTTCTTGTTGACTGAAAGAATAGTGTGAATGTTATAAAGCAGTATTTCCAAAACAATTATGTTGTCAAACTTGAAACAATATAAAAGACAGTGTAAAAATCTGCAAATAAACCTTAGCGCTTGGAATTAAATTTTTGAAAGCTTTATTTAGGCCTTTGAATAAGAGCTTATTCTTAAAAAAAAAAATTCTAGGATCATATTTTCAATGTCATATCTTCTGTTTCATTGGCATTAGAATAATGACAGATTTTTTAAATATATATACTGCTCTTTTATTACTTTTAGGTCTTAGTTGTATGGCCTCTAACCAGATATTATGAGTAAGAAAGAATATATTGAAAATTGAAGAAAAAATATTTACATGATGATAATATCTTTTTGATATTTGTTTTTGGTACAAAATGAATTTTACTACAAGAAAAATGAAAATGTTAAATATATGAAGTAAATTACAATACGTATTCTGTTATTTGCCATTTAAAAGTGAATGTTAATTTTAAAAATGATCATTTTATTTGGTTTGACAGATATCTCGATTATGTTGGTCATAATTTTATATAAGCTGATTTTATAAACCCCTTAAGTTTAATAAATGAAAAAAGTTGGTGACAAGGGTATTCTATAGGTTATGGGGAAAATATACATATGGTAGTCTCCCTCCAAGATGGCTCCCAATAGTCCTCACCTCCTGGTATTCACAGCTTGTGTAAGTCCCCTCGCATATTGATTTGTGTCATTAAGATAATGTGAAATGACAGTATGTGAGTTTTGAGGTAACATCATAAAAGACATGACTGGATCACTCTTGGATTACTTGCCTTGGGGAAGTCATCTACCATGTCGTAAGGGAACTCAAGAAGCCCTGTGAAGAGGCCCATGTGGTGAGACACTAAGGCCTCCTTCCAACAACCAGAACTAACTTGCCAGGTGGTGAGTGAGCGACCTTGGAAGTTGACCCTCCAGCCCCAGTCAAGTCTTCACATAACCATAGCCCCAGTCGACATCTTGACCGCAACCTCATGTAAGACTCTGAGCCAGAACCACCCAGTTAACCTGGATTTTTGACCTACAGAAACTGTGTAAGATAACTGTCTTAGTTATCTAGTGCTGCTATAACAGAAATACCACAAGTGGGTGGCTTTAACAAAGAGAAATTTATTCTCTCACAGTCTAGTAGGTTACAAGTCCAGATTTAGGGTGTCAGCTCCAGGGGATGGCTTTCTCTCTCTGTTGGATCTGGAGGAAGATTCCTTGTCATCAGTCTTCCTCAGGTTAAGGAGCTTCCCAGGTGCAGGGACTAAAGCTCCCAGTGCTGCTTTCTGGGTGTGGTATGAGGTCCCCCTATCTGCTAGATTCCTTTTTCTTTTTATCTCTTGAGAGATAAAAAGCGGTGCAGGCCACACCCCAGGGGAACTCCCTTTACATTGTATCAGGGATGTGACCTGGGTAAGCGTTGTGTTACAGTCCCACCCTAATGCTCTTTAACATAAAACTACAATCACAGAATGGAGGACAACCACACAACACTGGAAATCACGGCCTAAACAAGTGGATATACACATTTTTGGGGGGACATAATTCAATCCATGACAATAATATATGTTTATTGTTTTAAGGCATTAAGTTTTGGCGTAATTTGTTACACAGCAATAGATAACTAATACAATGTTATCAGGGAAAATTTTTATTCCCTCTTTTTCCAATTAAATTGTCACCGCTTGCTGAGACTGCTAGAATCCTTAAAACCATAGTAGTTGATACTCCCGTGAGTGGGTGAGGGATTTGTACAGAGGGGGTTCCTGCTCTTGTTTCAAGGTCAAATTAGGGCTACAGGAGAAAAAGATAAAACAAACCAACAAACATATAAACAAACATCAAACAAAAACACTTTTCCTGTTACTGAACCAGTAATTTTTGGGATATATTTGTTTAGTGTTCCGGCTTTCAAGTTGTAATTTCTATTTCATTTTCTCAAGAAACAATGATACACCTCCTTTCTTTCACACCCATAATGTTACTAAAATAATATAGATTTATGGGGACAAAATACTAAAGGGTAGCATAAGGTACTAGCTTCTGTTTATAACCTTGTTTCTTTGTGAGAAGCATTCGGGATAACTTAATATTATCTTTTGAAACAGAACTTGTTTTTAAGTTGAGGATTACCTTTAATTTAAATGGATATTAGCTTAGGTTTAGTAATCCTAGTTGTTTAAGAAACAAAGTGAGTATCCATCTATTCTTAATGTTTCCATTCCCTGATGATGCTTCCAACCATATGGTGGTAGCATATTTACAAAATTATAAACCAAGAAGGCTTCCCCTAGGTTTACCACATTCCAGTTTGAGAAAGAGCATCTCTCTTAGGATGAGCTAGGTTATGTGGTAGTAACAAACACACCCCCACCCCCATCTCAGCATCTTAAAGAAAATAAAAACTTACCTCTTATTCATGCCACATGTCCATCGTTGGTTGGCTGCAGCTCTGTTCCATGTCATCTTCACTACAGGACTCAAGCAACTAGAAAAGCTTTCTCTTGAAAATTGCCAATTATTGTTGAAGCAGGAAAGATAGAATGGCAAAGCATGCACTGCTCTTAAAGTGTGCTTGGAAAAAATAAATCTACCTTCCTACATTTCATTGGCCAAAGCTAGTCATATACTACCACTGAATTCAACACAGTGAGGGTGTTTAATTCCCCCACAGGAGAGGCAGCACATTTTTATGAATAATTATACAATCCATCTCAGCATCAAAACTGTTACATTTTTCCATAAGTGCTCTTGGGAGGAATATTTTAAAGCTGAGAGTCAGTAATTTTACTCACATAAAGTTATATCAGAACAATAGTGAGAAAGAAACTCATGCTCTGAGAAATATGTTTGTACTGTATTGTAAAGTAATTTCCCTCAAGTATGGTTATGGGAACCCTGTAATTCTTTACTGCTTGTCTAAGTCTGCTTCTCGCAGTGACTCCCCTTTTGCTCTGGTGTCAAGGTTGACATCCCAGTTTCCCTCCTTGAGCACTGCAGGGCAGCAGTACCAATATATCTCTGCCAGTGAGGCCACTGGGCCTTGTTGATCTCTGTCCCTTTGTCCTGACCCAGCTCTCACCATGAGCAATGAAGATAAATAACACTGATTTAATGTAAAATAGTCTATTTGTCATGCAGTATTTTTTTCCTGTAAGGAATCTCTTTTCACAAATGGAAGCAACTTTTATTTCTTTAATATGCATTCTCAGTAAGGGTAGTGAAAGACTGACTACCTGACAGGTTACTTAGCTGTGGTACTCTCAGGACTCAGCAAGTTACCTAGCTTTCATTTGGTGTGTGATAGGTCTGTACTAACTCTGAGCTATTCATACTTTATATGGAAACCACAAAACATAATTTATAACTTTCAAATGATTTTTGTTTCCAGTACATTTACTTCCTTAACAAAATTTACTAGTGCTAGAATTAGTTTGTCTTCCCAGAGGAGGCTATGTGCTGTTCTGGATACAGGTCTTGTCTATGGCAATTTTTTGAGTAGTTAGTTTTTTCCTCAGCCTTCCCCTCTTGTCATTTCTGCTTTTACAAGGGGTCAGATATAGCCTACCTAGAATCTCTCACTGTGATAGTCCACCATGTATGCTCTGAAGTCTTCCTGTGGTGACATCTACCCCCAAAAACATCCTGTTCCAAACCCTCAGAACCCTGTTCTAAGATTTGCTGGTGGGTTAAACAAATCCACGTAAATACAATAATGGATTAATCCATTTTCCCTCTGATGTAATGCATTTACTCTTGAACGTAGATTTTCTGAAGACCGTGCTTTAACTTACATCAGTACAAAAGTAGAATATTTGTCAGAAATCAACTTTGTGTGAGGATGTGATTATCACTTATGGGTTGATTTGTTCACATTTCCAATAGAATTCAATCCTTCCATCTATCCATACTTCATTGATTGGATGCTAAATTTGTGTCAGGTAATAGAGAAATAAACAAATCAGCAGTCTTTTTGCACACCAGGGGATCACAGCCAGGTGTACAAGCGGATACATAAAGAATAAAGCAACTAGCTAGACCCTGGTATGAATGAAGTACCATGGAAGTACTGAGTGGGCGTACCTAACTGCATCTCGAGAGGTCTGGAAGACTTTCTGAGGTAGGTAGGGTAATTGAACTGAGTCTTGAGGAATGGTAACAGTTGCTCAAATGGCAAACAGAGAGGGCAGAGGACGCAGTCTAGACAGAGGGACACTATGTGAGGATATGGGTATGCTTTCTCAGGGAATTGTAAGCAATCTGGCTTGGCTGGAGTCCAGTGTATGGGTGGGAGAGGGAGTAGGGAAATGAGATTAGAAAGGCGGTGACCAGATGGGGATGGAAAGCAACTAGAACATTTTGGACGTGGTACTGATCTGTGCTTTAGAAAGACTGTCCTTGCAGGTGAATAAAATTTACATGTCAGAGAAAAATTGGCCTCAGATTAAAAGAAAACCCAACAACCTTATAAAATCCTAAAGCAAAGAAAACCTCTGCGATAACCAATGCTCAATGAACTTGATTGAACTTTGGGTTAATAGCTAGCATTTACTCAATATTTACTATGAACAAGGCCTGTAACTTACATTTTCTTATTTAATTCTTACAAGAACTGTCTGGGGTAGGCAAAATTATTATCTCCATCTTATAGTTGAGAAATATCATGCTCAGAGAAGTTAAGTAACTTGCTATGTAAACTAGAAAGTGATAGAGCCAAGTATTAGAATCAAAATCTAATTGACCACAAAGCTGATATGCTTGACACAATCCCATTTTCTCTCTCTGCTTTCAAGATTTATGCTTATGATACAGGCAGGGAAGTATATCTGGAGATATATTTCTTTGAAGAAGGATTTTTTTTTTTTTTCTAGTTCAATGTTCTGTCCAGAGCTCTACTTTAGGGATGAAACTTTAGACTTAAATTGGGTGGGAAAAACAGCCCAAAAGTAATGGAAGGGGAGTAAGCCTGAGACTCAAGGTAATAATAGCCATTGCTAAGAATAATTCATTTATAAGTAGAATAATGATGGTAATAGAGATGACAGAGAATGTAATCTGTGGGCAGACCCAGGAAGTACATAGATGTATAGGAAGTACATACTTAGGTATAGAATAATGGGACAAATTACACCCAGAAGTTTAATTCCCCCTAGTGTTTAATTTATATCTATATGTACTGGTCTTAATTGAGTGAGATGTGCCAGAGAAAGGAAGAAGAGGACAAAGAATGTAATAAATAGGGGTTCAACACCCCAGAGGGTTATGAGTAGATTTTGTCATCCCCCAATATCCTATTCAATTCCTTCTTGCTTACACATTGCTAGTTTTCAAGCATGAAAATTTCATTAAAATTTCTATTGCCAATAAAATATTTTATGCCTGCTCAAACACCTTCTTGAGAGTGATATTTATCTAACATATTGAAAAATTATTTTAATTTCAGAAAATCTTTCAGTTTTCTCTATCAAACTGGCATTGCTTAAGATAACAAAACAATGAACATTTATCATTTATTTCATGCATTTCTAAACATCTTTCATGCTACTGTAAAAATGTATTAATATTTCTTTTATAATGAACCTTCATGATATACTTCAAGCTGTAGTGAGGTCCAAGTTCCTAGAATATATCTCCAGCTTTAGGGTGTACCAAAAATGTGATGTAATGTTTTTAAAGCACCTGGTTTTAAAACTCCATAAATAACAACAAAAATATGACCTCTGTGATAAATGTGAATGTAAAAAATAGCTTTTATTTAATTTGTAGTTTACATCTTAAAAGCAGACATAAGATGTTAGAATATTAATTATATGTTCTTCATTTTAATTTTGTTGATTTCAATTGGGTTGTCAACCTGACCTAATATTGAATATACCATGGACTGCCAGAGGAAGGAACAAATATGTCTTGGAAGATGTATAGCCAGAATGCTCCTTAGAAGGGAAGATGGTAAGACTTTGTCTCATGGTACTTTGGACATGTTATTAAGAGGGACAAGTCCCTGGAAAAGGACGTCATGCTTGGTAAAGTAGAGGGTCAGTGAAAAAGAGAAAGACCTTCAACAAGATGGATTGACACAGTGACTGTAGCCCTGGGCTCAAACATAGCAATGATTGTGAGCATGGTGCAGGATTGGGCAGTGTTTCCTTATGTAGGGTCATTATGAGTTGGAACTGACTCGATGGTGCCCAACAACAACATCAAGCTGAAGATGTTTATTTACTGTATTTGAAGTTATTTTTCCTGGATGGGAATTCATTCTAAGGACTATTGCAAATAAAATTCTAGTTGAAGTAATTTTTAGGTATCCATTTCTTATAAGGTCTTCTATACTTCATGGTGAATGATGCAAAATGTAGCTTATTAAACCAAAACCAAACCCACTTCCAACTCGTGGTGATCCCATGTATTACAGAGTAGAACTGAGCTCCATAGGGTTTTCTTGGCTGTAATCTATATGGAAAGAGTCCTGGTGACACAATGGTTAAATGCTCAGCTGCTAACTGAGAGTTTGGCATTTTGAACCTACCCAGTAGCTCCTCGGGAGAAAGATTTGGCGATCTGCTTCTGTAAAGATACAGCCAAGAAAACTTTATGGGGCAGGTCTACTCTGTCACATGGGTTCTCTATGAGCCCGCAGTGGATTTGGTTCCTACTCTGTGAGTCAGAATTAACTCGATGGTACCCAACAATAACAACAGTCTTTATGGAATTAGATTGCCAGTCCTTTCTTTTGTGGCACCATTAGGTGGACTTGAACCACCAACTTTTTGCTTAGTAGTCGAGCATAAACCATTTGCACCATGTGATACTCGATTTATAATATGATAAACTATATAATAATTTTATTTTTTTTTAGCTATGGTTTCATACTATGTTACTGCCATATATAAATATGATGTTCCATATAATATATTTCTATATTGCAAATACTATGAAAATAAAATCTTTATTTTGAAAAACTCAAGCAGAAAAAGTATGTCTATCTTAAAAATATGAAATAAAAACTTAAATTATTCTTACTTATCTCAAAAAATATAGTGGGACTACTTCTTTGAGTAAGATGTAATTAAACAGAAAACAGTGGGCAAGAAACATCTATAAAGAAAATCAAGGCATTCAATTTCAGTGATTATCTAAGTATTGCAAGAAGATTGTGTTTGATGGCAATTCTCAAAAAGAAAGTCTCCATTGACTAAAATCAAACTCAGTAACTACTCTAAATGCCTTATCCACATGACATTGAGAATAATGATGGAAAACTTTCTTAATTTCCTTTAGTGCAAGCATTTAGCTCAGACTATGCCCAACGGCACTGGGTTGACTGGGTTATGCCCTAAAGCATATATTTACATCCACCAAAATCACTTATCATGCCTTGCCTTGTAGAAATATAATCCCCACCTCAAAGGAGAAATTGCCAATTCAACTTATCCTATCTGTTTTGGGTAAAAGCCATTGGATATTTAATAAAAGAAGAAATTAAAAAGGACACAAGGAAACTTTGGAAGCTAAAGGATAATTTTATTCATTTGATTGTGCTCATGGTTTCATGGATATATTCATATGTCAAAAACTTATAAAATTTTATACTTTAAATATGTGCAATTTATTGTGTACCTCAATAAAGGTGTTAAAAATAAAAGTATTGTCACAACAAGAACAAGCTTACCTAGAGATTTACCTTTTAAAATCACTTCATTAATTATTTACCTGATTGGGAGACAATTCTTCACGGGTCTTTTGCATCTCTGCAGGTCTTGTGAACAGAGGTTACTGGCTGCTTTTGTTCCAGGCTGTCTTTTCAGAGATGGTGATATAGTGGATAGCCTTGGAAGAAAGAGATAGTGCGCCGTCTAAAGCAGAGGACAGGTTTTTTTACTGTCCAATTTTGTTTGCTGGATGTGATAATGTCTCCCTCTGGGGCAAAGGGTAGGCATGCTTACTGCTCATTTAAGGATCCCTAAACTTGGAGTTCCTCTCCTCTCCTGTAATGCAACCCACTGTGTGTGTAGGTGTTACCTAGTCTTCTTTGCACCATCCTTAGGAATTAAGGTTTGGGGACATGATGCAAATGCTCATACTTTAGAAACTGCAATTGCTGTGAGGAATAAATTGACCTTTGTCTCTGACACAGGAGTTTCATGTCACTTGCCAACCTCCAAAAAATTGTGGTTGCTTAATTTGTTAACTTTCATGTATGGTTAAATCTCACACTCTTCAAAGTTCTTGACAGTTTTGATAACAAGGATGGAATGCTGAAAGATACAGCTTTCTGGAAGAGGAAGAATGAGTGCCTCATGGCTAATTAACAGGATTTGGGGGAATTCCATGAGGAATTTACTGAAGCCACATTGAGCATACTGTATGGTCAACAGGGCAAATGAATAATCTTCTACTTTATTGCCTGTTAATGATTAACTTGGGAGGTCATTCCAGGCTGACTACTGAGCAAAATTTGATAAATTTAAAGGCAACGGTCTAAACAGTGGAGCCCTGGTGGTGTAGTGGGTAAGAGCTCAGGCTGCTAACCAAAAGAGCAGCAATTTGAATCCACCAGCCTCTCCTTGGAGACGCTATGGGACAGTTCTACTCTATCCTATGGAGTCGCTATGAGTTGGAATTGACTTGACGACAAAGGGTTTGTTTTTTGTTTGTTTGTTTGGTGTGAACAGTTCCCTGATTATTTCTAACTCTCCTTGGGGTAGGAGGACTTTTTGCCAAACTGGCAGTCAGCCTCAGATCTATTCCATTGTAACAACTACTATTAAGATTAATCCTGGGGGTGCTAGGCAATTGTCCAACCCCTATTTGACAGTACATATGCTGAATATCAAAGAAGCGAAATTTGCAACTGTCATGGATAGAAATCAAATGACTCGCTTGTACTTTGGTTGCTTTACTCAAGAGATGAGGGGGCATTGTGTGTAATGCTTGTTGAGGAAGAATGGCAATAATAGGCCATCTTATGGATTTAGTACCTCCTGCAGTCTAGTAATTGACGGGATATCAACTGAGATGTTTCAACAAATGCATGCAGTGCAGGAAGTGTTCACTCATCTATGTCAAGAAATTTGGAAGACAGCTACCTGGCCAACTGACTGGAAGAGATCCATATTTATGCCTATTCCCAAGAAAGGTGATCCAACAGAATGCAGACATTATTGAACAATATCATTAATATCACACGCAAGTAAAATTTTGCTGAAGATCATTCAAAAGTAGCTGCAGCAGTATATCAACAGAGAACTGCCAGAAATTCAGGCTGGATTCAGAAGAGGACATGGAACCAGGGATATCACTGCTGATGTCAGATGGATCTTGGCTGAAAGTAGAGAATACTAGAAAGATGTTTACCTGTGTTTTATTTACTATGCAAAGGCATTCTACTGTGTGGATCATAACAAATTATGGATAACATTGTAAAGAATGGGAATTCCAGAATGCTTAATTATGGTCATGGGGAATCTGTACATAGATCCAGAGGCAGTTGTTCAGACAGAACAAAGGGATACTGCATGGTTTAAAGTCAGAAAAGTTTTGCAGTTCGAATCCACCAGGAGCTCCTTGGAAACCCTATTGAGCAGTTCTACTCTGTCTTTTAGGGTCGCTATGAGTTGGAATCGATTTGACCACAATGGGTTTTTTTTTTCCCCTTTCTAAGAAGACTTTTTTCCTTTTTCCTGAGATAGCTTTTCTTATAAAAAATTTCTTATAGCATGGGTTTAAGATGCTAGAATCTTTACATATAGAATGGGACTGCTTTTGTCTGTATTGTTTCCTGGACCTTTTTTTTCCTCCCCAAATATGTGTCAAACCAAAACTTTTCTCTGTCGATTTGCAAAATATGGCAAGTGTAAGCTCTTTTTCATCTTATTTTTTTGTGTCAAAAATTAGGCTTCATGAAAGTGCTCGGTCACCATGGTGATACCCACTAAATAAATGTAAAGGAACTGAATTTTTCCTTTTAAATATAAATTGTGCATTCAAAACACATCAAATATGCATTAGATTCATTGGCTTCTTTAGCATCAGAAATACACGAAAATAATGCAAAATCTATCATAGTTTCTTCCTTAAAGAGAGGAAGAACTAATGACAGGAAATGTTTTGAGATATGTAATAGGATATATGCAGATTTTTTTAAAAAAAGGTGTTTGTGAATTTACATAGTTTAGAATTCTTAAATTCATAAACACCTATTAAAAAAAAAATTTTAGTAACCTATATAATAGGTGCTCCTGATCCAAGCCATGGTGATTTAAATTGCCTCATATGCATGTGAAAGCTGGTCAATGAATAAGGAAGAGCAAGGAAGGATTGACACCTTTGAATTGTGGTGCTGGCAAAGAATATTGAATATATCATGGACTGCCAAAAGAATGAACAAGTCTGTCTTAGAAGAAGTACTGCCGGAATGTTTCTTAGAAGTGAGGATGGTGAGACTTTGTCTCACATACTTTGGACATATTATCAGGAGGGATCAATCCCTGGAGAAGGACATTGTGCTTGGTAAAGTAGAGGGTCAGCAAAAAAGAGGAAGACCCTCAATGAGATGGGTTGACATGGTGGCTGCAACAATGGGTTGAAGCATAACAACGATCATAAGGATGGCGCAGGACTGGGCAGTGTTTTGTTCTATTGTACATAGGGTCACTATGAGTTGGAACTGACTTGATGGCACCTAACAACAACGACAACAAGAAACTATATAGTGGTGGGAAAAGTGTATAGTGTATACTATGTGAAATGCATTATTTTATTTCCAATCTCATGTTTCTGGCCCAAAACACATCTAGAGAAAATATTTCTTTTAGTTCTTCCTTTATATAGCCTGCCTTATCAGAATAGATTTTATTTTCTCTTTGAAAAGATAACTGAATAGAAACCAAGATAATTCTAAAGGTGCATATGAATTTAGGATGCTGTTCAACATTTTTAATAAAGCGTGTTATATCTGCTGGGGTGGGTTATATCTGCTACAGTCTAAGACAGCATTAAAAAAAAAAAATTAGACGTACCCAATTACAGACTAAAAAATAGCCTAATAATTTTTCTTTTTTTTTCTTTTTGTTGGGGGTGCATTAAGCAACTTAGTAAGCTAGAGGACTAGTGACAGCACCCTCAACTGGTTTTCACATTTTAATAAAGGAAAGAAACTGTTTAATAAAGAGTGACAATAAACTATATAGTATTTTAAAATTGCAACGGGTATAATTTGTTAAAAATGGTGAGCTGTCTTGAGGGCCTTGATGGTATAATTTTTAATGCTGGCAGAAAGGATGTGGCAAAAGACTTACTCAGACTTTTGTTGTGGTTAAGTCAGTGTTGGGGGTAGGGTAGGAAACTTACTGATGTTTCCTTCCATGTGGAGGGAATTTATTAGCATAACACTCTTGTTCTTTCTCCACTCCCTTACTCACATTTGGAGAGGAGTGGGTTATCGTGATAGGTAAATTCAGGATAAAATGAACATACGAAGCCCTTTTTCTACTCCTTTTCTCTTTGGGAGCTAGCTGCCCCCAGGAAAGAGGTACACATCCTGGCCTATTCCTCTCTATGGATTTAGAGGTATGATGAAATCCACTGCTATCAATGACTGGGTGTTTGTTGTTACTGTAGAGTTGGCTGGTTTTGGCTCATGATGACCTTATGTATGTTATTGTTTTTTAAAAAAAATTGTTTTTAGGTGCCGTCAAATCCATTCCAACTCATAGTGACCCCGTAGGACAGAGTAGAAATGCTCCATAGGGTTTCATAAGCTGTAATCTTTACGGGAGAAGATCACTAGGTCTTTTCTCCTGTGAAGCTGCCGGGGGGTTTGAACTGCCAACCTTTAGGTTAGCAGCCCAGTGCTTTATCAGTACACCACCAGAGCTTCTTACCTTATGTATAACAGAACAAAATGTTGCCAGGTTCTGTGCTATCTTCCTGATTGTTGGTATGCTTGACTTCATTGTTGTGGCTATCGTATAAACTAAACCAAACCCATTGTTGCTGAGTGGATTATGACTCATAGTGACCCTATAGACAAAGTAAAACCTCCGCACAGGGTTTCTAAGGCTGTGGTCTTTACCAAAGGAGACTGCCAAATCTTTCTCCCATGGAGCAGCTGGTGGGTTTGAACCTCGGATCATTTGGTTAGCAGCTGAACAACTGTGCCACCAGGGATCCTTGGCTTTTGTGTAAATCTGTCTAGTTCTGTGATCATTATTATGGAGCCCAAAAGCTTACAGATTTAAGTCAGATTTAAATCATGTTGTATAATATAAGCTTTTTAATAGTAATGCAATTTCATGGTCAGGGTTTGTTATTGCAGCAGAGCTTATCCTCAAATGACTAATACAATACATTTCCTTGAGGTTTTGTTTTTTTTTTTTCCCTCTTCTTAAACACCAGTAGTTAAAATAACTATTCAATGACAATTTAATATAATTGGTCTGGGCAATTCCACTCCCTTGTTTTATTTATTTATTTTCTGTTTGGTTTGATTCATGTTTCCAATTGCTTCTTCCCTGTGGGCACTCATTCTAATATGCTTTATGTATGCCCTTGAATATGTATGTGCCCTTACACAACATCATTCATTGCATTGTATATTTTAAAATTTACATGTTATTTATGAAGAGTTATGTAACTTTCCATTTTTTATATTTTTGACTGAAATAAAATTGCTATATAGGTATATCTAGAGAATTGCTTCTTTATAGAACATTTGAACTTTTGATAGATTTGGCTTCAAGAGAGTAAGGGTATATCTGAAAAATAGATCTGTGAGATACATATCTTTTGGCGGCCGATAAAACAAAATTAAACTGCAAGTGGGTTAAACCAAACCCGGTGCCACTGAGTCGATTTCAACTCATAGTGACCCTATAGGACAGAGTAGAACTGCTCCATAGGGTTTCCA
The DNA here is from genome assembly GCF_030014295.1 of Loxodonta africana. Classification (NCBI taxonomy): domain Eukaryota; kingdom Metazoa; phylum Chordata; class Mammalia; order Proboscidea; family Elephantidae; genus Loxodonta; species Loxodonta africana. Next base: position 56,540,228 of record NC_087351.1, on the reverse strand, counting down.
AGGAGTGGCTGGTGGATTTGAACTGCTGACCTTTTGGTTAGCAGCCACGCTCTTAATCGCCAGAGGCAGGTAGTTTCAGTTTTGGAAAGGCTGGTGAGTTAGATGGGGTATTTGTTCTTGTTAGTTACCATCCAGTAGGTTCTGACTCATGGTGACCTTATGTATAATAGAATGAAACATTCCCTTGTTCTGAGCCATTTACATGATTGTTGGTACGCTTGAGTCCGTTGTTGTGGTTACTATGTCAATTCATCTCATTGAGGGTTTCCCTTGCTTTTGCTGACCCTCTACTAAACATGATGTACCTTCTAGTGATTGGTCTTTCCTGATGATATACACAAAGAGAGCCAAAGTCTATCTTTGCTTCTAAGGAACAACCTGGTTGTATTTCTTCTAAGACTGATTTGTTCATTCTTTTAGCAGTCCTTGGTATATTAATATTTTTCACCAATACCACAATTTGAATACATCAATTTTTGTTCTCTCTTCCTTTTTCATTGTCCAGCTTTTGGATGGTGAATAAAGAGAGGGAAATAGAAACTCTTAAGTGAGAGTCAGGAAATAGACACAGAGGATAAATCATAGTGTACTGGGAAAGAGCCAGGAACTGAACTTGAAAAAACATTGTTTTTTTCACCCACCTAAAACCCTTGATTGACACGTGAAAGGAATGTACAGAACATACACCCTTCATGCAGTACCCATGGAACATGAACTTAACAATGGCTATTAGATCAGAACTAGAAATAATACAGTAGGACCTTGTGAGAGATTATTTATATTTTAAAAAAGAAACATGTTGATTGAGTACCTACTTTATTTTATGTGTTTTGTGTACATTATCACATTTAATCCTTATAAAAGTTCTATGAGGAGGGTACAATCTTATTCTCATTTACAACCGAAGAAGTTGAGGACACGCCATTATTAAAGCCAAATCCAAGATTTAAAATCAGGTCCATTTCTGTCTAAAACCCATGTTCTGTCCAGTATACCATACTACCTCTCAATTTCAAGGAGAGAACTTACCGGGAATTCTTCTTGCAATTAGTACTTTAGAGTACTACAGGTGTGGAACTCAGAAGTGAACAGAATGGCTTGGAGACAAGGACAGTGAAGAACTGAGAGGCAGGGCAGGACCAAGTTGGAGACGAATAACTGCTTAACACTTGGCACACAGTGGGCGTTCAATAGCTATACTGAATGAATGTTTGTGAAAAGAAGCAAAATTAGAACCACACTTGTATACAATTTGCATTTTTTTCTGTATTTATATAGACTAAAATAAACAAACAAACAAACAAAAAAACCATTGCCATTGAGTCGATTCTGACTCATAGCAGCCCTGTAGGACAGGGTAGAACTGCCCCACAGAGTTTCCAAGGATAGGCTGATGGATTTGAAGTGCCGACATTTAGGTTAGCAGCCATAGCTCTTCACTTCAGCATCAGGATTCCTTATATACACTGCCTGCTACATAACCAAAAGCAATTCTTTCCATTGTATGCTGTTAGATTTTCCCAACTTACAGTTTTGTTGACCATTTAAAGTCCCCAGGTAAACAAACAGACCCACAGTCTCCTTAGGTATTTCTAAGGAACAATACCTGAATCAGATATACTTAGCTCACAATTATAGCCCCTAAGCTATGGCCTCCACTGAGCAGCTAGGTAAGCAACCTCTTATGAAATGGAGTCAAAAAGGGCTTTTGTATTCCTTTTAGTGGTGGAGCGTTCCAGTATACCCATATGAGTCAATACTGGAGTTTTTCCAAATTATCTGATAGTCAGATTATTCGTTTTACGTGTTTTGTATCTACTTTTTCTTCCCATCATCCTTTCTTAGTGCTCTGATCTCTTTTCTTCCTGTTTTTCTCTTATTATTTCAGTAATTATCAAGTTAATGATGAATTTTATTAAATGTATCACTCAGACTGTATGAGGGGGATTTAAAAGATATTCCTATTTTGCAAAAGGAGTAAATCATTATGCAAGTGGAACAATTAGGCACATAAATAGAGTTAATCAAATTACATGCTGAACATTAATACAAGCATGTGCATATAATATCTGCGGAGGAGACAGAATTTAAGTTAGGATATTCTGGATTTTGTTCCTCTAGGGAAAATGGAGTAGTTCACTTCCCACCCCCCATTTTTTCCTCCTCTGGAAGGCTTTTAGCAGATTTTTTTTTTTTTTTTTTAAATATATACACCAAAAGAAGCAAAGATCTTTCTGAAAGTGAGCTGCTTGTCCTGTTCTTTCTAAATGGAATAGGGAGCCTAGTGGGACCATCTGACTGAAAAAATGAACCTTTATGTGAGTTAGAGTAATGGTCCATATTAACTAAAATGGAAGGTTTCAGACCTGTGTGTTGCTAATGTTTATTTACTACACTGCCAAATATTAGATGTTCCACTTGCAATTAATCATGAAATACAGGTTAGGTGTGGGTTAGACAAGATCCTAGATAATTTAAAAATTCTATTTTGGGGCAATGTTTTAACCAAAACCTTTATATCACATTATAAACGTATGGTTGTTGAATTAATTGATAAATTCATCTTTATTCATTTTCTTTTTCTACTTAGGTAGAATGGGGGAGATGATCTGTCTATAATTCGTTGAAGAGATGAAAAGGAGTAGTTATTTTAGTAAAGTTGCATGTTAAGAGTGAAGAACCTAAATATATTGCTTAACTTTCTCTAGTTTTCTTTTGACAAAAAATATAATTTGAGAATCTTGATACATTTTATTATTATGCTGTGTTATGTGTAGTTAAAAAATACTGATGTTAATAAAATGTTTCCTTTTTTCAAATGAATTCATAAAGAGGAAATACAAATTGTAGATAAACCACTCTCTGCAAAGTACATTTTGATTTTATATCTCAGTATTTCTTTTCTTTCTCAGTATTTCTTTTCTAAGAATTAATTCTGTTAAACTATCAAATAGGCAAAAATTAAAAAAGTGTTGATATCAGTGCTGGTGAGTATAATGGAAATTCTCATGCACTTTTATTGGTTATATATACTCTTACAAGAAAGCAACTTGGGTCTATGTATTTAGATGCATAAAATGTTTATTATCTTTGACCGAAGAACTCCATTTAGGAATCTGTTTTAAGGAAATGATCAAAATTTTGATTAAGGAATTATTTGCAAGAATGTTCATAACTTTATAATAGTTAACATTTTAAAGTAACTTAAATGTTAAATAACATAGGTTTATTAAATTATGATGTTGACTCCAACTTCTCTTCCTATTCTCATTATGTCCAGCTTAGAGTCCATTTTTCTTCATTACGATCACTCTCTTGCAAACTCTTTACAGCTTCTCTCTTCTTACTTCACTCCCAGACAAAACCCTAACCCTGGAAAAACTCTACTATCACCTTTCCCAGTCCTGCAAGACTACAACTAAGAATTATTAGAGAAAACCTTTTAAGTTCATTTTCATTTTGTCTGAGCCCATAGCACTGCCAATTCCATTCTCTTGTGCTCAACAAAAATTATGTCATACTTTTATACCATCTCCAATATTCTCAAGGCTTTATCCTCTTTTAATTTTCACTCTCCTTTCTCCCTCCCAGAGCTTTAGACAGTGACATACTGTATAGAACAAATTGTTGTTGTTAGGTGCTGTCCAGTCAATTTTGACTCATATCAATCTTGTGTGACAGAGTAGAGTTTCCTTGTAGGTTTTCCTAGGCTGTAATCTTTATGGGAGCAGATTGCCACTTCTTTCTCCCATGGAGCTGCTTGGGTGGGCTTGAACTACTAGCCTTTGGGATAGCAGCTGAGCACTTAAACTTTGTGTCACCAGGACTCCTTATAGAAAAAGTAAACCAGAGGCTGCTAAATTGCAACTCTAAATCTGTTATTTACATCTGCACTGGCTACCCCTCTTTTTTCTTTCTGAGATAGTAGATGAAGGGTTCCATCTCCTGTGCAAAATGAAATCCTCCAGTGTGTTCTGGATCCCATTTTCTCCAATTTTCTCCAAGACCTTGCTCGAGTTGTTATTTTCTGTTTCTCCTCCAGCTTAACCTCTCTTAGGTGCTGGGTCATTTTCATCATTCAAACATATTCTAGGATCTCTTGTTTTTAAACAAACAAACAAGCAACCAAAAAGCACACTTCTCATGATTTCACCTCTCTTTTTATGTAATGCACATTACAGCCAAAATTCTCAAAAAAGTTGTCTACATGTGCTGTCTTCACTACCACTTCTTTATTCTTTCTTATGCCTCTCTTATTTGGCATCTTCACCCAAACTTCTCTCACTGAGGCCACTATGGACTCTATGTTCTTAAATCCAATGGATCATTTTCAGTCATCATCATATACAATCTCTCAACTGTTGACACATTGGACAATTTCCTGCTTTTGTAACACTATGTTTCCTTGACACCACACAACCTTGGTTTTTCTCTTACCTATCTGGCCATTTCTTTTTAAAATTTCTTTGCCTAAAACTTTGTCTGTTTTTGATATTTAACTATTTGAATTCCTAATTCACTTCTTGGGTTACTCTACATACTGTTCCTAAAATATCTGATTCCTGAAGGTATTAAAAAGAAAAAAAAAAGAAGGTATTAGATACCAACAATTTGCCAGTGACATCAAAATCTTTTCTCCTGCTGGATCCATTTCTGAGGACCAAACTTTTCTGTGAGCGTCACTGTCAACTTGACATCTTCACTTTGGTGTCTCAGGGTATTCTAATTCATTGTGTTTCCAACTGAACTCTTAATGGTTCCTTTCAGATTTGGTTCTCCACCAGTTTCCCCAACTTAGTAAATGGTTCCTTAAGTGCTCAATTTCTCATGCAAAAAACCTTTGACTTATTCTTGACATCAGCCCCTTACTTACCTCCTTCATTGTATCTATCACCAAGTCCTGTTGATTCTACTTCCAAAATACATTTTGAATGCGGCTGTTTTTCTCTCTTGCCAGTTTACTATCCTGGTCCAACTCAATGACTAGCCTAGATTATTACAATTGTTCTCTGGTTTGTCTCTCAACTCCCGTTTTCCTCTCCTGTAATTTTTTTTAATCAAACCTAGCTGCTAAATAGGTCTTTATAAAATGCAATTCTGATCCTGTCACTGTCCATGCAAATCCCTTCATTTGGTTTCTCATTGCATTTAGGATTAAACCCACAATCCCCAAGATGCCCTAACAGACCTTGGGAGCTCTGCACCTGACTACGCTGACCGTCTGATCTCCCTCTGGACTCCCCCCCACTGGCTTCTTATTCTCCTGTACTCTGACCTTCCTGTTCATCAAACACTCCAGAGCTCTTTCCCAGTTCAGGGACTTCACACATCTTGATTCCTTTGTCTGCTGCCCCTCTTCCCTTCACTTGGCTAACTCTTCCTCATCTATCAGGACTCAGCTTAAATTACACTTTTCCAGGGAAGCCTTTCCTTACTTCCCAGATTAGACTGAGGTCCTATATTGTTGTTTCTAATAGAACCTTGTATATCTCCTTCAGAAATAACTATCAGAGTATTTATGCATGTAATTAACTGTTTAATGTCTGTCTCTCTTTTCACAGTTGTTTATAGAGAGGTTAGCACAGTGCTTGACAGACATTTGGTGCGGTGGCTAGCTGCCACCAAGTTGCCCCCACTCATAACAAACCCATGACCAATGGAATGAAATGCTGCCTTGTCCTGCACCATCCCATAATTGGTTGTGTATCAGACCGTTGTGATGGACATTAGATCCTTAATAAAAATATTTTAAAATGAAGTCAGTAAATTATTATACAGTTATTAGTGATCATATTTTGTAATTAATGATGTAAGCAAGTATTCATAAAACAGGCATACCTTAGAGGTATTGTGGGTTTGGTTTCAGACCACTGCAATAAAGTGAGTCACATGAATTTTTTGGTGCATATAAAAGTTATGTTTACACTATACTGTAGTCTATTAAGTGTGCAATAGCATTATGTATAAAAAAGTGATACTTTAATTAAAAAATACTTTATTGCTAAAAAATGCTGACCATTATATGAGACTTCAGTGAGTCATAACCTTTTTGCTTATGGAGGGTCTTGCCTCAATGTTGATGGCTGCTGACTAATCAGGTTGGCGGTTGTGAAAGTTGGGGTGGTTGTGGCAGTTTCTTAAAATAAGACATTGAAGTTTGCCACATCAATTGACTCTTGCTTTCACAAAAGTTTTCTCTGTAGCATGCCATGCTGTTTATAGCATTTTACCCACAGTAGAACTTCTTTCAAAATTGTGGTTAATCCTCTCAAACCCTGCTGTTTCTATATCAACTAAGTTTGTGTAATATTATAAATTCGTTGTTGTCATTTCAACAGTGTTCACAGCATCTTCACCAGGAGTAGATTCCATCTCAAGAAACCATTTTTTTTTTTTTTTTGCTCATCCATAAGAAGCAACCCTTCATCCATTAAAGTTTTATTATGAGATTGCAGCAATTCAATCATATCTTCAGGCTTTCCATCTAATTCTAGTTCTCTTGCTACCACCACATCTGCAGTTACTTCCTCCACTGAAGTCTTGAACCCCTCAAAGTCATCCATAAGGATTGGTATCAACTTCTTCTAAACTCCTGTTAATGTTATTTTGCCTTCCTTCCATGAATCACAAATGTTCTTAGTGGCAGCTAGAATGGTGAATTCTTTCCAGAAGGTTTCAATTTACTTTGCCAGGCCCATCAGAGAAATCTCTATCTACGGCAGCTATAAAAAAAAAAAAAAAAAAAAAATGGCAGCTATAGCCTTATGAAATGTATTTCTTAAATAAGACTTGAAAGTTGAAATCACTCTGTAATCCATGGGCAGTAGAATGGATGCTGTGTTGGCAGGCATGAAAGCAACAGTAATCTCCCCGTACATCTCCATCAGACTCTTGGGTGACCAGGTGCATTGTCAATGAGCAGTAATATTTTGAAAGGAATCTTCTTTTCTGAGTAGTAGGTCTCAACGGTGAGCTTAAAGTATTCAGTTAACTATGTTGTACACAGATGTGCTGTCATCTAGGCTTCATTGTTCCATTTATAGAGCACAAGCAGAGTAGATTTAGCATAATTCTTAAGGGCCGTAGGATTTTTGGAATGGTAAACAAAAGGGCCCTAGGATTTTTGGAATGGTAAACGATCATTGGTTTCAACTTAAAGTCACCAGCTGCACTAACCCCTAACAAGAGATTCAGCCTGTCCTTTGAAGCTTTGAAGCCAGGCATTGACTTCTCTACTCTAGTTATAAAAGTCCTAGATGGTATCTTCTTCCTATATAAGGATGTTTTGTCTACATTGAAAATATGTTTAGTGTAGCCACCTTCATCAATTATCTTACCTAGATCTTCTAGATAACTTGCTGCAACTTCTACATTAGCGCTTGCTGCTTCGCCTTGCACTTTTATGTTATTGAGATGGCTTCTTTCCTTAAACCTCGTGAACCAACCTCTGCTAGCTTCAAACTTTTCTTCTGCAGCTTCCTCACCTCTCTCAGCCTTCATAGAATTGAAGAGAGTTAGGGTCTTCCTCTGTATTAGGCTTTGGCTTAAGGGAATGTTGTGGCTGCTTTGATCTTCTATCCAGACCACTAAAACTTTCTTCATATCAGCAACGAGGCTGTTTTGCTTTCTTATCATTCATGTGTTCACTGGAGTAGCATTTTTAATTTTCCTCAAGATCTTTTCCTTTGCATTCACAACGTGGCTGTTTGGTACAAGCGGTCTAGCTTTTGGCCTATCTCATCTTTCGACATGCCTTCCTCATGAAGCTTAATCATTTCTAGCTTTTGATATAAGGTGAGAGATGTGTGACTCTTCCTTTCACTTGAACACTTAGAGGCCACTGTAGGGTTATTAATTGGCCTAATTTCAATATTGTCGTGTCTCAGGGAATAGGGAGGCCCGAGGAAAGGGAGAGAGACAAGGAAATGGCCAGTCAGTGGAACAGTCAGAACACACAACATTTATCGATTAAATTTGCCGTCTTATAATATGGGCGTGATTCAGGGTGCCCCAAAACAATTAAAATGGTAACATTAAAGATCACTGATCACAAATCACTGTAATAGATATAAGGATAACGGAAAAGTTAAAAATTTTGTGAGAATTACCCAAAATGTGACACAGAGACACGAAGTGAGCACATGCTGTGGGAAAAATGGTGCCAATAGACTTGCTAAATGCAAGGTTGCCACAAACCTTCAATCTGTAAAAAACTCAATCCTGTGAAGTGTAATAAAATGAGGTGTGCCTTTACACATCATGCAAAACATGAGAAAGACAAAACAGCATTTAGACTATGATTCCGATTTTGAAAAATTTGTTTATTTTTTTATTACAACAACAACAACAAAAAGCCTGGAAGGATTCCCCCCACCCCCAGATTTTAAAATTTTAAAATAAATTCTAAGTTTTTAGAATTATAGTATTTTCATACATCAGAATTGTAGGTGATTTTTATTCTCTATGCTTTTTTGTAATTTTCCCATTGTTTCCATCGAAACTTAATTACCTTTACATCAGGAAAAAGTAGAAGTTATTTAAAAAGAAAAAAAACTCAGTTACTCATACTGTATTCAAAGACATGCTTATTTCAGATCTTTCATACTATTGCCTTCAGCTTCCTTAAGCTTTTGCAAATCTCCTTTTGAAAAGATACAGTACATCTTATCCTAATACAAAACACCTTTGTGTTCAATGATCAACTGCGTGGAGCAGATATAAAAAAAACATCTTTGTGTTCAGTGATCAACTGCGTGGAGCAGATATGTTGGTGGTGTACCGTCCCTAAAATACGGTGTTTGTGAATCCTAGGGCACCAGGGTTTGTAACAGTCATCCAACTAGAAGAATTAGTCAGGGTCATTGAACAAAGACAATTTGTTCAGATATATTTGGTAAACTGCTCACTGGAATATGAACAAAAATCCCTTATCTTTGGGAAATGTATGGCTTATTTATTAGTGCAGGTTCTTTGAGAAAAAGATACAGGTAACAAGCTGTGAAAGTCTTCAGCTGCTTCATTCTTTACAGTACAGTGCTTAAGCATTTAAAAAGACACCCTAATTTGCAAAGTTACACTGACATTGTAGTTTTTGCATATTTAATAAGCCTTAGCTACTTCAACTGAAAAGTAGAATTTTTCATGGAATGCTACCCTTTTCATTACTGCATACATCTTAGATTTAATTTGGCATGGGACACATCAACCTTGGCTCTTGGAGACAAGGTTAGAATCTGCAGTGCATGAAAACGAGCTCTTCTAAACACTTTTTTTTTTTTTTCCATTTGCTACACATTCTGTGCCGGCTTTGGAGAGAACATAAAGAATGAGAATGATCCTTTTTCTTAGCTTGACAGAAAATTATTAGAGTAGATGCAAATATTTTCCTTTTTAGAATAGAGAGGATAGCATTTCTCCACACCCTGTTCCCCTTAGCATGCCAGCAAAGTAGGACTTGTCATAATATAAAGCAAAACAGCAATTTTAGAGGTCTTATATGTTTTGCCTAAAACTGTTGTTGTTTAATGTGTAGTCTTTTTTTTTTTTTGGGTAGAAATTCAGCCTGGATTCATTATTATAAAAAAGATTTTCTTTGGCTTGATATCTAAAAATTTTAATGCTATTTTGACAATTTTCAGATGTGTGTTAAAGCAACCTTTTTTGGTCGAAATTAAGATATGAAAAAATTTGATTCTCTAACTGATATTTATATTATTAGTCCACCCTTTTCCTCCTTAGGAAGAGAGATAACTTACGTGTGCTTATGAGATCAACCAAGTACCCATGTGGAAGAAACTACGTGATTAATCAAATTAGCATTCTTCAAAAAGCTTGTGTTATTTTGTGTTGTTATTGTTGTCGTGGCCTTTTTTAGACTGACAGTTAAGATGTGTTACCCGTCACAGCCACCATGCCTCTTTCCCTACTGTTAACATCTTGTTGTGTGCGGTGGAGTGGATTCTGATGCATTCTGCCCCACAGGGTTCCCAATTCCGTAATTTTCGTGGAAGCAGACTGCTGCATCTTTCTCCAGTAGAGCAGCTGGTGGGTTTGAACCACTGACAGTTTGGTTAGCAGTTGAACACTTAACCACTGGGCCACCAGGGCTCCTAACCATAATAGAAGTACCAAGACCAGTGAAAAGCTTGTATTATGAGTCACCTGAAAAGCATGGCTTGAATGAAGCTGGAAAAATTTGATAAAGTTATACAGTGAGGACTGTTTTCATTGCATGTAATATAATCTGGCATAAAGTAAAGAAGGAATTAATGACTCACATAACTGAAAATTTCAGGCATAGGTCAGGCTTCAGGCAGAGCTATATTTGAAGGCTAAAACAAGTCCTCAAGATTCAGACTCTCTTTACCTATTGCCTTTTTTTCCCCTCTGCGTTGGCTCCATTCTCAGGCAGGTTGACTACTTTCCCACTTCCATTCAGGGCATAAAGTTTCTCTTAACTAAAACTTTAACAAAATATCATTGGTGTTGAGTTTCCTTGACCCTGATTGTCCTAGCTTGAGTGCGTGCTCATTCTTAAATCACTTTGGCCAGCAGGTGTGATGCTATGATGGGCAAGTCTGAAGCACACATAAGCACAGAGCAAGGGATGGGATCTACCTACCTGCCCTAGATGGACTGAGAATGAGGAGAGTAAGATCTCCCTAACCGCTGTTATGCGAATAGGGGGGATTTGATGTGGGCCAGGGAAAAATGATAGATACCCAATACAACCTCGCCAATTTTTCTGCATGCGGAAGTTATAGTGAATATTGATAGCTGGTCTCAGATAAGGAGATGAAAGCCTTGGAAGACGTCAGGGTTTTGACACCATTGAAGGCTAAAAGACTTTTTTGTCTGATGTCCTGCATGCCTGTTAAGAAGGATGAAGAGGATTATGTCCTCTGGGTGCTCTGCTATTGAGGAGCTGTTGTGAAGGATATCTTTTGATCAGATGGGGGCTCCATGAATTTACATTTGCTCATGTCTACATAATTGAACACATTGATTTGAGTTTTGAGCAAATACTCTGGTGCATTAAAAATACAGCTAATAATGAAACAGCAGGACACACTGGTGTTCCAAAAATATGGGATGCCCACATGTTGTCTATTGCTAATCTAGGGCAGTTTGTAGCGCTCGACTACAATGCTGTATTGGAGGCACATGGAGATTTGGAATATCTGTAGCAGGCTGTTATGGTCTTGGGATTGGTTTGAGAAATCTAGAAACTTCAGACCCACTGGGGTCTTGTTATGAATGTAATATACTTATAAGATTATTTGCATATAGTCCTTACCTTAGACATTATATTGGGAAGTAAGGGAAGGGAGATATTTGTGAGATAAACAGGATGAAAAATAACATTTTTTTAAATTTATTGTTATAAATTATACTTGCAGTTATATGTTGTTCTGCCTTTTCGTTTGTATGTCTGTTTAAATGGGCCTAAACATTATATGTGAGGATGGGAAGGACAGTGTCTTGGAGATTTAGTTGAAGCGATACTTTGAGGTCTTACAGAGTCTCTTGGAATCCTGCGAGGGATCCAGAACAAGTCCTGGAAATAACCTGACTCTAAATTGAGTCTTCTCAGGTGAATCTCACTAAAGATGTTTGCCTGGATCCTCCTTGGTCCAAAATCTTTCCTTTCTTCCAATTCCCATTCCTTCAAGTTTCTAGTAAATAAGCAGGTACAGGGTTTCTAACTGGCCTTAAATTTATAGCCCTAGTATTTTGCCTTTATCTTTGAGTTGTGATATGAAGGCCATATGAGGATTCCCTAATATAAACAAGTGATGGTGCTGTGGAACCCACATCTGGTGTTTAGCAGGTACCACAATATTAGAACATTGTAATGATGGGACTATTTGTGAGACTTGCATTCTTACTTTTGTCCATATTAATTAACAATGAAAAATATGTATTGTTAAGAGAGAAAATATTGCAAGCTACTGATCTAAAAAAAAAAAAAATTTTTTTTTTTTTTACTGAACTAAGAGGTTTCTACATAATTTTGAAAACAAAATACTGCATTTACAGTTTTTTTTTTTCTTCCCTTGCTTATAGCATGGATAGGATGTAATTTATGTATTAGACATCTTTGTTATTCTAAAAAACAGCCATAACGAAATATTTAAGGCTGTTTGTTTCGAAAACAACTTTTAGAAAGAAATCTACCTTACAAGGTTTTTAATTTTACCCCTGCTAGGAAATTATGTTTCTCAAATAAGAAAATGAACATTTTCCTCTAGCAATTTGAAAGGAGGAAAATCAGTAAGGGCTTAGAATCTGGAAAAGAAAATAAAGTGTCAACTATAGATATGAGAGGTCCTCCCCTCCATCTGGTGGTATCGTTGGTGTAAGTAAAAAATTGTTGAGCTGGATAATTTAATTGAAAGCATATTATGCTGTCTTTCCTACCGACTAGGGTCTATTTCAAGTTCTCATTACCATAGGCACAAAATGTATTGAAGAAAGTAAATAGGTCAACGAATCTCAAGTGCAATTAAGTTCTCGTGTGTAGGGCAATAACTTTAGCCTGTGTCTTCTAAACTTTTACAATTACCCCAGTGAACCAATAGCAACCTTTAATGAGACATGAGCAAGGAACACGAGATTCTGTAAGATGGAAAATCAGATAGCTATGGCGGAATCATTGCTCTGCTACACATCGGTTTACTCCGTTTGCTCTTAATGAAGCATGGCCACTTTCTGTGTTCCTGCATTTAGTTCCACTCAGTGTATGTGCCGATTTCCCCTTCCCAGGGATAAAGAGACACATACATTCCAAAGAGATGAATCAATAAAAGAAGAGAAACATCTTTTTGCTTCAAGATTGGAAAAGAGAAAGAGAAAAGAAGCAAGCAACATTTATAGTTGAAAAACTAGTGAATTTGGAATCAGAAATCTGGGTTAACTTAAACTTCATTCTTCTATTTATGAGCCATATGACCTTGGATAAATTATTAAACCTCTTTTGTTGTCATTTACAGTCTCAGTAAAAGAGGTGATTTAGATAATCTTTAACTTAACTTTATACCATGGTATACAATTTTTTTTTTTTTTAATTTTAAATGAGTGAATTACTTTTAAAATCTCATTTCAAGAATCAGGAAGGACCCTTTGTATTACTATTGTCATTTAGGATCTGTAATATTTATTTTTTTGATGCATTGATAAGCAGCCAATTTTGAATCTTAGGACAGGAGAATAGCTTGGATTTACTTGGAGACAGTACGAAAAGAAGCTGAGGTTCTGGAAACAATGGTATTGAACTTCACTAACTGCTCCCAGGTTTGTTCACCCATCCCTAGCTCTCTTTCTTGATTTAACTCCCTAATTTATTCAATTGCAAAGTTAGAAATTGCATGGGCTTCATCAGTCCTCTTCCTCCTTCTTTTGTTTCATTTTAGCTCTCCTTTTCCTTCTACCTTGGGAGAGCTCCTAATACTAATAATAGCAGTTTTTGAGAACTATATATATTTTTAAACTTAATCCTCATAAAAAATCTTGTGTCATTAAATCATCATAATTATATCACTTGGCCGAGACCACACAGTTAGTTGGAGGCAGAGTCAGGATTCAAACCCTGGTCTGTTTGTTTCCAGAGCCCATCTTCTCTACTTAGGAGGCAGCATAACACAATAGCTGTCAACAACAACAACAAAAGCTAACACTTATATCATGCTCACTGTGTTCCTACAGTGTCGCTATGAGTCAGAATTGACAGCAATGGGGTTTTTTTTTTTTTTTTTTCTATGTTTCAGGAATTGTTCTAGCACTTTAGATACGCTAAGTGCCATACTCTTCTTGGTAATTCTATGATGCAGGTCCTATTATTGTCCCCATGTTATTGATGAAGAAACACAGTCAGAGGGGAGTTAGGTAATTTTCTAAGGTCACACAGCTAGTAGATGCCAGAGCTGGAACCTGAATCCATGCAGTGTGGCTTCACAGTCCGTGCTCCATACCATGACACTGCACTTCCCCTTTGTGAAGCTACCCACACTTTCTGGAGAACTTAGAAGGTAATTTTTGCTTTTCATGTTATTTGTGTTCCTGGAGCATTCTTGAACTAGTTATTTATTCTGACTTCCTTAAAAAGTGAAGACTGAGTTCTGTTAATGCAATGGATGAGGTGAATAAAAAAAAATTAGCCATTGAAAACCCTACGGAGCCAGTTGTACTTTGATATGCTTGGGGTCACCATGAGCGGGAACTGACTCAACAGCCACTGGTTTTTGGTTTGGGGATGGTAATGAAGAGAGTGTTGGCAATGGAGCTGGCTTATCTAGAGGGTAGTGATGGAATGACAAGAACAAAGACAAGTTGTCTCCACTTACCTGAAAGGAGCTGGGAGGTTTTAATCCTATTGCGGGTGTACGTAAAACAATAGGTGAGGAATTAGTAGAAAGAAATATATTGATAGATGGTAGCCCAGGTTTTGAGGATGAACTAAGTTGAGTTTTGGGATTGGCAGATGCTGTCCCAGGTATGATGACCAGTGATGCTTATCTGGGAGTTCTGAAGCGTTTCTTGTCTCAGGTTATCACCAGTGTGTGGTGTCAGTCCGGTTTTTAGAGAATGTCCTCACTAACTTGAGGGCATGCTTTGAACCCAATTACCTTCCAGCCCATGAGCTACTGAAGTCATCTCTAGTGATGCAGGCATTCAGAGTGGTATGATTTCACACTCTCTGTATCATTCACTAGTCAGTAAGGTGGGCCTACTATGGTGTGTTATCAGGTTTGGCAGGGAAAATGAATGGAAGAGAGAAAAGATTTGGGGCATGTGGAAGAGTTTCCATTTTATAGGTCTCCAGATTTTATAGACTTTTTGTTTTGGGGCCTGTTGTTGTTGTCATCTCTGACTCATGGTGACCTTATGTGTAACAGAACAAAACATTGCCCTGTCCGGTGCCATCTTTATGATTGATGGTTTATTTTAGTCTATTGTTGTGGCTATTTGTCAGTTCATGTCATTGAGGGTTTTCCTTGACCCTCTACCAAACATGCTGTCCTTTTCTAGCAATTGGTCTTTGCTGACTATGGGTTCAAAGTAAGTGAGTAGAAGTCTCACAATCCTTGTTTCTAAGGAGTATTCTGGTTATAGTCTAAGACTGATTTGTTTATTCTTCTGGCAGTCCATGGTATATTCAAAATTCTTCACCTATACCATAATTTGAATACATCAAACTTTTTGAAGTTTTCTCAAAGTGTTTGTTGCTGAGGGAGGTGGGGGAGATGAGAACCCCAAAGTATCTCGATAGGAAATCTTAGTATAGGGTTGATATGAATTAGAAATGACTTGATGGCAATGGGTTTGGTTTGGGGTTAAGAAAATGTCTCGTTAAGTCAAATGTGGTAAATTTAGCCTGTGATATAGGACCACAGGTAGTGTTCAATGGTGTGATGGATGTTTTACTATATTTCTAAATAATTGGGAAAATATAGTAATAAATGTTACTTTTGCTGGGACAGAAGAAAAGAGAATGTTTCCAAAGTGGAAAACACATTGGAGCTCCTGCCACAAAGCCATCTGGAAAGGAGTAGATCTCAGTGGACATACAGACAGCAACAGTTGTCAGAGGGGTCCAAAATGTGAGCCTCTTTGGAGAGAGTGTCAGTGACCATGCAGATGGAGTTGGATCTCTGAAATGCAGGGAACTCACAGACACCATTTATTGTGACAGGCCTGTAAAAAAAAAAAAAAAAAAATTTTTTTTTTTTTTTTTGTAGTAGCTCAGAATTCAGCAGGCACTGGAGAACCGTTGATGTTTCCATGTGTGATTTTTGGTTTATTGCCACACCCCACACATCTCTGTGCCATACTTTATGCCCTTCAAGACTTCAGATGACCAAGAGTTTTAGGTTTCAGAGTTCAGGATTTTAAACAAGCCAAAATAGGTAAAGGATGTAGTCTTCTAGCAGGGATGGAAGTTGTAAGAGTGACTGTTCTTAGCCATAATATATAGAACATAGAGCCCCCAAATAGGTAACATTTTTGTAGGGGAATATTTACTTTGGGTTAGTGAAGACTGTGCTCCAGGCCTTCAGATAGCTAGTTACATTGCTATTGCTGATTGCAATGGCATGTTGAGTGGGCAAGCCTTCACGATGAACTCTAGGTGGCAATGCTGCTGCTTTTAAACTAGGCCTTACGGGTCCCCAGTTCCTTTTCCTGATGTATATAGTTGCACTAACACGTAACACTCATTGTTTGCGTGGTAGTGTTCTGTTTTGCAAATGTTAACTTATTTATTCCACAAGCCTATGAAGATGGTGTGCTATTATATCCCCAATTTTAAATATTAAGAAATTACAGAGTTCTTATGGAATTTGCCCAAGTTGAGTGGCAGAACTGGGATTGAAACCCAGGATGTCTGACTCCAGAGTTAGTGCTCTTAATAATTAATATATGTTGCTGCTTCTTGTGGGATAATTTTAGGACTCTAGAAAACCCAGTGTCTTAGTCATCTAGTGCTGCTATAACAGAAATACCACACATGGATCGCTTTAACAAAGAGAAATTTATTCTCTCATAGTTTAGGAGGCTAGAAGTCCAAATTTAGGGTGCCAGCTCCAGGGGAAGGCTTTCTCTCTCTGCTGGCTCTGGGGAAGGTCCTTGTCATCAGTCTTCCCTGGTCCAGGAGCTTCTCAGTGCAGGAATGCCAGGTCCAAAGGACACCCTATTCTCCTGGCTCTTGTTTCTTGGTGGTAGGAGATCCCCATATCTCTCTGCTTGCTTCTCTCCTTTATATCTCAAAAGAGATTAATTTAAGAAACAATCTTTTGTAGGCTGAGTTGTATATCATTAACATAGCTGCCTCTAATCCTGCCTCATTAACATCATAGAGGTAGGATTTACAACACATAGGAAAATCACATCAGATGACAAAATGGTAGACAACCACACAACACTGGGAATCATGGCCTAGCCAAATTGACAGACATTTTTAGGGGAGGCAATTCAATCCATAACTCCCAGAGACCCAGGAGAAAACTTTATGCACCCACCAAGTTGGGAACTGTGCTTGTATTTAGTGGAGCAGGCAAGTTTTTCCACAGGTTTTTGTTTTTTTTTTGTGATGTGCTGCACCCTATGTAATAGCTTTCCCTTATGTCTCCTTCGAATACAGGAGGGATGTTTTATACCTCCCATTGGAACTCAGACTTATGGATGCCTCCAAACAGATTTTTAAAAAATACCTTGTTTTGCTATGGGCAACCAAGTACTGATTCAGTAGGCCCACCTATCCATCACTATCCATCTCCAGGCAGTGAACACCACCCACAGGTGATTCTGTGAGGGGGTTTGGCTGTGTTTTTCATTCAAATGGAAGTGATTACACTTGTAACACAAGTTCATTGTAGAAAACTAGGAAAATACAGAACCTTATAGGCAACAGTGAATAGTTTGGAGATGAGCACCCTGATCTAACAGCAATGAGAGAAAATCTTGAGTGGCTATTTTTGTCTCTTATGTTTGTTGTTGTGTGCCGACAAGTCAATTATTTCCAACTCATAGCGACCCTATAGGACAGGGTAGACTGCCTTCTATGGTTTCCTAGGCTGTAATCCTCATGGAAGCAGACCACCAGGTCTTTTCTCCCATGGAGCTGCTAGTGGGTTCAAACTGTCAACCTTTCAATTAGTTGCTGAGCGCTTAACCATTGTGCCATGAGGGCTCCTTGTCTCTTACATACTAGTTCTCACTTTCTTCTTCTCTTTCCTCACTGGGGGTCTGTAGCATGAAATCGTAATGCTTCCCCCTTTATGTTTGAATTCTGTTGCAGACCCTGCCTATGAACCCTTACTGGGTTTTACTCCTGCTGCCCTGGATCTGAAGTCCCCACATAGAGAAGGGTTTTCAGATGTAGAAGCAGAATTCTATATTATGGTGGTTGATCTGGTGCCTGTGCCTGGTGCCTCTGTTCCGTCTAATAACCGACAGCTCTTTGATTTTATGTCTGAAGCCCTCTGACCTATAGAAGGGGTGTATCATGGCCCCTTTCTCCATTTTGGTAGCTCTTGTGCTCTTTGCAAAGAAGAAAAAAGATGGTTCTCTCCCTTTGCCAGATGCATCAGCCGTGGTGTGGTAACTGACCAAGATTTCTATTTAGTCTCTCACACCTGCTCCTCATCTATATTCTCCATCTCTGACTAACACCCCATCTCCCCAGCCATGTATGCTGGGGATCTCTTGACTGTCATTTTTTCACTTGAGTCATATTAACTAAGTCTTACAGAGTCTGCCTTTCTTATTATCCCTTGAAATCTGACTGCTCATCCCTATTTCATTGCTGTGTTCAGTTCAGGTGTGCCATTTCTCATCTGGGTTACCATAGTAGCCTCCTAACTTGTTTCCCTACCTCAACACTGAATCCAATCGCTGCTATTCTATTTTTAGTTCTATTTCAAGCATAATGATGTCAATCTCCTATTTAAAACCCTAAGTTTTCCCCTAATTCTCTGAATTAAGTTAAAATGTTTTAGTGAATTACACAGTACACTTCTTATCTGTCCTGTCCTATGTGCTTCTGTGCTGGTATGTGAACCATTTGTCAGCCGTACAACTGCTTGTAGCATCCTGAACTTCTTGTTCTGTTTGGGATTTTACACATTTCTTTGTCCTTGAATGATTTTATCTACTTTCTTCACTTGCCTCTGGATCTTCCTTGCAGATTCAGCCCAGGTGTCGTCATTTCAACTGCATGTGTTTTTGTTTTTTAACTTGACTGCCTTCCTTACCATGCTGTTACATTTTTAAGGGGTGTGGGAGGGATAGTATATTATTAATTGTTCAATTCCCAGTACTTAGCACAGTACCTGGGATCTCATTGATACCTATAAATATTTGTTGAATGGAGGAGCAAAGACAACACAGAGCCTACTGTAATGCCCACGTGGCTTGCAGGTGGTACGGAGACTCTTCTTCAGACAGTATTCAATTTACTTGAGATATTTGAAGCTGAACCATCTCTGACTGATTGAGGGTCTTTGGTATCTAAAAGAAGGGGAGTATAGCTTGGTTGAGATTCCAGCTGTCTTGGCGGAGGGCAAGGATTTGACTGTTTATGGATCTGTAAACATTAAGAAAAGAGTCAGGATAAGAGTCAGTATTGACCCTTTACCTAGGCAGGTTTATTTTGGTATGGGGGCCGAGACGCTCCTGGAATTAATCCAGGGCTTCAAATAGTTTCTTTCTAGTTCAAACCCCTACTGAGAATTTGCATTTCCGCCTCAGATATAGTGAATGAGAACCTACAGTTTAACAAGATCTCCAGGTGATTCTTACGTATAATAAATTTTGAGACCCACTACTACACTAGTGGTTCTCAGAATTGGTCTCTAACCAGCAGCATTAGCATTGCCTGGGAACTTGTTAGAAATGCAAATTATCCGCAGGGGTTTGAAACAGAACTAACTGGCTTGAAGCCCTGAATTAATCATTAAGGGTGCCTTTGCTCCTATCTTGCTCATTTAGGGACTAAGAAGCAGCAAGGCTCAGGTTGGGTGGAAACTTGGGATTATTCACAAGGTGATGAGGAATTCTCCAAATCTGTCTGAAGGCTATGTTAGTACTTAGAGTGACAGGGAGCCCTATTTGAGGACTAGATAAAAACTAAATTGCCAAGACTGGAGTCTCTGATTTGTTGGCTGGAGTTGGGGCCCTAAGAGGTTGTTGATTTAGGCAGACTAAGCTGCTCAAAGAAAGAAACCTCAAAACATAGCTTCTCATGTTCAAAAATAAATAGATGGGAAATCCAGGGTGGGTAGAGGGCTCCACTCCCTGAGATTATCCACAGGCATTGGTTCCTTTTGTCTTATTGCTCCTTTATCTCCTAGACCAAGGGCCACAAACTTTAGGGAGCATCAGACCACCTGGAGGATATGATTGCAGGCCTTCACTACCAGAGCTTCTGATTCAGGTCTGAGGTGCGATCTGAGAATTTGCATCCCTAACACTTGATCAGGAGATACCAATGCTGCTGGTTTGGGAACCACACATTGAGAGCCACTTGTCACCTGGCTGAAGCTGGCCTGCCAGTCCCCTGCTCATGTTCCAACCCTGGAGGAAGGGGAAAGAAAAAGAGCAAGGAGCAGAGTACATCCACCTGTTTTAAGGGCAAATCCCAGAAGTTGCACACATCCTTTTTGTTCACATTCCAGTGGCAAGAACTTTGTAACATAGACACAACTATCTGCAAAGGAGGGTGGGAAATGTAGCTTCTAGCTGGCAGATTGTGCTCCCAACTAAAACATGGAAGTTCTATTACCAAAAAAGAAGGGGAGAAATAGTGGTCTTTGCTTCGCCCTGCCTATGAACGGAATGTGTATCATAGGTCCTCCTGTGGCCTGGAATGTGGTGGCAGGATACCCTTCTCATGTTCAGAGCAGTTTTCCCAGAACTTGAGAAACCCTGAGGCCAGCCAGGTTTTAGTGGAGTCCTTGGACTCAT
Source organism: Loxodonta africana (assembly GCF_030014295.1). Lineage (NCBI taxonomy): Eukaryota > Metazoa > Chordata > Mammalia > Proboscidea > Elephantidae > Loxodonta > Loxodonta africana. The sequence continues at coordinate 56,519,768 of NC_087351.1, read as the reverse complement.
GAAATTGGCTTGTGTGCATGGTGGTAGTGGCCCAGGAACACTGATTTTCTTCATTCTCCTGTTCCTCCTACCCCTTTTCCTCTCTCTGTCTCAGACCTCCCCCTCAGGTAGCGCATTTTCTTCACAGCTCATGCTACAGTAGCTGTATTTTCATTCTGATGATGCTGGTTCCAGTTTTGATAGTTGTTGGTTGCTTGAGTAGGAATAAAACTCTTACTGTTCTTCTCCTGGGTAGCTGAACTCTTAAGCCATTGCTCCAACCTGACGTATGACCTTCAAAAACATGAAATTGTTTTAACCTGCCAGGTTGCTTGGCACAAAGAGTAAAAGCATTGCATTGTATCTAATAAAAGGATTTCTGATATGTAACAAAAGTGGTCCCTCATGTGGGTTTCACTGGCCTATGGGTAACAGCTAATATATTTTCTTTCATTAAAATTCTCAGCAGCAGAGTCTACATTTTGTCAACAAAGTCAGTAAACTTGAAGATTTTTACTATCTCTAAACCTGTTGCCATCAAGTTGATTCTGGCTCATAGCAACCCTATAGGACAGAGCAGAACTGCCCCATAGGGCTTCCAAGGCTGTAATCTTTACAGAAGCAGACTGCCTCATTCTTCTCTTGCAAAGCTAGTGGATTCAAACCGCCAACTTTTCAGTTAACAGCTGAGCTCTGAACCACTTCGCCACCAGGGCTTACTATCTCTAAAAAAAAAAAAAAATTTCTAGGTACTGTTAAAACAGCATTTCTTCCACTCTAGCCTCACTTTGCTAAGTTTTCATGACACTAAATTCTATTTCCACTGAAGCTCATGTAGCATCATTTCCTTTAATAGAAGTTGTCAGAAAAACATTAACTTGGTCTGTTTCTCCACTGTTAACTTACATCTTCAGAAGCTATAAAAACCTAGTCTGACATCACTCAATTGAACTCTTTGTGTGGCTGAAACATAATTTGAAGCCGAATGATGTTTTCCTCTAAAGCACAGTCACTAAGAGCTCAGCCCCTGAAGTCACAGTGCCTGGTTTCAAATCCTGGCTCTTGCTGTATCTTTGGATGTTTTATTTGAATTCCTTGCATCTCAGTTTTCTCTTGCTAGAATGATATACAAATATTATATACCTCATAAGTTTGTTGTGAAGTTTAAATGAGATAATTCATGTAGTAACGTTAGGCCAGTAGAGCCTAGCACGTAGTAAAGGCTAATTAAATATTAGCTAATATTATTAACTAACACTTGTCTGTCAGTTTGTTGTACTGTGATAGCTTGCATGTTGTTGTGATGGTGGAAGCTATGCCATGGGTATTTCAAATACCAGCAGTGACACCCATGGTAGACCGGATATCATTCGTGATGTCAGGTAGATCTTGGCTGAAAGCAGAGAATACCAGAAAGATATTTACCTGTGTTTTATTGACTATGCAAAGGCATTTGACTTTGTGAATCATAACAAATTATGGATAACATTGTGAAGAATAGAAATTCCAAAACACTTAATTGTGCTCATGCGGAATCTGTACATAGACCAAGAGGCAGTCATTGAAACAGAACAAGGGGATACTGTGGGGTTTCAAATTAGGAAAGTTGTGCATCAGGGTTGTATCCTTTCACCATACTTATTCAGTCTATAGGCTGAGCAAATAATCCGAGAAGGTGGATTATATGAAGAAGAACATGGCATCAGGATTAGAGGATGACACAACCTTGCTTGCAGAAAGCTAAGAGGATTAGAAGCACAGATGAAGATCAAAGACCACAGCTTTTAGTACGAATTACACCTCAACATAAAACAAAAATCCTCACAACTGCACCAATAACTAACATCATGATAAATGGAGAAAACATTGAAGTCATCGAGGATTTCATTTTACTTGGATCCACAATAAATGCCCATGGAAGCAGCAATCAAGAAATCAAAAGACATATCGCATTGGGCAAATCTGCTGCAAAAGACCTTATAAAGTGTTAAAAAGCAAAGATGTCACCTTAAGGACTAATGTGCACTTGACTCAAGCCATGGTATTTTCAATCACCTCATATATATGCAAAAGCTGGACAATGAATAAGGAAGACCAAAGAAGAATTGATGCCTTTGAATTATGATGCTGGTGAAGAATATTGAATATACCATGGACTGCCAGAAGAATAAACAAATCTGTCTTGGGAGAAGGGCACCCAGGATGTTCCTTAAAGGTGAGGATGGTGAAACTTCAAGTCAGGTACTTTGAACATGTTTCAGGAGGGACCAGTCCCTGGAAAAGGACGTCATGCTTGGTAAGGTAGAGGATCAGTGAAAAAGGAGACCCTCAACAAGATGGCTTGACACAGTGGCTACAATGAAGGGCTCAAGCATAGCAAGGAATGTGAGCATGGCACAGGGCTGGGCAGTGCTTTGTTCTGTTGTTCATAGGGTTGCTGTGAGTTGGAACCAACTTGATGGCCCCTAACAACAACAATAATATTATAAAAATTTAAAGCTTTTACTATTAAAGTTGGGAAGTGCATTTGGGAAATGGCAGAGTTATTCTTGAAGATTGTATTATCTGTAACCTCAAGGGGGAGATATTCCACATCTTCACTTTCGAAGTATAATCAGTCTACCTTTAGAATTTCAATACTATGGACAAAGATTATTTGCATAAAACCTGTACAAGATTTCTTTTGGATTTTCTCCCATTTGGTATCACTGAGGAGTGTTTAGCAGTGCTAGTCAAGAGATGGTTCTTGACAGGGAATCAATAATTTCTTACAAGATCTTATCAGCAACAGGAGGTGTACCATGATTTCAGAAGGGAGTAAGAGCTTTCAACTGAGAAAAAGTAAGAGAAAAAGGGGAAGGAGGAAAATATTTGAACACAGGAAATTTGTTTTCTGGAAATATGTAAAAGTTTAATTAATCCCCATTCCAAGTTCTACCAGTGGGTCCTGCCGAAGGGTACTGTGATAAATCACACATAAAAAAGTTACATATGATTTTTATGAAGAAGATTCTACATTATTTGGCTATAATAGCAGGAATGCATGTGCATGCTAAACTCTGGTTATCCTTGATTAATGGACAACATGCTTGAACAATGCTCTCTTGTTTGAGCTAATGAACTAAATAGTTGAATTCATGCTCCATTTCCACAAATAAATGGCTGTAATACATAATGTGATAATTCCTGATCTCTTTCAAGTGCCTTTTCTTGTCTGTAATGAACACAAGAATTTTTGAAAATCAAATTTAGGCAGGTATTGCATTAATGTGATTTTTACATGTTGGATAGATTATGAAATATTGCTGAAATAAAAATATTTACACTAAAGGGAATAGAGTTGCTAAAATTAAATGGCAACATACCATAAAGAACCTTAAAAAAAGCTCATAACAGGGTTTTCTCTTATTTTCATTTTAATTACCCTCGGGTAAAACTAGTTATTCTGTTCATTTATGTGAGGTTGTAAATAATCATAATTCTTTACTTAATCATTTTGGTATGTTTCTATATAGCAGATTTATGATTTAGTTTCATGTATCTAATATTCAAATCTTGTGGTTTCATCTTTCTTAGGTTCTTGTATAACTTTTACATAGAACAAGAATAATCTGTGGGATTTAATCTCCATGTCACTTAATTTTTGATTCCTCTTATTACTTTGGAGTCTCTGGGTGGCCCAATGGTTAAACGTATAGCTACTAACTGAAAGGTTGGTGGTGTGCATCTATCCAGAGGTGCTTTGGAAGAAGGCCTGGTAATCTACTTCTTGGAGCTCAGTTCTGGTCTGAAACACCCAGGGTCTCCATGAATCCGAATTGACTAGATGGCAACTGGTTTGGCTTTTTGGTTTTCTAGTCCCTTTAAATCTAAACTATGGAGTTAGTTCTTTCCCGACTCCTTGATGTAAACTGGGCAGACCCCATGACTTCTCTGGTCTCTCTTGGGTAATAAAAGGTTCAACAGCCACTAGACATCACAAAATAGAGTCTCAATTTAACAATGGAACTTTTATGTTCTGCATAATAATAAAACATCTAAACTTGCTTTAAAGTTGAGACTCCTCTCAATTACCATTTTAACTCCTCTTTCCTCATCTTGGAAACCTTGGTGGTGTAGTGGTTAAGTGCTATGGCTGCTAACCAAAAAGTCAGCAGTTCAAATCTACCAGCGCTCCTCAGAAACTCTACGGGGCAGTTCTACTCTGTCCTATAGGGTCGCTATGAGTCGGAATTGACTAGATGGCACTGGGTTTGGTTTTTTGGTTCCTCATCTTACAAACCCTTTTTGTAGCCTTCCAGGGAGGAAGGAGGTGAGAGAAGAGAAAGCAGCTCCCCTGGTTTTCTTTCGATTGGTGCTGGTATTCTTTTATGGCTCAAAAGGTATTTAAAACTGAGTCTATTTCTTGTGGGTGCTAGGGATCTCTCACCCAAGAAAATTTCATTAATAAGGACCTGAACCTGTTGCCATCGAGTCGATTCTGACTCATAGTGACCCTATAGGACAAAGTAGAACTGCCCTCCAGGGCTTCCAAGGCTGTAATTTTTATGGAAGCAGACTGCCACATTTTTGTCCCACAGAGTGACTGGTGAGTTAGAGCTTCCAACTTTTTGGTTAGCTGCTGAGTGCTTAACTACTGTGCAATGAGGGCTCCTTTAATAAGGACAATATGTGTAATTTTTGGATAGTCATGTGCTTCCTTTCAGCCTCAAGGAATCCAGAAGTACCTTTAGCTTCTTTCTGCTGAGATTTAATTTTCCCCTCCTAGTGGTTCTTTTTGGACAGGACTTCAGCAGTAGTGTCACTAGGGTTGGTGTCAACCAGTGCTGTAATTCATGGTGTCATTCCCCCCTCCATGGAAATCCTCCCATACCATATAGTACAGAATACTTAGTAATTTTTTTTGTACTAATGTTACTTGTAAGGAAACCCTGGTGGTGTAGTGGTTAAGAGCTACGGCTGTTGACCAAAAGGTCAGCAGTTTGAATCCACCAGGTGCTCCATGGAAAACTTATGGGGCAGTTCTTCTCTGTCCTATAGGGTCGCTATAAGTTGAAATCAACTCGATGGCAGTGGCTTTGGTTTTTGGTTTGGGTTACTCGTACATCGCAATTCCTGTATATCACTCCTTCATTTAATTAATGCTTCATTCGCTAACAAGTTTTTGATACAGGCTCGCAAATACTAATTACGACAGTATTGTAGCTAAAACACCAGTAAATTTGACAAAATCAGCGACCATATAAACACCAACAACAAAAGGAATAACAGCACATGCTTGTAGCATGTGTGGATGAAACCACATGATTGGAAGTGTCACTATAATTGGGTAATAGTGACAGCTCTGGCTGCCATTATTCATCAGTACCCCTGCACCACCCTAGTGATGCCATTTGGCCTTACATGACTGCAGGCTAGCTATCTTTCCCTTGTAATTGAAGGGAAACAGTCATGCATTCTCTGGGAGTGCAGATCAAGTGCAATGCAGGAACTCCTTCCTTGATCTCCCATCAGAACAGCTAGCCAGAGTGATCACGGTTTAGATTTTACAGGTGTGAGTAGATACTAGACCACTAGGTCTTCCAACTGCAGAGGACATATTAGGTAATCTTAGTTACCCCATTGAACCCTTTTCCATGAGATGGAAGGCCATTTCTCTTTTCGAGAGTGGTGGATTTACAGTATAGCTTTAGCTCTTTTTAGAAAAATCCTCTCTTCCATATCCTCCAACTCTAAATCCTTTTATACCCTCGAAGGAGTGAGGGGTTTAAGAGTTGTAAAACTCTTTGTAAATCATGCATATGTTCTAGCATATTGAGATGTCATTTATTATCTCTTGTTGCCTCAGACAAAATTTATTTTTTAATATGTGGTTACACTGATTTTTATAACATCTCTGATAAATCATAAAACCCAAAAACCAAACCCGTTGCTGTCAAGTTGAATCTGACTCATAGTGACCGTATGGAAAGCATTAAACACAAAGATGAAAACAACGTATTATATGACATAGGTTTCATTGAGGATTGAATTAGTTTTCCATCTACAAAGGAGTGATATATCAGATGGAAATATGGATCTACAGAGAGAAATGAAGAGCATCAGAAACTGTAAATATGTGAATAATTATAATGGAGTTGAAAGTTATCTCCACATTCTCCATTTAAGGCTGGTGCACAGGGATATACTGATTAACAAAAAAAGGACTATATTAACAACTTTTCAGGGAAACTGACGGATCATATAGTGCCAAAGTGAATGTAATTTCCAAACTAAACTACATGTCTACCAAGGCTTTTAATACCGTCCATACCCTCCTGAACAGACATGATCAGTAATAATGCAGTCGTGAAACTGAAGAAGTTAGCCAACACCGAAATGATATTTGTTATTTTTCAACCGTGTGCCCTATATGTTTAAGAAAAAAAAAAGAACAAATATTTTCTTATTGTGTATTTTGTATATGTGGCTCAAACATAAAAAACCAAAAAACCAAACCCGTTGACAAAGAGTCAATTCCTAAAGGAGAGAGTAGAACTGCCCCAGAGGTTTTCCAAGGAGCACTTGGTAGATTGAACTGCCGACCTTTTGATTAGCAGCTCTTAACCACTAGCCAGCAGGGTTTCCATAGACGCTATCAAAAAAGCACTTTAAGCATTTCACGACACTCAGTTTTAGGAAGAGTGTCTTCACTGGGGAAACCCTCGTGGCATAGTGGTTAAGAATAAGGCGGCTGCTTATCAAAAGGTCGGCAGTTCAAATCCACCAGGAGCTCCTTGGAAACTCTATGGGGCAGTTCTACTCTGTCCTATAGGGTTGCTAAGAGTCAGAATTGACTTGATGGCAACGGATTTGTTTTTGGTTTTTTTTGGTCTTCACGAGGTAGCTGAGAGATAGTTTGGGTCTACTGGTTTACCTGGAAGCCAGACTGGAGAGAGAGTCTTTTGGGTCTGAGTCAGTGTTGTATAGAGCAGGGCTTAATGCAGGTGGATGTTTTAGGTTCGCAGTGTGCAGAAGGCTTCTGGTGCCTCTCAGAAACATCTGTACTATTCCATAACATAGCAAAGCAAGTAATGGCATTTTGGAAACACTAACATTTTAGATGATCATGTAAGTCAAGAAAATTTTCTTACTGTTATATTTTATGCTGTGCTTATTGAACAAAAGGATTAACTTTCTATATCTTACATTAGAGATTATCGGTAATTTTATTTTTCGTATCTAAATTTTTGACTTGTATGAAATTTAATCACAACTTTTTATAAAATTTTCCAGACACGAGACAAAGGCCCAGGAATTCAGGAAAATATTTCACAGAAAGAAATTTCAGGAGTATTGACCCACGCGTGTTTGCAGTTGTTGTAAACATAGCTCTTGTTAGACTTTCAGAGCATCAGTGATCATTTTCCACACATATTGCCTTTGGAAAATAGAAATTTCAAATCTGGAAATCTTTAAAAACAAAGCAGGAAGCATTAGAATATAAACTTTGAAAATTTGTTTGGATTTGAATTTATCTCTTGAATTATTACTGAATTCTTATGTAACCACAGCATTTTGATAGCGCTACTATTTGTTTCTTTATCAGTTAAGATCCTGGATAGCAGGGACATCTTACTCATCTTTGCATTTCTAGCACTTCCTATAGTGTTTTTAAATAAATAACAGCAGATAAAAATGATCTTTTGGCAAGATCTCTTATTTAGTCTTTGATCTACTAGGCTGCACATAGAGTAGCATCATTTTGGAATAAGATGAATGTTAGAAAATTATATATTTAGATGCTATGATGACATAATAAATGTCATGGACTAACTGACATGGATAAAAAACTGAGATCCTGTGAATGATGTAGGAACAACTTTTCATATAATCTGAGGCTGCTGGAAGCAGCAGCTTCATCAACCTGGGGCAATATACAGAGACTCAGCATTTAGATACAATTCCTTCCATTTAAAGTAATGGAATAGATACATAGAGTAAAAGAACCTGCATGTTGAAATTCAAACTCAATAGACTCAAAGGCATTGACTGATTGATTTCTAGATCTTTCTATGATATTTCCCAATGTACTCTGTGCAATTTTCTCCTATTCATGACAATTTTACATGAAATGTTGAAATAGTAGTTCAGCTGTCTTTATCACTGTAACTATTATATGGTCACAAAAAGATTCTTCTTCACATAAATGTCTTATTTCAGCCATCACTCACCTCAGAAGTCAAACGATAAACATTTAAATGGCTATCCATTATATAACACCTAGGCACTGGTTTTTGCACATCCCTAAATGTAACTTCACACAGTTCTCCCTTAGCTCCAACTATAAAATAGAAAACATATACCTAGTGTAAAGGCTTTATAACAATGGATATTTGTTTACTTGCCAGGATAAGAGACAACCAAATGATATAAATGTGTCTTTTTTTTTTGTTCTATTATAAATATTTTAATTAATTTTGAAGAAGCCATTCTGTTGGGTCTCAAGGTACCTGGAGTTGACTTACCATACACTGTTGGAAGGAAGGGATTGTGGGAGAATCATGGCTTTATTGGCTTCCCCACTAGAATTGTAATCACTGATTCAGTGAACAATAAAAAAATAATTTCTAATTATTGATAAATTTTTGTGTAGTAAACACAATAATTCCAAAAGGCAGAATATTTCAAAAATATCCCTGAAAAGGTCTATTAGCAGTAGAGCTTTTTATATTTTTTTTAATTTGCAATTCCATTTAGGGGAAAACATTCCATACTGTAGGGTTGGATTGGGTCTTTGTTTTTTGTGTTCATAAATTTACATCTCACTGGCTTTGCTAGTTCGTTTTCCCAAAAAGGTATTCATTTATGTTGGTTACCATAGAAACCAGAAGTGTTCCATTTGTATGTAGCTCTTTGCACATTTTTCCTCCCCTTTCTTGCTTTTCAAGTCTGCTAAATTGCTTTATGTGACATTTTATGTATAATAACCTTTGTTTGCTTAAGTCTTTCATGAAATAAAGCTTCATAGCTTCAAATATATTATTTTATATTAATCTAAATAATAATTTTGACTTGTGAATTTAGCTGAAAAATGACTGACTGAATGAAACAGAAATGTTTTCTAAATAGAGCAGCACATACGCACTTTAGAGATGAAATTGAGTTGGAAAATCAAGACATCAGTAGACTTCTTTAGAAAAGCTCTAAAAGTTGCTTTGCTAAACCAGGAGAAAATTTTAAAATAATTTGCATATTCAAAGGGTGAATGTTTTGGCAACCACTGCAATCAGTTTCGTAGGAAGCAGTTATTGAATAACTATTCTTGCCCTGATTTATCCTGGGTTCCAGGGGATACAAAGACTTAGAAGATAAAGTCACTAACTTTTAGTTTGAATGTATAGACTATAGGTAGAATGAGAGAAGAAGTGAAAATCATATTATTTTAAGCCATATCATTTGAGAAATATGCAGAAAATGTGTGTATTTTATACAGTGATTAAATACACTGATGAGGTACTTTTGTCCCTTCTATAGGCTTAGTTATAAAAAAAAAAAAAAAAAGTTTTTTTTTTTTTTTTTAGTTATAGGCACCCTGTAAAAGACGCCCTCTCCACCACCATTTCTTTTCCTCTGTCAGTTTTGATTCCAGGTGGTTTCTCTTTCTTGTACAATTCTCCTAGTAATCTTAAGTGTAGGTGGCATATAGAGCTGTGGTATAAGGCCTGGAAGTAAGATTCAATATTATGTGCTGCCTGAACATCTGAAACCAGGAGGGCCTCGAGTGGCCTTACTACAAGCTCCCCTCCCCTATCCTACTTCCATAGATAGGGTCCACTAGCCAAACGACCCTTCTTAGCATGTGGACCAGGCACAGTGCCTACTTATTTCTGAGTAGTGGGGTTCAGTTCCCTGCCATCTTGCAGAATTATTCAAACAAGCCAATCACATCCTCATCCTCTTGTTACTTTAAAGCCTGCTTCCCACAGCCTCTGTGGTTCACTCTGTTCCTGAGTGCAACCCCTATGTGGACTTTCAAGGCATGGTAACCTCCTCCCTTGGCCTGTGAGTATATGTGACTAGTAAACTGCTGTTGATCTCATCTGCCCAGCGTTGGGTGTTGTATGTTTGGCCATTTCCATAATCCTAGGATGATAATTGCTCCCTTACCAATATGTTAAAGAGAAGGTGATAAAACAAGAGCTGAAAGAGAACGTTGGACCAGTATCTAGGAAACCAGAATTTAATCTTACCCCTATCTGTGAAGCTTTGTGCCTTTTGAGCAAGTCACTTTACTTCACTCTCCTTCAGTGTTCAAATCAGTAAAGAGAGGGACTGGATGAGGGGTTCTTTAAGATCCTGTGTCACTCTAGGAAACAAATTCTGATTCTCTTATCCTGAACAGCAATTTTCAGTTATTATTGTGGCATTTTGGAATTCTAAACAGTCTTTGTGAAGCTCCTGTTGGAATTCACCAGGAGTCCCTTGAAGCTCTGCTGGGAGTGACAGCTGTAGGAGGGCAGCAGACAGGCTCTCTCACGTGAAAACGTTCTGTACCTAACACAGGAATTCTCTGAACTTGAAGCTGACACCAAGAGCCTGCGTCACTTTGTGGCTTCAATGTGTTGACAGGGGTGCAAAACAGCCACATTTTAGGACCTATTGACCAGTCTGACAGGACATCTATGAAGTGGCCTCAATACAATGGGGCCATCAGTAATACATGCTGTCTGCTGGGGTAATTTGTAGTTTAACTAGAATATTACACCACCAAAGAACCTTTTTATTTAGATGCACCGTTAACTCAGAACCCATCTATAGTCTCACAGATAGGATGTGAAAACATCTAAATATTTATGTTTTCCCCAAGGCCTTATTTTAGGTTTCTTTAGGTATATTCACTTGCCTAGAAATTGTCAAGTATCTGAGAATTACTGGACTAATACTAGGTTTGCCTATGTCTTCACTTTCATTGTGAATGTATCTTGTCTGCCAGTTTCAGTTTTATCATGAGGAACAAATAAGAGAGTGGATGTGAAAATAGTTTTTAAACTGGAAAGTGTTACAGAAATATGTAGTATTGTTCATAATAAATATTTTGGTGTTCTTGCCACCAGAAAACTATTATGAAAGTAAAACACCATGACCAGAATAGTCGTGGTGTTTTACTTTTGCTAAAAGTAAGGTAGTGTCATAGATTGAATTTGTCCCCCCAAAAATATGTGTCAACTTGGTTAGGCCATGATTACCCAGTATTGTGTGGTTGTCCTCCATTTTGTGATTGTAATTTTATGTTGAGAGGATTAGGGTGGGATTGTAACACCATCCTTACTCAGGTCACCTCCCTGATCCAAGGTAAAGGGAGTTTCCCTGGGGTGTAGCCTGCACCACTTTTTATCTCTCAAGAGATGAAAAGAAAGGGAAGCAAGCAAAAAGTTGGGGACCTCATACCACCAAGAAAACAGCACCAGGAGCAGAGCATGTCCTTTGGACACGAGGTCCCTGTGCCTGAGAAGCTTTTCAAACAGGGGAAGACTGAGGACAAGGACATTCTTCCAGAGCTGACAGAGAGAGAAAGCCTTTCCCCTGGAGCTGACGCCCTGAATTTGGACTTGTAACCTACTAGACTGTGAGAAAATAGGTTTCTCTTTGTTAAAGCCATCCACTTGTGGTATTTCTGTTATGGCAGGACTAGATGACCAAAACAGGTATTAAGTGATAAAATACCTCTTTCACACCTCTGTGTCCTCTTACTCTAAATTGCTCCTATTACCATCTGCAGCACAGCATCCTCACCCTCTTTTCTGAATTTTTAATATAACTTAACCTAGATCTCCTCTGAAGACTTGGCTTCATTTACAGACCTCTCAAGTGGCGGCTGTTTTCTCTTTCTATATCAGTCATACCAATGTTCTTCAATGCTGATTCCATACCACTGTCTTTTCCTTTACCTTAACCCCCTCCCTCCAAACCAGGCTCTTTGAAGCCTTTGCTGTTAAACTATACCACTCTTTAACAATATGGTACTTACTGGTTGCACAATGGTTATAGCAGTTTGAATCCATGAGCTGCTCCTTGGAAACCTTATGGGGCAGTTCTGCTCTGTCCTGTAGGGTCTCTATGAGTCAGAATTGACTCAGTGGCAATGGGTTTGGCTTTTTTTTTTTTTTTTGGCTCATTGTCATACATTGTTCTAAGCACTTTAATAGATATCTACGTATTTAGTCTTCTATATAATCCCATGAGTAGGTCTTATTGTCATCACTATTTCCATTTGACACGTAAAATGACTAAAGTACAGAGAGATTAACTAATTTACCCAAAGAGCAAGAGCTAAAATTTAAACCCTGGTGTTTGCCTCCAATCTCCATGTATCTAAGTGCAATCTAAACTGCCTCTACCCCGTTTCTCTACGGATTATTTTTCTTCGAGGCACTCTTTACCACCTTGTCTCAAGCTGGGTTCTCTAGAGAAGCAAACTCAGTAAAGTGTATAAATATGTATATAGAGAGATTTATATCAAAGAAATGACTCATGCGATTATAGAGGCTGGAATGTCTCAAGTCTATGGATCAGGATAGAGGCTTCTCCTGATTCATGTAGTTGCAGGGGCTGGTGAACCCAAGTTCGCCAGGTTGGAGAGCACAGGTCTTGCTCACAGGCTGAGAAGATTGACAAATCCCAAGATCAGTAGGTAAGCTGCTAGATCAAGTCCCAAGAACCAGAGATCAGAGAAACAGGAGCCAGCTGTAGCATCCAGAGCAGGCAAAAGCCGGAACATCCACTGATATAGGGATGCAGGCCACGTGCCCAAAGAAACTCCTTTTCAAATGACTGGCTACTCACAGCAGATCCCATCATAGGGGTGATCACATATAAACACTGAGAATCATGGCCCAGCCAAGTTGACAATCTTAACAATCACACGCGTGAAATATTAAATATTTATGTGTCAATTTGCTTATTTTATGTCTCTCCCTCCCCAAATTTCAGTTCCATGAAAGCAAGAACTCGTTTCTTTTGTTCAGTGCCTTCAAGTGCCTGGCATATAGTAGGCATTCAAAAAATAATTGGTAAATGAGTGAATGTATAAACATTGCCCTGTGCTCTGGCTATGTAGCAACTGCCTTTCAACTGGTGTTGGGGCACTGCAAACCACCTTTCTGCTTTGCCAGTTCCTTGGTCCCCTGTTAGGCTCTGCCAATATGGGCACTGGAGAGTCTGCAAGGCTGGAGAGAGAATAAGAGACTTGCTCTTTCCTGTCTGCTGCCTGCTCCTATCAGCATCTCTCCAGCAAAGCTTCTTCATGTTGGCCGTAGTAGATCCTTCCCCATAAAAAAAAAATAGCTGCAGTTAATATCTGATGACTATCTTCCCAGCACATGCAGAAGAAGCCTCATGACACCCCTTCACAGATGCCAGCGCTGGCTGAGCAGTGCCCCCTCTTCAGAGATCTGAGTTCTAAGTTTTAGTAATTCCAGCCTCTTCCCTTTGTTTCCCCAGTTTTTGGAATGATAGCGCTCCTTGTGATTACTACCTCTGTGATATCTTATTATCCCTTTTTGCCTTTTCAGTTTTCCAATACGCCGTTAATTTTTTTTTTTTTTTTTAATCTTAGAGTCTATCTCAATAATCGTATGGTTTCTGTCTCCAGACTGTTTCCTGATAATAGTTTTAGGAAATAGGCCCTGAAAGATGGTAGCTGGAGATTGGTTTGGTTGTGTTCTTGAATGCAGTGCTGAATTTTGTGCAAATGGGCAGTGGGATACTAGTTTACCCATGGTATGCAGTGGCATCAGGAGTAATCAAGTTTTCATCTGTTGTTGATTGTGTTGAAGGACTTAAGAATCAAGTGCCTTGAGAGTCCAAATGGTAGCTGCTGACTGTTACGGCAGTAATGATGACTGTAAGCACCGTGGGGCACAGTGGCTTCCTTTGAATGTACTAGAGTGCTCACAGATGAAATTCAAACTTAGTCTTTTAAATTCTCAGCCAAACTCATTGCCAGACAACCAGAGAGCTTCTTAAAAGAATTCCTTATTTCTTATTGCTCACTGAAAATCAGTCACAGCATTTAATTGTTCAGGTCGCAGAGTTACAACATAAGCTGAATTAACAACCTTGTCAAGCTTCTTACATGAACTATTGGGAAGGAATAAAACCTTGAGACTTAGAGTAGGAACACCTGAGTTGACTTTATACTGAATACCAGGTGTTAAACAATGCATGTTTTCATGAAAATCAATAAAAATCAGAAGGAAGAACCATACTTTAAATGATTAATAGTATGAAAGTACACTATATCTTAATGGTCTTAAGTACAGGAATCTCTATGGGTCAATTCGTATGTCAAATTGACTCTGCCCAGCCCAGTGAGTCACTGAAAGTGGAAATGATAATTTGGTTGAGTGTGTCAACACTGACAAATGCTGTCAGTGTGCTGTACTGGCGGGAACCATTACTAAAAGCTCTGTTGTCACTCATGGCATCTGATGTGCTGCAGCAGCCAATTTGCTTGTCATAGGCAGCTGTCAGTATGCCTCCCTGCTTCATTACTCACAAATATATACGTTCAAACTTCTAGTCTTGCTCTTGCTTTTAGTCTCTGTCCTTCTATTTTATGCCATTTTCTTATTCATTTTTGGTTGGAAGGGTCACAGCCTTCACTAGCTGCTGCTTCATGTGAAGATACAGAATGAGATCATAGTGATGGAAACTTTTTTTCGGAAGAAATACATGGTAGAGTATTGGAATGTTGAGCTTATGGTAATATCAACCCATGAGAGAAGAATTATAATGTAGTAATCAGTGGCATAGTGGTTAAGTGCTACAGCTGCTAACCAAAAGGTCAGCAGTTCAAATCCACCAGGCGCTCCTTGGAAACCCCATGGGGCAGTTCCACTCTGTCCTATAGGGTCGCTATGAGTTGGAATCGACTCGATGGTGATGGATTTGGTTTTTCGGTTTTAATTACGTGGGTAGACTTTGGAATTGGATAGAATGGTTTTGGATCCCGGTTTGGGCATCCACTCACTGAGTAAATTTGGGCAAGTTATCTAAACCCTTCAAGACTTAGTTCCCTCATCAGTTAAATAGCAATTACAGTACTTCATTCATAGAATTTTGTGAGGATTAAATGAAATAATGGAAACATCCAGTACATTCGTTTCTGTCTTAGGCTGGGTTATCTAGAGAAGCAAAACCAGTAAAGCATATGTCAAGGAAATGGCTCATGCGGTTGTGGAGGCTGGAAAATCCCAAGTCTGTGGGTCAGGGTAGAGGCTTCTTCTAATGCACGTAGCCGCAGGAGCTGGCAAATCCAAGACTGGCAGGTTGGAAAGCAGGGCTCTTGTTCACAGGCTGTGAAAATCAATGAATCCCAAAGATTGGCAGGCAAGACCACAGATAAGCTGCCAAATCAAACCCCAAGAACTGGAGATCAGATGAACAGGAGCCAGCTGCAGAATCCAAAGCAGGCAAAAGCCTGCAAGCCTTGCCAGAATATCTATTTATATTCAATGCAGACCACACACCCAAGGAAACTCCCTTTCAGCTGATTAGCTACTCATAGCAGATCCTATCATGGAGGTGATCACATAATATCAAGTCTCATCATGGAAGTAATCACACCATCATACAACTATCAAATCACTGAGAATCATGGCCCAGCCAAGTTGACACACAACTTTAACCATTATAGTTTCCTATTGTTGCTGTAAAAAATTACCACAAACTTGTTGTTGGAATTGTATGCTATCAAGTTGATTTTTGTCTCATGGTGACCCCCATGTGACAAAGCAGGGTTTTCTAGGCTGTAATCTGTATGAAAGCTAGATTTTTTTCCCATGGAGCTACTAGGTGGATTTGAACCACCAACCCTTTGGTTAGCAGCCGAGTGTTTAACTGTTGCACCAGCAGGACTCCTTACTACCCATTTAGTGGCTTTAAAACTACATGAATTTATTATCTTATAGTTCTGGAAGTCAGAAGTCTGAAATGGGTCTGACTAGGTTGAAATCAAAGTGGCAGAAGGGCTGCATTGCTTCTGGAAGCTCTAAGGGAAAAACTGTTTTCTTGCCTTTTTTAGCTTCTAGAGGCCAACTGCATTCCTTGGCTCATGGCTCCTTCCCCCATCTTCAAAGCCTACAGTTTAACATATTCTGCCTTTTTTCTCTACTTGTAAGGACCCTTGTGATTACATTAGGTCCAGCCAGATAATCCAGGATAATCCACCCATTTCAAGGTCAGCTGATCAGCAACCTTAATTAACCTGCAAACTTAATTCTTCTCTGCAATATAACCTATTTACAGGTAGAAATCTTTCTGTGTGTGGATGGGGAGAGGAAGAGGAGAACCTTGTTCCACCTACCAAACTAAAATATGTATTAAATAAATAAGGCACATGAAGTACTTAGCACAGTGTCTGGCACATAGTAGGTCATTAATGGAGAATTATTTTTCATTACTGTGCAAAGTTCTCAAAATACTTCTTTAGATAATTGAAAAAAGAACACTAACAATCTGGAAGAATTTAGACAAACAGCAAATAGTGTATGGATGAATCTATTCTTTGCTGGAGGAGGAGAGCACTGGTCAACTACTGACTGTCATTGTGGTTAACCTTGCCCTCTCTCCCTCATCCAGCTTCATCTGATTTATCTCATGTGGGAGAGTCCCCCCTTTTTAATTATATTTTAGATGAAGGTTTACAGAAAAAACTAGTTTCTCATTAAACAGTACACATATTGGTTTACGATGTTGGTTAACAACCCCACGACATGTCAACGCTCTCCCTTCTGGACCTTGGGTTCCCTTTTACCAGCTTTCCTGTTCCCTCCTGCCTTCTAGTCCTTGCCCCTGGGCTGGTGTGACCCTTTAGTCTTGTTTTGTTTTACGGGCCTGTCTAATCTTTGTTTGAAGGGTGAACCTCAGGAGTGAATTCATTACTGAGCTGAAAGGGTGTCTGGGGGCCATACTCTTGGTGTTTCTCCAGTCTCTGTCAGACCAGTAAGTCTGATCTTTTTTGTGAGTTAGACTTTTGTTCTACAATTTCCTCCAGCTCTGTCTGGGAGCCTCTATTGTGATCCTGTCAGAGCGGTCAGTGATGGTAGCTGGGCACCATCTAGTTGTACTGGACTCAGTCTGGTGGAGGCCATGGTAGATGGGTCTATTAGTTCTTGGGACTAATCTTTCCCTTGTATCTTTAGTTTAGTTCGTTCTCCCTTGCTCTCGAAGAGTGAGACCAATGTAGTATCTTAGATGGTCCCTCACAGGCTTATTAAGACCCCAGGCGCTACTTACCAAAGTAGAATGTAGAACATTTTCTTTGTAAATTATGTTATGCCAATTAAGCTAGATGTTCCCCAAGACCATGGTCCTCACAGCCCTCAGCCTGGCAATTCAGTCCTTCACAGAGTTTGGATGTGTCCATGGAGCTTCCATGACCTTGCCTTGTACAAGTTGTGCTGGTTTCCCCAATATTGTGTACTGTCTTACCCTTCACCAAAGTTACTACTTATCTATTGTCTATTTAGTGTTTTTCCATCCCACCCTCCCCCTCCCTGGTAACCGTTAAAGATTGTTTCTTTTTGTGTGTATACCTTTTCATGAGTTTTTAGAGTAGCAGTCTCATACAATATTTGTCTTTTCATGATTGAGTTATTTCACTCAGAACAATGCCCTCCAGATTCATCCATGTTATGAGATGTTTCACAAATTCATCATTGTTCTTTATTGTTACGTAATATTCCATTGTGTGTATGTACCATAGTTTGCTTATCCATTCATCTGGTGATGGGCTTCTAGGTTGTTTCCATCTTTTTGCTATTGTGAACAATGCTGCAGTGAACAGGGGTGTGCATATGTCTATTTGTGTGATGGCTCTTATTTCTCTAGGATATATTCCTAGCAGTGGAATCCCTGGATCACATAGTATTTCTACTTCTAGCTTTCTAAGGAAGCACCATATCATTTTCCAAAATGGTTGTATCATTTTACATTCCCACCAGCAGTGTGTAAGAGTTCTGATCTACACAGCCTCTCCAACATTTGTTATTTCCTGTTTTTTTTGATTCGTGCCAGTAATGCCAGGTGAGATGGTATCTCACTGGGGTTTTAATTTGCGTTTCTCTAATAGCTAGTGATTCTGAGCATTTCCTCATGTGTCTGTTGGCCTCTTGAATGTCTTCTTTGGTGAAGTGTCTGTTCATTTCCTTTGCCCATTTTTTAAATTGGGTTTTTTGGCTTTTTGTTGTAAAAGTGTTAGATTTTCTTGCAGATTTTAGAGATCAGGCCTTTGTCTGATTTGTAATAGCCAATTTTTTTTTCCCAGTCTGTAAGCTATCTTTTTATTCTTTTGGTGAAGTCTTTAGATGAACATCAGTGTTTAATTTTTAGAAGATCCCAGTTATCTAGCTTATCTTCTGGAGTTTGTGTATTTTTGGTTATGGTTCATATCCTGTTAATGCCATGTATTAGGGCCTCTAGCATTGATCCTATTTTTTCTTCTATGTACTTTATTGTTTTTGGCTTTATATTTAGGTCTCTGATCCATTTTGAATTAGATTTTGTGTATGGTATGAGGTATGGGTCCTGCTTCATTTTTTTGCAGATGGACATCCAGTTTTGCCAGCACCATTTGTTAGAAAGACTGTCTTTTCCCCATTTGATGGACTTTGGGCCCTTGTCAAAGATCAAGTGACCGTAGGTGAATGGATTTACATCTGGGTTCTCAATTCTGTTCCATTGGTCAATGTATCTGTCATTGTACCAGTACCAGGCTGTTTTGACTACCATAGCCGTACAGTAGGTTCTGAGGTCAGGTAGCGCAAGTCCTCCTACGTTATTGTTCTGCTTCAATAGTGCTTTACTTATTCAGGGCTTCTTCCTTTTCCATATGAAGTTGATGATAAGTTTTTCCATCTCTTTAAGGAATGTTGTTGGATCAGGATTGCATTGCATTTGTAAATTGCATTGGGTAGAATTGTCGTTTTTACAATGTTGAGTCTACCTATCCATGAGCATGGTATGTTTTCCATTTATGTAGATGTCTTTTGGTTTCTTGCAGAAGCATTTTGTAGTTTTCTTTGTATTGGTCTTTTACATCCCTGGTTAGACTTATTCCAAAGTATCTTATTTTTTTAGGGAGTCCTTGTCTTTTGAACCTTCATTTTGTCAATCATGAATTGTGTTGACTTTCTAAGTCCCACTGGGTATTATGACATTGCTGATATTTGCCTAGTTGAATGTAAAAATTAAGCATTTATTTCATGATCATTCAGAGAAATGTGCAGCTCACTATTCTTAAGGAAATCATATTTGCTTAAATCAGAATATTACCCTGTAACACGGACCTAAATTGGTCTGGCAATGACTTTTTCCCTGATATCTATTTTTTTTCCTATTGTTACATGTTGGAAACTCATATTTTGTTCTTATGTTTTCAATGACATGCATAAATACTGAGAAGATTAAGGCCTAAAAGTTTCAGTGTGTTAGTGTGTTTTTGGGTATTTTTCTATGATGAGAATGAACCTGGACAAAATTGAGAATATACAAAGTTTGTTTTCATCATCTACAATCCCCTTTCACCTTGTGTCACTTATTGCCCCCTCTTAAAAATATTTAGGGCTTACATATTTTCTTCCTTCCTACTATCAAAGTCTGCTCTGGAAAAAAGAAAAAACACAGAATGTCATTGATAAGCTTATTATAAAATTAAACCAATATTTTTCTTCTCTAAAGGATAGTTACATGTTGCATTTTATTACATTATGGAATAGATTTGCCAGTTATTAAAGAAACTTTAAGCACCGGAGTTAGGGGAAGGCCTTTATGTTTATGATCACATAAATGTATGTGTAGAACCAACCCATTAGACAGGCCCGTGTATAGTCCCTGATTTATACAATCTGGATCCAATTCCTTTATATATATATATATAAATTTGTGTTTTATCCTGTTTGATGAAATGGCAGTGTTTAGTTTGTATCAGTATACTTGATTTCAGTTAATGCCTAATTGAAATCTCTGCTTCAGTATGAGCATGTTTGGGTCTGACCCATTTAATTGATTTGGCATTCACTCTGAAGCCACTATTGGAAAGAATTGTTTTACATTGCTTTTTAAAAACAACAGAACACAAAACAGAAGGGTGGTGGTATAGCTGCTTGTTTGTATGATTGAACTTATATTTAGAGTTGCGGTGAGGGTGCTTTCCAATTTTTCCAAATGCATAATCAAATATTTTTGTTGAGCCTTGTGGGCTTCATGCTTAGTTAAAGAGGTCTAGCCATGCACTGAATGCAATATAGTGTAATGTCATGTCAAAATTCAGGAGAATGAGCATCCCATTTCCTCAGTCTGCCTTTTATTGCTGTCCATGGTTTCCAGGGTGATTCCTGGTGCCAAGTAGTTAGGAACAATGTTATCATCAGAGAACAGTGCTTGGCTTTTAATGCCTTGTAATGCTAGAGCTGACAAGTCATACTTTTAGAATGAATCTCCAAAGTCATGTGCTATGCTCCATTTGTGTGTGCAATAGCCTCTATTGTCCACAGAGAGCTTTGACCTTTCAGAAAGAGCTGAACATGTCCAGCATAAGGAGTTATGTTGTTCAGCTGAGTTAGAAATTTAGTTCTTTGTACATTCAATCCCTTAAACAAAGGATTATTTCAAATGTCTTCATTTCATAGGGTTGCATTTTTTCTTAACTGCTCTAATGCTACCTTTGTTACGTGCAAGTTACGCTATACACTTTCAGGGACCCTACGTGGGGGGACTGGAGCTCTGGTGGCATGATGGTTAAGAGCTCTGGCTGTTAACCATAAGGTCTGCAGTTCATCTCTTCCAGTCGCTCCTTGGAAACCCTATGCGGCCATTCTATTCTGTCGTATATGGTAGCTATGAGTCAAAATTGATTCGATGGCAACAGGTTTACATGGTGGGGGGGGTTGGTTGATCTACTTGACACCATAAGGCTATCTGAAGGAAGCAAGTTAGTTGAGAGGTGTTATCCCTGTGAGCAAATAGTCAAGAAGTACTGAGTTTGGGGATCATCTCTTGTTTGGATAGAACACAGCGCCTTCTTAGATCCTACCACCCTACTGAAAAAACTGAAGTTCAAGCTGGGCCTCTTTCACCGTTTCTTCAAGTGAAAACTTTTGGAGGGCAGAGAAGGAAGCAGGTAGGTTTATTCTGGACAGGGCAGCAAATTTTTCACAAGTGAATTTAACTCTGATACTCTTTTTATAGAAACTTCTGGCGGGGTATATTAATGACAATGATCTGCAGTCATCTATGATCTAAAGGCAAACTGGATAGAAGGGATACTTATATCCTTTTAAAGTTCTTTCTCAGCAAGTTCATAATTTGTCCCCGTAGAATTTTTCTAAACATCTTTTTCTTGGCATGTCTAAAAACTTTGGTCTTCTTTTAATAAAGAATTTTTAATACCTTTCAGTTTGCGAAATTTGCATCTTCAATATGTATTTTTTTTTACTCCTTGAGCGTTTCTGCTTCTATAGACTCAGAAACATTGAAAGTAGAGCTTATATGCTTTCTAAGTTTTTCTGTCAAAATGATGCTGTATTTTAACTATAAACATTAAATAAAAAGTTTTAAAAAGTAGTGACAGACAAAATAGGAATTTTCATTGAAAGGGTTCATTCAAATTACTATACATGGAACAATTAGTTCTTTGAGTAGGATCATATTCATTTATCTAACCAGAAAATTAATTTAGGTGAAGCCCTAATGTTTTATTAATAGAATTTGACTGACTTCTATGTTTTCTAGATCTAGAGGTTTTTTTTTTTTTTTTAAGATTTAGAGACGCTCTGGAGGAGTAATAATTTGATATTTTATTATATATCCATTTTTTGGTGGTTTTATATATATTGGGTTTTAAATCTTCATGTGAGGTTTTATTAAGTTTGCAGTTAATTTTCTCAGAAGAGAAAAAGAGTAAAAATATTAAGTCTGTGTAAGAACTGCAAGTTCTTTGATAAGAAAAGGAATGTTCAGACCTTATATTGATCAATAACTGCTGCCCACAAGAATATTTTAGTTCTTTGTGTTTGAAAATATTATTTCCATAAGTAAGATAAAGCTGTTGAGTAGATACAAGAAGTAGGTCCTCATTCTAATATAGTAAATTTTGGGGATGGAGGAGCAAGAACAGAACCTACTTCTAGTGAAGAAATTACAAAAATTGAGCTCTTGTCACAGGCTGGGACTACTAGGGTGCATGTCTTACTTTTTCACATTACTTATATCCTTTGTAAAAAAGATTAACTCTGGGGGCACAGTAGCAGCTCTGCTGTGACTCAAAGAGAATTACTCCTCTCTTCTCCACTGCTAAGTTATAGATATCCTAAAAGGAGATTTCCTGTATCATTGTAGTAGGACTAGAATGGGGAATAAGAGAGATGATTGATTGTTGTCACTCAGCTCCCTCTCTCCAACTCCTGTAATGTAGCTAATTTTTCAAAGCTTACTTTAACATGAAAATATTTAATTTGATTTTCCATGGGGATGGGCCAAGAAGAATTGGCATAAGCTGCTTTATCAAGTTCTTTATTTTTCTAGCTAAACTCAAGTATAATTTGAAATAAAGAGTACCACTTATCTAAGTTATTTAAAGGAAGGAGTGTTTTGGTAACTCTACATTCTTGTTATCTGGGAGTTATAATTGAAACCATATCTCATATAATGATTTCAAAGTTTTTGATATAATAACATCCTCAAATTCTTAAATCTGTATGATACTGAATCATTCCTTGGCCTAGCAGGAAAATACACTAATTGGGTAATTTAAGGACAGTTTAATAAGGGGACTAATGACTCGATGGCACTGGGTTCTGGGTTTAATTATGAAAGTATTGGCAAAGTGTGGAAAAACCACAAAGTACTGTACATTAATTACCCTGGGCCTAGTAACATGACTATCTCTAGACTGCTTGGTCCTGTGCCATGCTCACGATTCTTATTCTTGAGCCCATTGTTGCAGCCACCATGTCAATCCATCTCATTGAGGGTCTTCCTCTTTTCCTCTAATGCTGTACTTTACTAAGCATGATGTCCTCCTCCAGGGACTGATTCCCTCCTGACAACAAGTACAAACTATGTAAGACACAGTCTTGCCATCCCTGCTCCTAAGGAGCATTCTGGTTGTACTTCTTCCAGGATAGATTTGTTCATTCTTTTGGAGGTCCATGGTATATTCAATATTCTTCACCATCATCACAATTCAAAGTTGTCAGTCCTTCTTCTGTCTTCCTTATTCATTGTCCAGCTTTGGCATATGATGCAGTTAAAAATATCATGGTTTAAGATGGCTGACTATGTAGAAGCTACCTCAGATCCCTCTTGCAACAAAGACTTGGAAAAACAAGTGAATCGATCACATACATGACAATCTACAAACGCTGACTATCAAACACAAATCTACAGAGTTGCCCTGAGTGACAGAGACTCAGCCAGTGCAAGCAGGCTTCACACTGACGTGGCTAACTAGAGAATGAGCAACCACGGGGAAGCAGTGACTGTTTTTGGAGCCTGGAGCCAGCGTCCCAGTCAGAAAACCTTGGCGCCGGGCTTTGGACTGGGTGCAGGGGAGCTAAGCATGGCATCCTGAGACGGTGTAAACATGGGATGCAGCCCTAGCCCCCAGAAGTGACCTTGGGGGAAGCCCAGCCAGTGCAAGCAGGCACTGCAGTGACGCAGCTGACAGGAGGAGAAGTCACCGGGAGGCAGCGACTGGTTTTGGAGCTTGGAGTGCGGCGTCCCAGCCGGGGAACTTTGGCGCTGGGCTTTGGACTGGGAGCGGAGGAACTGACCATGGCTACTGAGACAGCACAAGCACAGGATGCAGGCCTGACCCTCGGGGCAATCTTGACCCAGCCAATGCACACAGGCTACATGCCCCTCGGGAATCTCAGACAAAACAGTCATCACCAAGCAAGATAAGTAACTTCGTCTATATTCCTGGGTGCTACTCTCTCCTATCTATCTGATCCCACCCCTTCCAGGTAGCTTCATTAACATTGGAATTTCCTGGGCCAGAGAGTGAAGTACTCCTCGGGGCTTTTTTTTTTTGTCTTTTCCTAACCCATTCTCCTGGTCTGAGAGAAGCAGCTACAAAAAAACCAGGGACCAATAATCCGTCCCTGACATCCCGAAATTGGACTAAAAATACAGAACCAGCTCCAGCCAAGCATATGAGATCCACAGTCTAGGGCTTTCATCTCTACAGGGAACAAGGTGGCTATTATAATGCAAAGGCAATTCTGTTACTGACCTGACTGTAATTGTTTTAGCGGATTACTGGAAAGACAAGTTTCCCAGGTCTGATATCTCTACCTATTAAACAGAGCCCTCACTGACCCACAATGGGGAACTCAGGGATGAAGCTCCGCTCAAACCACCTAGCCTCCTGCCATAGGGATCTGAGGATAGTGACACCTACCAATCAGTAGAGGTAGATGCATTGGGTGCCTAAGGTACAGCTGCAGAGCCCACTCACCAAAGTGCTTTAGGAATAGAGACACACCTACCTCACTGGCACTTGGGGGAAGCCTGTCAGCATCTTGCCTCCCCTGGAGTGTGACCCCCTGCTGCTACTAGAATCTGGTGCACACAACTATCACCACTACTCCTCTAAGTGAATAGGTGACAGTCTACACCACACACTTGGTAACCCAAAATCGGATTCCACTCAAGAATAGTGAATGGACTCTTAGGCTTATATATCTGGTAACAGCCCAAACCAGCTAGTATTAGGACTTAAGTGATTCAAAGGCTACAACAATCAAGAGAGTACAATCTAGTAGCCCATCTACGAATATTGAAAGAAAACAAAACAAGATAAGACTCAGTGAGCAAATATAAAATAAATCATTACAATATCTTATAGATGGCTCAGAGACAGCAGTCAATATCAAACCACATAAAGAAGAAGACCATGATTGCTTCTACAACTCCCCAAATTAAAGAATCAAAATCTTTCCCAAATGAAGATACAATCCTGGAATTGCTAGATGCAGAATATAAAAAACTAATTTACAGAATGCTTCAAGACATGAGGGATGACCTCAAAAAAGAAATAAGGCAATCTACAGAAAAAGCCAAGGAACACACTGATAAAGCAGTTGAAGAAATCAAAAAGATTATTCAAGAACATAGTGGAAAAATTAATAAGCTGCAAGAAGAGAGACAGCATTAGAGAGACAGCATTCAGAAATCCAAGAGATTAACAGTAGAATTACAGAATTAGACAACTCAATAGGAAGTCAGAGGAGCAGAATCGAGCAATTGGAATGCGGAGTGGGGAACATGGAGGATAAAGCAATTGACACCAATATATAGTTGAAGAAAAATCAGATAAAAGAATTAAAAAAAATGAAGAAACCCTAAGAATCATGTGGGACTCTATCAAGAAGAATAACTTGCATGTGATTGGAGTTCCAGAACACAGAGGGATAACAGAAAATACAGAGAGAATAGTTGAAGATCTGTTGGCAGAAAACTTCCTTGACATCATGAAAGATGAAAGGATATCTATCCAAGATGCTCATCGAACCCCATATAAGATTGATCCAAAAAGAAAATCACCAAGACATATTATCATCAAACTTGCCAAAACCAAAGATAAAGAGAAAATTTTAAAAGCAGCCAGGGATAAAAGAAAGGTCTCCTACAAAGGGGAATCAATAAGAATAAGTTCAGACTACTCAGCACAAACCATGCAGTCAAGAAGGCAGTGGGATGACATATATAGAGCACTGAAGGAGAAAAACTGCCAGCCAAGGATCATATATCCAGCAAAACTCTCTCTCAAATATGAAGGTGAAATTAAAACATTTACAGATAAACACAAGCTTAGAGAATTTGCAAAAACCAAACCAAAGCTACAAGAAATACTAAAGGATACTGTTTGGTCAGAAAACCAGTAATATCAGATACCAGCACAACACAAGGTCACAGAACAAAACATCCTGATATCAACTCAAATAGGGAAATCACAAAAAACAAATTAAGATTAATTTTAAAAAGAAAAAAATGCTCAAAACAGGGAATCATTGAAGTCATTATGTAAAAGATCACAATAATCAAAAAGAGAGACTGAATACAGGAGGCATAGAACC
Source organism: Loxodonta africana (assembly GCF_030014295.1). Taxonomy (NCBI): domain Eukaryota; kingdom Metazoa; phylum Chordata; class Mammalia; order Proboscidea; family Elephantidae; genus Loxodonta; species Loxodonta africana. The sequence goes on along the minus strand of NC_087351.1, from coordinate 56,493,666 downwards.
ACCATATGGAGAGAAAAACAAGGCGATATAGGACGATACAAGTTAGGTTTTTACTTAGAAAAATAGGGGTAAATATTAAGGTAACCACAAAGAGGCCTAACAATTCCATAACTCAAAATAAAAACTAAGAAAAACATAAAGACTCAGGAAACATAAATTCGACTACTATGAAAATGAGGAACACACAATTTACAAAGAAAAATGTCTCAGCACAAAAAAGTATGTGGAAAAATGAAATTGTCAACAACACACACAAAAAGGCATCAAAATGACAGCACTAAACACATGGTTATCTATAATTATGCTGAACGTAAATGGACTAAATGCACCAATAAAGAGACAGAGAGTCTCAGACTGGATAAAGAAACATGATCTGTCTATATGCTGCCTACAAGATACACACCTTAGATTTAGAGACACAAACAAACTAAAACTCAAAGGATGGAAAAAAATATATCAAGCAAACAGCAATCAAAAAAGAGCAGGAGTAGCAATATTAATTTCTGACAAAATAGACTTTCAAGTTAAATCCACCACAAAGGATAGAGAAGGACACTACATAATGATTAAAGGGACTATTGACCAGGAAGATAAAACCATATTAAATATTTATGCACCCAATGACAGGGCTGCAAGATACATAAAACAAACTTTAACAGAACTCAAAAGTGAGATAGACATCTCCACAGTTATAGTAGGAGACTTCAACACACCACTTTCAGAGAAGGATAGGACTTCCAATAAGAAGCTCAATAGAGACACGGAAGACCTAATTGCTACAATCAATCAACTTGACCTGATAGACTTATACAGAACACTCCACCCAACAGCTGCAAAGTATACTTTTTTTTCTAGTGCACACAGAACATTCTCTAAAATAGATCACATATTAGGTCATAAAACAAAACTCTGCAGAATCCAAAACATTGAAGTATTACAAAGCATCTTCTCAGACCACAAGGCCATAAAAGTGGAAATCAATAACAGAAAAATCAGGAAAAAGAAATCAAATACTTGGAAACTGAACAATACCCTGCTCAGAAAAGACTGGGTGATAGAAGACATTAAGGAGGGAATAAAGAAATTCATAGAATGCAACGAGAATGAAAACACTTCCTATCAAAACCTCTGGGACACAGCAAAAGCAGTGCTCAGAGGTCAATTTATATCGATAAATGCACACATACATAAAGAAGAAAGAGCCAAAATCAGAGAACTGTCCCTACAACTTGAACAAATAGAAAGCGAGCAATAAAAGAATCCATCAGGCTCCAGAAGAAAACAAATAATAAAAATTAGAGCTGAACTAAATGAATTAGAGAACAGAAAAACAATTGAAAGAATTAACAAAGCCAAAAGCTGGTTCTTCGAAAAAATTAACAAAAGTGATAAACCATTGGCCAGAATGACTAAAGAAATATAGGAAAGGAAACAAATAACCCGAATAAGAAACGACATGGGCCACATCACAACAGACCCAACTGAAATTAAAAGAATCATATCAGATTCTTACGAAAAATTGTACTCTAACAAATTTGCAAACCTAGAAGAAATGGATGAATTCCTGGAAAAACACTACCTACCTAAACTAACACAATCAGAAGTGGAACAACTAAATAGACCCATAACAAAAAAAGAGATCGAAAAGGTAATCAAAAAACTCCCAACAAATAAAAGGCCTGGCCCTGATGGCTTCACTGCAGAGTTCTACCAAACTTTCAGAGAAGAGTTAACACCACTACTACTAAAGGTATTTCAAAGCATAGAAAATGGTGGAATACTACCTAACTCATTTTATGAAGCCACCATCTCCCTGATACCAAAACCAGGTAAAGACGCCACACAAAAAAGAAAATTACAGACCTATATCCCTCACGAACATAAATGCAAAAATCCTCAACAAAATTCTAGCCAATAGAATACAACATATCAAAAAAATAATTCACCACGACCAAGTGGGATTTATACCAGGTATGCAAGGTTGGTTTAATATTAGAAAAACCATTAATGTAATCCACCATATAAATAAAACAAAAGACAAAAACCACATGATCTTATCAATTGATGCAGAAAAGGCATTTGACAAAGTCCAACACCTATTTGTGATAAAAACTCTCAGCAAAATAGGAATTGAAGGAAAATTCCTCAACGTAATAAAGGGCATCTACAAAGCCAACAGCCGACATCATTCTAAGTGGAGAGAGCCTGAAAGCATTTCCCTTGAGAACGGGAACCAGACAAGGATGCCCTTTATCACCGCTCTTATTCAACATTGTGCTAGAGGTCCTAGCCAGAGCAATTAGGCTAGACAAAGAAATAAAGGATATTCGGATTGGCAAGGAAGAAGTAAAATTATCTCTATTTGCAGATGACATGATCTTCTACACAGAAAACCCTAAGGAATCCTCCAGAAAACTACTGAAACTAATAGGAGAGTTCAGCAGAGTCTCAGGTTATAATATAAACATACAAAAATCACTTGGATTCCTCTACATCAACAAAAAGAACATCGAAGAGGAAATTACCAAATCAATACCACTCACAGCAGCACCCAAGAAGATAAAATACTTAGGAATAAATCTTACCAAAGATGTAAAAGACGTATACAAAGAAAACTACAAAGTACTAGTGCAAGAAACTAAAAGGGACCTACATAAGTGGAAAAACATACCTTGCTCATGGATAGGAAGACTTAACATAGTAAAAATGTCTATTCTACCAAAAGCCATCTATACATACAATGCACTTCCGATCCAAATTCCAAAGACATTTTTTAATGTGATGGAGAAACAAATCACCGACTTCATATGGAAGGGAAAGAAGCCCCGGATAAGTAAAGCATTACTGAAAAAGAAGAAGAAAGTGGGAGGCCTCAGTCTACCTGATTTTAGAAAATATTACGCAGCCACAGTAGTCAAAACAGCCTGGTACTGGTACAACAACAGGCATTTAGACCAATAGAACAGAATTGAGGACCCAGATATAAATCCATCTGCATATGAGCAGCTGATATTTGACAAAGGCCCAGTATCAGTTAATTGGGGAAAATATAGTCTTTTTAACAAATGGTGCTGGCATAACTGAATATCCATTTGCAAAAAAAAGGAACAGGACCCGTACCTCACACCATGCACAAAAACTAACTCCAAGTGGATCAAAGACCTAAACATAAAGACTAAAATGATAAAGATCATGGAAGAAAAAATAGGGACAACCTTAGGAGCCTTAATACAAGGCATAAACAGAATACAAAACATTACCAAAAATGACGAAGAGAAACCAGATAACTGGGAGCTTCTAAAAATCAAACACCTATGCTCATCGAAAGACTTCATCAAAAGAGTAAAAAGACCACCTACAGACTGGGAAAGAATTTTCAGCTATGACATCTCCGACCGGTGCCTGATACCCAAAATCTATATGATCTTATTAAAACTCAACTACAAAAAGACAAACAACCCAATCAAAAAGCGGGCAAAGGATGTGAATACGCACTTCACTAAAGAAGATATTGAGGCAGCAAACAGATACATGAGAAAATGCTCTCGATCATTAGCCATTAGAGAAATGCAAATTAAAACTACAATGAGATTCCCTCTCACTCCAACAAGGCTGGCGTTAAACAAAAAAACACAAAATAATAAGTGTTGGAGAGGCTGCGGAGAGATTGGAACTCTTATACACTGCTGGTGGGAAGGTAAAATGGTACAACCACTTTGGAAATCCATCTGGCGTTATCTTAAACAGTTAGAAATAGAACTACCATACAACCCAGAAATCCCACTCTTCGGAATATAACCTAGAGAAATAAGAGCCTTTACACGAACAGATATATGCACACCCATGTTTATTGCAGCTCTGTTTACAATAGCAAAAGCTGGAAGCAACCAAAGTGTGCATTGATGGATGAATGGTTAAATAAATTGTGGTATATTCACACAATGGAATACTACGCATCAATAAAGAACAGTGATGAATCTGTGAAGCATTTCATAACATGGAGGAACCTGGAAGGCATTATGCTGAGTGAAATTAGTCAGATGCAAAAGGACAAATATTGTATAAGTCCACTATTATAAGATCTTGAGAAATAGTATAAACTGAGAAGAACACATTTTTTTGTGGTTACGAGAGGGGGGAGGGTGGGAGGGTGGGAGAGGATTATTTACTGATTAGTTAGTAGATAAGAACTACTTTAGGTGAAGGGAAGGACAATATTCAATACGGGGAAGGTCAGCTCAACTGGACTGGACCAAAAGCAAAGAAGTTTCCGGGATAAACTGAATGCTTCAAAGGTCAGCGGAGCAAGGGCAGGGGTTTGGGGACTATGGCTTAAGGGGACTTCTAAGTGAATTGGCAAAATAAATACTATTATGAAAACATTCTGCATCCCACTTTGAAGTGTGGCGTCTGGGGTCTTAAATGCTAACAAGCGGCCATCTAAGATGCATCAATTGGTCTCAACCCACCTGGATCAAAGGAGAATGAAGAATACCAAAGTCACACGATAACTATGATCCCAAGAGACAGAAAGGGCAACATGAACTAGGGACTTACACTATCCTGAGGCCAGAAGAACTAGATGGTGCCTGGCCACAACCGATGACTTCCCTGACAGGGAGCATAACAGAGAACCCCTGAGGGAGCAGGAGAACAGTGGGATGCAGACCCCAAATTCTCATAAAAAGACCAGACTTAATGGTCTGACTGATACTAGAAGAATCCCAGCAGTCATGGTCCCCAAATCTTCTGTTAGCCCAGGACAGGAACCATTCTTGAAGACAACTCATCAGACATGGAAGGGACTGGACAATGGGTTGGAGAGAGATGCTGATGAAGAGTGAGCTACGTGTATCAGGTGGACACTTGAGACTGTGTTGGCGTCTCCTGTCTGGAGGGGACATGGGAGGGTAGAGAGGGTTAGAAACGGGCAAAATGGTCACGAAAGGAGAGACTGGAAGGAGGGAGCGGGCTGACTCATTAGGGGGAGAGTAAATGGGAGTATGTAGTAAGATGCATATAAGCTTATATGTGACACTCTGACTTGATTTGTAAACTTTCACTTGTAGCACAATAAAAATTATATATAAAAAAATCATGGTTTGGGTCAGGCGCACCTTAGTGACATCTTTGCTTTTCAACACTTTAAAGATGTCCTTTGCAGCAGATTTGCCCAGTGCAATGTGTCTTTTGATTTCTTGACTGCTGCTTCCATGGGTGTTGATTGTGGATCCAAGTAAAATGAAATCCTTGACAACTTCAATCTTTTCTCTGTTTACCATGATGTTGCTCATTGGTCCAGTTGTGACGATTTTTCTTTTCTTTGTGTTCAGGCGTAATTCTTATGGAAGGCTGTGGTCTTTGATCTTTATCTGTGTTTCAAGTCCTCTTCACTTTCAGCAACCAAGGCTGTGTCATTTGTATAACGCAGGCTGTTAATGAGTCTTGCACCAATCCTAATGCCCCATTCTTCTTCATATAGTCTAGCTTCTGGGATAATTTGCTCAGTCTACAGATTGAATAGGTATGGTGAAATGATACAAACCTGACACACACCTTGCTGACTTTAAACCATGCAGTATCCCCTTGATCTGTCCAAATAACTGCCTCTTGATCTATGTACAGGTTTCTCACGAACACACTTGTGCTCAGTAGAAATAATGGGTCAAAAATAGTTTGATAGCTTCTAATTAAACAAGAGTTGCCAGAGCAAGGCATTTAAAATTGACTTTTTTTTTGTATTAAGGACAGCTCCCTGTCAATGTTATATGGTGCACTTATTTTTTCTACTTTCTCATTGCATTCTAATTTTATTTATTTTTAATGCATAGGGATTTTAAGTTTATATGGATTCTATCCCCACTTTTGCACTGAAATTACTCTTACTAAAATTACCGACGACCTCTTGATTGTTATGTCCAACAGGGGTTTTTCAGGCTTTATCTTATTTGATCTATTCAATTACAAAAGAATAAGGCAATGTGGGCACAGTTTAGTAAAGCGTGAATGTGATCCTCATACCATCAATATTTAGTCTATATTGATTTGAAACATCTCTGCCAACTCTAAAGCAAAGCTTTCAAAGTTATTAAATTATAGACCAAATTAAGTGCTACTCAGAAAAATTTGTTTTGGGAAGAATACATATCATCAGGTGGAGGCCTTGGGCTACTCAGAAAATCCATCCTTGTTTTAGGGTTATAGAAAAAAGTCAAGTATAGCATGGACAAGACAGATGGATTAATAATGAGTGGGTCAGGCAGATTAGGAGGGCAAAAGGGATATCAGCAGGTCTTAAGAAACAGGATGAGAAACTACTGCATGAAATCCCCAGTAATTCTATTTGGGATCGTGAATGAAATTTTAAATTTTAATTGACTAATTTATTTTTTAATTCATGCATGCCAGTTTGCTTCTATGCACAAGTTAATATTAGTGACAAAAGAATTTACTAGGACAGTTTGGTGCGTGACCAAGAAAGATCAAATTCTTAGTTATATGTTGGAGAGGGAAACAAATACCTGTGGATTGGCAGTTGAGAAGCTAAAATTCAGTTTATATATGAGGAAAATCTTATTTGAGAGCAAAACTGATCCAATAAATGCAATGTTGTATTAATCCAATTAATGCAATGCTGGTTTTGATGTTTAGTTCATGTTATGAATTGACCCAAAATAAACTTTGAAGATATTACATGAAATATCATGAACTTAATTATGAAACACATATGCAGTATTTGAGAGATATAATTGAGAGGTTCATCAGACCCACAAAGAGGTTTATAAACAACCAGTTTTACGAGCTAAAGCAGGTCTGATTAAAACCTCTGTCCATTCTTTTGTAAAATGACTCTTGCTTTACTTCATTAAATTTTAGAAAGATAGAAAATAAGTGGAGCAGAAGAGACAAAAATGAAAGCAGAGCAAGTTGAGATGCAGGACAAGTAGCATGGTTTCGAATCACATTTCCTTCTATTACACTCAACAAATACTCACTGGTTCAGTCAGTCCCCGGGTTATGAACTAGACCAGTTTCTGAGTCTGCCTTTAAGTCAGAATTGTAGGTAAGTGGAAACAGGTGGAAAGGGTTCTTATTTAGCCTTACTTTAGTGCAAGAAAAGGCTCTAAGCCTTTTCACTGATTTAAAAGCCCCACATGCAGCAGGTGATGGTGATTGTGATGAAGAATTTCAATTGTTTCAAAGTGAGGGCAAATTCACGTAACATTAAAGGGCAAGGTGAAGTTGTCCTTAAGTTGGATGCTCACAACTGGGGACTGGCAAACAGCGGCTGTCTAGGAGCTAGGTCAAAAAATGTGGAAAGTACTCATTTGTTTGGCTAGGATGATCAAGATACAATTATGACCAATGTATGTGAAACAAGGGGAATTATTCAATGATACTTTTATGTTTTCTAGGGTCAATACAACATAAAGTGGTTTAAAAATATTCCCAAATGAATAAATTCATAATCACTTATTGTTGTTAGGTACCGTTGAGTAGATTATGACTCATAGCAACACCATGTGACAGAGTAGAACTGCCCCATAGGTTCTTCTAGGCTATAATCTTTACAGAGGCAGATTGCCCAGTCTTTCTCCTGCAGTCACTGGGTAGGTTTGAACCACCAACCTTTTGGTTATCAGCCAAGTACTCAAGTGTTGCACCACCCAACCCAAACCACTGATTCTGACTCATAGCAACCCTATAGGGATCCTAAATAACTGCTTAGCATATTTGTATTACCTTGTCTCTTAAGGCTACATTTTTAAAAGTCTTATTCTTTCCTCTTTAACTGTTCTTACCGCCACCTGTCTCATTTTGTCATACTGTGGTGGCTTGCCTGTTGCTGTTGTGCTGGAAGATATGACACTGGTATTTCCAATGCCAACAGGGTCACCCATGGTGAACAGGTTTCAGCAGAGCTTCTAGACTAAGACAGATTAAGAAGAAATGCCTGATGATCTACTTCTGAAAATTAGCCAGTGAAAATCTTATTGATCACAACAGAACATGGTCTAACTCCCTTGCTTTGACCACATCATCAGGAAGGATCAATTGCCAGAGGAAGGCATCACTTTGGTAAAGTAGAGGGTCAGTGAGGGTGAGGGAAATCTTTGGTGAGAAGGACTGAAACAATAGCTGCAATGATGGATTGGACATGCTGGAACTCCAGTGATGGACTGGGCAATCTTTTGTTCAATTGTACGTAAAATAAGGTCATCATGACTTGACTTGACTCGATGGTAACTATCAACTTCAACTTTTCTTAGGCTAAAGGAAAATGTTTTTGTACATCTTTTGACCAATGTCCATTCTTCTAGTAAAATTAAGGTTGATTATGAGTTAAAGTTTTATCTATATTCCAAGTCTAATATAACGCTATTTATAATTTGCTAAACTGGGGTTTCTCTTTTTTCGATACTTTAATATTTTCTCTTCGTTGAGGAATTCATTCTCCTGTGGTTATTTAGCAGACAATATAGTGACTCCCTTAACAGATTCATTTATTTCACTTGTCATATCTTCAGATTCAACATTATTGAGTCTAATGTTTGAGTATAACTATTTTCTGAAATAATTGAAAATAAAAATATCTTGATTTGTTTGAGAAGGGAAACATGCTCCTATTTTTGTCTATATTTGGAAAATCACCTGTTGTGGTTACTGAAAGCTAAGGACATAGGAAAGAAACTTACATGGAAACACACTCAGGATCAAGTTTTTCAAACTGTATTAACTTCCTTTCAAATCATATAAACGTACATTAATAGACATTCACACACATACGTTTTCAGTTGTTTTTCCACCAATTGAAAATAGGCTGCAGCATTCTGAGTCCTGTTTGCAAGTATCTTTGATATTAAGATGATAAGAATAGAATTCAAAGTTTGAAATATCAACTTTAACAATCAGAAAGTGGTATTACTGGAGTTTACATGATGTTTCTCTGATAGACAAATGCTTGTTTCAATATGATCTGTTTCAAAAAGTAGATCTCTCACTTCCAGCCATTACCTGTGAGTGTACAAGTGTCATGGATTGAATCATGTCCTCCAAAAATATCTGTCAACTTGGCTAGGCCACGATTCCCAGTATTGTGTGATTTTTGGCCATTTTGTCATCTGATATGATTTTCCTATGTATTGTAAATCTTATCTTCTGTGATGTTAATGAGATGGGATTAGTGGCAGTTATGTTAATGAGGCAGGACTCAATCTACAAGATTAGATTGTGTCTTAAGCAAATCTATTTTGAGATATAAAAGAGAGAAACTAAGCAGAGGGACATGGGGACCTCATACCACCAAGAAACTAGAGCCAAGAGAATAGTATATCCTTTGGATACAGGGTCCCTGTGCTGAGAAGCTCCTTGATCAGGGGAAGATTGATGACAAGGACCTTCCCCCAGAGCTGACAGAGAGAGAAAGGCTTCCTCTGGAGCTGGCACCCTGAATTTTGACTTCTAGCCTAGACTATGAGAGAATAAATTTCTCTTAGTTAAAGCCATCCACTTGTGGTATTTCTGTTATAGTAGCACTAGATAACTAAGACACCAAGGTATCAAGTTCTGGGAATACCATAGATGGAACCTTGTAGGGAGAAGTGGCAGTGATGTCATAGACCCCTGTGGGAAACTTCTAGAAGTGATAATTAGTTGTCACAGAGGCTAAACAAGAAAGATGCTTACTGAGTAAGGTGGGATCCAACAAGAGTGTAGTACAGAATGCAATAGTTTATAAATTTCATTTTTTTCTGTGGGAGCTCAACAGACAACATTTAACGAAGGAAGGCAAAGGCTTAACCACCTAGTACTTTCATAATTCTTGATGATTAATTACTTGAAGATTAACAAAATTATAAGTCACCATTTTTAGACATGGAAGAAAATGATGAACCTGATCAGCCCATCTCAGCAGGGAGACAAGAAATTCGAAAGAGAAGACGACCCAGCCAACCAATGGTAGACAAATCCCAGCAGACTGAATCAACAGACAAAAAGAAATACATGACCATACCACAGTCATCTGGCCCCAAAGCTACCCATAGCATTGGTAATATTCCTGGAAGCAAAGTCAGCTACTCTGCCAAAGAATATGAATCCCTTAGAGTATCTTCTCAACTTCAGCAGACTTGGACAAAGAGAAAACGTGGACAGGAAATGACTGATAAATCTCTTCAGACAGATACCATCAAAGAAGAGAAAAAAGAAGAAATCAAGTCAGCTGGTGAAACAGTGGTGCCTGAAGTAATATCACCTAATATTGGAGAAACAGCCCCTGAATTGCCAGAGAGAGTTCACGAAGTAGAAATTCCACCAAGCAGACACTCAGTCCAACTCAAAATAGACAGATCTCAGCAGACCAGTTGTACTGGAGACTGGACCATGATGAACGTTCCTCATGTAGAAATGGTGGACAAGGGACAGCAGACATATTTTAGTGAATCAGAAATGGTGGTAATTTACAAGCCTGATGGTTCTTTTACAGAATCAAAGGAAGGTGCCCAGAAACGTAAATCCTCAGGGAAGATTTTTGTCAGTGAACGTGCAGAATTTCAACCAGCAACAAGTAGCAAAGAAGAAATTAGGCAGAAAATTATCAGCAAAACTTCATTTAGTCAGCCAAACCAAAAAGGTACTTCAGTACTGATTTCAGAAAATGAACCTAGGAGTGAGGCAACTGTAATTGTTGGAGGAGAGGGTCCTTTTGTTAAAGAAGGGGCATCTGTTGAAATAAAGCCTCCCTCAACAGAAAAAGTCCTGGCTGAAGTACAGCCTCTCGCTGCAGAAGAAACCTCTGCTGGAATCCAGCTACCACCAACAGAGGAGTTTCCTGTTGGAATACAGCCTCTAGCAACTGAAGAAGTCCCTGTTGAAGTACAGCCTATACCAGCTGAGGAGGCTCCTGTAGAAGAAGCTCTTGCTGAACTTCTGCCTCCATCAGCTGATGAAGCCACTGTAGAAGTACAGCTGCTACAGGCTGAAGAGGCTACTGCAGAAGAGGTTGCTGCTAAAGTAGAGCCCGTCCCTGCTAAAGAGGCCTCTGTTGAACTTCAGCCTCCACCAGCTGAAGAGGCCCCAGCTGAACTTCAGTCTCCATCAGGTAAGAAAACTCCTGCAGATGAGGCCCCTGCTAAAGTAGAGTCTACCCCAGCTGAAGAAACTCCTGTTGAAGTACAGCTTCTACCAGGTGAAGAGACTCCTGCTAAAGAAGAGACTACGCTTGCTGAAGAGGGACCTGTAGAAGTACAGTCTTCACCAGCAGAAGAAGCTCCTGAAGAAGAGGCAGCTACTAAAGTAGAGCCTACCCTTGCTGAAGATACCCTTGTCAAACTTCAGCCTTCACCTGTTGAAGAGCAGCTTCCACCAATTGAAGAGGCCACTGTAGAAGAGGCATCTGCTGAAGTTCAGGCTCTGCCAGCTGAAGAGTATCCTTCAGAAGAAACTCCTGCTGAGCTTCAGCCTACACCACCTGAAGAGGCTCCTGTAGAAGAGTCTCCTGCTGAAGTTCAGTCTCCACCAGCTGAGAAGGTCCCTGCAGAAGAGTCTCCTGCTGAAGTTCAATCTCCACCAGCTGAGGAGGTCCCTGCAGAAGAGTCTCCTGCTGAAGTTCAATCTCCACCAGCTGAGGAGGCCCCTGCAGAAGAGTCTCCTGCTGAAGTTCAAACTCCACCAGCTGAGGAGGTCCCTGCAGAAGAGTCTCCTGCTGAAGTTCAATCTCCACCAGCTGAGGAGACCCCTGCAGAAGAGTCTCCTGCTGAAGTTCAATCTCCACCAGCTGAGGAGACCCCTGCAGAAGAGTCTCCTGCTGAAGTTCAATCTCCACCAGCTGAGGAGGCCCCTGCAGAAGAGTCTCCTGCTGAAGTTCAATCTCCACCAGCTGAGGAGGCCCCTGCAGAAGAGTCTCCTGCTGAAGTTCAATCTCCACCAGCTGAGGAGGCCCCTGCAGATGAGTCTCCTGCTGAAGTTCAATCTCCACCAGCTGAAGAGGCACTTGCAGAAGAGTCCCCTGCTGAAGTTCAGCCTCCGTCACCTGAGGAGACTCCTGCAGAAGAGGCCTCTGCAAAAATAGAGCTTACTCTGACTGAAGAAGCCCCAGTTGAAGTACAGTCTCCACTAGCTAAAGAAGCTCCTGTAGAAGAGGCTCTTGCTGAACATCAGCCTGCAGCAGCTGATCAGACTCCTGAAGAAAAGGTTTCTGCTGAAGTTCAGCCTCCATTAGGTGAGGAGGCTCCTGCTGAACTTCAGTCTCCACCGCCTGAGGAGGCTCCTGCAGAAAAGGTCCCTGCTGAAGTTCAGCCTGTACCAGCTGAGGAGGCTCCTGCCGAAGAGGCCCCTGATGACGTTCAGCCTCCACCAGCTGAGGAGGCTCCTGCAGAAGGGGCCCCTGCTGAAGAGGCCCCTGCTGAAGTTCAGCCTGTACCAGCTGAGGAGGTTACTGCAGAAGAGGCCCCTGATGAAGTTCAGCCTCCACCAGCTGAGGAGGCTCCTGCGGAAGAGGCCCCTGATGAAGTTCAGGCTCCACCAGCCGAGGAGGCTCCTGCAGAAGAGGCCCCTGATGAAGTTCAGCCTCTACCAGCTGAAGAGGTATCTGCAGAAGAAACCCCTGCTGAGTTTCAACCTCCATCAGGTGTGGAAGCCCTGGCTGAATCTCAACCACCACGAGCTGAAGACGATTCTGTAGAGGAGGCCCCTGATGAAGTTCAGCCTTTACTAGCTGAGGAGGTACTTGTAGAAGAGGCCCATGATGAAGTTCATTTCTCAAGAGTTGAGAAGACCCCTGAAGAAGAGGCCCCTGCTAAACTTCAACCTCCACCAGCTGAGGAGACACCTGAAAAAGTGGCCCCTGCTGAAGTTATGCCTCTATTAGCTGAGGAGGCCCCTGAAGAAGAGGCTCCTGCTGAAGTTCAGTCTCCACTAGGTGAGGAAACTTTTGAAGAAGTCCCTGCTGAAGTTCAACCCCTACGAGTGGTGGAGCCCCCTGCAGAAGAAATTTCTGCTGAATTTCAGCCTCTACGAACTGAAGAAGTTATTTCAGAAAAGGTTCTTGATGATGAACAGCCTGTACTAGCTGAGAAGGACCCTATTGAAGAATTCCTTATAGAAGAGACCACTGCAGAACATCACCCTCCACCACGTGTAAAAACCCCCACCAAAGAGACTTTTGTAGAGAAAGTGCCTACCGAATTATCACTTCTCCAGGCAGCAGATGTTCCAGTGGTAAAATTAGAGTCACTTGTTCTGGAAGGGATTTCTGAAGATGAAGAAGCTTCTGTTGTAGACCCTGAATCTTCAGGACTGAACCCTGTTCCTGAAGATATGCCTGATAGGGAAGGGAACAGTTCTACTATTGAAATAGAGGGTACCATCCGTATAGAAATAAAATAAGGACCTCTTCCACAGCCATAGGCAGATCTTAACTAAGCTAGCAGCCAGATGCTAGTGGGTTCTGGATATACATACTTTAGGAAGGGTAGGCATTGGAAGTAGCTTCGTGAATAGGGAAATGAAAGAAAACACCAAGACCGAGCACAGATTGGAAAATGAATAAAAACGGTAGCAGTTTAAGATTTCTTCTGTTATTATCATTAAAATTTATAGTGTGTAAAATTCCTGGGTTCTGGGTAAAATACCCATTTAGAAATGAAATAAGCTTATGATTGAAATCATTACTTAAAATATCCTTTCTACAGTAAACCCCTCTTGACAAGAGTGGAGTATATTCTACAGTGTACTCTTGAGTTTTAGTTGCACATCTAAAGTTATGCAGTTTTCTTATAATTCATTGTATCTCTATTCTCTTTCCATCTGATTCCTTCTGTTGTCTGTATTTATTTCCTGATTTCAGTCCAACTTCTCTTTCCTATTCTCTTGCATATTTTACTTTTCAATGGGTGGACAGGGAAATTCATTTCTTTTGTAATGAAATCAAGATGGCCATAATGAACTATTGAAGAAACTGGGTGGAAATACAAAGAAAAATAGACTTGTATATTCATACTTACATATTCCGGAGGGGACATTTCTGTTTAGTTTTGATATGTCCTTTGAAAGTTTGGTTTATGTTTTGTGCACTCTGAACTTGTGACGAAGAAAAGCTTAGAATGAACTTAAAGCACTTTGATATAAACTATTGAAGTTGTTAAAGAGTAATTATGAATATTAAGGTCTACCGGTTATTAAAAGAAAGGCACTCTGGTGATGCAATGGTTAAGCACTCAGCTGCTAACCGAAAGATTGTCAGTTAGAACACACCCAGAAGTTCTGCAGGAGAAGACCTGGCAATCTGCTTCCATAAAGATTACAGCCTAGAAAACCCTGTGGGGCAGTTCTACTGCGTCACATGGGGTTGCTATGAGTCAGAATCAACTCAGTGACACCCAACAGCAATAACGTGGTTATGGAAACTTTGGGGACAATATATTGTCTAGGCAGAAATCACCTGTAATGTGCTGAAATGTTGAGATTATTCTCTTAGAAAAAAATCTTAATTTAGTTAGCATATTTCTCTGTTAAGTAAAAATTCTTGATAAATGATTCCAAACCTTCGTTAATGTTTAATGTCCTATAATTATTTGATTTTTATCACATCGTTTATTAGCTCTGAGACCAAGTGCATATATTTTTTGAGTTACTTTTTGAGAGTTTTATAGTAACTTGTTTAAAGCACACTCGTTCAGGTATGTGACAGGTTCAAGGCTGAGAAACATTATTCTAGATTACATAGAATAAAAAAAAAAATAGAGCTTGCTTTTTTGGAGTTTCCAAGTATTTTACATTTTAGGTTTTCTGAACCACTTAAAATCCAATTAAACTTGTTTTTCTAAGTTTTAAGGGCTTTTTTTTCTATTTCAGATTTTCTGTTGTGATTTGCTTTCTTTGTAATATCAGAAGTTATATGAGGATTCAGACCTGCACTCACCGAAGAAAGAGTGCATGTTTAATAAAGATGGAATTTATCAACCTGCAACATTAGAGATCTTTCAACACTTAAAAGTTGGGTGTTAGTTGGAGCTAAGGTGGAGTTTGTGGCCTGGTTTAAGTGTATACAAATAGTAAACAAGTTTATTTGGGAGATCTCGGAGCCATAATTAAAAGCAGCTGGAAATGTAAATTATAGCAGGCGTGAGTAGTTGTGAAAATTTAGGGCAGGTAACATTGATCTAAAGAGACAGGTATAAGTAACAAAAATCTTTTGAATAACTAGAAAACAAGGTAATTTGATTTTTTAAATCAAGTATTGGGAAAAATTCAGGGAGAGTGGAAACACATATAGATGAATATATATCAGATTCAAGAACGATACCAGGCTGCCAATGATGAAAATTTTTACAAAGTATGAGATATTATAAAAACAGCTTTACTGAGGCATAACCTACATAAAATAAATTACATGTATTTAAATTATACAATTTGTTGGGTTTTGGCTTATGTATACACCCGTGTGAAACCATCAATACAATCAAGATAATGAACATAGTCATTACTCCCATAATTTCCCTTTGTGCCCATTAGATTCCCTTTTCTCTCCTTACCTTTCAAACTTACCCTCTGCCTCCATGCAATCAATATATGTTTTCTGATACAACAGATTATTTTGCATTTTTCTTGACTTTTATATAAATGGAATCATATAGTATGTGCTTTTTTTTTTTTTGGTTTCTTTGACTCCACATAATAATTTGAGATTCATTCAAGTTGTGTTTATCAATACTTTGTTCCTTTTTTATTGCTGAATTGTATTCTATTATGTGGGCATTGCACAATTTGTTTATCATATCATTTGATGGGCACTTTGGTTTTTTCTTGTTTTTGGATATTACACAAAATCTGCTTTTAACCTTCATGTACAAGTCTTTGTGTGGACATGCGCTTTGACTTGTTCTGCAGGAATAACTAGGCGTAGGATATCTAGGTTTCGAGGTAGATGTATATTTCAATTTTTAAAACGGTGCCAAATTTTTTCCAAAGTTTGTACCATTTTATAGCAGTGCTTGTATACTGTACCGGCAGTGTCTAAGAGCTGAATTTTCTTCACATCATCCTCAACACTTGGTATGGTCAGTCTTTCTAATTTTAGACACTCTGGTGGGAATATAGTAATATCTCCTTGTGATTTTAATGTGTTTCCATAACAACTAATGTTGTTGGACATCTCTTCGTGTATTTATTATATTCGTTATTTGCCATGTGCATATCTTTTTTGGTGGTATCCTTCAAATCTTTGGCTTTTTTTTTTTTTTTTGGTTGTTTGTCTTCCTTCTGTTGAATTGTAAGAGTTCTTTATATGGTCTACATACAAGTCCTTTGTCAGAAATATGTTTTACAGATTTTTTTCCCCAAAGGTTTATCTTTTAACTTCCCTAACAGTTTCTTTTCTTTTGCCTATGTTCATGAGAGATATAAATCTATAGTTTTCTTTCTTGTAACATCTTTGTTTTTGATATCAATGTCATGCTGGCCTCATGGAATGTACTGGGAAGTGTTTCCTCCTCTTCGTTTTTCCAGAAGACTTTGTACAAAATTGACATTAGTTTCTTCCTTAAATGTTTTGTAGAATTCATGAGAGAAGCCACTTGGGCCTAAGTTCTGTTTATTTTAACTAAAAATTCTATTTCTTTAGTAGACACAGTGCTGTTCATGTTACTTGTTTCTTCTTGAATGAGCTTTGGTAGTTTTTGGCTTTCAGGAAATTTGTTCATTTCATCTAAGTTGTAGAATTTATTGATATAAGTAGTTGATAATATTTCTTTGTATCTTTCTTTTCATGTATGTAGATCTATAATGATGTTCTGTCTCTAGTTATGATATTGATAACTTGTGTCTTCTCTTATCTCTCTCCCTGTTTTTATTCCAGATCAATTTAGCTTGAGGTTTACCAGTTTTATTGATCTCAAAAAAGTGACTTTTGGTTTCATTGATTTCTCTATTTTTGTTATCATTTATTTTCTATTTCATTGATTTCTGGTCTTTATTATTTCTTTTCTTCTTCCCACGTCTACTTAGTTACTTGCTCTTGTTTTTCTAATTTCTTAAGATGGAAGCTGAGGTCATTGATTTGAGTCTTTATTTCTTTTCTAATATAGACCTTTTGTGCTATACATTTCTGAGCATTTTTAAGCTATGTCCCACAAAGCTTAATATGTTGTTTCCATTTTCATTCAGTTAAAATACTTTATAATTTTCTTTTTTATTCTTTGAATCATAGATTCTTTATCAGTGTGTTATTTAGTTTCCATATATTTCGGAATTTGCCAGATTTTTTTTTTGTTGTTGTTATTGATTTCTTTTTTTTTTTTTTCAGAAAATATGCGTTGTATGATTTGAACTTTTTAAAATTTGTTGAAACTTGTTTTATGGCCTGGCATATGGTCTATCTTGGTTAATGTTCTGTGCTCTTTGAAAAGAATGTATGTTCTGCTCTTTTTGGTATGAGAGTTGTATAAATGTTAATTTTAGAATCAACATTTGGTTGACGGTGTTGTTCAGGTCCTCTATATCATTAGTGGCTTTCTTTCTACTTCTTCTGCAGACTATTAAGAGAGATAAGAGGAATCCCTGACTATAATTGTGGATTTGTCTTTCTCCTGGAAGCTCTGTCAGTTTTTGCTTCATGTATTTTGAAGCTCTCATATAAACTACATAAATGTTTAGAATTATTATGTCCTCTTGATAAAGTCATTTTGTCCCTGGTGATAGCCTGTCCTCAGTAACATTGTCACTCATGTAGTTTAGATCCTTATTATCCTTTGCTTTGCTTATTTTAGCCATTATCTGGAAAATATTTCAGTGTTTTTCTTTGTCTAAATAACCTTTATTACTGTTGCCAGAGTTATTTTTTTAAAAGAGATCTGCTCATGCACTCACTTGCCTACAGAATAAAATACAGATCCTGTAAAATTATAGTCATGGCCCTTTACAATCTACTCCAAAATATTTTATATTACCCTCATTAAGGATAGGATGATGAATAAAGTGAAGTTAACAGCGTGACTGCAAGTTTGAAAATCATGAGTTCACTGCTTAATGAACTGTGTGACTAGTTCAGGTTGATTAACTGTCCTGTTCCTCTGTTTATCTATCTTAAAAAATGGGTATAATAAGAACAGTACCTATCAGATAGTATTATTTGAGTAACAAAATAGTTAATCCACATTAAGTACTTAGAACAGTGCCTAGGGCTCGGTGAACAACAAATGATGGCTTTAGCTTTCAGGGTTATTGTATTTAAGTTCTTGCCATACTTGACAATGATCATTATACGTCAACGCCTCTTCCTTGTTCGTTGTGTTTTAGTCATTTGTATCCTGGGCATTTTGACTATTATGATTATGTGAGAGACTCTGAGTCCCATTGACATTTTATATTTTAGCAGGCAGTCACCCTGCTTAGGTTTAGCAAACAAGTCCTGGCCTACTTTTGTAGGCCGTGGTTTCAACGAAAATTTAATTTTTACAGCCTTTATGGTGCTATTTTAGCCAGCTTGACTTACCGTGAGACTCATACTTGTTCCGGAGGAGGAGAAAGGAACTTCCTCAGGCCAGGCTGCTTCTAGTGGAGGAGCCAGTGGGGACAGTAGGGACGAAGAGGCTTCCCAGACTGGGTGCTTATTGTGGCAAAACCACCCTTGTAAGTGTTGTCTGGTGGCCCAGTGTCTCAAAATGGGAAAAGGGAGAGGGGGATGGGAGGAGAAAGGGGTTCTCAGGCCTTTGAAAAAGGAAAGAGTTTCTCTTGGTTGCTTATTATCAGTGGGGCTCCCCATTATCTCACTTGCTGGTGGGTCCCAGTTTGCTGTGTGTTGTCAAGGGGCTCCTTTTGATCAAGGGTAGGCAGGGGTCTGCTTGGACCACCTTCTGTTGCTAGGTTGGGAGATGGGAAAGAGTGGGCCTAGTCCCATTTGTTGGTTGTGTGTGTGGGGGGAGAGGGGGTTGATAGACTTCTTGCTACCCTGTTGTTCTTCCAGTTCTGAGGGCCCTAAGCAGTTTGCCTTCTACTTTCTACCTTTCAGAGTTCTCCTTTGGTGGCCTTTTGAGTTATTTTTAGGGATTATACTTGTACTTAGGGAGGAAGAATAGGGAGAAATGCATCTATGCCACATTGTCTGGACTAGAAGTCTCATTTTTATCATTTGGAATGCTCTATTTCACTATTAACTATCTCCAACTCTTTATCCTTTAACTTGTAGTTCAGCTAGTATGTTCTCCATGAGACCTCTCTTCAATCTAGTGCCCGCCTCCCTCCACATGTAGTCACTTTCAAGCATCTGCCTCATGGATTGTGCCTTCTTTATTGTTGTTGTGGTTGTCAGGTGTTGATGAGTTGATTTTTGATTTGTAGCCACCCCTTGCGACAGAGTAGGGCTGCCCTATAGGGTTTCTAGGCTGTGCTCTTTATAGGAGCAGATCGCCAGGTCTTTCTCCCACGAAGCCACTGGGTGTGTTCATAGGGCCAATCTTTTGTTTAGCAGTCTAGCACTTAACCATTATGCCACCAGGTCTCCTTTCTTTACTGTTACTATGAGTAAACTCTTCTTGCTCCTATCAGAGGCCACCCCCTTCACTAGGCACCAAATTCTATACCTTCCTGCCTACTGAAGGACACAGATTTGGCCTATCTCTTCTTTTCCTCCTGTATCATCATTTTTTTTCTCTTTCTATTCATTCTCATTAGTTGTCAAACACGCTTCTGTGTAATCCATCTTAAACAAACAAACAACATTGTTTTCACTTTCTCTTTCAGCTACTGCCCTATTTCATAGCTTTTCTTGACATCAAAATTGAAATGCTTTGCTCAGTGTATTCAAGTTTTCTCTGCTGATCTCTCTTGAGCCTGTACCAATAAGGCTTTCACTCTCACTGCTCCAGCGAAACTACTCTCGTAAGGGTCACTAGTGATCATTGTCAAAGCCAATAGTCAATTCCCAGTCCTCATTTTATTTAGCGTGATTAGTATCCTTTAATATGGTGGATCACGTGCATTTAACACTCTCTTCCTTGAAATAAAGGAGTCCTGTTGGTGCTGTGGTTAAACATACGGCTACTAACCCAAAAGTTGGGAGTTCGAACCCACCGGCTGTTTCATGGGAGAAAGATGTGGCAGTCTGCTTCTGTAAAGATTTATAGCCTTGAAAAACCTGTAGGGCAGTTCGGCTTTGTCCTATAGAGTCACTATGAGTTGAAATTGACTTGGTGACAAGGGGGTTGGAATTTTATTTTTTTGGTTCTTCCTTGCAATGCGTCCTCTCTTCCCTTGCTTTGCTTCTGGGATGCTTTTCTCCTATGTCATTGATTGATTATTCTCAATATTCGTTGGTGGTTTGTCCTCGTTTTCCCAGCCTCCCAATGCTGGAGAACCAAAGAATTCAGTTAATTCATCTTTTCTTTTCTCTACCCACTTTCTTGGTGAGCTCACTTAATTTTGTGGCATTTAATAGCATCTGTATGCTCATGAAGGAGCCCTAGTGGTGCAGTGGTTAAAGCGATCGACTGCTAACTGAAAGGTCGGTGGTTCAAAACCACCCGTGGCTCTGAGGGAGAAAGATGTGGCTGTCTGCTTCCCTAGAGATTTATAGCCTTGGAAACCCTCTGGGGTCACTATGAGTTGGAATCAACTCAGCAGTGTTTTTTTTTTTTAAACTCTTGAAGAATCTCACATGAGTTCTACAACTCTCTGGGGTACCACATGGAGCTATTTCATAACAAAACATTTTCCACCATATGAGGTGATATGCAGACTTTCCTTAGAGACCTCATCTATTCTTCAGGGCCAAATTTCTCTTGTCCAAATGTGGAAAGGAGAATGTGCAAGCCACACAGGATGTTACAGACTTCTCCCTGCTGTGATTGTACCTCTTGATTGCTTATGTACTTGGAATTATTAATAAAATCTGATGCTTGGTAAAGCTTGTTGCTTAGTAAAGTCTCTGATATGTGTGGTTCTGAATGATAATTTTATAATTTCTGATGTGCTTTGATGGTAATTTGGTGGGTTTTTGACACAATTGCATGTATTTTCTCCACGAGTTATGAGCGTGGCACCCTCAACTCAGAGTAAGGAGGATGGGAATGGGAGTTAAAATATAATGTTTAATAAAGGTTTTGACTAGTCTGCTGGGAGAATGAAAAGAGGAATCTGACCAGGGAAGTGTAAAGTGATTTCAAAGGTACAGTTGGAGCCCGGTGGCATGTGCTTAAGAGCTTGGCTGCTAACCAAAAGATCGGGAATTCAAATCCACCAGCTGCTCCTTGGAAACCCTATGGGTTAGTTCTACTTTGTCTCACTATGAGTTGAAATTGACTGGATGGCAACAGGTTTTTTTTTTTTTTTTTTTTTCTTTTTAAGGCAAGTCAATGTGATGTTCAAATGGAACTGGACCAAAAACCCACTGCTGGAGAATCCATTTGGATTCATAGTGACCCTATAGGACAGAGTAGATCTACCTCATAGGGCTTCCAAGGCTGTAATCTTTATGGAAGCAGACTGCCACATCATTCATCCACAGAGTGGCTGATGGATTTGAACAGCCTAGTTTTGGTTGGCAGCGGAGCGCTTAACCATGCAGATGGAACAGGTAGGTTAAATTACTAGGAAGCAGAAGATGTAGAATGTGAAGAAGGTGCCTGCCCTCCACCCTGCACTAGAACGCTGTGTTTCTTTGGGGCCATGTTACTGTAACTAAAAAATATTTGCGGGAGACTAAGCATAAGTTAGGGACTTGACTCAACGTTATGTCACATGTTGAATGGCCAAGAGATTGGAGATATTTACCTGAGACAGGCCTTAGGTGATTGAGCTAGAATCAATGATTGGAAGTTATGGGGAAACATTTTATTATAACATAATGAGGTATTTTTAAAAGCTGCCCAAAGACAGGAAGTATGGGCTTAATCTAGAGATTTTATTGCCCCTGGAAATTTTAGTGCGGTAAATCTAAGGTGAGGACTAAGAATGTGTATTTAAACAAAGTAATACAAAACACTCCAGGGTAATCTGTTGTGTAGCCAGATTTGGGCACCTCTTTGACTCAGTGGCACTGGGTTTTGTTTGGGCATTGGATGAGGAGCCCTGGTAGTGTAGTGGTTCAGAATTTGGCTATTAACCAAAAGGTTGGCAGTTCAAATCCACCGTCTGCTCCTTGGAAGCCCTATGGGACAGTTCTGTCCTATAGGATCACTATGAGTCAGAATCAACTTGAAGAAATGGGTTTGGTTGTTTTTTTTTTTTTTTTTTGTCTTTTATAGTTGGAGGATGTAGAGGAGATTTGAGCCTCAGGTGGTTGAATTAGATGATTGCTCAGATCCTTTACAAGCCGCGATAGTCTGAGTCTGCAGTTGACCACAAACTGGAGCAACAGCAGCTGTTGGTTTCAATGAGTACAGTCCCTTTCTGCAGGCTTTCTTTATAGCTTTCTGTAACAGCTGGCCTTGGATTATTAGTTTACTTTTTGTGACTGCCCAGCACTTGGCCTGCTCATTGCTTATGAAATACAACTCACTTGTGGGACTTTAATCAGATGGTGGCAAGCCTGACATAAATGAGCTGTCTAGATCCTCATCAGAGCTGAGCTGTCCCTGAAGTGCTTGAGTCAGAAATATGAGCAGGAGTGCACAGCAAGATAACATGTGTAATAAAGTCACCTGGGAATTCAAATTTCGTAGGGCCTCAACCCCAGCAGAAGGCTGAGCTTGTCATGGGCTGATCACCTTTCTTCATTGTCATTATTGGCCATTATGTTAATATTCACAAATCTAGGCATAGAATCCAAAGCAGTGACTGTGAGAAAACTCTCTTCACATTATCATGGAAAGGGAAAGTTACAGCCAACATTTCTTTCTATAAAGGGCATTTACGACAGAACCAGGGGAGTCATCCCTTCACAAAAAACAAATAAATAAATAAATCCCTTGACCTCCAGTTGATTCTGACTGATAGTGATCCTATAGGACAGAGTAGAACTGCCCCATAGGGTTTCCAAGAAGTGGTTGGTGGATTTGAACTGCCGAACTTTTGGTAGCTGCTGAACGCTTAACCACTGTGCCACCAGGACTCAGAGATAGAACAAATGCTTCCTCCCATGATGTCCTGTCAGACCTTAAATATTTTGTAGCCAAAAAGTTGGGACAGCCAGCACCTCTGAGGCCTGACAGGTTGGATTCAGATTTAAACAATTTTCTTCTTTCAGTTGTGTACTTCTCAAGAAAGGATGCTGCTCTCTCTGCAACCATGATCACAAATTCTGATTTTTTATTTTAGATATCCTCCTGGCCAGTGTTTCCCAAGTATTCATGATGATAAGAGTTGTCTAAGGACACTTGTCAAAAATACAACTTCTTAGGCCCTCCTCTGGAAATTCCGATTTAGTGGCTCTAGTTTTTAGGGTAGGCCTGATTATCTGTATTTTTAACAAGCACTCCAAATGATTCTCTAGTTAGTTGTTCCCAAGGTTGGCTTCTCATTGAAATCACCCAGAGAGCTTGTAGCACAAAGAGATTCTTAGGTCTCAACCTGTACATACTGATCAACAACCTGAAAGGGGGAATTGAGGAATCTATATTTTCCAGTCCTTCGAAGAATTCTGATGTGTAATTCCTATGAAACTTGAATACCTCAGGATTTTACTTCAAATAAGTGAAGATACATGATTTGGACCTGTAGGAATGGTTGCCTCATTAAGTATGAGAAGAATAGTGACACTTATTCTACTTTTTTTTTTTTTAAATGCTGTTTTTCCACCATGAAAAGATAAATGAAAGCTTGGTAGCATTAGTAATTTTGTACATTTAAAAAAAAAATGCCTGTTGTGTTTTTTTTCTTTTCTTTTTTTTTTTTATTTTACAGTTCTTCACAAAGAATCATGATGAAGTCCTCCTGTACTAACTTGGGGAAAAATTCACTTTGACTGAAACTCTAACTTTTCTCTAGAACAGGGTTCCTCAACCTCAGCACTATTGATATTTGTTGTTGTTAGGTGCTGTCTCATACGTTCCAACTCATAGTGACCCTATGTACAACAGAATGAAACAATGCCTGGTCCTTTGCCATCCTCACAATGGTTGTTATGCTTGAGCCCATTGTTGCAGTCACAGTGTCAATCCATCTCATTAAGGGTCTTCCTCTTTTGCAGTGACCTTTTACTTGTGTGATGTCTTTCTCCAGGGACTGGTCCCTCCTGATAACAAGTCCAAAATATGTGAGATGAAGTCTCACCGTCCTTGCCTTTAAAGACCATTCTGGCTGTACCTCCTCCAAGACAGACCTGTTAGTTTTTCTGGAAGTCCATGGTGCATTCAATATCTTTTGCCAACACCTTAATTCAAAGGCATCAGTTCTTCCTTGGTCTTCCTTATTCATTGTCCAGCTTTTACATGCATATGAGGCAATTGAAAACACCACTTGGGTCAGGCACACTTTAGTCCTTAAAGTGACATCTTTGCTTTTTAACACTTTAAAGAGGTCTTTTGCAGCAGATTTGCCCAATGCAATGTGTCATTTGATTTCTTAATTGGTGCTTCCATGGGTGTTGATTGTGGATCCAAGTAAAATGAAATCCTTGACAACTTCAGTCTTTTCTCCATTTATCATGATATTGCTTCTAGATAATTCTGTTTTGAGGAGCTATCCTATGAATTGTAGGGTGTTTAGCATCCCTGGCCTCTACCCACTAGATGCCATTAGCACATACCCCACCCCATCCCTGCCAGGTGGACAACCAAAAAATGTCTCTAGACATTGCCAAATATGCCACTGCTATAGAGACAAAAAAAAAAAAAAAAATTTTTTTTTTTTTTTTATAGAGACAGGATAGAGCACTGAATGTAATTTAATCAACCTTTTAAGACCTTTTTGCTGGAAATTAAAAGAGCTGTAGTAATCACCTGATCTTTTTTCTTGTGGCCGCTCCAGGCTCCACGACAATATAGACTCCCAAGCTTGATCTTAGTAGGACATAAGTGCTATGCAAATAGAGAAAGGAGGTGGTTGGAATGTTGTTTTTTGAATTGTAAAGATGTTTGCACTCTTTGGAGGTCACAGGACTCTGCTCCGGATGTAGCACCTTAGGCCAATTCATCATGATTTTATACAAAGACAAATTTTGTTGATAGCCTGATCCTTTTTCATTATTACAAAAAAACAAAAAACCTCTAAAAAAATACTTGAATATTTGGATAGGTCCTACAGGCATGGTTTTCAGATAAAATTAGAAAAATGTATCTTCAACCTAACAAGCATTAAGTTCTTGGGCATATATAAATAAATTAGGTAACATATATAAATTAAAGTCCAATAAAATATGCTGGGAGCCAGGCTGCAAGGGCGGCCCCTCTGCACCCACTGTTTATGCTGGGGGCAGTGGGTGCAGAGGGGCCGCCCTTGCAGCCTGGCTCCCAGCAAAAATATGTGATTGGTAGAACAATAATGTTTAAGAAGGGTTCAGTGATTTGCTTATTTTATTTTTGAGAGCTTTATTATAAATGATAATCTTTGCCAGGAATTGTCATTTATATGAACTTAAATGATCCAAATATCATTTGTGAAATAAAAACCTACTAAATAAAGCCTTAGTGTGACATATATGTGTGTAAATTACTGAGTCCACTATGCTTCAGATGGATGGCTTTACATATTTTATTTCTTTAAATCCTCATATAAATATCTAAGATAATACTATCAGAAGGTGACAAGCACAACAATTTGACCTAATACATTGCATTATTACTACTATTTTACTGTAAAAAAAAAAACAACTTTAAATTTAAACTTAAAGTCTTCCTATTTAAATAGTGGAAGAATGTGTTTATTATTACACGAGACATGAATTTTCAGACCCAAGTCTTCCATTTCCTAAGACCAATGTTCCTCCTCTCCTATCCCTGACTATAAATTATAGTTATCATAATTTTTTATTTAATTTTTAAAATTTAACTGAATTTTAAAAATTACCAAAGTTAATTGACCTGAATTACACAGCTAGTAACTGATAAGCCGTAATTTGAGCCTATCTCTCTAGGTCCCATGGTTTATTATTCCAAAGCTTCATAAGGACATGAAAGACAGTGCTCTTAAAAATAATAATAATAATAATAATAATTTGGAAATGGATTAGTAACCTTTGGGAACTATTGCCAATGATCTGTGGGGACTCTGTACTGCTGAGAGGGGCTTCGGGTAGCCCGGCATGACAAAAGAAATTAAGAAGCATGTTGTTTTTGTGTCTAAAATGAAAGTCCATGTGGAAAACTACAAGATTTGTTTCAGCAATGCCCAGGCCTACATAATCGAGGTTTATGATTTTCTTGGTCATCATAACAGACTGCTTTTGCCTCCTCAGAGACTGGTCAAAAATTAGGTCATGATGATCCCCTTCACAAAATAGTCTTACTAACTGTTTGACGGTCAGGGCTACATTTTTGTACCTTCACTGATCCTTGGGCTCAGTACTACTAGTGGATTATCCTAGTTTATATCAGTATTAAGGAGCATTCCTTTGATATCTAGAAGACTACTGGAACTTAGAGAACCATTTATGACTCTTAAAAAAAAATAATTTCTCTTATTTAGTGACAGAAGTTGCCTATTAATTTCGCGACATAACCTGCCAGACCTATGTCTATTCCATTGTCCAAGACTATTGTCTTCTCCCCTATCCATCACATGCAGTGTTGTAGTTAACATTATTAAAATTATTCTGGCCCTTCCGTTCCAGTAGCTCTTGACGGACTTGAAATAGTTTTCGGACATTCACGGAAATGTTTATTAATTGGCAAACAGCTCTTCTAGATTAAGTTGGGGGAAAAATAAAACCTTCATATTACAGTGGCCATTAAATATCAAAGATTGTAAACAATACTAAGACCTACCTGAACATGTGAACTGATTTGAAACATCTAATTCCACAAGAATCATTTTTCATGTTCCCTTTAGAAAATAGCTTTCATAGATAAGCAGGGCTCATTGAACATTGCCATGGGCAAAAGGGTTACATTAGACATCAAGAAGTCAAGATATAATGTAATACCTTACATTGCACAAGTATTTGCATTTTTCAAAATGTTTTAAAATATATCTTATCACCAAGAAAGAACAGTAAGGAGTTTTCATTCAGTCATTTTAGTTAATTGCCTTTGATATATTGTTCACTGTCCTGCAGTTGCTCCAAAATGGGAACATTTCAGAGAAAAATGTGTTTGGCCTCCTGAAGAGAAATTAATTGTAGTTTCACTACTGGAAAACTTGTCCCTTGTAACCCAAATCACTGAATTTTCCTGAGGTTTGTCTCTCTTACCAGTAAGGAAGAAATTCAGAAAGAAAGTAATATGTAACCAACAATGTCTGTGATGAAAATGGAGTGGCAGTCAGGTACTTTGGAATTATATGGAGCATTTATTAAAAATACAAAATCACCAGAGAGGGGGCTCATTAATTTTTGTTTTTGACAAGTGCCTCCAAGTGATTCTCATATGAACTAAGGTTTCAGAACCAATGCCTTAGTGAATCAGAAGAACCTGAGGACTCTCTTTAGGTAGCAAGTGTCCACAAATGGTGAAGAACTTAAGTTAGGAGGTAGCCAGCAGAGGGATGGGCATTATTGGCGTTCAGATTAGGAGGTCTGGAACATAGAGGTTACTCCTGTTGAGACTGAGGGTATCCAGAAAGAGCTGTATGCTTTCTACACTACACTACACACCAGAGGAAGAAATAGGGTGATCCGCATAATCAGAAGTTTCCCCAGAACTTATCTCAGTGTGGAGCATGGGGCAAGAGGTCCATTCTTTTAGGGCCCATGATTGACTGGAGAGCTTGAGAAAATTGTGCCCTTAAGACACTGAGAAGCTGTGGGACGTTGTTGGGTTTCTGGGGACTGTAAAGTGATGTATAAGGTTTGGGATTTGGGTAACACAGTATGTTGATTGTAGATCATATGCTTGCCTGTGTGATTTTTTTTTTTCCCCTCCTTTTAATTTAACCTTACAACATTAAATTGAATGTTTGCATGTGAGAAATACTAGGTTGTCCAATAGGTTATGTTTACCTGAGTTTCTGGGTGGGGACTCACACTAAAATGTATGATAATTTCTCTTTGTCATCAAGTAACCCAGTTTCATCATGCATTGGCACCTATGACTAAAAGTTTACATATAAGACTTGATTTTCATAGCTTAAAAATTGTACTGGGCTTTCTTAGGGAAACCTTGGTTTGGCTTTGTGAACTCACTTTCCCTGTACTGGCAATGCAAAGATTGGTCCCTACCTTCAAAGACTTCTTAGTGAAGTGGGAGAAAAGGAATAAATGTGCCATTACCGTACAATGTAATAGCAATTATGATAGAGGTCAGTGCAGGTTTCCTTGAGCTCATAGAGGAGAGTTTACCAGTCCAACCTGGGGCCAGTACGGGGAAGATTTTATGAGGAGGTAAGCCTTGAACATATAGGAATATGCTAGGTAAATGAGGAGGTGGTAGTGATGGGTGAGAAGTTTTTCAGGCAGAAGGGCACCGTGAGAGAAAAGATAGGAGGAGATACAGATCATGTAATGATCTTATATCTACAAATAATAGTTCAATTTGGTTGAGGCATGGATTTTAAGAGGAAGAGTGTTGAGAGAGGCTGCTGCTGAAGAGGAAGGCAGAAGTTCGTGAAGGGCCTTATTTGGATTCTAAGGATTTTAATTTTATCATGAAGCCAGTAGATGTCTGTTGAATGATTTGGGGTAGGAAGCTAATAATGATCAGATACGCATCTTAGAAAGAATTCTCTGATAGCAGTGCAGGGGGTGTATTTCAGGTAGTGGAGATGGGATATAGAGATACCCAGTAGATATCTACCACAATAATACAATTGAGATATGACGAGGATGAAAGTCGAGCACTGACAGCAGGGATAAAGAAGACATGAAAGATCGGCTGGCTATTAGGGCTCTATCAAGGGTGTAAAAATGGCATGACGTCAGATCTGGTCTAACTTCAGGAGGAGAGGTGAGAATAAGATAAGCATCAGCCCAAAGTTGGTCAGACATACTGGAGATCAGACATACCTCCTCCGCTTTCCAACCTTTTTATCAATTCTGACACTAGCTGTCCCTCCCATGGCATTCTCTACTTCTCTGCTTGGTTCAATAATTCATTGCAATGGCTACACAGAACTCACAGACTATACTCACGATTATGTTTTTTTTTTTTTTTAGTGAAGTAACAGGCTACAATTCAGGGTCAGGGTCAACTTGGAAGTAACAGGAAGAACTCAGGATACAGTTCCTCAATCAGGACAGCTTCTTCTTTGGCCACGCCCAGAGGCAAGCCTCTGTCACTGGGCCCTGCTTGAACCTGGCCTTTTATTCTCAGCCTTGGCCCTTACTCTTGGCCTCAGCCTCTGCTCAGCCTGGCCTCTCCTCTGCTCAGGCAAGTGTTGCAGCTCTTTCTTTAGCTCTGCCAACAAGTACCCAGAGGCACCCCACTCCATGAGAAAGCCTCCTGCTGAAAGGTTCTCAGCTCTCTTGCTCTGTGGGTCAGCATGCCCACTGTAGCCACCTTGCTCTGTGGGCTAGGAAGCCCAATGAGCTGCCTTGAGCACCGGTCTCCTCATTCTGCTGCCGTCATTTCTCTGCCATGCTTGCTGCCACTTCTTGCCATCGTATGCTGTCTCCAGTGTTACAGCTCTCTCTGTCTCCTGGGTCTAGGAGGTTCTCAGTGCAGGGACCCCAGGCCCTATTCCTGGCTATTCTTCTTGATCATAATGAGGTTTCCCTCCAACCGCTGAGATTGGCTCCCTTTAAGCCTAGTGGGATGGCAAAACTGACTAATCCCCTATGAGAGTTCCAAGCACCTTAGTGCATAGTCCCACTCTTACAAGCATTCCATGTAACTTATTTGCATTAATAGCCTGTCCAATCCTCTTGGTAGGCCACAAGCACCTTATTTGCATCGTCCCACCCAATCATTTCATGAGAGTTAAAAGACCATGACTAGAAGGACCATATAATAGCAATTCACTGCACTGCAGAGGGACTTTCATGTTAACCAGGAGACAGGATCACGCACTCAGAGTGAAGGAGGGGAATTTGAGAGGAATGGCAAAATTATGGCTAACTCCTGAGTTTAATCAGAGTGGGAGCTGATCAAAGTAAAATCTTCATGGTAAAAGTAATCTTTTAAAAGTAGCTTTGGTACTTTTCCAAGATTTCCTTTTGCAAACGTGGGCCATAGGTGGTCGCCAAGAGATTTGAGTACTCTGAAATGCCTTTTTCAATATTCTGTACTTTTCACCATTACCCTTTCTGGCGATTTGAAAACTATGGGGGTGAGGACTAGTCTCCAGAAGCCTCAGGGAGATGTGTGTACCCACCAGCCATTGCTCTAAGATGGTAGCATATCACTTGGTATCCATTATTGGAATCACTGAGTCATGATGTTATGTTATATAGGACAGGTAATTATAATTATAAAAACTCTTTGTGGGCGGGTGAGAGCAAAAACAGTATCTGGGTTAGGAAGGGCAGCTGGAGAGCCACCAAGAGTGGAAGATATCAAAAAGGAGGGGATAATGTTAAGGGTGAACTTCATTTCACAATTTTGCTTAGAAACAGCACTGGATATAGCTATTGATGATTATTTATTTCTAGCAGTGCAGAAAGACTAGCTGAGGACCTAATTATTTTACAATGCTTCTTTTTTTTTTTATGTGATGTTCTCCCAGATCTCTTCAACTGTTTCCACAGAAGTATGTGATGAAAAATACTGAAATTCCAGTGGTAACATCTAATTCAGAAGCTCTTTTATTGTGAGATGAAGATTCTTTTTTTAAAAGATTTTAAACTGTGACTGTGCTGAAAAGTTGAAAAATGATTTGATTTGATTTCAGAAAGTTCTAGCCAATGGAAACAATGCTTGGTAAAGCTCCCACTCAGTGAAAGAGTTTTCCCATGAAAATTGCATTCCATGGAGAAGTTTTGTGAGGGACTTTATTTACCAGCTGGGCCAAACCTGGTGCAATATTAAATCTCACAGAGCTGACTTTTCAGGAGAAAAGGGCACGAATTTCTTTTAATGACTGGATGGATCATTAGGAATGTGATGCATAATTCATATGCACCTTCTATTTGTAAAATAATGGGCTTTCATGACTTGGATCTTTAGTTTCACAGAACTGGTTAGTATTTTGCACACCTGTGGAGAAGTAATAGCTTTCAAAGTCAAAACAATGATTTTTATCTCTTAGGAGAACCAATAAGACCTAATGTATCTAGGGCATTTACTACATGTTGAATGCTGCTGTAAGTGTTTTACATATGGTAAGTTGTTTAATCATCACAACCAGTCTATGCATTAGATTATTATGTTTATTTTACAAGTGCAGAACTAATATATAGAGTTTTAAAACTTGCCAGTTTGTATAACTAACACATGGTGAAGTTTCAAACTCAATCGTATCAGTGCAATTGTGGAAGATACTGTACTTCATTTGGCCAGCTTCCTGCTTGGATGGCAGTAACTCGTTGCTGCATTCCTTGGATACTGTGTATTATAAGAAACCTTCCCACTTTTAGCTCAGGCTGTCTTTTTTTTTTTTTTTGCCATCTACCTTCTTTTGGTGCTATGAGTCTCAAACTTATTTCAAAGCCTGTGTTCTTTCCTGTTCATCAGCAATATTTGGCTTTTGATCTCTGCTTTTAACGGTCAGCATCTACAGATTGTTGGTCTCAGAACAAAGCCCAAATAAGGGCCTTTGGCCACTCAGCATGGGGGGAGTATCTCGCCAGAATTAATGCTTAGCTATCATCCTAGGATGGGGGGATACCCCACAAAGTTTTGGAAAACTCTCTGTTAAATACATATTATACCCAGAATAAATGAAACCTGTTGCTGTTGAGTTGATTCCAACTCATAGAGACACTATAGGACAAAGTGGAGCTGCCCCATAGGGTTTCCAATGAGCAGCTGATAGATTCAAGCTGCCGACTTTTTGGTTAGCAGCCAAGCTCTTAACCACTACACTACCAGGGCTCCAAACCCAGAATAGTAGAATTAATTAAAAAAAAAATTTCTCTGTCCATTCAGAATCCTTGATAATTAATGTTCTGTCTTGTCTTTTAAATAATTTTTATAAAACA
The DNA here is from genome assembly GCF_030014295.1 of Loxodonta africana. Lineage (NCBI taxonomy): Eukaryota > Metazoa > Chordata > Mammalia > Proboscidea > Elephantidae > Loxodonta > Loxodonta africana. The sequence continues at coordinate 56,461,565 of NC_087351.1, read as the reverse complement.
TCAATTATATGGTAAAAATTAAAATTGTATTTTGAGTTATTAGAGAACTTTGTATTTCTTACTCTGTCTTTAAAGTATTGTTAGTCATATCTGTAACTCATTTGATGATGGACACTTTGTCAGGGTTCATTAGTGGTATGGCAGTCTTTCAACGAGCAATTTTTATTTACTTTATGGCAACTTAATTCAGAAAATTGTTTCCACAAAGACATTATGACAAATAAACAGGAGTTGCTTGCACACTTTGTCTTCATAGTATAAACCTTGACATAGTGTAAAACTCTTCTCTCAAGAAATACTATCCATGCACACAAAAATGTAAGGATGAAAAATGTTTGTATATATCATGTTAAAAAAAATAAATCTCTGTGCTTGTTAGTTTTATGCTGTAGAAACAAACCCTGAAGGGTACTGATAAATTGCCTTAAGGCAATTTTTCTTTTAGGCTATATATCCTAGAACATTTTAGTATGGAGTCATATATTCTCCTTCATTTGCTAAGGATACTGTCCTGGTGTCTCCGAGCTTGGGATTTATAAAGGAGCTATACGGTTCAGATGAGTCCTCTTGGAAGAGCTAAGTCTTAAGCTAGATGTTGAAATGGTTGATAAAGAAGGATATTCTGTGAGATGCAAAAGATATGAGAAAATAGAGAAGATAATTTAAAGTATTCTCCAAGAGGGTAATAAGGAGGAGGAACACTTGGGTAAGTCATATATGTTGCGCTACAAGAGATAAGCATGGGGAAAACAATGTAGGGTTTTGGATTAAGGACTGAGGCATTTAAATTCGATTCAATAGGCAGTGGAAAATTATATCCTTACAGATTTTCGTCTGTCAAGTGTGGTGAAAACAAAAGACTAATTCTATATCTTTGTGTGAGACAGATGGATAAGAGTAACAAAGACTGGTTTAGTAAATTTCATGTTCAAATTCCATTGTTTGGCACTAAGATACAGTGTTGGATGAATAAGAGATATTCCCTTCAACTCAACTCAGTCATTGTCTTGGGGACACTGAAGTACATGTAATACAAAGAAAGGTGCTACAAGAACAAAAAGAAAAAGATAATCATTTTAGTTTGAGGAACTGAGGAATACTTAATGGAAGAGGTGATTTTTAAACTGGGCCCTTCAAGGAGTAGTAGGGTTTCACTGAAGCCCTTGTGGTGCAGTGGTTAAGAGCTCAGCTGCTAACTAAGAGGCTGGCAGTTCGAATCCACCAACTGCTCCTTGGAAACCCTATGGGGCAGTTCTACTCTGTCTTATAGGGTCACTGTGAGTTGGAATAGACTCAATGGCAATTTTTTTTTTTTTTTTTTTAAGGGTTTAATGGGCAGAAGAAGGGCATTCCAGGTGAAAGGACCAGGGTTTGCCAAGGTGAGGGGTCAGCTTTTGGTAAGTGGTGGAGAGGGATAAAGGAGCCCTGGTAGTGCAGTTGTTAAGCGCTGGGCTGCTAACTGCAGTTTAAACCCCAAACCCACTAGCTGTTCTGTGGGAGAAAGATATGGCAGTCTGCTTCCATAAATACTACAGCTTTGGAAACCCTATGGCACAGTTCTACTCTGTCCTATAGAGTCACTATAAGTTGTAGTCTACTCGACAGCAATGTGTTCTTTTTTCTTTTTTTAACAGGAGGGGGATTTAGATCCAAGTTTCCTGATACCAGGTTTATTGCAGCACACATGCAAAATGACAGAGAAATAACCATTGGAACTGATTGATTGGTAGACTATGGAGAGAATCAGCATGGAGAAGAGTAAATGGCTTACCTGAAAAATATCTTAATTCTTAACCTTTGCTTTTAAAGAGATGATATTTCCTACGTTGGTTGATGAGCTAGTTATGAAAAAAGCCAACTGCTGAGATATACTATTAAACTGCTGTATCTAAATTTGAAATCAGTTGGTCTAGTCATGCCCCATTTACTTGTTATTTGAATGGACAATAATGAACCTATCTTCTGTAACGAATAGAAATGAATGAGCTCTTTGTAAAAAGGATCCATATTCTACCAAGTTCATGTTTACTCATAATGTTGTTACAAGGACAAAAGGGAGAAAAGAATTCTTTAAGGAATTATCATAGGATGTTTAAGGAAACAAAAAATTAATACAACACTACTATTTTTCATTGTACAGTCCTTTTTTTTTTTGTTAACAACCACAAGTAGTTTCAAGCGTCTTATTCATGGTGACATCAATCTTTGCAGTGTTCTTATGAGTCCTATAGGTGGGGAGAATTACTATTAAGAAGAAAAGAAATTTAATACATTTATTGGTTGCAAGAAAAAGATGCACAAAGACAGGAGCTTTGTAGTAAAAACACTTTAGTTTGAAATATTATGCATAATAACAGGGAATAAAGAATTATCCAAGGGAGGAAAAAAATTAAATCTAACTACTGTATGGGAATATGGAAATGTTTTCCCATAATAAGTAAAAATAGAAAATAAAGCATAATGAAGATTAAAAATGGAAAAATTCATGACCCTTCAGCTAAATTCAATAAACATTTATTGAGTGCCTAATGAATTTAAACTTTAATCATTTTCTGTTTCCAGTTATATTGAAAAATGCTACTTTTTTAAGTGACAAGTATTAAACATTTTTTTAAAATGCTGAAGAAATTTCCTTGGAAAATATAACCAGTATAGAAAAATGAGCTTTAATAATCCTTCTGGTTGTGGGTGGTTGGGAGGAAGGAGAAGCAGTAAAAATTCTTAGTAGGACCTCTGCTGAAGCGTTACGTAAATTGCAAAAAAGAAGACAAAGAACCTCTATCTTTAAGTGCAGATTATGGAAAGGTGTTGAATAGGGGATCATGACTAGCTCTTCATCTTTACTATGGACAAATAAAGGAAAAAAATAAAACATAGCTTGAGTAATTTTTACTTGGTACACAGAAAGATAATAATCATTGCCTAATTTTTTTTTTTTAATGCAATGCTAGATTGGGCTATTAAAGCAGGTTGCAGAGCATCTTTTAGGCAAGTAGGGGTAAAGATATGGGGGTATGTGGCTCTTTCTCTATATATGCATATATATATATATTATATATATAAAGACTATTTTTAAGAGATGATTAATTCTTATCGAAATTTTGAAAATATGGGAGTGGGGAGAAAGTTCACTGATAAATTGCTCTTCTATTGATTTCCTCAGTTTTTCTGAGTTTACAAGTCTAAGAAAATGTTCTTATATTAAAATTTACTGTTCCTAGTAATCAAAAATGTGCCCAAGACAGTTAATTGAAGGTGGAAAAATGTGATTTGTGTACATATTGTGAGATGTCTCCAAATTTTACAGAAGGCCAATGTGTCTTGCCTCTCTGTCTGAAAGCCCAAAGTCATTCAGGCCTGGTGGTTCCTGACTGTCAGGGAAAAAAGAGTCTCTAGCTCTTCGTGACTTGGTCTTCATTCTTTTCAGGAATACACGAATTTTAAAAGAGAAGTTGTTGTACTTAACCTAAAATAAAGAAGCTCTACAATTTCAGGGATGGGGCCAGAGGGAGGAGGGAAGACTGTTTTGGCAGATGCCCTTTTAACAACACCATAATGTTGACTACCTGTGGTTAGGGTGGGCATAGGAACAAGATACAATAAAACGACAAAGTGACTGAGAGGAAGTGACTTGAAAAAGTGAAAGAATCACAAAAGGAGAAGAAAGCCAAGGAGAGAGAGAGAAATTTGTTACGGGGGTGAGAGATAAAGATGGAGAATGAAAAAGAGATGCAACCTAAAGGGCTATATCCTAGTTCTAAAGTAGCCAAAGGCAGTGTTTACGTGTTACTTAACAACCAATCAATTTAGTTAAAAATAAATTAAAATTTTTGTTTATATATTATGTAGACTTAACCTTAGCTGCTTTATTTTACAAAATGAAACTATTTCCTCTCCATCTCCTCTTCTAATCTCATCTCCTTTTCCCACTTCCCACTTGCCCTTGCATTTCTTCCCATTGGATATTTTTGTGTATTTATTTTGGATCTGATATCAATTCCTTCAAGATGACACAGGTTAAAGTTGATTATAGTCTTCATAATAATAACAGCTTCTTCATAACTTGAATGGGAGCCCCAAATGTTAGATGAGCTTTTCTCCACAATGGGTCCAACCTTTAACAAGATATACGTTTGTTAAAATGTAGATCCATTGGTTAAGAATCTTGGTGGTGGTTATAGTGATGATCTATGTGTTAGATTCAGTTTTTAACAAGTTTCCATGATGGTCTTATGTACTCTAAAGTTTGAGAAGTCCTACTCTAGAGTAAAGATATAGAAACTTAAAAGTGATACATTTTTTCTACTTTTTTAGATATACAGTCTTTTTGGAATATTGATGTGAGTGTTGAGGCCTGAAAATGAAACAGGATGGTATTGAGGAAGGACTCCTGAGGATTTTCCTCAGAAGGCAAACGAAAAGCTAAGGTAAACATGTTATCATTTGCTACACCCCTCTTACCGATATTAAAAAAAATTGAAATGCTGTATGTTTAACTTTCTTCTTTCACCTGTAACCCTCATAAGAATACCAGTAAAAATTTAAGAATTATTTTCCTGTCTTTCCTGTCCTTTTATTTTTCTAGCTTGCATGGGTGTCTCTCATCACCTTGTCTAGTCCTTTCCCTACACAATTTTCCTTCTTGAAACTTGAGTTCTGCTTTCATTACATTTTCCATTATGCAAAGCTGATTAAAAAAATCTTTTACAAAAGTTTTATACATTTATGTTACACTTTTGACAATAGTGGAGAAAAGTAGAATTGGTTACTGCTACCTCAGTGAAATTATTCTTCTGTAAATACATTGGAAACAAGTTTGATTGCTTATTGATTTCTGAATATAGTAGAACATTCACTAATTAATTACTTTTGTGAGGTAGATGTTTAAATCTGCCTAAAAGCTAGGTTGCTTTTTCATCTAAACCTTTAAAGTGGTTGAAATTCATCACATTTTAAAAGTTCAGGGTCTCGCCAGGTGATGAAGAGATGGTCCAACCAATTTGTCTATAAGTCTGCTAATAAAAGAAAAGGGCATTTTTGATGAGTCCTATAATCTTCTTTTTTAATAGAATGAATGATTAGAGTTTTCCCCTCTTCGATTCCTTTAATGTGACAATTGGTTAAAGACAGACTACTGAGGACTGAATTGTTTTTATACAAAATGATTCTATTGGTTTGCATCACTTTTAGGTAAAAGTAAAAACTTTTCAAGTACGTATGGGGATGGCATAATTTAACATGTATGAGTGTGATATTTTAGCTTTTTCGTGTAATGTTATAAGATTATTGCTTTGGAAGAAAAAAATATTCTTGTAGGTCCCCATGATAGTCTTTTCCACCAAAGAAAGAACATAGAACATAAGCTCAGCCTCTTGGTTTATAAACTATGAACCAAGAGTAGAGTTTTAAAAACAAGGAAGTGTGAACTATAAAGAAGCCTTATGAGTTGTGGTTGAATGCAAAAATTAGTTAATTTGGGGAAATGTATTGGCTCAATCCTGTAAGGTAATTATCCAGATCTTATTAAGATTGGATGTATTTTCATCGCAGATTTCTTTCTTACTAGTTGGCTCAGGATAGTTCCATACTAGTAGAGGGAAACAGAATTAAAATAATTACCTGCATACTTCAAGTGAGAAAGTGATTCTCCTTAAATATTAAGTTCAATGAGGCTAAAAAAGTTGTTTTAGGTGACCCTGAGCCAGTCTTCTGTAACATACCAAAATAGCCAATCAAATTGAATACTCAATACAAGTAATTCTTGCAAAAAAAAAAAGAAAAGAAATGAGGCCTTTTATAGAGAGTAAGTTGAAGGTGATCAAAAAAGAGGAAGACTTTCAATGAGATGGACTGACACAGAGGCTGCAACAAAGGGCTCAGACATAACAATGATTGTGAAAACCAAACAGTGTTTCCTTCTGTTTTATATATGGTCGCCATGAATCAGAATAGACTTGAAGGCACCTAGCAACAACAACGGCACAGGGGGTAATGAACAAAGAATTAGAAGGAAGCTGAATTTCTGGTTAACTACCTAAACCCCAAACCAACCCCACTGTCGTTGAGTGGATACCAGCATATAATGACCTTGTAGGGCAGAGCAGAACTAACTTGCAGAGTTTCCAAGGCTTTAAATCTTTACAGAAGCAGACTACCACATCTTTCTCCCATGGAGTGCCTAGTGGGTTCGAACCACCAACATTTTGGTTAGCAGCCAAGCACTTAACCACTGCACCACCAGGGCTTCTTATTAACTACCTATGCCCCCCCTAATTTGCCATACCAGACTCTGAGGCAGGTTACTCACATATTCCAGAAGTTTTCCTCCCATGTGGGTGTGACTGATAGAACTTCAGGGATCTCCTTAGAACCATGACAGGACTGTTCCCTGTAGCCCAGGCTCATTCCCCACTTCTCCCATTCTCTCCCCTGAATTAGTTTATTAAAGTCAGATGTTCTCACTATTATAACTCCCCAGAGCTTTTGCATCAGACTCAGGGCATATTTCTCATTAACTTTTAAATGTAAAAAGGTATTAAATTGGAAGTTTTAACTGAGACACCAATATATTAGATATCAAAGTTAGTCATGAAACAGGTAACCCTGTAAGAAGATTAAAATGAATTTAAAAATACTGGGTGGTGGGGTAGGGAAGAAATATCAACAAGTTTAGTAAAGCAAAAAGAAGGCTTTATTCAGCATATATTCAAAAAGGCAAAAGTGTGAAGAGGACAAGGGTGCTGACAGAGCTATGTCTGCCCAAGTCCAAGGAAATGCTACAGTACAGACAAAAGTGGAAATACGGACAAACATGCTGCTAGAGCTTGTCTGTCCAAGTACAAAGAATAGGCAAGAGTGGGAAAGTAGACAAGCATGCTGCTAGTGCCATGCCTGCCAGAGTCTAAGGAAATTACAGAATAGACAAAAGTGGGAAAACAAAGTACGCTGCCATAGCCATGTATGCTTGAGTCTGAGGAACATTACAGAGTCATACAGTATTACAAAATGGGCAAAACCATTGAAAGCTTCACTTTTTCACAGATTGGTTAGAAACTGTGATCCTGCATTTTGAATTGTCTTTCTCGACAATCATTGGTACAGGTTTCAGTAAGGACAGTCAGGAGAGTCTTCATTGGTCCAACAACTTTCTATTCACTAAATGTTAATAGAAAAAGTAAGAGTGGAAAGTCTTTTACGTTCTTGTTGATTAGCTTATGTGAAAAGTTCCCTAAAAGGTATTTTCCAAGATTATCTTAGCTATCGTTTTTATACCTCAGGGCCCAGTTGATGTGTCCTTGTGAGTCCTTGTGAGCCCAGCTCTAGCTGGGTAACAATCTCTATGCTCAGGGACAGGGAATAATGATTACAATATTATTTTCTAAATCATTCTCTCCTGTTGTTCGAAGATTGGAGATAACACATTGATGATCAATACCTGGACTTAGTTGAGCTCCTAAACGGCAGCCATTGCAGGCTCTTTAAACTAATGGTGCTGGTTTTCTACCAGACGCCATCTGGTTGTTCTCTGGGTTGTTAAGTTGGAGCGATGTTCTCGTCAATTACATTGTTGGAGTGAGTGGACTCATGTGCATCAACATTTTAGTCCAAGGTATTCTTTGCCTTTTAAGTATATGAGACAATAGAAAATGAATTTTATTATACCTAATACTATCAGGATGCAAAGAATATTACTATCCCTTGCAGTAGTGATCGAGCCCATGTACTATTCCTGATGGTAACCAACCAAATAAAACCGGTGTTTGTAAGAATGTTACAGTATGTAACCAAGTAGCTTGCTGTCCAGCTGTATGTATATCTTGTTCTACTTCTATTATGTTATTTGTCTAAATGCAACAAGAGGTATTTGGTATAGCACAGATTATACTTCCCTGGACTAATAAAAAAAATCTAAGACTATTCTGTTATCTCATATCACCTTGGCTTATGGATCAGAGATCATCGTTGTGTTTTCGTTCCACTAGCAACTTTGTCTGAAATTTATCCCATAGTGATTGTCAAATTTCATAAAGATTTCTCCAATTCAACTATATGATAAGTAGGAACTAAAGCTCTTAGAAATGACCAACGCTACCCTGAGTGTTGAACCAATGGGCTTTCTTCTGACTCCTGTTTTACAAGGGGTAACAAGTTAACATTACCTTTCTAATATTTACTAGTATTATTACTATGAATATCTAAAGATAATCCTAAAGCTTCAAAAGAAATTGCCCATGTAAATTCACTATCAGTTGGAAAGGGATCATCTAAAATGTTTAGTTGGATCTACCACACAAGAACATATATCCATAAAGAGCACACAAAGTTTGTCTAGAGGAAACAGAAGGTAAAGAAAAACTTACATGTGACAAACAAACAAGTTTTCATTAAAGAATACATGATTAACAAGATAATACAGGATGGATCTCTCCTGTTGGAGGTCTGCAGTTAATCTGTCTAAAACATACTAAGTGTTCTCCCTGAGGGCAAGCTGCCCCTCCTTGGTTTACCTATTAACAGTCATGGGTCACTTTCTCAGAAGCAGAAATAGAACCTAAGACAAAATGGAGTCTGAGCTGTGAGGTCGATGTCCTCTGAGAACCTGGTTTCTTAAAGATACATAATTTTCTGCATCATAAGAGGGTGAGAGTTTAATTACAAACATTAGACATCCAAAGGTGATGGCCTGTGTGGGTTACCCTAACTTCCTTGAAAGCCAGAAATCTGGTTTCCAGGAGAATTACATGCAACTCTGTCATGGTCATCTCCTTTGAATCATGATCTTGCTATAGAATCTTTGATGAAAAATGCTCAATAAATGGTAATCGGGCATCATCTAGTTTTTATGATCCCAGGCACCATGCAGTGAACTAGAAGATAGAATAGAAACACTAACAATAATATTAGGCCAATTGTCTGAAATAACTAATGACCCTAAGGTCTTTGAACCAAGGAAACAAACCTCATGTTGTGTTTGTTTATGCATAAAGAATATTGGTAACTGCTTTTTACATTCCTCAGTAGTAATTAAATTCTGCAAAACCTCAGATTTCATATTAATGTATATACAGCAACATTTATCTCTTTAGGCACAAAACTGTTCCTTCAGGGAACTAATAGGAAATCTAATGCTATTCTAATTTGTAAAATCATAGCTGTGGACATTTGCTGGACCAAGAGAGTGGCAGTACACTTAACTTAGGGCAATGCACTCGACAAGAAGTTCTAAGAAAATCACAGGGCCTGACTGAGTTTTCAGCGAAAGATGAAAGATAAACTGCTTCCCTGAATATGTTTAAAGGGCAGTGGGAGATGAAGATATAATGATGTGCTCTGATTATACCCCCTGAGTCCTATTTGGTAAAGAATGATGCATGCAATTCCTAAGACCTGCTTAAATAACTGGGGATTAATTATTATTGACTCATTTGCTTTAATCTTAATAAGTAAAGCAATGCTTAGTAAAATTAGAAATCAGAGGTTTTAATTTTTCAGCTAGTATAAATTTTTATCTATATCATATAATAAAGTGATACATGCTATGTGACTTTTTTCTTAGGTGATTATTGTCATTGTTGTTAGGTGCTTTTGACTCAGTTCCGACTCATAGTAAACCTATGTACAACAGAATGAAACACTGTCTGCTCCTGCGCCATCCTCACAATTTTTGTTATGCTTGAGCTCAATGTCACAGCCACTGTGTTTTCCTCTTTTTGCCGACCCCCTGCTTTACCAAGCATGATGTCCTTCTTAGGGACTGGTCCCTCCTGATAACATGTTCAAAGTACACGAGACGAAGTCTCACCATCCTTGCTTCTAAAGAAAATTCTGGCTGTACTTCTTTCTCTGGTCTTCCTTATTTGCTGCCCAGCTTTCACATGTGTATGAGGTAATGGAAAATATCATGGCTTGGGTCAGGCACACATTAGTCCTCAAGGTGACGTTTTCTCTTTTTAAAACTTTAAAGAGGTCTTTTGCAGCAGACTTGCCCAAAGTAATGCATCATTTGATTTCTTGACTGCTGCTTCCATGGGTGTTGATTGTAGATTCAAGTAGAATGAAATCCTTGACAACTTCAGTATTTTCTCCATTTACCATGACTTTTAGGTGGAATAATCACAAATGGCAAATACAAAGATTTTATTTATTTTACTTGGATCCACAATCAACACCCATGAAAGCAGCAGTCAAGAAATCAAATGAAGTATTTTCAGTGGGCAAATCTGCAGCAAAAATATCTTTAAAGTATTAAAAAGCAAACATGTCACCATGAGGACTAAGGTGTTCCTGACCCAAGCCATGATATTTTCAATCACCTTATATGCATGTGAAAGCTGAACAATGAATAGGGAAGATTGAAAAAGAATTGATGCCTTTGAATTATGGCATTGGTAAAGAATATTGAATATACCATGGACTTAGAATGAACAAATCTCTCTTAGAAGAAGTACAGCCAGAATGCTCCTTAGAAGTGAGAACAGCAAGACTTCATTTCGCTTATTTTGGACATTATATCAGGAGGGACCAGTCCCTGGAAAAGGACATCATGCTTGGAAAAGTAGATGGTCAACAAAAAAGGGGAAGACCTTCAATGAAATGGATTAAGATAGTGGCTGTGACAATGAGCTCAAGCATAACAATTGTGAGGATGGCACAGGACAGGCAGTGTTTCATTCTGTTGTACATGGATGGGGTTGCTATTAGTCAGAACTTACTCTAGGGCACCTAACAACAACATACAAGTTTCTATTTTATTATACTATAGAGTCTCATTTGTAAATGTAAGAACACTTTTTTTTTTTAAATCTCCCCAAACTCTTTCAGTGACACGAGTTATGGGAGCCAGTAGACCTAAAAGCCAGTGCCATGTTCCCTGCCTTGTGATTTGTCTGAGTGGGGGTTGTCCAATTATTGGACCACGCTTTCTGATATTGGCATCTTACAAGGCAAAGGTGTTAGTGGCTGTCCTTGTGCCTGGTGTAGACTTTGTTTACACTTTCTTTTCTTTTTTATTGTACTTTAGATGAAGGTTTACAGAACAAACTAGTTTTTCATTAAACAGTTAATACACATATTGTTTTATGACATTGGTTATCAACCCCACTACATGTCAACCTTCTCAACCTTGGGATCCATATTACCAGCTTTCCTATTCCCTCCTGCCTTCTAGTCCTTGCCTCTGGGCTGGTGTGCCCCTTTAGTCTCATTTTGTTTAATGGGCCTGTCTAATCTTTGGCTGAAGGGTGAACCTCAGGAGTGACTTCATTACTGAGCTGAAAGTGTGTTCTGGAGCCATACTCTCAGGGTTTCTCCAGTCTCTGTCTGGCCAGCAAGTCTAGTCTTTCTTTTAGAGTTAGAATTTTGTTCTACATTTTTCTCTAGCTCTGTCCGGGACACTCCATTGTGATCCTTGTTAGAAGAGTCAGTGGTGGTAGCCGGCACCCTCTAGTTGTACTGGACTCAGTCTGGTGGAGGCCATGGTAGATGTGGTCCATTAGTCCTTTGGATAATCTTTCCTTTGTATCTTTAGTTTTCTTCATTCTTCCTTGCTTTCAAAAGGGTGAGATCAGTGGAGTATCGTAGGTGACTTCTCACAGGTTTTTAAGACCCTAGATGCTACTACTCACCAAAGTAGAATATAGAACACTTTCTTTATAAACTGTGTTATACCAATTGAACTAGATGTTCCCTGAGCCCATGGTCCCCATAGCCCTCGGTCCAGCAATTTGGTCCCTCAGGGAGGTTGGATGTGTCTATGGATTTTCCATGACCTTGCCTTGTACAAGTTGTGCTGGCTTTCCCAGTATTGTGTACTGTCTTACCCTTCACCAAAGTTACCACTTAACTATTATACACTTTATTTTTAAACCAATCATTTTAGAAAAAAAGTGTCGAATATGTGTAATCCTAAGCGTATATATATTCTGTTTAGAGCAGAGATCTGACAATATGTTAACTACAGAGAGTTGTTTTTAACTGACCCACTCTGCCTATTTTCAGTATTGTGATTTTTGTCATAATGTTCAGACATACCTACTATGGTTGCTGCTAATACCATTCTCTTCTGATTATTCTAAACCACTTTAGATGTCTCTTTGGTCTCCCTCAAAGATATTCTTCCTGTACTTGGACTGCCCAGAGTTCATTTCCTGGTCTTTGTGGTGGATATAGTTGGTGCCTTACCCAGGTCTCCTCTAGTAGCCAGTGCACCTGTACCCCAGATGCTGTGAGTGTTAGCTACTAATGGCTCACAGCTGACACCTTCTCCCAACAAAGAGCCACCTCTCCTGGAAGTCTTACCCTGCTCCATTCCCAGGGCAGCCTGCATCTAATGGCTCTCTCATGGGGGAGGGGTTCTAAAAGGCTGACCCTCTTGCCTCAAAGTGGGGCCAATTCTGTGGTACCTTTCCTGCCCCAGAGTTCCCATAGATTAGGTTGAAGCTAGGCTTCATCTGAGACCACATCCATGCTTATATTTTTTCCCCTGCCTTCCCCTGCTCCCCTTACTCCCCTTCTCCTGAAAACACTTCTTCATTAAATCATGTGAACAAGAATTCCCATCTCAAACTCTGCTTCTTGGGAACCCAAACTAAAACAATGATTTTTCCCCCCTCTTCATGTAACTCCTCTCTAAGCAATTCCATGGCTTCAACAAAAGCTAATATACTGACTTACAAATGGATACTCTCCAGCTGGTAGGTATCTCTTGTGTAAATTCCAGACTGAGAAGTGTAATTTCTTACTTTTGGGTTTTGTTAAATTTGGGATTGCCTCCTATCTCTGGAAAAGGCTGCCTTATGGTTCTTTTAAGTTGCATTGAATTAGAAATTTTAGGATCATGAAAGTCTGAGGTCTCAAAAGTCCCTTATTCCCTATCAAATGCAATATTCTTGTGAATATAACCCATTACTATGGGCACATCAAGTTTGTGGGTAGCAGTATATATCACATAGACTTGGATTGTGTGTAGTTCCTGCCATAGTAGCTTTAACTCTAAGAACTTTTCTCCTTTGCAAGAAAGTCTATCAATGTTCAAGGAAATTAAAGTGATGTTATTATAGGGAACAACTTGATTCCACTCAAGTTTATATAAAAAAAAGCAGAACAGGCAAACCTCAATACTTTGATCATTTTTAACAGTAAGTTACTTGCTATAAACCTCACAATGATGCTGCCCTACAATGTAGTGAAGTTAATCTCCCTGATTGAGCTTTTCTTGGGCTTCACAGGGAGGAATAAGCAGTCAGCGCCTAATTCTGGTGAACACACTATTAGGGAAGTCATCACATTGCATTTCAGTAGTTTGTTCCCTGTTTACATCCCTTCTGGCCCCTTGAGGACATGGATTGTATTTTTTCATCTTTTCAGGTAATAAGCGCTCAATAAATGTTGCTATTTTTTGAAAGAATGTAAAAAAGGATAATAAACAGGGCAGAAAAAATAGAGAAAGAAGGATGCTTTTGGCTGAGAAGGGTTGACTCTCAACCTTTGACTGTCAGTTATCAGTTTTCTGCCTCTCAGTTCTGCATGCACTCTTCAGCATGTACTCTGTGATAAACAGTGGAATTCCTGCAAGTATTTCTTCTTTAAAGTGAGTATGACTTTAAGCTCTCTCAGTAGAGGATGCTGGACAGATGTTGCAGGAAGAAGAGGTTCTTTAGCGGTTCCCATGCAGATCAGAGCTTGGAAGTGTGGGTGTGAGGACATTGGGTGGCTCCTGCCCCAGTCATGGGCCAAGAATATGATCCTTCAATAAACTTACACCCTCAGCCTGGAAATAACCTTTTTACAGCTCTGTTGACATTTAAACCAGAGGTACTACACACCCTACATGCTCTCAAGGCCTCCTTCCTCTACCAGCACCTGAACTCCCTCTACAAGTCCTTGAGTGGCCGGCACACAGCACCTGTGATCTAGAGACTCACATATCAGGCATGGCCCACCCACTTGCTCTGAATTCCCCTAGCCAATGCCAGCACCTGGACTCCCACTGGATGCCCACATCACTGGTTCCTGATCATTGGTCCCCACCTATACTCCCAAGGGTGTCTATTGCTTTCCAGCAACTCCAGACTGGTGAACTTTGATATCCAGTGGCTGAACCACACCTTCTCCAAAGAGGTCTGAATTTCCAAGTTTGTCCTTCCTTGGGTACTTTCTCTCAGTTATAGGTTAAAAAACCATATTAATTTTTTTTATATAGTTACTTTTTAAAATCATAGTTAATATTCCTCTATATTGACTTTTCCCTGTTTAATCTACTATGTGGGTTTCTACCTCCTCATCGGCCCCAGACTATGACATCATCTGTTTGTTATAGATTCTGCCAGCTAGAATAAGCAACATACCTAAAACTGGATTTAGTTTTAGATAAACACTAGTTTGTTTATCAAAATATATTGGAGCTTAAGGAAAAGCCATAAGATCTTTCAGTACTTGACTTTTAGTCACCAAATCTATCAATTTTCAACTTGATTAGTATGCCAGATTTGTTACATATTTTGCTTCTGATATTTTGTTTTTGTTTAAGACACGTCATAAAATTACAATTTTGAGCTGTCAGCCTTATAGACACTTTTAAAAAAATAGGAGGAGACATGGGATCCATATGTATATAACTGAAGATAATTTATTCCTTCAATTGAGAATAAATTTTTGGGACATTGGGAAAGCATATTAGAAAAAGAAAACTACCAGATAGTGAGATGTGGGCTAATCTTGAACGTTAGTGAGAATTCACAGACAGCCAATCAAAGACATTGAAGAGCACCACTGAGCATGGTGTAAGCCTGTCAGATTTGATGGTTCCAATGTGTGCCAGCTACAAAACTGATGCCTTTAACTAGTTTACAGCTAGTAGTTCCTCTCAGTTCCTAAGTGTGTCGGTTATGGTTATTTTTGTTGCACAAGACAGAAAACCAACAGTAACTGGCTTAAAAAATAGGGGAATTTATTGGCTTATATAATTTGAAAATCCAGGAGATAGTTTCATTTTGAGTATGGCTCTAAAGGGCTCAGCAATGTTTTCAGGACTTCATCTCCCTCTTTACTTTTCATTCTTTTCCCTTTGGTTTCATTCCCAGTTTCCAAAGAAAAAAAAGTGTTACCTAGCAGGTCTAGGCTTGTACCTTCTCAGGTTAAAATCTAGTAGAAATGAGAGCAACTTTTTTTTGGTCTGGGAATTCTGATTCAATCCTGGCATTCACTGTGACTGGAACAACTTGAGTTACATGCTTACCTTGAACAAAAGGACTAGGCAGGTATGAGTTTCATGATCGCTTGTTGAAGTTGGATCACCACTGGAACCAGATTGAGAGTCAGTTAGGGGTGATTCTGTAAAGAAATTCAGGGTACTATAACCTGATGAAGGGCATATAAATGCTGGGTGGCTCTTACAGATTGAATTGTGTCTCCCCAAAAGATATTTTGCAGTCCTAACCTCTGTACCTGTGAATGTGACCATGTTTGGAAATAGGATCTTTTTTTGTTACCAGTTATGTTAATGAGGTCATACCAGAGTAGGATGAGTCCTGATCCCTTCTGAGCAGTATCTTATAAAAGGGGAGAGCAGACATGGAAACAGAATCACACACAGGGGAAAGATAGCATGTGAGGATCTATATACAAGCCGAGGAACTCCAAGAAATGCCCAGGGCTACCAGAAGCTGAAAGAACTAGGAAGGATCTTCTCCTAGAGCCAACAGAGAGGAAGCATAGCCCTGCTGATGCCCTTAATTTGGATTTTTAGCCTTCAGAATTGTGAGGAAATACATTTCTATTCTTTAAAGCTATTCACTTCGTGTCATTTTGTTATAGCAGCCCTAAGAAACTTAGACATTAGCCAAAATAAAACAAAACTTTCCTGGAACAAAGCAAACCCTGAACAAGATCATTGGATCTCAGTAGCCTCACAGCAGTCAGTCCATATTGAGTCTTGCTCCCTCTTATCCAAGTATTTGGTATGTCCAATATGAGCACCTGTGTGTCTGCTGCGCCACAGTCTGTCTGACCCTAATCCTTACCGATAACATAGTCTATAGGAAATTGCCTGGGTTCTTCCTTCAGGGTAGGTGGATTACCTGTCAGATCTGCCAGACTTTGAGTAAAGATGTCCAGTGTGGGAAGTAATCTTCCTGGACTCAACTCACGTGTAAAAGCATCCCATGTGTTTTTGAAACCAATTTGTCTCTGTTAACTACTTATTGTGAACTTCAGTGTGCCCATTTACAGTGTCTCCAACTTGCCAGTCTAGATAAAAGCAGACAGTGGAGGGTGGATGCATCTCTCCTCTCAACCCCATTTCAATTGTTAATTCTGAGAGTAACTCTTACTGAGTGCTTGCTAAATAAAAACGTACTTTTAGGTTTAACACTTTATGTGTATTTTATGCTTACTACAAATCTGTGAAGAGGACTTGAAGCACTTACTGATGAAGACCAAGGACTATAGCCTTCGGTATGGGTTACACCTCAATATAAAGACAACAAAAATCCTCACAACTGGACCAATAAGCAACATCAAGATAAACAGAGAAAAGATTGAAGTTGTCGAGGATTTTATTTTACTTGGATCTATAACCAATGCCCATGGAAACAGCAGTCAGGAAATCAAATGACATATTGCATTGGGCAAATCTGCTGTAAAAGACCTCTTAAAGTGTTAAAAAGCAAAGATACCACTTTAAGGACTAAGGCGCGCCTGACCCAAGCCATGGTGGTTTCAGTCATCTCATACGCATATGAAAGCTGGACAATGAATAAGGAAGACCAAAGAAGAATTGATGCCTTGAATTATAATGTTCGTGAAGAGTATTGGATATACCGTGGACTGCCAAAAGAACGAACACATCTGTCTTGGAAGAAGTACAGCCAGAATGCTCCTTAGAGGCAAGGATGGCGAGACTTCGTCTCACATACTTTGGACATGTTATCAGGAGGGACCAGTCCCTGGAGAAGGACATCATGCTTGGTAAAACAGAAGGTCAGCAAAAAAGAGGATGACTTTCAATGAGGTGGATTGACACAGTGGCTGCAACAACGGGCTCGAGCATAACAACAATTGTGAGGATGTTACGGGACTGGGCAGTGTTCCCTTCTGTTCTATCCTTCTGGATAAAGTTTAGGAGGAAAGAATTTGGAAATGTAAAGAATATGCTGGTGAGATTAGGATGTTTACATCCTGTGATCATAGGTATACAGTCAACAAAGATGAGGAGAAGGCCCGACTTAAGTTTAATTCTATACAAACTGTCTCTTAACATAATACTGAGAAGTGTTAAAAACCTAAATGCTTAAACACTAAAAATTAGTGTAACAAAATATATTTACTGTGAGTAGATATGAAGATATGATTCTTCAAATCGAGCAGCATCAACCCAGGTATATAGGTCATTGTCATGTTAATTTCTTAAGAGAGAGCATCAGAACATCGGCAGGGTTTAAGGCCTTGGAGAAACAGAGTCACTAAGGACATGCCATATGTTTTCCAGTGAGAGCAAGAGGTTCCTGCTCTTAGAAACCAGCTGGACCTAGATAATTCATTCTCTAAAAGAGCCCAATGCTAAGGCAAAATAATCTCTACTTTTTTTTTTTTTTTTAAACTGCCTACTAAGCTTTTGTTTGACTTGAAGATGACTTTAGGGAAACAGTTCCTTAAAGTCTCGAGATTCAAAAGGATTCCTAAGGGCAGATGGCCTGGGTAGGTCACCCCAATTCCATTAACCCAGAAATTTGGATTCTAGGAGAATCAAAATGGTTTTGTCAGAAGGAATGAAGAAGCTTCCTTATTAAGAATGCAAGTTCTTAATAGATTTCAAAACTCCTGTTTAGTTTCTCTGAAAGTTGACCCTCAGGGGTAAGTAAGCACCTAGAAGCATTGTGTTGTTCATTTAACTTATAGAGTAAATTTGCGGAGGCAATGGCTTTTCTTCTTTTGAGTTGTAAACAAACTCACCAGTTTGTTTTGTTGTGTAAGTACTGTGGGCTCCTTAGACAGTGATTCTTCAGCCTGGGTTTTCCCAGGACCAGAAACCCTGGTGGTGTAGTGATTAAGAGGTATGGCTGCTAACCAAAAGGTTGGCAGTTTGAATCCACCTGGCGCTCCTTGGAAACTCTGTGGGCCAGTTCTACTCTGTCCTACAGGGTTGCTATGAGTCAGAATTGACTCGATGGCAGGTGGTTTGCAAGCAAAAAACAAAATCAAAACCCAAAAAATAATAGTACTTTTTGTTGTTGTTGTTAGGTGCCATCTAGTTGATTCTGATTCATGTGACCCCATGTTACAAAGTAGAACTGCCCCATAGGGTTTTCTAGGCTGTATCTTCACAGAAGCAGATCTCCAGGTCTTTCTCCCCTGCAGCCTCTGGGTGGGTTCTAACCGCCAGCCTTTTGATTAGCAACCTAGCGCTTAACCATTGTGCCACCAGGGCTGGATCCAAATACAAACACACTGTGGGGAGCTTGGTTTCTTTGACAATTAATAATCAGTACTGCCTTCTTCAGAGAATTGTTTATGGGGATTTAATGAGATAATCCATGTTCAGCAAACACACAATCATAAATGTTTAATAAGTAGTAGTTACTCTTACCTTGGTTCTCACACTGAATAACCCAGGAACCCACCACTGTGTTTCTCCCTAAAAGCTCCCACCCTTTTCCTTGGTACTCAACTTCTGCTCTGTTCTATAAAAATGCCAGCAACATAGATTGTGTAAACAAGTGGCTGAAACTTTACTTAAAGCTCTATTTTTGCATCTCGCTAGGATTTGGCTTTCATCCTTAAGGTCCTACCAATGTCTTACTAGGATTTGACAAAGTACCTCAATTATTCCCTAATTCATACCCATGAGCTCTGCTCTCTCTCAATCTCCAGCCTAAGGTGTAAAAGGATCCCCTGGAAGCTCCTGAATCTTGTAAACTGGAATATTTCCATTTTCCTAAGCTGTCTGGGAGAGATGGTCAGAGCTTAGACTTTTTGCTCTAGCTAAGCAGGGGCACCTGTGCTTATTTCTAGCTTCTCAGTGACAGAGACAGTTTCCTACTCATTTCTGTGTTACCTGTGTCTAGTACAGTGTCTATAAAATCTGGATGTACAATTAAATGGCTCCATAATTGTGTGGAATGAATGAATTCCTGAAAGAGCAACAGTGCAAAATAAATAAGATCTATATACCAAAAAAAGATTGCATAGGAACAAACACAAATATGACTTTCTGATATTTAAAAAGAAGCTGGTTTTTGACCTGGGGTGCTTAACAAGGATTTCTATTTCACCTGTGGTGTTTTGTTCTCAGTTATCAATGGATCTGTGTTTACCTCCAGAGCATCCACCTGTTCTTTATATAACCTTGAACTTCTACTTCATTTTCTGGATTAGTTGCTCCTACAAATGCACTGCAGTTTCTGAAAACAGAGTGATGCAACTTAAGCCCGCCTATTATGGATGAAACAGGATTTCGTGACGTAACCATTGTCAGCAGCAGGGAATCAGAGATCACTGGGAAATTGAATTCCAAATTCTTGCTATGCTTGAAAAGATGACGTGTGTGTGTGTGTGTGTGTATACTTCCTGAAATGAAATAAGAGAGGCATGATATAGGAGAGATGAAATGTCCAAATCATTAAGACCAAGTACAAAATCAGGACAGAAATGTTCTCTCCTTGTCTTATTTTCCTCCTACATTTTAATTTACTCCTATTCTTCTCTTTGCCTTGGTGCAGATCACAAATTGGACTGACTCAGACTTTGTTCTTCCTACTCTTACCTAATTCCTTTTTTTCTACCCCTTTCATAAAATCTTTATATTTTTCTATGAGGGCTTTATTAATAACTTATAAATCCATATTTAATATAATCTAATGGGAATCTTATTGGTTACTTTATGCATTTCTGTGGCCTAAGCATTCCTGAAAGTCAGGATTTTAAAATATATTTATGTTAAATTTCTTATTAGCATATAGAAAATGCATATATTTTTGACACTATGATGTTAACGATTTTAAAATTGTTTGACAAATTTCCTCGGCATAGGTCCCTGTCACTCTGTTGTCTTATTTTGGTCTCTTCACACATTATATTACCTTCATGGATCCTGTTCTGAGTTAGGGGTTCCACAGTGAAGAGCTCAGGCATGGCTGGCAGGTAGGATATATATCAGCTTTTCAATATTCTCTTTATGGGGAGTTACTCCAGTCATTCCCATCTGTCCTGCAGTTTAGTTTATTTGAAAGTTTGAAGTGTAACCATGGTAAACTCATTGCTGTCGAGTTGATTTTGAACCAGCAACCATGATGGTTGTTGATAACTAGCAAGTAGCAGGGGGGAGAAGAGAAGTAGAACTAGGAATGATTACTGGGGCCGCTTTGTTGTTGTTAGGTGCTGTCAAGTCAAATTTGACTCATAGTGACCCCACGTGACAGAGTAGAACTGCCCCATAGGTTTTTCAAAGCTGAAATCGTTACATAATGCTAAATGAGAGGATCAAAACTTTTCTGAGGTTGGATAGAGTTAGTAACCATATGGACGCCTGTTATAATGGTCCTTTCCTTTTTCTTTTAAAATCAAATTTATTAGTATAATTTACATATAGCAAATGAACACATTAAGTGTGCAGTTAGATGAATTTTAACAAAAGTATATCTCCACAAAACCACCGTCCCAATAAAAATATAGAACATTTCCATCGTTCCAAAAAGTTCTGTCTTGTTTCTTTGCATTTAATATTTTTGCATATATATATCAGTAGCTTGTACATTTTTATTTTTTTCTTTATGAAATGATATTCTATTGTATGTATATACCACAATTTGCTTATCTGCTCACCTGTTGATGGTCATTTGGGTTGCTTCTAGTTTTAGTTGATTAAGAATAAAGCTATTATAAACATTTGTACATTGTTATGTGTAAGCACCCAGAACGTTGACTTTTGTTTCTGGTAATGGCTCTTCATAGATAAAACTCTGACCTTAAAAAAAAAATCATTTAACCATTGTTTATATGGATAATATGAAGTAAAATCTAAGAAGTATACCAGATATAAAAAATTTTTTTTTTTTTTTATATCACATAAATATTAGCTACAGCTCAGCAACCCTACACTTTTCTCCCTTTATTATTTTCACTTGGGCCAGGGAGCATCCTTTCTCCTGGCGTGTAAGGAAGGTGACCCTTATGTTCTACTTCTGTCAGCTGTCTTTTTGTCTCTAAACCATGGGTGGCAAACAATGGCCCATGAAACAAACCTGGCCTGCTGCCTATTTTTGTGAATAAAGCTTTACTGGAACATATTCATGCCATTTGTTTATTTATTGTCTCTGGCTGCTTTCACACTACTACGACGGAGTTGAGGAGTTGCAACAGAGACCATGTAGCCCACAGTCGAAAGCATTTACTTCCTGACTCTTTACAGAAAAGTTTGCAAGCTCCTGCTTTAAATCAACCAAACTCACTTTTCAGAGTTCTGCAGCTACGTGCTGGCCTCACGTTGATCTGACCCATTTTGACCATTTGTAACCTGGAAAAACCAGTTGCCATCTAGTTGATTATGATTCATAGCAACCTATTACGCCTGAGTAAAACTGTGCTTCCTAGGGTTTTCAATGGCTGATTTTTTGGAAGTAAATCACCAGGTCTTTCTTCTGAGGCATCTCTGGGTGGACTCGAACCTCCAACCTTTCAGTTAGCAGCCAAGCATGATAACCATTTGTACCACCCAGGGACTCAAACTAGAAGGAGTGCTTTTTCAGGATGAACGTTGAAACCATTTCAAACATCTTTTTTATAAACATTGACTTCACAATATGTTTTAATTGTAAAAAATAACATTTAAAAGATAATTATGAATAATTAAGCTTTATAGCTTGCCAAAGAGATATGCTCTTAACGAATGCTAGTGATGATTAAAAAAAGAGAATTGGTCTTGGTCTATATATTTGCTTGTAAGGATATGAAGAATTCACACTTTACTTGTGTTTATACTTGCAATTATTTCCCATTTCCTACATGATATTCAAATTCAAAGCAAAGGAAGTCCCTATTCTCCAGAAAAGGCCTGGCTCCCTCAAATGGTAGTTTTTGCTTGCTGTGGGACGATAAGAAGTTCATTTTGTAAAGTACGCTCTTGAAGTGTTATGTCATGTGAAGATGGAACAAAAACTCACCAGTATTGCCAACTTCTCTGCCTACTGCAATTTTTTCTTTTCAGAGAATAGATTGCTAACACCGCATAATGGTAGTTATACTAGCTACCTTTGAATCTGTAGGATGAAAGCGAGAAAGCAATCATTGTCAAGGAGGGGAGAGGACCAAAACTTTCATATTAACTTTGATAAAAGTCACAGGGAACTAAAACAGACAATTTTATCCAGTTTTCTCTCCCTTTCTCTTTTAAATTTATTTTGACAAGAGGAGGCTAAACTCAGGTAGCTAGAAAATAAATGCAACTCTTGATTGTAGTGAAGCACCTAAGAGCAGGCAGGTGCATGATACAGGTGGCTGTAAGGCGTGTGAGAGTACAGCAGTATAGATACCAAGAGAAATCCTCTCCCCAAAGCTAGACTCTGATTTGAGTTTGTGCCAGGGGTTAGAGCTTAAGAGCTTAACAAAAAGTCATCTTGTTTCAGCTGCAACTTTGCATTTTTAAAGCTCCATCTCTTTTGCATTTTTCTGAAATGAATTTTGCATCCTCTGCTTCATTTTCTACTTCCCGGTGACACTTTCCTCTCTAAATATTAAAACTTCTTCACCTTGCTCTTTTCAGAATTACAAATATTTTCACTACTTTGTTGTATGCCATTTTGGTAAGTCTGATTAAAACAAATTTTTCCATTTCCTTTTTAATTTCTTTCAGAAGATTTTGGGGAAAATATTTTTCTCCAGGAAAGGCATCTAAATTTTTATAGAATTAATTCCAACATGTATTATTGCTTATTATTGCCAAAATACTGTTTCAGAAGTTTTTTTAGAAATACAAAATCAAATGGACAAAAAGTGAACTCTTTCCTCTAATTTCTTACAATTTAGACAAATGGGGATTTTTTAAATTTATAAAGTCTGGGGAGAAAGGTAGATGAATGGATAATAATATCAGAGTAATTTTTTTTAATATATCATTGGTGCTGCAATGTATGAGTAGGTCACAGGCAGTAATCCTTCACCCATGGTGATCTTTGCTCTGTCTGCCTTGCTGTATCTCTACATCAGAAGAGGTTCACATATTTTATGTGTTTAGACATTATTTTGTATTAGTCTTTCTTGGATTACAGGTCTTTTGCTTAGTTCTCTTAAGTTTGTAGCACAGAGTGGATCTATTTCTTCTTTTTTTTTCGAGCAGTTTTAGGTTCATAGAGAAATCCCCGCCCCCCCCCCCTTTTTATTTCTTGAGTGCACATTTTGAACTCAGAAACTTAATTCTGGGACCACTGAGGCATAGTGTTAACCAAGTCATTTAATAGTGTGAAAATGCTCTCAGAGAGATAGATTCAGGGTTTCCAGAGGAAATAATTTCCCTTCTCACCACTGACAAAAACTTTGGAAACTGCCTTTTTACCTCTCCTGAAGTTAGTGATAGTGGTGAGGGGCTTCTGTATCTATTCTAAATGCAGCCTTCCGCAGCGGCTTTTTAAAGCTTGCACCAGTATCCCTGAAAAAAAAAAAAAATCCCATTAATTAAGAATTCACAACCCTATTTCTCCTTCGTTCTCTGCCACGGCCTGTACTGTCAAGTTTTGCTCTTCTTTCTTAGGGACAGAAACTGAAATTAGAATTCCAAGTGGAGGCATCACTCCCTGAGGAGACTCAGAACACCACAATCTTCTGAACTTGTTCCCTTTCAGAGCATCTGCTGGTAGTGACGCACCTGTTAAAATGTGGACACTTACCATTCTGTCTCTCATTTAGAAAGAGTGTACACCCCTTGGGCAAGTAGTTTCTTTGTAGACGGAGGAATAATAGAAATCCCCGTCATTAATACACCATCATTCTAACCATGCCCTCATGAACATAAACAAGCACTTTTCTGAAGTAGCCTATTGGTAGATAATTCCACTTTAAAGGCTTTTTGGAATAAGTTGGGGTATTAACATCTACCTTACTGGGTTGTTATGACTATTAAATGAGTTAATGTATTTCAATTGATTTGTACCATGGCCAAGAGAAAATAGGCAGTCAATAAGTTTTAGCTATTACTATTATTAATATTTTTATAATAATAATAACATATGTAACACTAATAAAATAAACTACTAATTATTTGACTCGGTTTCTAGAGGCGGTAGGGAAGGAGAAATAATCTTATAGAAAATCAGCCCAAAGATTAGAGTCATAAACTTGAAGGTTCAATATGCATTTTATTATATTTTAAGTATTTCCTTAGATAAATTAAATTGGATACATCGAGAATAGAAAACAGATAACTGACAAGAATAAAGGAACCATCAGAATGTTGTTGATGAATGCGTGAACGTGAAAGGAGTTTGCTGTCACGGTGAAGATGTAAGCTAACATTATCCCGCACTTTCCTAGGATGTAGTATCTTTATTCTCTATTTTAAGCTTAAGATAGACTGATCCTGGTAGCTGACTTCTAAAGGCTATTTCCTTTCTTGATCTCAGTTTCAGTGTTAGTTTAAAAGCTCAAGAACCATAGTGGATACCGAAAGCTGTTATGCACACATTTAATGTGAGATGCCAGTGTACATAGGCTATGGATCATTTTTGTAGGTTTGTTTAATATAATTTTGCCTTTATATACCCCAATTTAATGAGCATTTGGTCTGATAGCTGTTTTTTTTCTGAAAAAAGTAATAGATTATTTTACTTAAATTTGAGAGACCTAGAGTAACTTGCTTTCTGAAAATAGACAAGCTATAAAATAGAAAAGATTTTGTTAGGTTAACATTTCAGAAAAGGCAGTACAGCCCCGTTTGTAAACTTGCTAATTATCTTGGCATTTTCTGGGGCTGGAACGGTTTGAAAATACATCCATATATTTTTACTGTCAGTCAGATTTTCTTTGTCAAAATTGATTTAAATAGGCAAAACTTAGCATGGTTTACTAAAGAGGATTGTTTATTTTATTTTTAGTAAGCTGCCTCAGATTCCTCATTTACCATTGCAAACTTGCTAGGGAAGATGTGTAATTTTCCTGGGCTTTTTCAAGCCTGTGTGAAACTACAGTATGTAATCGAGGGCAGTTCCCAATCTCTGATAACCCACAGAAACTCTGAGATAAGAAATATTTATTTTTTTAAATGATTAGGTAAAAAATTTGTAAAAAAAAAAGGTAATAGATAGGGACAGAAATATCATGTAAAAAACAGATTTGCATGTAATTTGTAACCCAAGTCCTAAAACAAGGGACCACATTCATATATATACATAGATGTTTCATGAAAGTTGACTACAAAAATATTTGTACAATATTGCTTCTGTTGTTAAAAAAATTAAGTCAAGAAAAAATGGTTTGCAAAGGTGCTGGGATGAAGTAGGATTCTGGATATAGTTTGAACATAGAGACCATAGGTTCCTGACAAATTGAATGTAGGTGAGTGAGAAATAGAGGAATGAAGAATGACTCCAGGGATTTTGGCCTAAGCAACTGGAAGTGTGGAGTGACCATCCTGTGAGAGGGAAAATCTGAAGATGGAGCAGTTTTTTGGGGGAAAATACTTAATTCTAGAAATATTACTTTTGCAATGCCTATTACACATGAATTTGAATAGCTTACCTTTGTTCCCCAAGATCCCCTCTACTCTTATCTACTTTGCTTTTTGCCACAGGAGGCTGATCTGTAGTTATTTCACCAGTGGACTCCTTTTGACCCTTTGGCTTTGGCTACCAGTTGTGTTCAGTCAATGGAAAGCTCAAAGACTGAAGGGAGGAAGGAGGGTGAAATTATGAATCTATTTTCCTGGCTTCCTCACAGGTTTTTCTCAGAATCTTTGTGTTACTTCACTGAATGTCAGGTCATTCTCTTGGTGGCCCCATCTACACAATTCTCTTCTTCCAGGTTCTAGTAACTCTTTCTCCCTATCTCTTGGGCCTACTGTAGGTCTTAATAACTCTGCTGCTACTAATCCAGAGTCAATGGACTATCTTCTGTGATTCTCTTACACCCCACCTAAAACCCATTACAATGAAGTTGATTCCGACTCATAGCTACCCTACAGGACAGAGTAGAACTGCCCCATGGGGTTTCCAAGGAGCGCCTGGTGGATTTGAACTGCCAACCTTTTGGTTAACAGCTGTAGCTCTTAACCACTACGCCACCAGGGTAAAGTGACTATTTGCAAAAATCTATGTGGGGTGTAGTGGTGGTATACCCCACCTAGACCTTTGCAAATAGTCACTTTATAAATAATTCTTCCTCAGATTATCCTAATTTTAGTATGCCTTCTGTTTCTTGTCAGGACTATGAATAACATTCAAGTGAAGCTAAAGAGTGAGATATTGATTATACAAGTCTAGAGTTCGGGAGATAGGTATGGCTTAGAGTTATATATTGGGAGTCATTTCCATATAGATGATATTTAAAATTATGAGTCTGAAAGAAATTGTCAAGAGAATAAGCATAAATGGAGAAGAGAAAGGGAGAAAGAAGTACTGAGCTTGGTCTGGGAAAAAGTAGGAACCCATAAAGGAGTTTGGAAAAAGAAACTGTTAGTGAGGTTGAAGGAAAACTACAAATGTGGTGACTTGGAGGCTAAATGAAGAAAGTGTAGCAAGGAGAAGGAGAGAACAGCTGTATCAAATACTCTTGACAGTTAAGTATTATGAGGACAGTGAATTGACCATTGGAATGAGTAACATGATAGGGCTGAAAACCTGGTTGAAATAGTGGCAAGAGAGTATAGATGGAGAGGGATTGCAAACAAGGAGTGTAGACAAAGTTTTGCAGTGTTTCTCTGCGCTAGGATGCCAAACAATGGGGTACAGGGATTGGGGTCAAAATCAAAAGACTGAGAGAAATTTCTGTACTTATTCTTTTGGTGATCTCTTCCATCCCCATGATTTTAAATACTATCTACACACATACGCCTGAGTACAAGAGATATTCCAGGGAGAGAAAACAGAATGTTCACAGCCTGAATCAGAGAGAAAGCAAGGTACATTTGGGGAACTGAACAAATATAGGATGGAGTGAAAACAGAGAGGGGTAACAGAATAATAACCTTAGACCAATAACCTGTGAGGAAATGAGTTCCATCAACTACTGCATGAATGAATTTGCCAGATTCTCCCCTAGTTGAGCCTTGAGATTTCTGCAGCCCAGTCAAAATCTTGATAGTAGCCTCATGGTGGACGCTGAGTCAGAGGATTGAGCTAAGCCATGCCTGGATTCATAACCCACAGAAACTCTGAGATAATAAATATTAATTTTTTTAAAAAAAGATTAGGTAATTTGTTATGTAGCAATAATTATCAAATACCGTGTTTCAGAAAAAATACTCCAGATGCAGTGTTCAGAGTACATTAAAGAAGGGTAGCATTGGAAGCAGGCACTCCAATATAAGGGCTGCTTGCAAAAATGAGGTGAGAGTGGCAATTGCAGGCTAGTGTATTCTCCTGAAACCCTATGGGGCAGTTCTACTGTGTCCTATAGGGTCGCTATGAGTCGGAATTGACTTGACGGCAGTGGGTTTAGTTTTTTGGGTTTTGGGATTTTTTATTTCTTTTACTTACCTGCACGTGAGTCAGCCCTCATGGTGTCAGTCCTCATAGTGTCTACCTCATTTCTATAGGCCAGCCAAATTTCAGTCCTCGTGTCTCTTGCATTAACCCATTCTGTTATAGCTAAGTCTTCAATTTGCACCCATGCTAAGAACCACTTTGTGGCCCCAAACATCCCAGTGATAGGAGATTTCAACTTAATTACTGGCTTACTTGAAATTCACTAGACCAATTTTTACTACAGTATGTAACTTGAAAGATAGCATATTAATATCTTAGCATCGATTACTATCAAAATAGCAGGAACAGGACCTCGAGGGAATAGAACACGGAACAGAAGGTTATTTTTATGGATGAGAGAAGGGAAGGGAAAATCATATTCACTCCAGTCTCTAGTGCCCAGCACAGGCAAATTCTCAATAAATATTGAATGAATTAAACTGATCCCAAGCAGGGGTAAGGGGACTCTCACATTCAGGGAAGAATATGAGGTTTGGAGGAGGCTGGGGTTGTAGCGGATACCCTGGTGGAGGAGTAGTTAAGTGCTACAGCTGCTAACCAGAAGGTTGGCAGTTTGAGTCCACCAGCTGCTCCTTGGAAACCCTATGGGGAAGTTCTACTCTGTCCTATAGGGTCACTATGAGTGAGAATTAGCTCGATGGCAATAAGGTTTCGGGATTGTAGTAGAAGGAGATAGTGAGGCAAGGAAGAGGAATTTGGGAGCAAGTACTATAAATAAGCTACCCACTTCACAGTTTTGTGGTTCAGTGGTTAAGATCTAGGCTGCTAACCAAAAGGTGGGCAGTTCAAATCCACTAGCCACTCCTTGGAAGCCCTATGGGACAGTTCCTTGTCCTGTGGGGTCACTATGAGTCAAAATTGCCTCAATGGCAGTGGGTTTTATTCATGAGTAAATATTAAGAGAACACAGAAGAGACATTGTGATGCAGCTGAAGCTTAGCATATGTGTAAAGGATTGATCAGTGACAGTGCATTCTATTGTATACGGAAAAGTGGATTATTTTGGTTCCTTGAATATTCAGGGAGTAGCCATACGGTTGCTATGAGTCAGAATCCACTTGACCCAGTGGGCTTGTTTTTTTTTTGGTTTTAGCTGTATACTTAGTTACTGGAGAAATATCACTTGACTTACTCCATCAATACCAAGAAAGGTCAATTGAAAGAGGATTCCAGCATGCTCTGTAATTGTGGGTGAAATTCTATGAAATTTCAAGACTGTAGAATGAAAAGAAATCCTTCTTATTCCCACCCATGTGGTAGGTTTAGAGAGTTTTGGTGTTGGGATCTTATTAACTAGAGGGGATTATGTCGTTAGGTGCTGTTGAGTCGGTTCCAACTCGTGGTGACCCTACACACAACAGAACGAAACACTGCCCGGTCCTCAGCCATCCTTACAATCGTTGTTATGCTTGAGCTCATTGCAGCCACTGTGTCAGTCCACCTCATTGAGGGTCTTCCTCTTTTCCACTGACCCTGTACTCTGCCAAGCATGATGTCCTTTTCCAGAGACTGATCCCTCCTGACAGCATGTCCAAAGTATCTAAGACACAGTCTCACCATCCTTGCTTCCAAGGAGCATTCTGGTTGCACTTCTTCTAAGACAGATTTGTTCATTCTTTTAGCAGCCCATGGTATATTCAATATTCTTTGCCCACACCACAATTCAAAGGTGTCAAATCTTCTTTGGTCTTCCTTATTCATTGTCCACCTTTCACATGCATATGACGTGACTGAAAATACCATGGCTTGGGTCAGGCACACCTTAGTTTTCAAGGTGACATCCTTGCCCTTCAACACTTTAAAGAGGTCCTTTGCAGCAGGTTTACCCAATGCAATGCATCTTTTGATTTCTTGACTGCTGCTTCCATGGGTGTTGACTGTGGATCCAAGTAAAATGAAATCCTTGACAACTTCAATCTTTTCTCCATTTATCATGATGTTGCTCATTGGTCCAGGTGTGAGGATTTTTCTTTTCTTTATGTTGAGGTGTAATCCATACTGAAGGCTGTGGTCTTTGATCTTCATTCGTAAGTGCTTCAAGTCCTCTTAATTTTCAGCAAGCAAGGTTGTGTCATCTGCATAACACAGGTTATTAATGAGTCTTCCTCCAATCCTGATGCCTCATTCTTCTTCATATAGTCCAGTTTCTCCTATTATTTGCTCAGCATACAGATTGAATAGGTATGGTGAAAGAATACAACCCTGTCGCACACCTTTCCTGACTTTAAATCAATCGGTATCCCCTTGTTCTGTCCAAACAAATACCTCTTGATCTATGTAAAGTTTCCTCATGAGCACAATTAAGTGTTCTGGAATTCCCATTCTTTGAAATGGTATCCATAATTTGTTATGATCTACACTGTTGAATGCCTTTGCATAGTTAATAAAACACAGGTAAACATCCTTCTGGTATTCTCTGCTTTCAACCATGATCCATCTGACATCAGCAATGATATCCCTGGTTCCATGTCCTCTTCTGAAAGCGGCCTGAATTTCTGGCAGTTCCCTGTCAATATACTACTGCAGCCATTTTTGAATGACCTTCCGCAATATTTTGCTTGCATGTGATATTAATGATATTGTTCTATAATTTCCACATTTGGTTGGGTCATGTTTCTTGGGAATAGGCACAGATATGGATCTCTTCCAGTCAGTTGGCCAGGAATCTGTCTTCCATATTTCTTGGCATAGACAAGTGAGCACCTTCCGTGCTGCATCTGTTTGTTGAAATATTTCAGTTGATTTCCATCAATTCCTGGAGCCTTGTTTTTCGACAATGCCTTCAGAGCAGCTTGGACTTCTTCCTTCAGTACCATCGGTTCCTGATCATATGCTACCTCTTGAAATGGTTGAACATCGACTAATTCTTTTTGATATAATGACTCTGTGTATTCCTTCCATCTTCTTTTGATGCTTCCTGCATCATTTAATACTTTCCCCATAGAATCCTTCACTATTGCAACTTGAAGCTTGAATTTTTTCTTCAGTTCTTTCAGCTTGAGAAACACTGAGCATGTTCTTCCCTTTTGGTTTTCCATCTCCAGCTCTTTGCATATGTCATTATAATACTTTACTTTGTCTTCTTGAGAGGCCCTTTGAAATCTTCTGTTCAATTCTCTTACTTCATCAGTTCTTCCTTTTGCTTTAGCTGCTCAACATTCAAGAGCAAGTTTCAGAGTCTCCTCTGACATCCATCTTGGTCTTTTCTTTCTTTCTTGTCTTTTTTTTAATGACCTCTTGCTTTCTTCATGTATGATGTCCTTGATATCATTCCACAACTCGTCTGGTCTTCGGTCACTAGTATTCAATGCATCAAATCTATTCTTCAGATGGTCTCTAAATTCAGGTGGGATATACTCAAGGTCATATTTTGGCTCCCGTGGACTTGCTCTGATTTTCTTCACTTTCAGCTTGGACTTGTATATGAGCAATTGATGGTATGTTCTACAGTTGGCCACTTGCCTTGCTCTGACTGATGATATTGAGTTTTTCCATCATCTTTTTCCACAGATGTAGTCAATTTGATTTCTGTGTGTTCCATCTGGTGAAGCCCATGTGTATAGTCACCATTTATGTTGGTGAAAGAAGGTATTTGCAATGAAGAAGTCATTGGTCTTGCAAAATTCTATCATTCGATCTCTGGCATTGTTTCTATCACCAAGGCCATATTTTCCAACTACTGATCCTTCTTCTTTATTTCCAACTTTCACATTCCAATCAGCAGTAATTATCAATGCATCTTGATTGCATGTTCCATCAATTTCAGACTGAAGCAGCTGATAAAAATCTTCTATTTCTTCATCTTTGCCACTAGTGGTTGGTGTGTAAATTTGAATAATAGTCGTATTAACTGGTCTTCCTTGTAGGTGTATGGATATTATCCTATCACCGACAGCATTGTACTTCAGGATAGATCTTGAAACGTTCTTTTTGACAGTGAATGCAACACCATTCCTCTTCAAGTTGTCATTCCCAGCATAATAGACTATATGATTGTCTGATTCAAAAAGGCCAATACCATTCCATTTCAGCTTACTAATGCCTAGGATACTGATATTTATGTGTTCCATTTCATTTTTGACAGTTTCCAATTTTCCTAGATTCATACTTCATACATTCCAGGTTCTGATTTTTAATGGATGTTTGCAGCTGTTTCTTCTCATTTTGAGTCAAGCCACATCAGCAAATGAAGGTTCCAAAAGCTTTACTCCATCTACGGCATTAGGGTCGACTCTACTTTGAGGAGGGGATTGTAGGGTTATTTTAATTGAAAAAATTGAGCAAATAATGGACTGAATTAAGGAACAATGCCAAGAAGGATTTAAATATTTCTTGCCTTCCTTTTCTAATTATGCAATTGTCATTTCTGTTTAATTTTAGAATGCTTATGGCATATTTAGGAGCCCTGGTGGTTAAAGCACTTAGCGGCTAACTGAAAAGTTGGTAGTTGAAACCCACCAGCTGCTCTGTGGGAGAAAGATGTGGCAGTCTGCTTCCATAAAGATTGACAGCCTTAGAAATTCTATGGGGCATTTCTACTCATAGAGGGTTGCTATGAGTTGGATTTGACTTGACAGCAGAGATTTGGTTGTTGGTATGGCATGTGTCTTAGTTATCTAGTGCTGCTATAACAGAAATACCACAAGTGTATGGCTTTAACTAACAGAAGTTTATTCTCTCACAGTTTGGGTGGCTAGAAGTCCAAATTCAGGGTGCCAACTCCAGGGGAAGTCTTTCTCTCTCTATTGGCTCTGGGGAAGGGTCCTTGTCATCAATGTTCCCCTGTTCTAGGAGCTTCTAGGCACAGCGACCCTGAGTCCAAAGGATGCACTCTGCTCCCAGGGCTTCTTTCTTGGCAGCATGAGGTCCTCATCTCTCTGCTGGTTTCTCTCTCCTTTTACCTCTTGTAAGATGAAAGGAGATGCAGGCCACACCCCATGGAAACTCCCCTTACATCAGATCAGGGCTATGACCTGAATAAGGGTGTTTCATCCCACCCTAATCCTCTTTAACATAACCTAATCTTGCCTCATTAACCACAGGCAGAGATTAGGATTCACAACACATAGGAAAATTACATCAGATCACAAAATGGAGGGCATTCAAACAATACTGGGACTCACGGCTGAGCCAAGTTGACACATATTTTTGGAGGACATAATTCAATCCATGATGGCATGTTTAACTGAGTTTAATTTTTCTACTTTCATATGCTGAGATTAAAGATTTGGGTTATAAATTCTCCAAATTTTATCATTTTTCAGTAAGCTTTCAGCTAAATATGCAAAATGGTGGTATCATTTATTTTAACCTTAACATTAGACAAATGAAGTGAGTATCATTGATATTAGAAGTTTATGTGCTTTTTGTTCTATTTCTTAATTAAATGAAGACTTCAAGTGTGCTGGGGTCACACTTTGTAATGTACAGAGTTTTTACATTGTATGCTGTGTTGGAATATAGGCTTTTAGTAATTTATGGTTGGGGGAAAAATGAATGTGTTAAAATCCCACCCTTTATACCACATGCGGTAGTTATTAGTGAAGTCAACATATTGCTTGACTGTCTTCATTATTACTTTATGACTACTTGTGTTTAACTAATAGCTTTTTTTTGTTGTTGTTTTATCCTTCCAGAATACTCAATACAGCTGTTGCACGTAATGATACTGCTTCATTAGTTTGATGCATTTGAACATACATACTAATAAGGACAGTCACAAGGAAAAAAATACTCTATTTTGTTCTTCCCTGGTGTTCCTTTTTGAAATAAGAACATTTGCCACTAGTGGATGATACAGCTCAAATGTAACCAAAGGAAAAATTTCCGGAAAATGCACAGATGGCCTCACTGGACTCTAGAGGAACTACTTGTCTATATCAGTGGCACTTTCGGCTTGGTTTATCTACCTAACTGTTTGCACAGCATAAAAATAATTTCTCAGGTAATGCTTCCAAAGCCATAATTAACTTCAAAGCTGCAGTTTTCTAGCGTGGGTAGCTGAAGAGTTACTCCACCAAAAATATGCCTGTCAGGAAACCCTGGTGGCGTAGTGGTTAAGGATTCGTCTGCTGACGAAAAGGTTGGCAGTTCAAATCCACCAGGGACTCCTTGGAAACCCTGTGGGGCAGTTCTTCTCTGTTCTGTAGGGTTGCTAGGAGTCAGAATTGACTCAATGGCAGGGAGTTTTGTTTTTGTTTATTGCAACAGCCCCTAAGAAGCCCTGGTGGCATAGTGGTTAGGCATTCGACTACTAACTGAAAGGTCAGAAATTGGAACCTAACAGCCGCTCTGTGGGAAAAAGATGTGGCAGCCTGCTTCTGTAAAGATTACAACCTTGGAAAACCTCTGGGGCAGTACAGCTCTGTCCTATAGGTTTGCTATAAATCGGAATCTCTTCAATGACAATAGTTTTTTTTTTTTTTTTTTTTAACAGTCTGTAGATAACTGTCATGGGTTGAATTTTGTCCCCCCAAAATATGTGTCTTAATTTGGCTAGGCCATGATTCCCAGTATTGTGTGATTGTCCACCATTTGGTCATCTGATGTGATTTTCCTATGTGTTGTAATCCTACTTCATGACATAAATGAGGTGGGCTAGGCAGCAGCTGTGTGTTAGTGAGGAAGGACTTAATCTGCAAGATAGGATTTTGTCTTGAGGCAATCTCTATAAAAGACAGAAGTTAGCAGAGAGACAGGGGAACCACATACCACTGAGAAAGCAGCTTTATTGTGAGGAAATAAATTTCTCTTTGTTAAAGCTATCCACTTGTGATATTTATGTGATAGTAGCACTAGATACCCCCCCGTGTCTGTCAGTTTGTCCTACTGTGGGGGCTTACGTGTTGCTGTGATGCTGGGAGCTATGCCACCAGTATTCAGATACCAGCAGGGTCACTCATGGAGGACAGTTTCAGCTGAGCTTCCAGACTAAGACAGACTAGAAAGAAGGACCCGGCAGCCTACTTCTGAAAAGCATTAGCCAATGAAAACCTTATGAACAGCAGCGGAACAATGTCTGATATAGTGCTGGAAGATGGGCCCCCTAGGTTGGAAGGCACTCAAAAGATGACTGGGAAGAGCTGCCTCCTCAAAGTAAAGTCAACCTTGATGACATGGATGGAGTAAAGGTTTCAGGACCCTCATTTGCTGATGTGGCACGACTCAAAATGAGAAGAAACAGCTGCAAACATCCATTAGTGATCAGAACCTGGAATGTATGAAGTATGAATTTAGGAAAATTGGAAACTGTCAAAAATGAAATGGAACGCATAAACATCAATATCTTAGGCATTAGTGAGCTGAAATGGACTGGTATTGGCCATTTTGAATCAGACAATCATATAGTCTATTATGCTGGGAATGACAACTTGAAGAGGAATGGTGTTGCATTCACTGTCAAAAAGAACGTTTCAAGATCTATCCTGAAGTACAATGCTGTCGGTGATAGGATAATATCCATACACCTACAAGGAAGACCAGTTAATACGACTATTATTCAAATTTACACACCAACCACTAGTGGCAAAGATGAAGAAATAGAAGATTTTTATCAGCTGCTTCAGTCTGAAATTGATGGAACATGCAATCAAGATGCATTGATAATTACTGCTGATTGGAATGTGAAAGTTGGAAATAAAGAAGAAGGATCGGTAGTTGGAAAATATGGCCTTGGTGATAGAAACAATGCCAGAGATCGAATGATAGAATTTTGCAAGACCAATGACTTCTTCATTGCAAATACCTTCTTTCACCAACATAAATGGTGACTATACACATGGGCTTCACCAGATGGAACACACAGAAATCAAATTGACTACATCTGTGGAAAAAGATGATGGAAAAACTCAATATCATCAGTCAGAGCAAGGCAAGTGGCCAACTGTAGAACATACCATCAATTGCTCATATACAAGTCCAAGCTGAAAGTGAAGAAAATCAGAGCAAGTCCACGGGAGCCAAAATATGACCTTGAGTATATCCCACCTGAATTTAGAGACCATCTGAAGAATAGATTTGATGCATTGAATACTAGTGACCGAAGACCAGACGAGTTGTGGAATGATATCAAGGACATCATACATGAAGAAAGCAAGAGGTCATTAAAAAAAAGACAAGAAAGAAAGAAAAGACCAAGATGGATGTCAGAGGAGACTCTGAAACTTGCTCTTGAATGTTGAGCAGCTAAAGCAAAAGGAAGAACTGATGAAGTAAAAGAACTGAACAGAAGATTTCAAAGGGCATCTCGAGAGGACAAAGTATTATAATGACATATGCAAAGAGCTGGAGATGGAAAACCAAAAGGGAAGAACACACTCGATGTTTCTCAAGCTGAAAGAACTGAAGAAAAAATTCAAGCTTCAAGTTGCAATAGTGAAGGATTCTATGGGGAAAGTATTAAATGATGCAGGAAGCATCAAAAGAAGATGGAAGGAATACACAGAGTTATTATACCAAAAAGAATTAGTTGATGTTCAACCATTTCAAGAGGCAGCATATGATCAGGAACCGATGGTACTGAAGGAAGAACTCCAAGCTGCTCTGAAGGCATTGGTGAAAAACAAGCCTCCCAGAACTGATGGAATATCAACTGAGATGTTTCAACAAGCAGATGCAGTGCTGGAGGTGCTCACTCGTCTATGCCAAGAAATATGGAAGACAGATTCCTGGCCAACTGACTGGAAGAGATCCATATCTGTGCCTATTCCCAAGAAACATGACCCAACCAAATGTGGAAATTATAGAACAATATCATTAATATCACATGCAAGCAAAATATTGCGGAAGGTCATTCAAAAATGGCTGCAGTAGTATATTGACAGGGAACTGCCAGAAATCCAGGCCGCTTTCAGAAGAGGACATGGAACCAGGGATATCATTGCTGATGTCAGATGGATCCTGGCTGAAAACAGAGAATACCAGAAGGATGTTTACCTGTGTTTTATTGACTATGCAAAGGCATTCGACTGTGTGGATCATAACAAATTATGGATAACATTGTGAAGAATGGGAACTCTAGAACACTTAATTGTGCTCATGAGGAACCTTTACATGGATCAAGAGGCAGTTGTTTGGACAGAAAAGGGGATACTGATTGGTTTAAAGTCAGGAAAGGTGTGTGACAGGGTTGTATTCTTTCACCATACCTATTCAATCTGTATGCTGAGCAAATAATAGGAGAAACTGGACTATATGAAGAAGAACAGAGTATGAGGATTGGATGAAGACTCATTAACAATCTGCGTTATGCAGATGACATGACCTGGCTTGCTGAAAGTGAAGAGGACTTGAAGCACTTACTAATGAAGATCAAAGACCACAGCCTTCAGTATGGATTACACCTCAACATAAAGAAAAGAAAAATCCTCACACCTGGACCAATGAGCAACATCATGATAAACAGAGAAAAGATTCAAGTTGTCAAGGATTTCATTTTACTTGGATCCACAATGAACAGCCATGGAAGCAGCAGTCAAGGTATCAAAAGACGCATTGCATTGGGTGAAACTGCTGTAAAGGACCTCTTTAAAGTGTTGAAGAGCAAAGATGTCACCTTGAAAACTAAGGTGTGCCTGACCCAAGCCATGGTATTTTCAATCGCATCATGTGCATGTGAAAGCTAGACAATGAATAAGGAAGACCGAAGATGATTTGATGCCTTTGAATTGTGTTGTTGGCGAAGAACAGTTTAGATATACCATGGACTGTCAAAAGAACGAACACATCTGTCTTAGAAGAAAGTAGAACCAGAATGCTCCTTAGAAGCAAGGATGGCGAGACTGTGTCTCACATGCTTTGCACATGTTGTCAGGAGGGATCAGTCCCTGGAGAAGGACATCATGCTTGGCAGAGTACAGGGTCAGTGGAAAATAGGAAGACCCTCAACGAGGTGGATTGACACAGTGGCTGCAACAATGAGCTCAAGCATAACAAGGATTGTAAGGATGGGTCAGGACCGGGCACTGTTTCGTTCTGTTGTGCATAGGGTCGCTACACGTCAGAACTGACTCGAAGGCACCTAACAACAACAACAACACTAGATAACTAAAACAATATCCTTGTGGATCCTTTCTATTAAGAGGTGTTCCTACAATTTGTAGAAGCACGCACATGCAATATTCCCACGTGCATTACTGCTTTGATTATTGCTACGAGTCACAGATTACATCATGAGGTATGTCTTTTTCTTAAGGGAAGGAGATAGTTCCTCTCAGACAAAACCTAAACTGAATTTTCTGAACCATAGCTGACATTGATGGTTTTGTATTTAAGGAGCCAAAAAAACCAAACCCATTGCCATTGAGTTGATTTGTAGACTTGAAAAATGATTTTCCTTTCCACTATAGAATCTTCAGTTGGTTGAAACCTGTCAATTGATGAGTAGAGATTACTTAATATGGATGGCCCTTTGAGCTGAAATCTTTGTGAGTTCCACACAATGATTGGGTGGGTCTATGCAATTACGATATATGGAGCCTATGGTGGTTAAGGTTATGCGTCAATTTGGCTAGGCCATGATTTTCAGTGGTTTGGCAGTTATGAACTGATGTAATTTGGCAGTTATGTAATAATGTAATCATCTGCCAGTTTGTGATCGGATGTAATTATCCTCTATTTTGTTATGTGTTGTAAATCCTAGCCTGTATGCCTGTGGTTATGGTCCTATTTGGGAGTGAGTTGTCTTTTATGTTAATGAGGCAAGAGCAGCATGGGACGTATCTTGAGTCATCACCTCACTAGCCGGTGTAAATCAAGTCACCACCACTACCCCTGCCCCCAAAAAATACCTATGGCTGTTGAGTCTATTCTGACTGATAGTGAACCTATTACCCCAGTTACCACCATTAACCCAGTCACCACCATTACCACCTTTATTAAAGTCATGCCTTTACTTGAGACACATCTTTTATCTTACAAGAGATACAATGAGAGAGAAGTGAGCAGGGGAAGAAGGACCCACTACCACCAAGAAGAGCTAGGAGTAAAGCATACCCTTTGAACCCAGGATCTCTGCACTAAGAACATCCTAAACCTGGGAGACAGAAACCTGTAACATAGTAGATTGTGCAAGACAGCAAGAAGCAATGGGAAGCATGTCAGAGAACTGGTAGCAGAAGAACCAGGAGAATGGTGTGAGTCGGCCTGGTGGGCTTCTCAGCCCATGGAGCAAGGTGGCTGCTGGGAGCCAGGCTGCAAGGGCGGCCCCTCTGCACCCACTGCCCCCAGCATAAACATTGAAGAATCCCTGAAAAGTCAGGAGGAGCCAGGCTGCAAGGGCAGCCTCTCTGCACCCACTGCCCCCAGCATAAACATTGAAGAATTCCTGAAAAGTCAGGAAGAGCCAGGCTGCAAGGGCGGCCCCTCTGCACCCACTGCCCCTAGCATAAACATCGAAGAATTCCTGAAAAGTCAGGAATATCTCTGTCATCTGTGTTATGTTTCTATTTCATTTTCAGCCTGTGTATAGCAGAATGTATAAGCATAAAATTCCATTATAGATTTAGGGACCTTTGGACGGGGGGCGTCCTACTCATAATCCCCTGGTGAAATCCCGGGTAGGGACAGCCCGTGTATTACTTGGGGGTCAACATGAAGTTGTCTTAGGGGAAAAACAAATAGCTCGACTATGGAAAACAAAAACAGGATGGTGGAATCCTGGTATTTACCGAGGCCCTTTTGTGATTAAACCACCACCCACACATGATCCCATAAAAGTGGAAAAACAAAAGGCAGTGAGTTCTCTCAGCCAATTTCTCAGCCAATTACAGGTCAACCTTCTTGTCTACCCCGCTCACTGCTGCGCCTGACTGGTCTTTGGGTATAGAGATTGGGCTAATTGTCCTTGGTATAATCGCGGACAATATGACGTAACCTAAAGTGGCTGGACTACAAGAATTTGGCCACCCTGGACAAAAGGGACAAAGCCTATGTGGCAATAGTTTTTGCAAAAAGATTAATTATTATAAAAACTGTGGAAGGAATTGCAAGATTAAGCATAAAGTGTAAAGCAGTATGAAGTCAATTGTTACTTTGTGTAAAAATATATATCAACAAAATATTCTCTTCAATTAAACAAAAACTCATTGTACTTGTGTGTGTATGCGGAACTGTACTATGTGTCACTTGGAAAATTATGTCTCTGGGAAATGATGTTATACTGCCCCTTTGTTGATCATGCGATGTTATGCTTTTGTAAGCTTATGATATAAAAGACCATGTAAAAAATAAAGAGAGGCTTCTTTTTCTGCAGAATGAAAATATAAGACACACTACCTCACATTTCTTTTTCGCCGAACTCTACCCCTCCTCTGGTAACCCTGTTCATTGCTGAGGCTGGCCCCCGGCAGGTGGCTACAATGGGTGTGATGATCCATGGGGTGAGAGAGCTGAGTACCTGTGGGCTGAGGCTGATCGGTAGAGTGGGGTGCCCCTTGGCTCTTATTGGCAGAGCTAAAGAGATTTGTAACACTTGCCTGAGCAGGGCATAGGCCAAGCTGAGGTGCTGAGGAACTAAGGACTGAAGAGAGAGGGTGGCTTAAGAGCAT
This sequence comes from Loxodonta africana, assembly GCF_030014295.1. NCBI lineage: Eukaryota > Metazoa > Chordata > Mammalia > Proboscidea > Elephantidae > Loxodonta > Loxodonta africana. The sequence continues at coordinate 56,421,337 of NC_087351.1, read as the reverse complement.
GGCTGAGTCATTTCTGGTCCTGAATTGTAACCTGCTACTTCTCTAATAATAATATTTTCTGAGGGTTGTGTGTGGGCATTGCAATGAATTATCGAACCCAACAGAGAAGTGGAGAGTACTGTGGAAGGATGGCTGGTGTCAGAATTGGTAAAAAGGTTGGACAGCAGAGATATGTCTGACCTCTGGCTTATAGGAGTCAGCCTTGGCTGATGATGCTGATAATGATTCTCTTTTGCCCTCGTGAAGCTAGAGGAGGTCAGATGCCCCTGCCCCAAAGCAGGGGTGTCAGAAGTGGGATCCTTTGCAATGGCTACAGGCCTATAGAAATATAAGACTTTGTAAGAGAAAGAATGAGGGGTGTGGGAAGTGAAACTTATGATTCCTAGATAGTTTGTTTGATAGATAAATTTCTTTGTCTTTACCTGTAATGGCTGAAAGGAAAGTAAGTTGTTATGCTGCAGCTAAGGGGAAAAAAGCTGCTTCTGGAGTGGCTTGGGGCAAAAGCTAGTCCAGTTAAACAAGAAGATTGATAGGGGGCCAGGGTCTTCTGGTTCTACCCAGTCAGAAGCTCAAGGCTATATGCATAAGAATGGGAAGATAGTCAAGGTGTGGAGAAGAGAAGATGAAACTGGAATGTTTTAAAATGGGTTATGTGTTTATTTGAATGTGTTATGGATGTTGAATGTTTCTCCTACCTAGGTTTGTAAAGGAGCCTTGGTGGCACAGTAGTTCAGACCTTGGCTGCTAAGCAAAAGGTTGACATTTCAAATCCACCAGCTGCTCCTTGAAAACCCTATGGGGCTGTTCTTTTCTGTCCTAAGTGGAAATCGACTCGATGGCAAAGACTTTGGGTTGAGCTCTTTTACTGTTGTAAAACAGACCTACCTGTATGATGGAAATGAATATTGGGTATTGTAGATAACAAAGACCATGTAACTGCCTTAAGCCAATACTTGATTGTATATGCTAAAAGGGGAACTAGGATTTGCCCTAAAGAAACACAGACTGCTTCTTTGAATGCAGTAGTCCTGTGTGTAGAGTATTAGGGGCTTAGGTCGAAAACCTGAGCCCCAACCAGGAAATTTACATTTGAAAAGACATGCAGAACTACCCAAAGCTGCTGAGAGAACAGATTTGCATTTGAAGGAGGGACCTGCTGAAAAAAAAAAAAAAGACTATTTTGCTTTTTGAATTTCAAGCAAGCAGTTTACCTTTGGGTGCATCGAAGGAGGGAAATTCAGTGACCATCAGAAAAACCTCTGTCTCGGATTGGAAGTTAAAGGGACCCAGTGAGATGACAGCCTGGTATGCTCACTTGTGGAAGAGGAGGAGGTGCAGCAATGAAGAGATAGGCTGAGTTTGGACATGTTCCTTTAACACCTGTTGATCTAGCCCACAGAGGCTAGGAATATGAGAGAGAGAGAAAGGGCTGTCTGGCCTGAAGTGCAGGGAGTTGTATGGACTCCTGAACCTACATGGCAGTGGCTGTTGACCTAACCTATGGGAGCTAGGGACAAGAGAAAGAGAGAAGGAGCTGACTGGCCTGAAGTGCAGGGAGGTGCGTGGACTCCCAAGCCTACAGCTGGTACCCATTGTCCCAGCCTACAAGGGCTATGAATGAGCTGACCAGAACCTGACAGAATGAAGAGAAAGAGTTTGACACCATGAGCTGGTATAAAGATTACTGCAATTTGATGGCTTGCTCTGGACTGGATTTTGCTTATGGATGCAGATGCTCAGAGTTTCAACTAGTACAGAAGATTCTTCAGATAAAGGAACATGCTTGTCTCCTCAGAGTACTGGTTTGATAGGAATGGGCAATTTAAACATTGACTATCTAGAACAGGGGAAATAAATGTATGAAGTGGCTGGCTTACACACTTCCGTGACTGTGCTTGCACCAAATGAGGGGGACAAGGAAGGATCCCTACTGAATAGATTTTTCTCTTTCTGATGGGTCTGGGAAAGAGAGGGTGGGGGAAGATGTTGATAGGATTATATGATTAAGTTGTGATTGTTGACCATTAACAGGGTAACATACAATTACCTTACATTAACAGGGTAATTGTAGAAGCAGTAACTGTGAAAGAGTGTACTAGATGGAACTGCTGGACTAGAGTACAGTGGCAGAACATAAAGTCTCTTAAAAGTTTTGCTATGCTGATACCTCATGAGGCTCAGAGCAAGGGAGTAATCTTCTCTCAGTTAAATTTTATCAGAGGCCGGAAAAGGTGAAGCCAAGATGACTTTTGGAGAGCCTGACCAGATCAGATGGATACCTCCAGCAGGCCAGAATGGCTGGTACCTGACTAACCTCACCCTGAGGACTCTTGCTTTACTGAAGGGCTAATTATTAGTGACTGTTTTGGACTGGTGAAATGATTGGGAGGGGGATGGTTGAAAGAGCCAGGTCCTGGCCTGTGGTGGGATGTATCTTGAGTCATCACCTTACTAATGAGCGTAAATCAAGTCACCACCATTACCCTAGTCACCACCCTTATTCAAGTCGTGCCCTTACTTGAGACACATCTTTTAATTTGCAAGAGATACAAGGAGAGAGAAGTGAAGGGGAGGTGGGGCACTACCATCAAGAAGAGCTAGGAGTGGAGCATGTCCTTTGGACCCAGGATCCCTGCACTGAGAACCTCCTAGACCCAGAAACAGACAGCTGTAACACTGGGGATGGCACAAGCTGGAGAGAAATGGCAGCAAGAATGGCAGAGAACTGGCAGCAGCAGAGCCAAGAGAACAACATGAGATGGTGCAGTAGGCTTCCTGGCCCACGGAGTGAGGCAGCTACAGTGGTTGTGCCACCAACCCAGGAGTGAAAGAACTGATTGCCATTGGGTAGGAGGCTTCCTGGTGGAGTGGGGTGCCTCTGGGTAGTTGGCAACAGAGCTAGGCTTGCCGACCCATGGAGCAAAAGAGCTGAGCCTTATTGGTGCCTCAACCCCATGGCACTTACTGGAGGAGCTAAAGAGATTTGTAACACCTGCCCAAAAGGAGCAGAGGCTGAGCTGAGGGGCCAAGGGGTTGAGGGCTGGAGGGAGAGGCCTGCCTGTGGGCACTGCTGAGAAGACGCTGTCCTGAATAAAGAACTGTATCTTGAGTCATTTCTGATCCTGAATTGTAACCTGCTACTTTCCTAAGGGAAACCCTGGTAGGGTAGTGGTTAAGAGCTACATCTGCTAAAAGTTGGCAGTCTGAATCCACCAGCTGCTCCTTGGAAACTATGGGGCAGTTCTGCTCCATCCTGTAGGGTCTCTAGGAGTTGGAATAGACTTGACAGCAGTGGGTTTTTTTTGGTACTTTCCTAATAAACCCGACAGCTGTGAGTAGTGTTTGTGAGTTCCGTGAGGCCATTGCAATGAATTTTAAAATTCAGCAGAGAAGTAGAGACTGTGGGAGGGACAAATGGTGTCAGATTTGCCAAAAAGTTTGGAGAGAGGAGGTGTGTCTGACTTCTGCCTCTTAGGAATCAGCCTTGGGCCGTTGATGCTGCTAACGATTCTCTCTACCCTTTGTGAAATTAGAGGAGGTCAGACACCCTGCCCTCATGCCGTTTCTACACATGCTATCATATTTGAAATTTAGCTCAATTCCACTGAAAATGTTTTCTGAAAGAGGTTTCCTATGTAGGTCTACAGCATCTAGGAAGGGAAAAAGGATTTAGTGCAATTGTTAAGGAAAGATAAAATATATTAAAGTTAAAGAATTAAAAGTAGGGGAGATATATGATACTTTTTTTTTTTTTTTTTGGAGTCTTTTAGAAACTTAATATAATCTTTGTAGGTTAAAGAGGATTAATATAAAGAAGACAAAAGAGGAAAGCTACCATTCCCGACATCAACTCTTCAGACAGGGTTTGGACTGGACTATAGGACAGAAAACGATGCTGGTGAGGAGTGAGCTTCTTGGCTCCAGTAGACACATGAGACAATGTAGGCAGCTCCTGTCTAGAGGGGAGATGAGAAGTCAGAGGGGGACAGAAGCTGGCTGAAAGGATTCGGGGAATACAGGGGGAGAGGAGGATTGTGCTGTCACATTAGGGGGAGAGCAGCTAGGGGTACATAGCAAGGTGTGTATAAATTTTTGTAGGAGAGACTGACTTGATTTGTAAACTTTTACTTAAAGCACAATAAATAAATTAAAAAAAAAAAAAGAGGAAAGCTAGCTAATGGAACATTTGTGTCAGCCATAAGGGCTGCAATTGGCGAGCGGCAAGGCAAGTCCTACCATTCATATTCTCTTCTAATCTAGCAAGTTTCAGGAAACTTCCTTCCACTGCTGACTTTACCTAAAATCCACTTGGAAATGTTCTTGTAGTTGTAATTGGCTTTGTGGAATCTCTGCCCCACAGTTCAGTGCTTGGCATTTATTAAGTACTTAGTAATGCTAAATGTTTTATTACTAGACTAGTCATTGAAATTGTATGGAGTTGTATGATTTCAGCAGAGGATAGCCCATTGGTGAATATTCTGGATTCATTGTGTTCTTAATAAACCTATAGGACATTTGAATCTATCCCTGAGGAAAGGAGGAGAAAAAAAATGTTGTCCTCTTTCATTATGGATACAGTTCTTTCAATTAGAATAACTTTCAAAATATTTTCCAAATAAGCAAAGAATTGTTTTCTTTAAAGTTAATACCTCTGAATATGACCAATAAATAATTTAGAAATAACATTTAGATGCAGGATTCAGTGTATGTAAACAAAGGAGAAGATCATTTGGTCTTTAAAACAGAAGATGCTGGTGTAATTCCAAAAGGCATATTGACTTTAGGCCTCAGTTAAAAGGCAACTAAAAAGCCTTTATACCAGCCTTCTGAGAGATAAGAGTGTCCACATTAAGATAGACCTTGGAAATCTGGAGCATTATCTAACTAAACCTGATTTCTAGAAACTAGCTCCTCATTCCCCTGCAGGGAACACCAGTTACAAGAGACACTTCGCCCTGGTGGCCTGTTCCTTTTATATTCATTAATGTTGGAGGAGACACATACCTGTAAGCAAATGAGAGATGAATAGTAAAGGGTGGTCCAGATGGCTATAGAGTGATTACTCATTAATGATAATAAAGAATGAGATTGAAAAAAGATCCTTTGGATTAGGAGAGATATTAAAGTAGCAGAGGCAATTAAGGAACTTGGAAAGAAAATAAAAGGTAGTTGAACACCTGTCCAGAGAGGGTATTTGAGGGAAATGAGTATACTTAGATAACATTGTCTTTCATATTCTATTTATCTATATGAACAAAAGTGTAATGGTATTACAGTTATTATCAAAATTTGATGTAACATTAACATTTAATTCTAGTTAAGAAGAATTCTTTCTTTCTGGGTCTTTATCCTGCAATATATGTTTGTTCTTTGTTTCCCTCCATTCCTTCCTTCCTCTTTCCTTCTTATATTTATCTGTATTTGTTCATTTAATATTTCCTCATTCATGTAATTTGCTTTCAGTTACCCAAGTAACACAAGAATACATCTTGTAAAAAAATTTTTAAGAGATAATGATTAAGCAAAAGTCCCCAGGCTTTGTGGCAACCTTCCTACTTCTTCCGCTCCCAAACCATACTACTGGATCTCCCGGGGTAATTCTTGTAATTAGTCTATGTTTAGTAATCCCTGTGACTAGTATCTGTTTAGATCTTTTTCTAACATGCTTCCTACTTACATAAAAGGTAAAATTCTTCATTGAGAGCATCAGGAAAGCAAATTTTATACATTGAGTTGAATTTTTCCAACACTGTGTTCTTTTATGCATTTATACAAATCTCATTTCTGACTGATTATGGTCTGATATTTAGTCAAAATAAAATTTTAGGGTTTTTTTAATTTTGGTGAGAGAACAACTTTTTTGTAGTTCATTATTATGCATGGCATGAACCCTGAAGAAAAATTGAACATATTATCATTTTGGTCGTTTAAATTTGTAATATATAAGATAAACTTTAACTAAATTTAATTTATAAAATTTTTTTAGAAGAATTTCCCAATCATGAGCATTTTAGTAAACTCATTTTACTTTTTATGGTTGTTTTTGTAATGGTTGTACTGGGTAACAATGAATAATGGACAGGAAGAACTCTGCATTGAGTGAGACTCTTCTTGGTGGTGGTAGGGCATTGAAGGTAGGGCATTTTTGTGTGGTCTTTCTAGCCATGGTCTTGTAATTCCCACTCAAGCAATAGGGTAACACAAGGGGATTGGTCAGTTTTGCCTTAAAAGAAAGCCAATCCCAGAGCAGAGAGGAGGAGCCCACCACTATCAAGGAAGGAGAGACCAGCAGGAGAGACCCAGCAGCGGGAGATTGTGTGATGGGCTTCGCTGCCCACAGAGAGGAAAAGCTGAGTGCCTTTGGGCAGAGACTGAGGGCCAGGGAGAGGTGCGCCTGTGAGCATGCCTGGGGAGAGGCTATCCAGAAAGAAGAACTATATCCTGAGTGTTCTTGAGCCTGAATTGTAACTGTTACTTCCCTAATAAACCCCATAATTATGACCATGGTCTGTGAGTTCTGTGTGGCCGTTGCAATGAGTTATCGAACTGCCATGGGAGGGACAGTTGATGTCAGAATTAGTAAAGGCAGCAGAGAGAGGAGGCTTGTCTTGCCTATACCTTATGGGAGTCAGCCTTGTGCTGTTATATTGATTTTAGTTCTCCTTCCCCCTTGTGGGGTTGGAGGAGGTCAGACATCTCCCTCGCACTGTTTTTACAAAGGCTGAATGTTCCAGTTCACAGTGGGTATGCATGATAATGTGATTCTCTCATCACACTTCAATTAAATGGCAATGCTGCTATGACAACAAGTCATTGTGCTCTACCAACTGAGTAAGCTACATTTGGAACACATAAGTGCATCTCCCTTCTTCAAGATATATAAGCTATATGCTGTAATAGAACTTATTTCTACATGCTTTTTCTTATGGTTAGCCAACTCTTCCAAATAAAAAGTTAAATGGACATGATAGACTCTTAAAGCCCCTTTTCTAAGGTCTCCAAAATTTAGTAACTTGTGCCAACAACATGTCAAGAGCCAGGAAAGGAATGGTGCATGGTAGTCTTTTCTGGGAGGGAGTGTCTATGCAGCTCTGATCTGAACTTGTTTCTGAAGTTTTCAAAGAAGCAGATGTAATTTTATCTCTGTAACATCATTCTTACTTGCATTCCAAAATTGTTTGAGTTATAAATAAGTGAATGAAACTATAGCTAAAGATTTAGGTATTGTGGACGATGCATAATGTAGCCGACCTAAGCTCTCACATGAAGTAACTAGTGGTAACTGATCAACTGTTGATAAATGAAGCAATTACAAATTGGTCTTGTACTTGTGAGTTGAGTATTTACATCTATTTTTCTATTCATTTAAATTTTACCCATGGATCAGAATAACTAAGATAATGAGATACATGAAGAAAAGATAAATTATGTGTACTAGCAAATAGTAAGTGAAAGAGAGGGGTAGAATGAACATTTGATACAATTATGATGACCAAATCAAAATAGACAAAATAAATTATTGTAAAATGTATATACATGTATATATATAAAAAAAACCTACTGCCGTCGAGTCAATTCCAACTCATAGCAACCCTATAGAACAGAGTAGAACTGCCCCATAGAGTTTCCAAGGAGTACCTGGTAGATTCGAACTACTGACCTCTTGGTTAGCAGCCGTAGCACTTAACCACTACAAGACCAGTGTTTCCATATGTATATATATATACATATGTATATATGTGCATATATAAATATTTATTTGTATAGTTACGCAAATCTTGGGCTTTCCTTCTAGTGTAGAGGAAGACTTTCCCATATTGCAGTGCCTACTTTGTGGACACATTTTGTCAGATCACTTATTCCAAGCAAGTTCAGAAAAGATTAGATCTAAATCATAAGCATGCTAATCAGAAGTCAGCAAATTACAGTATTATGACATTGTCACTTAAAAAAAAAAAAGCGTTTAGCTGTGATGGTATAATTCATGTATAAACATCTTTTTTCCATCCCACAGGGTATGGTTTTGGCTCCCACTTTACATTGGGTGCTATTTCACTGCTTCAGCTTAGCCCATAGTCTGCAATGGTGGCTGTCAAGACCTTCCCTTCCTGTACATGTTCCAATTAACATGTTCCACCAAACTGTATTTTCTACACCTTTGATGAAACTTAAAAAAAATCTTTACTGAAGACTTTAGGGAATGGTCCCAAAGCCCTAGAAAGTTGGAGGGCAGGGAGGACTTTGTAAAACTACCTTGAGAGTTAGAAAGGGAAGATTTTTTAATTTCCCTTGTAATGACAGATTGTCAATAAGGATAAATTAATTTTTTCCATGCTTTCTCCTCAGAAGTTTGGGATTTGGCTTTCTAATCTCTAGGTTAATTAAGATTGTGTATCAAATGAAAATAAGAAACACAAACAAGAATAATGTGCGTGCACACACACACACACACACACACACAAACTTCACTAAACCCTGGGTTGATTAGAGTGGTAATATGTGAAAACAAACTTTGAGGAGGGCACCAGAAATTTTTTTCATAATAAAAAATTTAAATATCATGGTAAAATCTTAAAAAATAGAGATTATAGATACACATATTTAAAAAGTCAGATATTGCTAAAAAATTAAACATCACTAAAATTGAATGGGGTCCTGGTGATGCAGTGGTTAAGTATTTGGCTGCTAACCAAAGCTCGAAGTTCAAATCTACCAGCCGCTTTTTGCAAACCCTATGGGGCAGTTCTACTCTGTGCAATAGAGTTACTATGAGTACGAAATGACTTGATGGCAATGGTTTTAATGGGTTTAAAATTAAATTTTATTAGCCTGTAGTTCCCTTATTGACACCATTTCTTTTGTATCTTCTTAGAAATGTTAAGTTCTATATGTATACATATTTTCTTAACTATAGTTTCTTATTTTCGTCTAATTCTTGTGTATAATAAACTCATTTGATAAGACCTGAGTTTAGCTGTTAGAACTGGTGTTCAAAACAAATTCTAGAACATGGTTTCTCAATTTGTGGGTTTCCTGGGGGAGATGTTAAAACTTATTTATTTGTAAATATTAGAGAACTCCCTTCCTAACTTTTCTAAACAAATGAAACTGTCCTAAACCTTATAGATCCCAGGTTCCTTTCCAATTGAATTATTATAATACCTCTTCATAAAAAAAAAAAAAAAATTTTTTTCATATTGTGTAAGCAATTAAAAACTCAAGTGGAATATACCCTCGGTGGCAGTTTTTCCGCCTAGACTCCAGACTATGCATGGGCCCACTCCTAGTGGTCTTGCCAGTTACAGTAACTTTGTCAATTCTGAGTAGAGCCCATCTGGTGGGATTTAGTCTTTATTCCATTCTCCTCTTTTTATTAAGTGCAATTTTTTGCTCCCTTCGAATTATAGAGCCATTATCTTTTAGATAATTTATTTAAAATATTTGCTAATTTCTATCATGATACATTAGTTGCATTTCTCCAAGGGATAGCTAAGAGCAAAGGCATAGTCATTCCAGCATTGACAATTGTCATAGGCCATTATGATTATATTTTACCATATATATCTATACATATTGCCCTTGACCAGGGCCCCTTCCAGGCTGCTGTGGGAAATAAATACTTATAGGACCAACTTGTAGCAAAGGCTTTTGTTCCAAATTTATAGACAGATATCTAGTAACTTAGACTAGATCAATGGGTGGCTCCTTTTGCCCCTTTTAGTGGCAGTAGGAAGAGCAAAATAACTTTCTCTTTAAGGTGGGAGAAGAGCAAGCTTAATCTGTCTATTTTAGGATTTTTATGGAGGCTGTAGCTCTGATGCCCAGCACTACATCAGACCCTCTTCCTCAGGGCTATAGGAGGAAGAATCAGAAAGGAGAAAGGAAAGAGGAATGGCTACAATATCTCCCAACAGAGTGTTATCCAATCCTTTCTCTAGTCTCTTATAAGCAAAAATGTGTAAAATAAGGAAAAAAAAAAAAAGGGTCAGACATATTTCTGGTCTTTAAATTTCTTCTTAAAATGAATGCTCACAACACACATTTTGAGACATAATTTCATGTCTGGCCTCACCTTTTTTTACTTTATCTCATTTACTCTTTGTTCTATGTAAGACGAAGAAGGGCAAAGAAACTTTTCAAAGAAGGGATGATTAGCTGAGTCTGGAAGGGCAGTAGCTCCTGAATAAAGAGAAGGTGCTCACTTCATTTGTAGAGCATAACTCTTTGGGTCTACCATTATATTCATGCTTAAATGACATTTCATAGAAATCCAGGTCATATTTTTACATCTCACTGATATGTCACTTCTGGTGCTTAAACATTCTACCTCCAGTGACCTACTTTTTGTTTCTCCCAGTCCTCTACTGCAGGAAGAGTCTTTATGCTGAATTGAGAAGAGAAGCATTTGGTAATAGGATGGGTGAGGAGGAGATGGAGTCTAGAGATAATACAGAGGAAGAATTCATAGGAATAACTTTGTTTTTAGAGTTCCATTCAGGAATCATTAAAGCAGAAACATCTAATCTGAAGCCAATCATCCAGATAAAATATTGGCACGCAGCCACCAAGTGAATGTGCGTGCCAGGCCATTAGTCACACAGATGCCTGTTTCACAGCTTGTGTCAAAATCTGTCACTGATTTTGGCAGTGGCAGGTAAGTCACTATTTCAGGGACATAACTACACGCTACAGAATTTATAAACCTTAATTTTCACCAAATGTTAAAAGACTTTTTTGCTTTCTACAAAGGACAACTTAAAACAGTGTTTTCCAAGTTCAAATCTATGGATGGATGCTGGTTTATGACACATTCTTTCACCAGTCCGCGATGTAATTAGAATGTAATATAAGGATAATGCAATGAGTTTTTCATGAAGTTAAAATTATTTAATTTAAAAATCTGCACTTCATTCTAAGATTATGTACTTCCCACACTTGGTTGTTCATATATTCTTTCTTTTATGAAACTGTGGTATTAAATTAAAAAAAATGGCTTCTCTTGTTAAAAAACAAATAAAAACCTATGTGAGTCCTTAGGGCTGGCAAGTTTGGTTATACAGGTTGTTTCCCGCATAAGGTGCTTGTATGTAAAATTCTGTGTTTGGAGATTATCCAAGTTCTGGAAAACACTGTCTGAAAAAATGTCACTGACTGAAAGAATGTACCAGATGTACTTCTTTTTCCCCCTGGTTAGAGAGTTTAGCTGTTGTTTCCTACCAAACAATGGCACTCATAAATGATTCCTATAAAAACATTGTGAAGATGAGAAGGTAATTATCCACAGCTTTGTCGAACAATATGGAACAGATTAATATGCTTCACTGATGTGATGAAGATGACAGCTGGAACCCTTGTAAAGACCTTCTGTGACTCAGGACCCTGAAGTTTCCAGTTGTCAATAGCAACACCTCTTTTCTCAGGTTGTTGTTTGGCACTAAGAAGGAACTGTTGGGTCCTCAAATTGATTTTATATGATAAAGTAGAGTAAGAGACAGCAGGCTTTTTACATATTGCTTTGCTGCCCTACTATGTCATTAGGAAATAAGTCTAAATGGTTATCTACTAGGTTTCTAGTCTTCTTTTTATAAAGGTGCGTGTTATAGATGGTCTCTAAGCACATGTGTGCTCATACACACAGTCTTTGCCATACCCCAGATCTATTAGGCACGACTAAAACAGAATGGGATAAGAGCTATTGAAAGGTGAGGACAGTCTGTTATTTTGCACTAAGCACACTGTACACAAAACCAGCTTTTCACCAATTTTAGAAATTAGGTTCTCAAGTTCATACAGATAACACCACCACATGCCACTGCATGATTGCTACAAGGATAAGGACATAAGCTTTTTTTGTGTGTTACTGAAGTTTCTGTAGAGCTCTTAATTCTAACTCAATGCACAACATTGAATAGCTGAATAAGTACTACATCTCATCCAGGAAGGGGTTTTGCAAGGTTGAATGAGTGCAGGTGATATCTTAAGCCAAAGAATTTTTCATTCCCTCTCCACTGGAAAAGCAAAAATTTACTCAGTGTGGGTAAAATATGCTGCTGGAATTTGTCTTCCTTATGGAATGCGGTTTCCTTGTCATATTTCTGTAAGAGATCATTTTTAGAATACAGTAAATATTTACTGGATGATTTCTATATTGCTAGATTTATGGATAATTTCTAATGTGTCAGACTGAAAAGTTGCCTTGTAGCAACTAATCTGTATAAGAGAATCACTTTAATAAGGCATTACAGTTTGGCTTACCCTTCTCCAAGGATGTCATGTGTAAGCCACTTCTTTACCTGTACACAACTGGGCTCTAAAACAACGCATATAGACATATAAAAAAACGCATACAAAGGTGCAGTTTAGAATGTTTCTGGAAAAACCTTTTCAGATATGAATGAAATATAAGTCTAGTTTTATTTGAAATGCCGGTAATGATTTTAATAGGTTATTTTATCCTAGACCTTTTTAAGCATTTGTTTATATTAAATATCCTAGTTTTGTTTGGGATTAAAGCCCTTCAGGAAAAAATGGGATATGAAATAAATATTAAAATTAAATTCTGTTAGTTTTCATACAATACATATATATGTCTTTTCATGTGCTCTCTCCCTCCTGAGTTAAATCCTTACCACTTACTGCTATTTTCATTTTTCTCTCCTCTTTGAATATTTTTTTTTCCTTCCAGTCACTCAGATCTCTTTTACTATAAGTCCTGTGTTCTTCCCCTATGCAGCTCTGATTGCAAGGGAATTTGTTGCTAAGGTAAAATATCTATTTCTGGAAACATTTGAGCCTAACTTTTAGGAAATACAAAAAATGAATCCTATCTGGAAGCAAAGAGGTAATTGTGATTTCCTCATGGAGATTCTTCTAACCCTAATCCTTCATTTTCCATCAAGAGAAGTCTCATTCCCGACAACACATGCATAGATTACATATAGTTTCCAAACAAATGAGATTCACACTGATAGCAGGCAAAGCAAAATTAAAATGAACCATAAACCTTTCCTCATTTCAAGAATATTGTACTTTATTCTTTGGTAAATCTTTTACTAATTCTTTTTATTACTATTGTCACTTTTCTAATAACATTTGGGTTCCCTAGAATTCCCCCAGGGTATTTTAGGAATTTAAAGGTCAGCAAAAAACGCAGTCACATTAATTTTTTTAGTTGACTGAGAAATTGAAATGAACAGTTCTATTTCATTTGTGATCCAGTCCAGCCATCTGCAATGCTTGTTTCCTCAAATCATCTTGAGCTCATTATTTTATTTTTCTTATGTTATTTATTAAACAGACTCAAAAACAAAGGGGGTGGAGTCTGTTCTGGAAAGCTTAAATGAGGGACTTTCAGAATTGACTAGTTTGAAATGAAAAAAAAAAAACAATGTCTCAAAATGACAACATAAAATATCCTTTAAGATAACTACAATATGTTAAACGTAAGCTACAGTGGTAAATATTACTTTATATCACAGCAACTGAAATGTCTTCCTTTAAATGAGTTGCCAAAAGGCAAAGTTAGTACAGTCTGATCAATAATGCTGTTTTTAAAAAAGAAAACCTTAAAACGAGCTTTAGAGATGGGTAAATATGTTTTCTCCTCAGCACTTTTCAATACTAATAATTTTTCCTTCTCTTTTCTGCTGTGGTTGAGTAAAATAGCCAATAGCAAAACCATTATTTTTTTCTTGCTTTAAAACTTGCTTACCTGGGTTAATATTCTAACATCAATCAAGGTGACGCTCAGAAAGAAATAAATAGCTATAAACTCTCCCGTGTATTTATTCCTTACTGCAGCATAGAAAATATGAGCTTGATTCCTCACAGTGTTTTAAAGAGTTATGATCAGGTTTATAAAGGAGTTTGAGAGTGAGGATATTTTTCTATTCATGTACTTATATGTTCTGTGGTTCTAATGCAGCTAATCACTGTTCAGTATCACAATGACCTTTTTATGTGCTTTAGATGAAAGTTTACAACTCAAGTTAGTTTCTCATACAAAAATTTGTACACATATTGCTATGAGGCGCTAGTTGCTGTCCCTATAATGTGACTGAACATTCCTCCTTTCTACCATGGATTTCCCGTGTCTATTCAACCAGCTCCTATCCCTTTCTGCCTTCTCATCATGCCTCTGGACAGGAGCCGCCCATTTAGTCTTGTGTATCTACTTGAACTAAGAAGCACACTCTTCACAAGTATCATTTTATGTCTTATAGTCTACTCTTTGTCTGAAGAACTGGCCCCAGGAATGGTTTTAGTTCTGGGTTAACAGAGAGTCCAGGGGCCATGTTTTCTGAGGTACCTCTAGTCTCAGTCAGACCATTAAGTCTGGTCTTTTTACTAGAATATGAGTTTTGCTCCCCACTTTTCTCCTGCTCCATCAGGGACTCTCACAATGACTTTTGAAATGGATTCCGTGGGTAACTAGAGTCTTAGGCCCTCTGTGGAGTGGTCTAAAATGCAAGGACCAGCTAATATCTATTTAAAGTTCCCAGTCAACGGGAAAAAAATTTTGGCTATGACAAATCTGACTAGCATCTGATCTCTAAAATCTACGAGATACTGCAAAACCTCAACAACGAAAAGACAAATAACCCAATTAAAAAATGTGCAAAACATATAAAGAGGCACTTCACCAAAGAAGACATTCAAGTGGCTAACAGATACATGAGGAAATGCTCATGATCATTAGCCATTTTTTTTTTCATTAGAGAAATGCAAATCAAAACTACAATGAGATACCATCTCACCCCAACAAGGCTGGCATTAATCCAAAAAATGCAAAATAATAAAAGCATGAGAGGTTGTGGAGAGACTAGAACACTTATATACTGCTGGTGGGAATGTAAAACAGTAAAACCCACTTTGGAGATCGATTTGGTGCAAAGCAAAATTAAAATGAACTATAAATCTTTCCTCATTTCAAGAATATTGTACTTTATTCTTTGGTAAATCTTTTACTAATTCTTTTTATTATTATTGTCACTTTTCTAATAACATTTGGATTCCCTAGAATTCCCCCAGCGTATTTTAGGAATTTAAAGGTCAGCAAAAAACGCAGTCACATTAATTTTTTTAGTTGACTGAGAAATTGAAATGAACAGTTCTATTTCACTTGTGATCCAGTCCAGCCATCTGCAATGTTTGTTTCCTCAAATCATCTTGAGCTCACCCCTTAGAATATATCCTAGAGAAATAAGAGCCGTCATACGAATAGATATATGCACACCCATGTTCACTGTAGCAGTGTTTACAATAGCAAAAAGATGGAAACAGCCAAGGTGCCCATCAACAGACGAATGGATAAACAAATTATGGTATATTCACACAAAGGAATACTACACAACAATAAAGAACAGTGATGAATCCACGAAACATAACATGGAGGAATCTGGACGGCATTATGCTGAGTGAAATCAGTCAGTTGCAAAGGGTCAAATATTGTATGAGACCACTATTATAAGAACTCAAGAAAAGGTTTAAACACAGAAGAAAACATTCTTTGATGGTGTTTAGGGTGAGGAGGAAGGGAGGGAGAGGGGTATTCACTAATTAGATAGTAGACAAGAATTATTTTAGGTGAAGGGAAAGACAACATAGGATACAGGGGAAGTCAGCACAACTAGACTAATCTAAAAGCTAAGAAGTTTCCTGAACACAACCAAACACTTTGACGGACAGAGTAGCAGAAGCGGGGGTCTGGGGACCATGGTTTCAGGGGACATCTAGGTCAATTGGCATAACAAAGTATATTAAGAAAACATTCTGCATCCCACTTTGGTAAGTGACATCTGGGGTCTTGAAAGCTAGCAAGTGGCCATCTAAGATGCATCAATTTGTCTCAACCCACCTGGAGCAAAAGAGAATGAAAAACACCAAAGACACAAGGAAAATAGAAGTCCAAGGGAAAGAAAGGGCCACATAAACCAGAGACTCTGTCTGCCTAAGACCAGAAGAACTAGATGGTACCTGGCTACCACCAATGACTACCCTGACAGGGAACACAACAGAGGCTCCCCGATGGAGCAGAAGAAATTGGAATGCACACCTCAAATTCTAGTAGAAAGACCAGACTTAATGGTCTGACTGAGACTGGAGGGACCCCAGAGGTCATGCCCCCCACCCCCAGACTCTCTGTTAGCCCCAAACTAAAGCCATTCCCCAAGCCAACTCTTCAGACAAAGATTAGACTGGACTGTAAGACATAAAATGATACTGGTAAGGAGTGTGGGTCTTAGCTCAAGTAGACACATGAGACTACCTGGGAAGCTCCTGTCCAGAGGCGAGATGAGAAGGCAGAGGGGGACAGGAGCTGGTTGAATGGGCACAGGAAATACCGGGTGGAGAGAAGGAGTGAGGTGTCACGTTGTAGGGAGAGCAACTAGGGTTATATAACAATGTATGTATAAGTTTTTTAATGAGAAACTGACTTGAATTATAAACTTTCACTTCAAGCACAATAAATAAATAAATAAATAAAGTTCCCAGTCAAGATGGGCAAAAAAAGGATTAGAGGTAAGGGAGTGATAGATTTAGATTTCATTACCAGCAGTTCATTGCCTTCATATCTTCTAGACCCCTTCTTCCACAGGACATGACTTTCCCCTCACTTCCCTTCTCCATGAAATGCAAATGGCAAAGCTGAGAGTGCTGCACTCTCTTGGAGAGCTAATTTCTTAGTGGCAGGTGGACCTTCTGAAGGATCAGTGTTGGAAGAACTGCTTTGCTAGTTCAAAGGCTAGGGAAATTCTGGAGAAATTTGGATTCTAGAACTGACATCTACTGAGGTAGTAACTCATATTGGAATTGAAGCTATGTGAGAGTATTTTGTAAACTGTAAGTACTTTTACATTGTGAAGTATTAGTTTACTTGACACAAGAATAATTTAATTAATGTTTATAATGTATGTAATACATGCATTAATGTATTATATACATCCATGAGCTGATAATTTAGTTTATAAGTTGCTGCCCAACCAGTTTGTCTGGTTGGTTCAATTTAAACACTGAATTAAATTAAGTTCTGTGTGTCCCCTCATGTTTCATTGTGGAGAGGCTAGTTTTTTAAATACAGTTTTGCTCAAATCTTTATTACAGCCACATTTTCTTCTCTAAATGAACAACAGAACTTTCAGCTGTCCTTAATTGGTGAGTGCCTGTTGCGACCCTATAGAACAGAGTAGAAGTGCCCCATAGGGTTCCCAAGGAGCAGCTGGTGGATTCGAACTGCTGACCTTTTGGTTAGCAGCCAGATGCTTAACCACTGTGCCACCAGGGCCCCAATAGGTCAGTAGTAGTCATTAAATATCTATATTTCAAAGGCACTATGTATTTTCAATAAATATTAAATACAATGCTAACATTATAAACCAAGAAAAAAGTTGGAGACCAAAACAAAACCCAAACCAGCACTTACTTAAATAAATACTTATTTAAATAACTTTAATCCTTTTCTGATTACAAAAGGTAGTAATTCATATCAAATGCAATAAAGATTTATTTATGGGAGTGAATTCCAACCTGGTGAAGATGGGAGTGAGAGGGTAGAGATTAGCTCTGAAAGGGAAGGTAGACAGAGTAAGCAGACAGCTGAGACTGAGTTTCTACCCATATCAGGTATCATTCTAATATTTGAATTAAAAAACTCATAAACAGAAGAGTAAACAGATTGTTTAAAAACATAGTTCCATTTTGTTAAACATTTATAGGGCATTTTGCATTGTTTAATTATTACTTTTATCCATCACTCATCTGTCAGCTTATTGTACTGTGCTGGCTTGCATGTTCCTATGATACTGGAAGCTATGCCACTTGTATTCAAATATCAGCAGTGTCACCCCTGGTGGACAGGTTTCAGTGGAGCTTCCAGACTAAGACAGCCTAGGAAGAAAGGCTTGGTGATATACTTCTGAAAGTTAGCCAGTGAAAACCCCATGGATCACAACAGAGTATTGTCTGATATAGCGCTGGAAAACGAGTCCCATAGGTTGGACAGCACTCAGAATATACAGTGGCCTCAACATGGATTTTAGCATACCAACAATCGTGAAGATAGTGCAGGACCAGGCAACATTTTGTTCTTTTGTACTTGGGGTCACTATGAGTCGGAGCCGACTCAAAGGCAGTTAACAATAACATCAAATTTATTTTTATATTTATGTATTATGTCTCTAAAATAGTAAACATGTTTATAAAACATTGTGAGTTTAACTAAACAAATTTACATTTAATTAATTTTGTAACATGTTTCGATGAGTTATATTTCAACTGTGATTTGGTATTTCCTATTCCTTTTTCTCACCTTATTCTCTTATTCTGGTTATGAAGCATTTAACAGCACCACTGGAATGTCTGCACATTATTTCAGTTACTCATTCAACAAATATTTGTTGAGAGCTTACTGTGTGCCAGGCGCTGTTCTAAACCTTGGCATATAGCTGTGAAAACAACAAAGTTCCTTCCCTTGTGTAATTTGTGATTTTTATTATAAATAAAATAAAGGAAGGGGATAAAAAGTGATGGAGTGTGCTTTTTTTTTAGAGAGGGTCAGCGTACATTTTAAACAAAGTCCTAGAAGGAGTGAGGGAATGCACCAAGTAACTATCTAAGGAAAAAATGTGAAGAAAGGATTAGGTGTAAGGTTAGAATAAAGTGCTCTAAATAGCTATTAGCAAGGCAGCACCAAAATTCCAAGTCACTAGTTCAATTGTGAGGTAAATCACCTTTTTTTCAAAAGTATGTTTGTTAGCAGAGGTGAATTATCCAATAGGCAAATAAGCATAGTGCTTACCTTGCTTACCAGATCATCTGTAGTGAACAATTTCACATTTTTCATCACATCAAAGACTCTGCTTTTAGATGTGGCTGGCACCTCTCTCTCTCCTCCAACCCTACACCACCTTCCTACAGAATCAAAGCCTCTTTTCAAATTTGCAATCCCTGACAGGGATGGATGAACCAGTAAGCAAGGTTAGCAGCAAGCTTACCTTGCCTATTAAATAATCTGCCCATGTTTGGTAGCTTCTGTTTACATGATTGAAACAACATCAGTACTACAAGCTAGAAATATATTTTTCATGGAAAATCATACTCCTCTTTATCCCTCCTCTAGGCAATTTCAGGCTTTCTAAAATGAACAAAGATTTAATTTTATCATGATTATATTAAATATGTTAAACTCAGTAGCTCATTTAGATTTATGCAGAAAAAGCACATAATGAATTCTGATATGATTTCGGTTAAATTTGGAACTCAATTTCTCATGAAATAGAGAAGCATGTTACGTTACTTAGCAGGGATCACTAGGAGTCAGCCTGGTTTGTCCAAGAACAAGTGATGGAGAACTAGCTCCATTTCCTTTTTTGACAACATTGCTAGTCTATCAGGGGATGGGTAGAGACGCAGCTTATTTGGATTTTACTGATGTAATCGAAAGTATCTTCAAAGCCTGTGAAGCGATATAGCATATATCGCTTATGATACATAGGCTTGGTGTAAGATGGCTACCTCTCTTGGTAACTGATAAGGTGTATCCCAGATTGCTACTTAAGAGACGTTGGCTTGGAGAAAATTTCTGGTAATGTGGCTTTGGGCTCTGTTCTTGGGCTGTACATTTCAATGATTTCATTAGTGAGTTAGATGAATGAATTAGGTTTCAAATCAATCTCAATACACTAGAATGATGTGGCAGAACAACAAAATGATGTTTAACAGGAATAATGTTAAAGGCCTAACACTGGGTCCAAAAAATAAATACATAAATAAATAACAATTGCAGCAAGGGCAAAATACAGAGGACCTGCTTAGAAGAAGCATGCATGGAAACTTTAAGATTTTCATTTCATTTCAATATGAGTAAGCAATTTAATATAGCTGCCAAAATTGCCACCTTGGGCTGTGTTATGAAAAAATATTGTGTCTAGAACAAGAGTGATTTATGCTTTGGCTCTACTTTGCATTAGCCAGGCCACACGTCATTTTCAGTGTTAATCGGGGCAGTAAAAGAAATTGAAAGGATACCCTATGAAGAAACACTGTCAAAACTAGAGAATACCTTTGCCTAGTAAAGGGAAGATGATAAGCATTTAAGAAACTGTGCGAAAGAATAAGTAAATGAACACCAGATGAAGTCAAATGTAAGCTTAACGTGACTGTAACCCAAAGACAAATTGGTCCAAAGAGTGATGAACAGTTGAACACCTTTCTAAGGGTAATGGTATGTGAGTGTTTCTCAGGGACACTTTTCTTTAAATACAAGGATCAAGGAGAATAAGATGGGCTGTTTGAGAAAATATTATTTTTATATATTTTCTATGAATATTAAGATGGTTGTAAATATTTTAAGGAATCTCTAAGGATACTTTTTGTGGTAAAATTCTCATATCCAGCCTCCACTTAATCACTTGCTGGATAAACCTAAGCTCAGCGTTATCTCTATCAAGTATTCTGATGGTGACCAGGCTGTGCTGAGTCACTGCAGGCATGGCACTACTCTCAAGTATGGCTGCTCATTTTTGTTTCCCCTAGTTGGATTTTTTTTTGTTTGATGAGATTCAATTGTATTTCCTCCCATACTTATATATTCCAGATCAGTCATTGTAATTGTGTGATACAATTAAATTATTACCTAAACTCATATAAGTGGGGAAAATAAAGTTGTTTCTTTTCAAATAAAGTGTATGCTCTGGAAATACACAACAGAGGTAAATTTTAAAAATAAGTATATTGTCAAGTTAGATGTAGGCAGACATCTGAAAGTCTGGGGAAAATTGTCAAACTGTGCAAGGATCTGCATTCATTGTCTCCCAAATGTCTTCTTTCCTCTGTAAAGAAACTGAAGCTGGAAATTGTAGATGATGAATTACGAGTGTAATTTACGCAAAAAAGATAATGGAGGATTCTGATCGATGGACATTCAAAGAAAGGACTTCAGCTGTACATCAAAAGAGGGAGAATAAGTTTACACTCACACATTTTAAGTTAAAATATGTATTAGTGTTTTTTTTTTTTAAACTGGGATTCAGTTACTAAGGCAGAAGGGGATGTTGGGTAAACAACTAGCAAGGTCTGTCTTTGTTAGCAGTATTTTCTTTTTGTGAATATTGAGCTTCTCAGCTTTGATAGTTAGCAGCAAGAAACACTGAATCACGGAAACTAAATTATACCTATGGTATTCCTATCATGCTCTCCTAAAAAAAAAAAAAAAAAAAAAGGCAAAATTCTAGCAAACTATCTTTTGGTGCTTGCTTTTTAGAATGATGTATGTGGGATCTGGATCTTAATTGCTGTCAGCTTTTTTATAACTGCTTTTTACTGCATCAAATGTTTGATCAGGCAAAGTACATTTCAGGGGGCAGCTTTGCTCCCTTTTAAAATAAACTCCAAGTCCAGCTGAAAGTCCTCATGAAGTGAACTGGGATCATGGTGCTCATTTTGGATGAGGCAGCTCAGTCATTTACAAGGTCAGCTCAATTTGACATTTCTGGGTTAGGGTATCTTTCTTAAAAGTTACACAATGAATTAGAATTACACTGTCCTGCTTGCTTTTGATAAGACTAATCAAAAAAGTGATAAGAATATCACTGCTTAGTCTCCTATTTAACAAATACTTCCCATTTATCTAATCTCTTAGGTGAATTTAGGCTATTTGTCCAGTGAAATCCATTTGATACCAGGATTTGTTACAGCCATTCTGCAATCAAGTGTTCTTAGTACAATGAGTGGAATGAAAAATGATAATTGCTAACACATACGGTGCCTTCCAGAAACTGAGACAATGCATTATTAACTCATTTAATCTTTCTTACCTCTCTTTGAGGTAGGTACCGTTTTACTCCCATTTTTGGAAATGAGGTAACTGAGGCACAAAGCCACTAAGGAACTTGTCCAAGACTATACAAGTGATAGAGCTGCAATATTCACAGCAGAATTTCACAAATTACACTTTATGATGTGTGGATATAGTGAAAATGTCAAAAAGAGGTTTAGTTTAAAAGTGACCGCTACATTATTATGAAATTATATAAATGAGTATCAATGATAAACTCTTGTTTTAAATCACTAAGCACCATTCACTATGGACAAGGAAACATGGATATGCTTTAATTTTTAAAAAATATTTCAGTGATGATTAATTGGTAAGGGAATTATGAGTTGGAATTGACTTGATGGCAATGAGTTTCCAGTGGGAAGGGAAGTCTTTTCAAGCTGAAAATCATGCTGCTTGTTCCCTTCTATCCCCATTCTGATATGTTTCTTTTCTCAAATGTTGTTTCACCACAGTAGTGAATCAAATGCAATTGATAGTAGTGTTCAGTCCTCTACGAGCAGTGTCTCTTAAAAAAAAAAAATTAGGTGTAATCAATTAAATAAAATTAAGAGCCACTGATATTGTTCTAAGTTATTTTTCTAATCTTTTGATGACTGTTTATTTACATATGGCTCAGAAGCATTATATTTAGAGTACTGTTTGGGAAGTTATGATTTTAAATCTTTTAATCTGCACGTAAACAATAAAGCCTTGGCAAGAAAGAGACTTTATAAAACCTTAAATTTATGAATTTCACAGTTCTAGTCATCTAACAAGCCACTCCAAAATGTGGCAGCTTAAAACAACAATTTATTACTATTTTCACAATTCTGTGGGTTGACTTGGTTCAGGTGGGAGGTTCTCACTCATTGTCTCCAATATAGTTGCATTCAGATGGCAGCTGAGGCTAGAGACATCTGAAGGCTCCATTTGTTGAGGCATCCAAGATGGCTTTTTCACTCATGTATCTAGTGCTTTGGTGTTCCTCAGACTCTCCTGCGTCTCTCCTCCTAGGCTTCTCCATATGGCTTGAGCTTCTTGTTGCGTGATGGTACAAGGTAGTTGTTATGAGTTCAATTTTGCCCCCTCCCAAAACATGTGTTTTAAGTCCTAACCTCTGTGCCTGTGGTTATACTCATTTGGGAGTGGACTGTCTTTTTTAGGTTAATGAGGCAGCATTAGTATAGAGTATGTCTTGAATCAATCTCTTACAAAATATAAAAGAAGCAGATTAAGGAAGGAGAGCTGGGGTAAGATAGACATCAGGACACGTGAAGATCTCCAAGGAACCATGAAGCAGAAGCTGAAGAGTCAAGGACCTTCCTCCGGAATTGACGCAGAGAGAAAGACTTTCTCTAGAGCTGGCACTCTGAACTTGGACTTCTAGCCTCCTAAATTGTGAGAAAATAAAATTTTCTTTGTTAAAGTCATCCACTTGTGGTATTTCTATTATAACAGCACTAGAAAGGAAACCCTCGTGGCATAGTGGTTAAGTGCTACAACTGCTAACCAAAGGGTTGGCAGTTTGAATCCACCAGGTGCTCCTTGGAAACTCTATGGGGCAGTTCTACTCTGTCCTATAGGGTCGCTATGAGTCGGAACTGACTTGATGGAACTGGGTTTGGCTTTTTGGTTTAGCGCTAGAAAATTAAGACAGAATTTGGTACTGGGAGTGGGGTGCTGCTTTAACAAATATCTCAAATGTAAAAGTGGTTTTGGAATTGGGTAATGAGTAGAGGCTGGAAGAGTTTTAAGGTGCCTAACAGAATAACCCTAGATTGCCTTGAAAAAAGTTTTGATAGTATTATGGACATCAAAAGCAGTTCTGGTGAGGGCTCAGAAGGAAGTAAGGAAAAAGTGGCTGTAGTCTTAGAGAATACATATGGTGCCAGCAACAGAATGTGGATAGAAATGTGGACATTAAATGTGTTTCTGGTAAGTCTTTAAAAGAAGATGATGAGCATGTGGTTGGGCAATGGAGGAAGAGTGATGCTTTTTATGCAGTGGCAAAGAACTTGTCTGAATTATGTTCAAATGTTTGGTGGAAGGTAGAACTTGTAAGTTTTGAACTTGGTTATCTGGCTGATGAGATTTCTAAGCAAGATCTTAAAGAGGCCATGTGGTTTCTCCTTGTCACTTATAGTAAAATGTGAGAGGGAGGATATGGACTTAAAAATAAACTGTACCAAATGGAAACAGAACTTAAAGATTTAGAAAATTCTGTTGTACAAAGTAAGGACATGTATCCTAGAATTTTCACCAAAGATGTAGCTACGCAATCTTTTGTTGAGAGATTAAACCTGTGACTGATGGATCTAACCAACTACCACAGAAGAAAACCTATCAGCTTAGACAGAAGGGGACAGAGAAAGAACGAAAGGAAAGAACGCTGTCTGCCTTCTGGAATTCTACAGGCAGGAAAAAGGCCAAAGGAGTTACACCTGTTGTCCTCCAAGAGAAGAAAAGGTCCATTCCTGGAGCAGTTCAGACATCAGCAGAAATGTTGGAAGGAGCACATGAAGCAGGGTCTTCTTGGTTTCAAAGGGTAAGGCCAAGACCTCCTGGATCTCAAAGGGTGGGGCCACAGCCTCCTATGTTTCAAAGAGTCTGTTCCCCGGCTTGATTCTGGAGTGTGAGGCTGCTGTTTATGAGGGTCAGGGGATGGGGTCACCACCCAAAGCCGAGGACGTGGGGCTGCCATGACCAAGGGGCAGAAGAACAGGACCTGCTGGGGCCAAGGGGGTGGGGTTGCCACTTAAATGGAATAGGAGAATGGGGCCACCCAAAGCTGAGGGAGCAGAGATGCCATCCCAGTGGACCTGGAAGGTGGACCTGAAGCCCAGGGCAGAGGGGCCTCCACCTAGAATCCAGAAGGCGTGGCCAATACCCAGAGTCTGGAGGGTGGGACCATTGCTCAGGTGGTCTCAGATAACAGAAGGTTTTGGACTTGCTTGGTGCCCTTTATACCTTCTTTTCCTCCAATTTCTGCTATTTGTGATGGAAATGTTTACCTTGTGCCTGTTCTACTGTACTTTGGAAGCAGATCTCGTATTCTAGATTTCACGGGTTCTTAGAGGTTTTTGCCCCAGGATGGAATATGCCTAATGTCTTGCCCATATTTGATTTAGATGATTCAGAAGATGAAATTTTGGAGCTGATTTAAGACTTTTGGGATGGTGTGATGGGGTGAATGTGTTTTGAATGTAGCAAGGACATGAATTTTGGGGGACAAAAGGGTGGATGGAGTGTTATGGGTTGAATTGCGTCCCCCCAAAATATATGTTTTAAATCCTAACCTCTATGCCTGTGGTTATAATCCCATTTGAAAATGGGTTGTCTTTGTTATGTTAATAAGGCAGCATTAACATAGAGTATGTCTTGAGTCAATCTCTTCCAAAATATAAAAGAAGCAGATTAAGGAAGGAGAGATGGGGTAAGATAGACGTCAGGGCACATGGAGATCTCCAAGGAACCAGGAAGGAGAAGCTGCAGAGACAAGGATCTTCATCTAGAGCTGAGACAGAGAGATAGCCTTCCCCTAGAGCTGGCACTCAGAATTCAGACACTTAAACTGTGGGAAAATAAATATTTGTTTGTTAAAGCCATGTACTTGTGATATTTCTGTTACAGCAACACTAGATAACTAAGACAGTAATCATACTTCTGATATGGTGGCTGGCTTCCAAGAGGCAGGAAGTGGACTCTCAGGTCAATTAAGAGCTATGCTGGAACTGGTAATATCACTTCCACTGTATTCTACTGGTCAAAGCTATTATAGGACCTGATCAGATTCAAGGAAGTGAGATGTAGATTCTAATTCTTAGTGGGACAGTGCCAACGATATAGTGCAGAAGAGCATGTGAAATGGGAGATATTGTTGTAACCATTTTTAGGAAACAAAGTCCTCCAAACCATTATGGCACTTAATTAAGCTTACTTTGCACATGATGACAGGTAGGCAGCAATACAAATATGAGATATGCGTGCTAAACAATTCCCTACATTTTGCTTATCTGCCAAGTGACTTGCTTTTATTCAAGATCATGGATCTTTAGGAGTCTAACAAGAATGGTCAAAAAATTCCTCACTGGTTTCCTTCCACTATTAACCAATCTTTCCTACTCAGGGAAGACTGAAAAAATGACTCATGCTGGATGTCTTTGAGTGTCTGGTCAAAAATGGACAAAAATCCCCAGTTGGTTCAATTCCCTTATTATCTCTCTTCTTTCTTAGAAAAAGCTGGGCAAAGGAGCCTGGGCTAGGTTATGGTAGCTAGTATGGAGTCCAAATCATATCTATAGCATCCAAAAAAAAAAAAAAAACCTATTGCTGTCGAGTTGATTTTGATGCGTAGTGACCCTATAAGACAGAGTAGAACTGCCCCACAGAGTTTCCAAGGAGCTACTGGTGGATTCTAACTGGAGACCTTTTAGTTAGCAGCCAAGCTTTTAACCACTGCACCACCAGGGCTCTAATAGCATACTAGTCAACCAAACTAAAGGGGTAAATGGTTAGAAACGCAGGAAACCATGCAGGAAAATAAGGACTAGAATTCAAGGGTAGGAAGCAAAGACTAGAGAAATTCTAGAGTTGTAAAATTAATAGCACTAATAATCTTATAGTAAATTTTAGAACATTGGGATAGGCCTTGTTTTGCTTAAGATCAAAATTGATTCAAGATGTTGGCTTGGGGTTGAACTAGAAGGTGAGGTGTTGGTAGCTCCAGCTAGGAGGAGAGGCCAGGGATAATACTAGGTAGGAACTGGCATCTTCAAATGCTGATTTTTCTACCTTGTAGCTTCTACATACATTTGTGCATTTGTGACTAGTTTATTAGCTGTCGGGGAGAAAGACTCAGAACAACTATCAATCATTTTATTAAAACAATTAAAATAGTTATTTATAGGATGGTTTTACTGATTGTACCTATATAATTTTGGTAAGTTAAATAATAAAACCAAACCAAACCCATGGCCATTGAGTTGATTCCAACCCATAGTGACCCTATAGGAAAGAGTAGAACTGTCGCCGTAGGGTTTCCAAGTAGTGCCTGGTGGATTCAAACTGCTGATCTTTTGGTTAGCGGCTGTAGCTCTTGACCGCTATGCCACCGGGGTTTCCAAGTTAAATAATAGGATGGAATAAAAGAATACATTTTATTGTTTGTTTTATTTATTCAAAAATTCTTTAGTTATAGTAATCTGAATTTTGATAAGTTTTACATGTGAAGATAAGGTGAAAGCATACATTTGCTAATATCATTGATTGCATTATTTCCTATAACTGTTGCTTATAACAGTACTAATCTACATTACCTAAAAAAATTGAACTCAGGCATAGTTGATTTGTTCTGATGATTTTACCATCTTGATAAATGATAAAATTGTATCTTTGCTGGTTGATTTTTGTACAATTGTTTGTGAGAATAATCAGAAGAAATACAAGGTTGATTACTATGAGGGTGATTTAGTTTTTGAGTTGAAACACAAACCAAAGGTTTAAATTCCTGCAGAGGAAGTGCTTTCTGAGTTTGTTTGAACAGGAATGGAATTGTTCTAGCCAGAGAGAAGTGTTGAATAATGATGAGTTTTTCTAAAGCTCAGCTAATCTATTTTTAGGTATAACATAGTGAATGAGAATCAAATCATGTCATCTGAGAAAAATGACAATAACAGTAAGTGGCCATGTATTTTTAAAGAGTAGCAGTTACTTTTAGATAGAACTTTATTTTTTTCCATCATGTGAATCATTAGCTAATTTTTCATTTAACTAATTAGAAAATTAGAATAAAAAGCTCTGGTTCCAAAACCTAAGGACAGAAGCCCAAATCCAGCCTTCTTCCTGTTAAACTTTTTACATGAGAAACAGCCCAAAGTAATTAAAGATAAAACAATTCACAAATAATTACAGCATCGTTGTTACCTGAAGGGAAAACAATAAAACAACTTATTTAGGTACTGAGACTATTTTGGGTGTGTATGGCCAAAAAAAAAAAAAAAAAAAAATTATTATAACAACTAGCCCTTACAAATGAAGAGGAAAATATTGGAATTAATTAATAAATTTTAACATGATTTATGTTTTTTAAAAATAATAAATACGTAGACCTTTTCTATTGTGACTGAAAAAGTACTTGAAAGCACTGCATTGAATTTGCTTTTTATTTACTTATGTTTACCAATGAATATACAATTACACATGAGCACTGTTACTACCTTAGGTTTCGTGGTTTTTATATAAAGTTTCTCTATATATAAAAAGTCTACATTTAGGTCACCAGAGAATGTCTTAAAAGTTTCTAATGTTTTATAACTTTTATTTTATCTTCTTAGAATTTACATTCTGCCTATTTCTGAAAAGATTTGAAGTGGTTTATAAGGTTAGGCATATTGCCAAATAAGGCAATTAGGGGTAGAAGGAAAGGTGTTTCTAAATATAGCAGAGGAAATGAGGTGACAGATACCCAAGATGAGGTGATTGTTAGAATTGGGGCATTGATCTTGGCTCTAACTTTCCTGCCAGCCAAGACAAAGAGGAAAACTGATGGAAGTATAGAATTTTAGTTTGACTAGAGAAAGCATTTGTATATTAGAATTTTTTAATTATCGTTTATGTATTTTTTTTTTTTTTAATGGACCTTAACTCAGGTTATATTTTGGTATCTTGTTTAAGGGACATTGTGTAACACTCTGAACAGTATCTTTACCTCGTTTAAGACAAACATTCTGTTCAAATGGTTGATTCTTCTTAACCATGATTCCATTTATGGTTTTCTTAAATTGTTTCATTTGAAAATAATACATGTGTGTCTAGTTATCTAGTGCTGCTATAGCAGAAGTACCACAAGTGGATAGCTTTAACAAACAGAAATTTACTCTCACAGTTTAGGTTGGTAGAAGTCTGAATTCAGGGTGCCAGCTCCAGGGGAAGGCTTTCTCTCTCTGTCAGCTCTAGGGGAAGGTCCTTGTCATCAATTTTCCCCTCATATAGGAGCTTCTCAGCACAGGGACCCCGGGTCCAAAGGACACTCTCTGCTCCTGGTGCTTCTTTCATAGTTGTATGAGATCCCTCTCCTCTGTGCTTGATTCTCTCTTTTATATCTCAAAAGAGATTGACTCAAAATACAACCTAATCCTGCAGATTGAGTCCTGCGTCATTAACATAACTGCTTTTAATCCTGTCTCATTAACTTCATAGAGGTTAGGATTTACAATGCATAGGATAATCACATCAGATCACAAAATGGTGGGCAATCACATAATACTGGTTATCATGGCCTAGCCAAGTTGACACACATTTTGGGAGACACAATTCTATCCATAACAATGTGTATGAAAACAAAAATTCAAACTGTATAAAATGGCATAAAATTAAAAGTTAAATTGTCTTTACCGTTTTCTACCTCCTATCCATTTCTTAGATGTAGCAACTTTTGACATTCTCTTTTAAGTTCTTGTGGCTGTCTCTGTAACTCTAAAGAATGTGGTTATTCTTTTATTTCTTGATTATCAAATTAAGCAGAACTGATTGACTTTCCATTATGAAAGATAAGGAATGGAGCTCATTTACTGTGCCAACATTTTCTCCTCAATTCTTTTCTTATTTTTTATTAGTCATATTATTATATTTTAATGGCCTTATTGAGTAAACTTAAAGTTTAAATAGTATTTAAATTTCTATTTCTTGATCCTCAACTTGAGATGGTATCTTTTGGCTCCTCCCAAGCAAGATGAGAACATCCCACACTTCCCTCCTTTTCTTTTCCATCTGTTACTCCCAGTTTTGACAGCTCTATGACTTTTGGAGTTCTGGTGGTACAGTGGTTAAGCACTTGGCTGCTAATGAAAAGAGGTTGGAACCCACTAGCTGCTCTGCCCATAGAATTTACAACTTTGAAAAGCCTGTGGGGCAGTTCTACTCTGTCCTATATGGTTGCAAGGAGTTGGAATCAACTAAATGGCAATTTTTTTTTTTTAATTCTTTCTTTTATATTATCTGTGTTTAAATTTAAAAAGGTTGAAAATTGATGGTTGGAGGTCTAAATTTAGGCGTTCAGAACTGTTATGTTTGAGCCACATAGTAACAGTTTACTTTTAAAGGAAATTGAATAGCCAGTACTTAAACATGTGGAGATTCATATGAATATTTTGCATATTTTTTTCTTCCCTGGAAAATTATAGAACTGGTAATATTAGGCTGACAATTATGCATGATTGCAATTAGTTGGAGCTGTGTAATAACCAACCCCTTTAAATGAGGCCTACACTCCTGTTCCTCCCAGTTCTTTTTTTTTTTTTTTTAATAACTTTTATTAAGCTTCAAGTGAACGTTTACAAATCCAATCAGTCTGTCACATATAAGTTTACATACATCTCACTCCCTACTCCCACTTGCTCTCCCCCTCTTGAGTCAGGCCTTTCAGTCTCTCCTTTCTTGACACTTTTGCCGGCTTCCCTCTCTGTCTATCCTCCCATCCCCCCTCCAGACAAGAGTTGCCAACACAATCTCAAGTGTCCACCTGATATAATTAGCTCACTCTTCATCAGCGTCTCTCTCCCACCCGCTGACCAGTCCCTTTCATTTCTGATGAGTTGTCTTTGGGGATGGTTCCTGTCCTGTGTCAACTGAAGGTCTGGGGAGCATGGCCGCCGGGGTTCCTCCAGTCTCAGTCAGACCATTAAGTTTGGTCTTTTTATGAGAATTTGCCTCCCAGTTCTTTTGATGCATTTGCTTTACCCTCCTGTGCCCTATAAGCATCTGAGTTTGTGTGTGACCCTTAGTTTATAGCATTTAATTTTGTTCTGTAGTTATCATTAAATATTCCATACTTTGTTTATAGAATAGTTCTATTGCATGTTTTGGGATATTATCTTGTCTTTTACTTTTAGCTCATCATTAGTCACCACCCCACCCACCAACATTGATCATTTTCTTTTAACCATGAACAGTTTTTTATTATTCGAATGCTACTTTTTATTGCAGATTATTCTTCTTTCCTAGTTATGATATGATTTCTCTAATTTCTTTGATCATACTAATGAAAGGGTTTTCCTTTATTCCCTGAATATCTGTTTCCTTTAAAACTAGTTTTTCTCATTGTTCATCTTCATACCATTTTTCATGTAGAAATGTACTGACTGGTTATTTTTGTTGGTTCTTTCAAATTTATGAGTGCAGGGCTGAGAATGGTTTGACATCACTGGCTCTTTTTTGTTTCTTGCCAGCAACTTTTCTGACTTCTTTCTTGGCCCCTTCTTCCTTTTCTGCTTTAAACCCAGATGGAGTCCTGAAGGGCTCAGTCCTTCTCTCTCCAACTATAGGCTTTCCTTAGGTGATATTATTTCCTTGGCTTTAAATAGCAAGGATGACAATGTCACTCCATTGCTTAAAATTCCAGTAGTTTCCCATTACATTTACAATAAAACCAATTTTTTTCTCTAAAAAGCCCTCCATCGTCTGACTCTTGCCTCCACTACAATTTCACTGATACCCCTCTCCGCCTCACCCTGTATATTCCAGGCTAGTGGCCTTCTATCTGTAACTCAGATGTACCATACCCATCTGATTCCCACCCTAAGGCTTTCACAATATCTGCTGCCTTTCCCTAGAGTGTGCTTCCTTTGTTCCACTTGTGGTTATTCAGATCTTAGCTTTGCTGTTGAATTTTCAGAGCAGTTTTTCCTAAATATCTCATCTAAAATGGCTTCCCTGTCCCTTGCACTTACATGGTAATTCTCTATGTAGTAGCTATTATGACCCTGATATCTTCCCTGTTCATTTATACAATTAATTATGTCTTTCATACCTAAATAATAGCTCCATGAGAGCAGTGACCTAGTTTAACTTGTCCTCTAATGGGTCCACAGTTCTTAGGACAGTTTTTGACTTAATAGTGGGTACCTGTTGTTGTTGAGTCGATTCCAACTCATAGCGACCCATATAGGACAGAGTAGAACTGCCCCAGAGGGTTTCTGAGGAGCAGCTGGTAGAGTCAAGCTGCCTACCTTTGGTTAGAAGCCAAGGTCTTAACCACTGCACCACTGGGGCTTCTTATAAATTGGAAGGGGACTAAATATTTGTGGAATACCCCACAAATATTTAGTCCCCATGCAATTTTTACTACATTTATTCTCTTTCGTACCTTGTTATTGTAATAGGATTTTGGAGATAGGAAGAGAAATAAATCTGTTTGCTCAGGTGCCATTTTGAATCAAAGGAGCCATTTAGTAAGTAAATAAATTATGACTAAATAAGTGGTAATTTTAGAAGAAAATTGTTCTCTGAAGATTGTTTATCATAAAATATATATGTGTGTGTGTGTGTGTGTGTGTGTGTGTGTGTGTGTGTATACACCCATTGCTGACAAGTTGATTCCTACTCACAGTGACCCTATAGGACAAAGTAGAACTGCCCCATAGATTTTCCAAGGAAAGGCTGGTGAATTTGAACTGCCGACCTTTTGATTAGCAGCTAAACTCTTAACCACTGCCCTGGTGGTGCAGTGGTTAAGCACTCAGCAGCTAACCAAAAGGACAGTGGTTTAAATTCACCAGCTACTCCATGGGAGAGCGATGAGGCCATCTGCTTCCATAAAGATTACAGCCTTGTAAACTCTATGGGGCAGTTCTACTCTGTCACGTAGTGTTGCTATGAGTCAGAATCAACTTGATGGTAATGAGTATATATATATATATATAATTTTTTTTTTTTTTGACCCATGATTCTGCTTTTTGCCAAAAATTTTTATGCCATAAGTAGTATAGAAGATAAATGCCAATCTAGGTCATTTGTAAGGTTAAATCTAGGGTACATTTTTTCTCCCTTAGGCAGAAATTCAGGAAATGTACCTTTGAAAAGATATGTAAAAATGATTATTTATCTGGGTAAATAAAGAACATTTAATCCCAGATTCTCCAAAGTGATTTTCTGAAAGTTATCTTTGATGATTGAATCTAACTTTATTTTCTCAAATTCCTTTTGGACAGTTTTTTAGTAAAGAACAAAAGTTAGCAAAGAAACAATTTTCCCAACTTTCCCATTGGGATTTTGAATTCATCCAATTTTCATGATATTTGATGTTTTTCCTTGAAGTCATTTTGAAAGCTCTTGTACTTTAAGAGTTCCATTAAGTCAAGTAAAGAGATATTTTTAGTCTTAATTTGCTGTATACATAACTAACTTTGATGATGAGTAGCTGAAGTATATCACATTGAGCAACGATTCTGGCAGTTATTCTTTGTAATTTTAGATTCAATAAATATATCTGTCTTCTTCTTGGTTTTCCAAAAACTGACCAGTTATGTCCTTCAACTTGAATTCATGAAGGGAATTTTCCTTTAATGGCTATGGAAACTCTGCATTAAAAATAGAGTATAATTAAAATTTTCATTAAAAATTTTCCTTAAAAAACCCCCTAAAATTAGTGTTTAACACAATGTTTTTCAAAATAATTGATTGATAGCAAGGTTGATATCTTCTTATAGATTTCTGGGAGGCATTTGAACATCAGTATTTTTTTTTTCTGTGAGGTGTATTCCAAGAAATGATTTTTTTCTTTGATTGTTTTCCTCTGATTTCTTTTCATCTAAAATTTTGACTTTGCATAGATCATAGCTGGAGTTTTATAGTACGCAATACATTCTACATCACCCTTCCTCACCATTAGTTAGGCTCTAGCTCTTCAAAGAGTTTGACTCACCTTCGGAGAAGTTAGTTTGGTGGTTTTCTCCAAGACTTGAATAAAATGATGTTTCTTCCATGCATGTACTATCTCTTGCGTTTTGTTTTTCTTGCATACTTGCCCTTTCTTTTGCATTGTATACACTGTCCTTTTATTCTTTTTATTTTTTGTCTCTACTATGGCTTCCATTAATGTTTTACTTTCTGATATTTGTCATAAGCCAAGAAGATATTTATTCTCCCTTAGTAAATAAATACCCTTTTATTTAAATAGAAAAATGGCATTCTTACAGAGAAGTAACAGGAAAATTATCTCCCAGGAAAGAAAAATAAAATGTCTTTAAATGATAATCATTCTTTTTCTGTATTAAATTACTCTTCAAACTCAGCAAATTTCAAAAACTGTTGGCTGCGAATGGTCAACGATTACTTTAAAGCCTTTTTGTTACTACTGAGTTAATGATATACCAGCCACTTTTTATGCCTCTGGACCTCAGAGGTAAAGTGTTATTCTGGTTCCAATGAATTTCGTGTCAAGGTGGGTCCTTTTTGAAATGGCTGAAGCTCAGCAGATGGGAATTAGATCCTCATTCTCATGTAGGTTCAGCATTCTATTAGGTGATGCTTCCTGAATGTGTTAGTTTTTTAAAGTTCTGTCTTTTTTCCCTTTTTTCCCTTTATAAGGCTTGGAAGCATAATTATGGCTTTGCTATGTGATGGTTAGGGAGCCCTGATGGGTTTGTTTTGTTTTTTTCTGTGTCATATTGGAAAACCAAAGGTTCTTCATGTAACCTAATGGAAAGGCACCTACAATAAATTATTTATATAGCTCTCATTGGTATATTCTCGTACCACAGATTGGTGTTACCATAGTGCCACTCACCTTATTGGTGGCTTGTACTACCAGATCATATTACTCAAATCCATATCACCAACCAAAAATTTAAACACAGTTAGTAAGCATGCATTCTAATACTGAAAACACATGCCATCAAAAAAAAAAAAAAAATTAAGGAGAAAAATGTAGTAACAA
This sequence comes from Loxodonta africana, assembly GCF_030014295.1. Classification (NCBI taxonomy): domain Eukaryota; kingdom Metazoa; phylum Chordata; class Mammalia; order Proboscidea; family Elephantidae; genus Loxodonta; species Loxodonta africana. The sequence continues at coordinate 56,386,811 of NC_087351.1, read as the reverse complement.
AAGGGTTAAAAATAAATATGAGAGGGTAAGGAGACAGAAACTAGATTACTAGAAATGGAACAACCAGAAAGGAAATAATGAGAATATTTACACAGTGTGAAGGATGTAACTAATGTCACTGAACAGTTTGAGTAGAAATTGTTGAATAGAACCTAATCTACTGTGTAAATTTTCACTGAAAACACAATAAAATATTATTTAAAAACAAAACTATTGGCAGCCTATTCCTTGGATAATGTATTGGTTTGAAGACTTTCACTTTTGAGTCCTTCATTGCTCTCTACATGCTGCATTTGAGCAGATGTCATATGCCATACCTGAAAAGAAACTTCAAAAAACATTGTGAGGTTTTGACTAGTTTTCTTGCTCTTGCCCTCTGCAATAAGAGTGACATATGTTAAAAACAATTAGACTTTGACAATTAAAGAGATCAACTATTAAGAGTGAGAGAGAGAGACTTTTGCTGATGGGCAGTCAGTTCTAGAGAAAATGCTGCAGCTGTCAGAAAGTTTTTTTTGCTTATATGCCATTTACAATCTTGTGATATTTTGTGATAAAAGAAAGAATGTGCAGTTGATTCTTTGAAAGTTATATAATAGTGCAGAAGAACAAGTCACATGGGATACCCAAAATCTTAGAAATACAGGTCTTGGAAAAAAAGAAACTTCCAGGTTAAGTTACCATCTGTTGCTTCAAAGTGAGCAAGGGCCTTGGGAAACAAGAAAGAGCATTCTTGAGAGATTAATGAAATTGGTTTGCAGGGGTATATTTAATGATGAGACACTCAGAAGTCTTGAAGCATTGTGGAGGCTTCTGGGGAGTTGTTTAGTTTTAACACCTATCTTCTGCCTGGGTACAATAAGGAGAAGACACATTTAGCAAAGTCACAGCTGATTCACAGCTTCTATGCAATGTGGATGAAAAACAAATGTAAGCAACTGAAGTGTGGGGGTTGTTTGATACTGCAGCAAAGCTAAATATAGCACATATTTAGACCTCAACCTTTGAAAATATCTGGGCAAGGAGGAAATACTCAGAACTATAAACCACGTATTATTGATGAAAGATATCCAATTATTACATGAGTTCCTCAACTAGTCTCTTTGAATACCCAGACAAGAAGGAAAAAACTAAAAAGTAATCCCCAAAACTCTTTGATTGAATTTTTTCCTGATGCAAATCAAGAAACTTTGTCCATGAATAATTTACCATTGTGTATGTGGTGTAGTGGTTAAGTGCTTTAGCTGCTAACCAAAAGGCCAGCAGTTTGAATCTACCAGGTGCTCCTTGGAAACTCTATGGGGCAGTTCTACTCTGTCCTATAGGGTTGCTATAAGTTGGGATTGACTCAACGGCAATTTTTTTTTTTTTTTTTTTTACAGTTCTCTGTTATTCTCCACTGTAAGATATAATTCCATATTTTATTTCCTTGATGAGGAGGAAGGTCCTTTCATTTCCACTTTCTGATTTTGCAATCTGAAACTGAAGCTGACACTATCATAAATTAATAAATTCTGATCCCACTCATAAGAATCTATGAAAGAGTGAAAATTCACAACAAAATTAGAAAATTAACCCAATATTAAGATAAAATTTTCTCTTTTTTTAAAGGCTAATTTTGGCTGTATTTACTAATTTTTGTCATCTCAGAGTTGTTATATAGATCTTTATATGCTTTATGATTCTGTAAAATAAAAAATAAGAATCTTGTTTGTATAATTTTTATAATTTAAGCTATAACAATAATGACTTCTTAGGTTTTTCTTTTTTTAACCTTTCTGTGGTGTACATGCATCTGTATTGGGTAAAGAAATAAATGTACTGGCAAAGGGAAAGTAGAGATGATATTTGTGAAAATTGTAGCATATTTCCTCCTCTGTTTGTCTAAACATTATTTCATTGACCTTATCTAGTTTGATGCATTTGTGACTGAGGTTTAATTTGTGAATGAAAGATGTTTTTTTTCTTTTAAAAAATATATACATTACTATAAGCTATAGATTTTGTGCCTCTCTGATGGCTTGCTGCCAGCGGCAAGGAATTTAACCGTTAATTTTTTATAGAAATAAGAATGAAACTTAAACCATTAATAGACTCTCTTTTGTCAATATTTTACCATGAAAATTTTTAAACATACAGCAAACTTAATTTTTTTTTATTATGAACATCTATAAACTCACCACCTAGAGTCTTTCATCAATAATTTACTAATGCTTGCTTTATTATGTGTCTATTATCCATCTATCACTATAAACATCCATCAATTCATCTTATTTTTTGGTACAGGTGAAAGTAAATTGCCAACATCAGTAGACTTCCCACTAAATATTCAGCATGCATATCAAAAAATAGAGTTCTGTGTTTATTTATAGTCTTTCTTTTGATGTGAAAGTTACATACAATATAATGCATGAATCTTAATTGCTCATTCACCAGATTGTGTAAAATGCATAGACCTGTGTTACTGAAATGTCTAACAAGGTATAGAACATGATTTTTACCTTGCAAAGTTCCATTGTGCCCTTTCCCAGTCTCTGCTCCCACTTCCAGAGAGTCAGAATCTATCACTGCTTTGATTTTTTTTCCACTATAGAATAATTCTGCCTGTTCCAGAGTGTCGTATAAATAAAATCTTAAAGTATGTAATTTTTTGTGAAAGGCTTCATTCATGCAGCATAATGTTTTGAGATTTATCTATATTGTTTGGATATTAGGAGATTATTTTTATTGTTGACTAGTATGTTGTAGTATTAATATATAACAACTTGTTTATCCTTTCTCATGTTTGATGGATATCTGGACAATTTCCATTTTGGGTTGTTATGAATAAGGTTACTATGAGCATTCTTTTACAAGTCTTTTTCTAAACATATATATTTTTTCTTGGGTAAATACCTGAGGTTGGAATTGCTGGCTCATAGGGTAGGTATATGTTTACTTTTGTAAGAAATTGCCAGACATTTTTCCAAAGTCCTTAAATCATTTAACATTCCCACCAACAATGTATGGAAATTTCAGTTACTCCATACCTACGCCAACATTGATGTTATCAGTCTTTTTTATTTTAGCTGTTCTAGTGAGGTAATTTGTATTTACTCGGCAATTGATGTTGTTCAGCTTTTCATATACACTTATTGGTCATTTGTGTAGCTTTTGTGAAATGTCTGTTCATATTTTATATCTGCCCATATTTTAAATTGTTTTGTTTTTTCCTTTTTTACTATTGTTCTTAATCCTATAACTATTTCAGCCCTCATTTTATTGCCTGACCTGAAATATAGTCTTTTCATTCCTGCATTTAAAAAGGAAGCAATGCTTAGTAGATTCAATATTATAGATAGAGGGAAGAATCTCATCATAACTGTGGAACTTCTCATGATTTTGTGGTTTTCTCCAATTCTATGTTGAAACTATTGTGCTATCCCTCTGACCACTGTGGTAACTTGGATACAAATTGTCTTTGTCATCTAGTGCTGCTATAACAGAAATACCACAAATGGATGGTCTTAACAAAGAGAAGTTTATTTTCCCACAATGAAGTAGGCTTAAAGTCCAAATTCAGGGTGTCAGCTCCAGGGGAAGGCTTTTTATCTCTATCGGCTCTGGAAGACGGTCTTTCTCATCAGTCTTCCCCTGGACTAGGAGCTTCTCTGTGCAGGATCCCTGGGTCTAAAAGACATGCTGTACTCCTGGTGCTCCTTTCTTGGTGGTATGAGGTCCCCAACTCTCTGCTTGCTTCCCTTTCCTTTTATATCTTGAGTGATAAAAGGTGGGCAGGCCACACCCCAGGGAAACTTCCTTTACCTTGGATCAGGGAGGTGACCTGAGTAAGAGTGGTGTTACAATCCCACTCTAACCCCCTCAACATAAAACTATAATCACAAAATGAATGACAACCATACAGTACTGGGAATTATGGCGTAACCAAGTTGACACATGTTTTTTGGGGAACACAGTTCAATCCATGACACAAATGTTCTAAAATTACACTTTTTTGAGACATGTTTTAGACTTTAGAAAAGGCTTACCTTAAGTAGAAAAGATCTAACTATATGTTCTCATAAAAATTTTTTTTCTATAATCAATACTTGAACTTCTATTGTATCTAAAAAGGATGTTCTTTTTTTTTTTATTATACCAGTAATTTTTCCCATGTTAGTGTATGCTGATACCCTAAGTTTTATGTACTATAATAGCTATAGAAGACTTCTGTAGAGTTATTAAATACATCATCTACTCTAAAGAAACTGCTTGTCCTTCAAAATCTAACATGGATATTTTTCTTCTCATCCTCTTCCTCTTTCTCCCCTTCTAATAATAATTATAATAGAAGCAGCTGTGAGTTACTGAGTGTACTATGTCTCAGGTAATCTGTTATATGCTTAAAAACATTATTTATTGAACTATATGAGGTAAATATTAATTAACAATTTTATAAATGAGGTACTAGAAGCAGTTGCATGTCATTATTTATTTGAGGCCATGAAGCTGATAAGTGATAGAATTGGAACTCAAACCTAGCTTTTTTGCCTCATCAACTGTAGTGTGCTGCTTCAGGGATTCCAGGTTGTTGCACTTTGGAATGTAAAAGATACGACGAGTGGTGATATTGTACTTGTATAAGCCACTCTGATGCCTTAAGTAACATTCTGTAGAAGAATTCTTGTTTGATGTGTCTTCCATGGGCATCAGAATCTTAACCCAATGACAATTGAGTTCTATTTGGTCCCAGACATGTAGTTATAATGATATCTGGAAGTGTTCTTTAATTCAAAGACTGGTAAGGACAGCAAATGGATTACCTGAGAATGAGTACAGAATACAACATATGGAATATGTAACAGTAAGGGCTATGTGCTATATGCTTAGTATTCTGTCAGACAAAGCTGAATAAGTTTTGGGCCTTTTTTAGTCTAATGGGGGTTACTGAGATATACATAGATAATTTCTTTTTCATACGGCAAGTGCTGTGATAGATATATGCAGTAGACTATAAATCCTATACTCCCATGTTTCTGATAGTATCCTTTAGTCTCTGCTTGCTAAGACATGGGTGAAATCTAATAGGATTTCCTAAGGGAAAGTTCACTGATTTTGATTCTGTTTCATGATCTCCTTGCCTGACCCTATTGGGCACTGGAATAACTAATGCTAATTGCAGAGACTTCTCTTTTTTAACCACTACTCAAAATTCAGAACTTGGTGAGCATTGGATCTTAAACACTGAATCCATCCATTAAAATGAAATTGCACAAAATTATGATGCTACTTCCCCAGATCCTTTCAGGCATCATCCTTACTAAGGGTGAATTGTTCTGTTTGTTGTGGCTGCTAAGAAATTCATATCCTTACATGAGTAGAGACTAAGGCAGAGAATGATACTGGGGAGTAGGGAGCATAGAAAATATGAAATTGTTGGATTTGTTATTGGATTTAATTAGGACAAAGGGCAATGAAATACCCCTTCAAACCTGGAATGTGAAGCTAACAATCTTTGTTTATGTTGTCTTCGGTTTACTGGGGCCATTTTACCAACCAGATGGCAAGGCTATGGGTGCTTGGATATTTAATACCATAGAGTAATTTCAAGCAGTGGAAAATGCAAGGATGGGGAGATTGAATGGTTAGTTTTTTAGAGCACTGGGCAACTTGTCAAGTGAAAAGGACAAACTTATGTTCCAAAATATCTGGCTCAGGGAGCAAAAGGAAACACATTGTGTAGCCATGTTGCAGGAATTCGCTTCTACCTGCAGTTGATGCACTGAGACTCTTGAAAAGAGATTACAGAAACTTAAGTATAAGAAGTACATTTTGCATCTTGTTTTAGCACATACAAAACCATAGTTGTACGTGTATGTGTATAAACAGAAACAAAAGTTTCCAGAAGCAATGCTCAATACCAACAGTTATAATGTTACATTCACTGGGATTTTTTTTTCCTATTCTGTTCCATTCTTTGAGGGGGTGAATGTCTTTGCTGTTTTAAATGTGATCATTACATCACAATAGATAAGAGAATTATTGAACATTTGGGAAGAGTAAATTTGAAAGGCCAGCACAGGGGGTGTAAGATACTAAATAAACATACCATGGCATTCTTCTATCCTTCATCCACACTTGATGTTGTTAGGTGCTGTCAAGTTGATTTCAACTCATAGCAGCGGCTCTGTGTATAACAGAAAAAAACACTGCCTGGTCCTGCGGCAGCCTCACAATCGTTATGCTTAAGCCTATTGTGTGAATCCATCTCGTTGAGGGTCTTCCTCTTTTTTACTGACCCTCTACTTTACCAAGCATGATGTCCTTCTCCAGTGACTGGGCTCTTCTGATAACATGTCCAAAGTATGTGAGATGCAGTCTCGCCATCTTTGGTTCTAATAAGTATTCTGTCTCTACTTCTTTCAAGACAGATTTGTTCATATTCTTTACCAACACCATAATTCGAAAGCATCAATTCTTCTTCGGTCTTCCTTATTCATGTTCAGCTTTCACGTGCATATGAGGCAACTGGAAACACCATGGCTTGAGTCAGGCACACCTTAGTCCTTAAAGTGACATCTCTGCTTTTGAACACTTTAAAGAGGTCTTTTGCAGCAGATTTGCCCAATGCAATACGTCCTTTGATTTCTTGACTGCTGTTTCCATGGGCATTGACTGTGGATCCAAGTAAACTGAAATCCTTTACAACTTCAGTCTTTGCTCTGTTTATCATAATGGTGGTTATTGGTCCAGTTGTGAGGATTTTTGTTTTCTTTATGCTGAGATGTAATCCATACTGAAGGCTGAGGTCTTTGATCTTCAGTAATTGCTTCAAGTCCTCTTCACTTTCAGCAAGCAAGGTTGTGTCATCTGCATAACACAGGTTGTTAATGAGTCTTCCTCCAATCCTGATGCCACGTTCTTCTTCATATAGTCCAGCTTCTTGGATTATTTGCTCAGCATACAGATGGAATAAGTATGGTAAAAGGATAAAACCCTGACACACACTTTTCTTGACTTTAAATCACACAGTATCCCATTTTTCTGTTCCAACAACTGCCTCTTCATCTATGTACAGGTTCCTCATGAGCACAACTGAGTGTTCTGGAATTCCCATTCTTCACAATATTATCCATAATTTTTTATAATCCACACAGTTGATGCCTTTGCATAGTCAAAACATCTTTTGGTATTCTCTACTTTCATCTAGGATCCATCTGACATCAGCAATGATATTGCTCGTTCTGCATCCTCTTCTGAATCTGGTTTAAATTACTAGCAGCTCCCTGTGGATGTACTGCTGCAAGAACTTTTGAATGATCTTCAACAAAATTTTACTTGTGTGTGATATTAATTATATTATTCAATAATCTCCACTTCCTGTTGGATCACCTTTCTTTGGAATGGGAACAAATATGGATCTCTTCCAGTTGTATATAAATAGAAACAAAAGACAGCCAGGTAGCTGTCTTGGAAATTTCTTGGCATAGACAAGTGAGCACCTCCAGTGCTGCATCCGTTTGTTGAAACATCTCAGTTGGTATTCTGTCAATTCCTGGTGCCTTGTTTCTCACCAATGCCTTCAGTGAAACTTGGACCTCTTCTATCAGTGCCACTGGTTCTTGATCATATGCTACCTCCTGAAATGTTTGAACGTCGACCAGTTCATTTTGGTACAGTGACTCCGTGTATTCCTTCTGTCTTCTTTTGATGCTTCCTGCATTGTTCAATATTTTGCCCATAGAATCCTTCAATATTGCAACTCGAGGCTTGAATTTTTTTTCAGTTCTTAAACTTTGAGAAATGCCAAGCATGTTCTTCCCTTTTGGTTTTCTATTTTCAAGTCTTTGCATATTTCATTATAATACTCTACTTTGTCTTCTCAAGATGCCCTTTGAAATCTTCCGGTCAGCTCTTTTACTGCATCATTTCTTCCCTTCACTTTACCTACTTTATCTACTCTACCTTCAAAAGCAACTTTCAGAGTCTCTTCTAACATCCATTTTCATCTTTTTTTCTTTGCTGTCTTTTTATTGACCTCTTGCTTTTTCATGTGTGATGTTCTTGATGTCATTCCACAACTTGTCTAGTCTTTGATCACTAGTGTTGAATGCATCAATCTATTCTTGAGATGGTCTTTAGATTCAGGTGGGATATACTCAAGGTCACGTTTTGGCTCTCATGGACTTGTTCTAATTTTCTTCAGCTTCAAGTTGAACTTGCATATGAGCAATTGATGGTCTGTTCCACAGACGGCCCCTGGCCTTGTTCTGACTGATATTGAGCTTTTCCATTGCCTCTTTTCTCAGATATAGTCTATTTGATTTCTGTGTATTACATCTGGTGAGGTCCACATGGGTAGTCACTGTTTATGTTGTTGATAAAAGGTATTCCCAATGAATAGGTCATTGGTCTTGCAAATTTTATCATGCAATTTCTGTTGCTGTTTCTATCACCAAAGCCATATTTTCCAACCACCAGTCTTTCTTCTTGTGTCCAACTTCAAGTGGCAATTGCCAGTAATTATCGATGCATCTTGATTGTATTTTTGATCAATTTCAGACTGCAGGAGTTGGTAAAAATTTATTTATTCATCAATTTATTCATCTTTGGCCTTAGTGGTTGGTGCATAAATTAGAATAATGGTCATATTAACTGGTCTTCCTGGTAGGCATATAGATATTATCCTATCACTGACAGTGTTGTACTTTAGGATAGATCTTGAAATGTTCTTTTCGACGATGAACGTGATGCCATTCCTCTGCAATTTTTCATTCCGGGCATCGAAGACTATATTATTGTCTGATTCAAAATGGCCAATACCAGTCCATTTCACCTCACTAATGCCTAAGATATTAATCTTTATGCACTTCATTTTGTTTCTGGCAACTTCCATTTTTCCTAGATTCATACTTTGTACGTTCCATGTTCCGATTATTAATGGATGTTTTCAGCTGTTTCTTCTAATTTTGAGTCATGCCACATTAACAAATGAAGCTCCTGAAAGCTTGGCTCCATCCACGTTGAGTGTACTTTGAGGAGGCAGCTTTTCCCCATTTGTATTTTAAATGCCTTCCAAACTGAGGGGCTCATCTTCTGGCACTGTATCAGACAATATTCCACTGCTATTCATAAGGTTTTCACTGGCTTATGAATACTGAAAAACTATGAATACTTTTTCAGAAGTAGACTGCCAGGTCCTTTTTCCTAGTCTCACTTAGTATGGAAGCTCTGCTGAAAACTGTCCACCACGGTTGACCCTGCTGGTATTTGAAATATCAGTGGCAAAGCTTCTCGGATCACAGCAACATGCAAGCCACCACAATACATCAAACTAACAGACGTGTGGTGGTCATCCACTCTTAACCTCTCTTTTTTCCTGCCCCTGCTATTTACACCACATATCTATACTACTGAAACCCTTGTGGCGTAGTGGTTAAGTGCTACGGCTGCTAACCAAGAGGCCAGCAGTTCAGATCTGCCAGGAGCTCCTTGGAAACTCTTTGGGGGCAGTTCTACTCTGTCCTCTAGGGTCGCTATGAGTCAGAATCAACTTGATGGCAGTGGGTTTGTTTGTTTTTTTAATCTATACCACATAACTCTGCTCACTACTGGTCACAGCTGATTGGGCTCTAGGTAGAAATCTGGCCCCAAAGAAATCAATCTGTAGTTTGGGTTTTGCCTATCAGATGCCTGGATTGGTCAGATTTTTTTTTTCTAGGATTCTGATATATCTGTATCTATTTGTGAGTTCGTTTTTTGTGTGTATCAATTTGAGGCAATTTCTCTTCCTTGTATCCAGTCATGCCTTGACAGATGTGCAAGACATTTCCTCTTCTGTCATTTAAAGCTCACTCCATTCGTAGATGCAACATATTGTCTTGAGCCTATTTTATTACATGTTGACTAGTCAATGTACTATGACTATGCAGTACTCTTTATAACTTTGGCCAATGAATTTTATTCTCAATTAAATTGAGTAAGTTTTTACTTTTCCAGGTGATTTAACACCTCCTAGATAGTCAACTGACAAGAACACGTTTTTCTCTTAGTCAGACTCTATTTTTGCTGGCTAAGTAGTCAATAGTTTCTATTGAGTGATTGCCAGGTCATAGTCTCTTTTGTTCAGACTGTGTCATCTTTTCTTCTTTCATTTATTTTGGTTTTATTAGATAGACCTTGTGTTTCAACTTAAGTGCCTTTCCCTTGGGGTTGTTAGATGGAGTCTTTAATGTCATAACATGCCAAGTGGCTTAACCATGGAAAGAATTGCCTGTCCTTTTTCTCTTTGTGAAGCATGAATTTAGGGCTGCTCCAGAATCCTAAAGTTTCTTTAATATTTGGAAAAGTTATTTATTTAGAGGATAGAATGATATTAAGCACCTCAGGTAACTTTTAAACATTTCAAAAGTCATCTATTTTCAACTTAAGGTTAAATTTTTCAGTTTCTAAGGCCTCAGAGCTTTTCCATTTTGGTCTGAGGCCAAATATTTAGACACACTGCAAAAGAATCCCATTATGAATATCTCATTCAATTAGCTATTTTCAAAGGGCAGATGAGAACAGAAATTTAGTTTCCTTTGTGAGAATACCAGATAAGAGTTTTATTTGTTAAGTGGTTTTTGAAAGAGAATTTTGTATAATTCTTGCCAATGCGTTTAATGGTGAATGTTTTCTATATTAAAATTCCTAAAATGAAGTTTCATTTTTCAATAAACAAGAGTTGAGAAATTATACTAATTGTTGATTTGGAAGGTATCTTCATGTTTATATTTCTACAGAAGTATTAGAACTAATGATCTTATCCTGGGGAAGATTTGATGTATATTCACTGCATATTTTGATTGAGGATTTACATTAAAGTACTAATATTGATAATATTTTGTACTTAAAGCTCTTTTCTCACTCTACCCAACCCTCCTCATTTCATAAGATTAAAAATAGAATTGAATATCCAAATGAATACTCATTGTACTTTCATTCTGCTGGTGGAAGAGGAATATACATGCTCTTATGCTTTGTCTGTAAGAGGGAAGGTTAAAGTCAAAAGGAGAATTTTGTTTCTAGGTAATCTAGAATGGTGCATCTCAAACTTGCCCAATGTAATTTCTCTAACACACGGAAGAGTGAATTTGTAACTCGGAGAGTTTGGGCTATACATTCTGTATAATGTGATAGTAGGTAATTTTCACTTTTTCCTTTTCCAATTTTCTGCATCATCTTATTTTTATGATCAATATATAATAGTTTTATAATAAGGGGAAATATTAAAACTATTTTCAGCCTAATTCTTTATTTTGGAAGACCAATGATGGATGTTATGGAAACAAAAAAGCTAAAAACAAAACAGAACAAAAAAAACACAAAAACAAAATACCCCAGAAAATAGAGTAAGCCAGAAAGACTACTTGGTATGGAAATAACTGAAATGAGCTCAATTGCTTCTTAAAAGTCAGGAAAGTAGAAAATGGGCATCTGATTTCCACTGGACATGGAATGATGCCTTAAGTCTATTTTCTTCATCTTCCAACTAGAATAGCTCTTGACTTTCCCCTGGGCCTTCTGATTTGTAATTGTCTTTCTTCCTGAGGACACTCTGACTTGGAAATGTAGCATATTTAAAGTTGACTGGTTCTGCCAAGTATCTGCTAAGGGTGTTCCCGTTGAATCTTAAATTCTGTGTATTCAGTGTTGTCTCCCAGGTTGTTTTCTTGAAATTGTTTCTTTAGATTTTGCTTTATTGGACGCAGTATTGACTCATAGGCTTCTCTAAGGGACACAAAATAGGCTATGAAATTTTTTCTTATTGAGAGTGTTCCTTTTGATCAACTTCCATTCCCTGTTAGAATTGAGAATATAGTCATTTATGTCCGCAATTTTTGGTTGACAGTGTCTTATCATCTCTGTAACCATTGTACAGCTCACGGGCCAAGAGGACTGAGGGCAAACATGTCCCTTGATTCTTGTATACCCTGGAGAGGTATCCAGCTGGAGGAGCAGTGACCATAAGCCTAAGCCTCTGCCTTGATTATGATTCATTCTATGATATTTTTGGAAATATATTCATAGATATTTGTTCTCTGCTAAATTTTAGGAAAACCTAGTTTTTATATGCTTTTGTTTGTTTCTGAAGTTAAGTCCATTTACTTTTCTCCCTTTAAAACTTTCATATAGATTCTCCTTTCTTATTTGCAACATCTTTCAGCTGAGATAAATGAGCCAGCCAAAAGAACGGACACTCACTGATTTGCCTTCTCTTCTTGCTGGCTTGATGAAAGCTCTTTCTTTTCGGAAGAGACCATTCAAAATCTAGTCTGGCAGGGAGCCAGTCTCTGCAATGTGTTCTCTGCTGGAGGCATTGATCTTCATTCTTTTTCTCTTTTCAGTTTTTCCTTCTTGATAGTGGCCTACGGACTGTAATTCCTCACTGTGACTGACAAAGTTCCCTATGTAAAATACTCTTTCTCCACCTGAGTGCCACATCATCAGAGATCTGCAGCTGAGAAGCTATCCCCTGAAAATATCTTTGTAGTTCTCCCCCACTTGCTCACAGCTCACAATATTTATTTGGACTCTCTAACCTCTCAGTGCTGCTGGAGAAGTTTTTAAACTTTGATAGAAATGAGAGGTACTGGGGACAAAATTTGTATAACGTGTTTCCTAGTCCATAGTTTTTATTTGTAGTCATGATATTAGCTGATTGTAGAAGCACTAGTTACACTGGACTATTGTTATTGTTAGGTGACCATCAAGTCGATTTTTGACGCATAGAGACCTCATGTGACAGAATAGAACTTCCCCATAAGGTTTTCTAGACTGTAATCTTTATGGGAGCAGATTGCCAGGTCTTTCTCCCTCAGAGCGACTGAGTGTGTTCAAACCACCAGTCTTTCAATTAGCAGTGAAGCATTTAACCATTTGCAGTACCAGCGATCCTTCTTATTGGACTAAAAGTTGCTAAAATATAATTTCAAAATAGGAATTAATATCATTCTAATAGACCTATTTTAATGGTTGACCATAATCCTGGCTATCAATTTGAGGACAAATCAAGGATTATGAAGTATGGATTGACTTAATGAAACAGGGGATGTCATTATTCCATTGGGATTTTTTTTTTTATATAAACTTTTATTGAGGTTCAAGTGAATGTTTACAAATCAAGTCAGACTGTCACATATAAGTTTATATACACCTTACTCCATACTCTCACTTGCTCTCCCCCTAATGAGTCAGCCCGTCCAGTCTCTCCTTTCATGACAATTATGCCAGCTTCCAACTCTCTCTATCCTCCCATCCCCCCTCCAGACAGGAGATGCCAACACAGTCTCAAGTGTCCACCTGATATAATTAGCTCACTCTTCATCAGCATCTCTCTCCTACCCACTGTCCAGTCCCTTTCATGTCTGATGAGTTGTCTTCAGGAATGGTTCCTGTGCTGGGCCAACAGAAGGTTTGGGGACCATGACTGCCGGGATTCCTCTAGTCTCAGTCAGACCACTAAGTATGGTCTTTTTATGAGAATTTGGGGTCTGCATCCCACTGATCTTCTGCTCCCTCAGGGGTTCTCTGTTGTGCTCCCTGTCAGGGCAGTCATCGATTGTGGCCGGGCACCAACTAGTTCTTCTGGTCTCAGGATGATGTAGGTCTCTGGTTCATGTGGCCCTTTCTGTCTCTTGGACTCTTAGTTATCGTGTGACCTTGGTGTTCTTCATTCTCCTTTGATCCAGGTGGGTTGAGACCAATTGATGCATCTTAGATGGCCGCTTGTTAGCATTTAAGACCCCAGACGCCACATTTCAAAGTGGGATGCAGAATGTTTTCATGATAGAATTATTTTGCCAATTGACTTAGAAGTCCCCTTAAACCATGGTCCCCAAACCCCCGCCCTTGCTCCGCTGACCTTTGAAGCATTCAGTTTATCCTGGAAACTTCTTTGCTTTTGGTCCAGTCCAGTTGAGCTGACCTTCCATGTATTGAGTATTGTCCTTCCCTTCACCTAAAGCAGTTCTTATCTACTAATTAATCAGTAAAAAACCCTTTCCTACCCTCTCTCCCTCCCCCCCTCGTAACCACAAAAGTATGTGTTCTTCTCAGTTTATACTATTTCTCAAGATCTTATAATAGTGGTCTTATACAATATTTGTCCTTTTGCCTCTGACTAATTTCACTCAGCATAATGCCTTCCAGGTTCCTCCATGTTATGAAATGTTTCACAGATCCGTCACTATTCTTTACTGATGCGTAGTATTCCATTGTGTGAATATACCACAATTTATTTAACCATTCATCCGTTGAAGGACGCTTTGGTTGCTTCCAACTTTTTGCTATTGTAAACAGAGCTGCAATAAACATGGGTGTGCATATATCTGTTTGTGTGAAGGCTCTTATTTCTCTAGGGTATATTCCGAGGAGTGGGATTTCTGGGTTGTATGGTAGTTCTATTTCTAACTGTTTAAGATAACGCCAGATAGATTTCCAAAGTGGTTGTACCATTTGACATTCCCACCAGCAGTGTATAAGAGTTCCAATCTCTCCGCAGCCTCTCCAACATTTATTATTTTGTGTTTTTTGGATTAATGCCAGCCTTGTTGGAGTGAGATGGAATCTCATCGTGGTTTTAATTTGCATTTCTCTAATGGCTAATGATCGAGAGCATTTTCTCATGTATCTGTTAGCTGCCTGAATATCTTCTTTAGTGAAGTGTGTGTTCATATCCTTTGCCCACTTCTTGATTGGGTTGTTTGTCTTTTTGTGGTTGAGTTTTGACAGAATCATATAGATTTTAGAGATCAGGCACTGGTCGGAGATGTCATAGCTGAAAATTCTTTCCCAGTCTGTAGGTGGTCTTATTACTCTTTTGGTGAAGTCTTTAGATGAGCATAGGTGTTTGATTTTTTGGAGCTGCCAGTTATCTGGTTTCTCTTCGTCATTTTTGGTAATGTTTTGTATTCTGTTTATGCCTTGTATTAGGGCTCCTAAGGTTGTCCCTATTTTTTCTTCCATGATCTTTATCGTTTTAGTCTTTATGTTTAGGTCTTTGATCTACTTGGAGTTAGTTTTTGTGCATGGTGTGAGGTATGGGTCCTGTTTCATTTTTTTGCAAATGGATATCCAGTTATGCCAGCACCATTTGTTAAAAAGACTATCTTTTCCCCAATTAACTGACACTGGGCCTTTGTCAAATATCAGCTGCTCATATGTGGATGGATTTATATCTGGGTTCTCAATTCTGTTCCACTGGTCTGTGTGTCTGTTGTTGTACCAATACCAGGCTGTTTTGACTACTGTGGCTGTATAATAGGTTCTGAAATCAGGTAGGGTGAGGCCTCCCACTTTCTTCTTCTTTTTCAGTAATGCTTTGCTTATCCGAGGCTTCTTTCCCTTCCATATGAAGTTGGTGATTTGTTTCTCTATCACCTTAAAAAATAACATTGGAATTTGGATCAGAAGTGCATTGTATGTATAGATGGCTTTTGGTAGAATAGACATTTTTACTATGTTAAGTCTTCCTATCCATGAGCAAGGTATGTTTTTCCACTTAAGTATGTCCTTTTTAATTTCTTGTAGTAGAGCTTTGTAGTTTTCTTTGTATAGGTCTTTTACATCCTTGTAAGATTTATTCCTAAGTATTTTATCTTCTTGGGCGCTACTGTGAATAGTATTGATTTGGTTATTTCCTCTTTGATGTTCTTTTGTTGATGTAGAGGAATCCAAGTGATTTTTGTATGTTTATTTTATAACCTGAGACTCTGCCAAACTCTTCTATTAGTTTCAGTAGTTTTCTGGAGGATTCCTTGGGGTTTTCTGTGTATAAGATCATGTCATCTGCAAATAGAGATAATTTTACTTCCTCTTTGCCAATCCGGATGCCCTTTATTTCTTTGTCTAGCCTAATTGCTCTGGCTAGGACTTCTAGCACATCCATTGGGATATTTTAATGTTTGCAAACAACATATCAGATAAACAAGTGGATTATGAATTTATAATTAGAAATGCTCAGCATAGCTTGATTAGAAAAAGGAAAATATTATCCACCCCTTTTGCAAAATAAAGTAAAATTCCTAAAAAGAATATAATTTTCAGTATACTGAAAAAGATCAAATTATCAAAACAACTTGAAAATATACAACTCTCCAAACATCTAAGCAGAACACTAAATACTTCTTTGATATATTAAGTACTTAAATAAGACTCATTTTCTTCATATTATTTGCATGTAAAGTTAGTTTTGTATTTTAAAACCAAAGTCTATGACTCTGTAAAATATATTTCACACTGTTTATATACGAAACACCATTTCTTTTGTCTTATGACACAAATGCCTTATATTGTAGCTAGATAATATTTAGCAGTTTATAGGCCTTGACAGAAATGTACAGAAACAATACATTTCTCATTAATTAAGAAATTTGGGAATTTACAAATCTATCATATTGCATATTTTTTCATTCCTCCTCCTTTTTTTTTTCCTCCTACTCAGAGATAAACATTGGTTTTAAATATTTGCTACAAAGATAATTCTATGATATTTCATATTATATGGTGTTAGATATTCATTTCCCTTCCAAATCTATTCTTCCACCTTCTACACCCTGCTGTGTGTCCCTGGAGATAGATTTTCTCTTGCGCTCTCATTTTCCTTAACTGGAGCAATGCGAGGCCTTAGGAGGAGGTCAGAGGACAGAGCAAAGAGAGGTCGGACTTATTTCTCCAGTCCTTCCTACTGGTTTGTAGGTTTTCAGTGACTGCTTTCTTCTGGTTAAGGCCACGGTTGCCATCAGGGACCCTCTCCCACAGCTATAGCTCTTTCTCTGGGTTGTGGTAATTTTTCCCTTCCTTGCCTTTACAGTTCCAGGTGGTAATTTCTCCTACCCTGTATCATCAGACAGGGTGTTTTCCACCCCTTAATACACTTTCCTAATTCTGTCCAAACCTTTGTAAATAATTTTCTATTAAAGTCTCCTCATTTAATCCTGTTGGACCTCTGACTAATAGAGGTATGTCCTTTTACTGTGTGTTTTAATGTATCAAAACTAGAAAATTTGGAAGATTATAGTTAGGTATTGATGAAAGAAGATTTTTCAAAAGAAGTTGATGGCGTGGATAGACACACGCTACAATAGAACCTAGAAATACATCATCTTAAAGGAACACTTCTTTATTTCTCTTAAGACAGTATGCTTCTAGTTCCTTTTGAAATTCTGTTTTAGAGAAATGAGATTTACCAGAGAGGGTTTTATCAAAAACAAAACAAAGAAAACTAACAAAATGGCTTACTTTTCTTCTTTAGTCTATCATATATGAACTGTTGGGGTATAGATATAGCTTTCACATTTCTTAGTCTGGGACAGTGAAACAGCAGCCCTCCCCACCCAAGATCTTAGCTACACAAGTATATTTAATTGGTTGCACAGAAAATGAGTCTATCAATATAACTCTCCAGTAGGAGAAATCTAGTAAGGCCAAGACCACAATTAGAAAGGTATTTTTTTCCCCCATGATGGCAGAAAACACCCACAGCGTACAAAAGATGAAGTAATAAGAGCAGAGGATAAAGCTTCAGCCCTGAACAACCTGGAGTCATGAGAAGTGAGGCTTGAAGCTTTATGTAGACAATACAGAAGTAGAAAACCTGTGCAGAATACTCAGAAGAGGGTCAGAAATACAATACAAGGATCACAAGTTTCTGGACCCATCCCTAATCAAGACTGTTCCTTCAGTCACAGTGGATTAAAAGTTTCATCAGTTTATAATAAATCCTCCCTGCCTCCAACTCTGTTATATTTTACGAACTTATGCATATTAGCTTTATAGAAAATATATAAGGTCTTACTCTATGGTGTCAATAAATCCTTTGTAATTCTCTTGACCGTCTTAATTAAAGAACCCCTCCAGGTTTGTTAAGAATAGATATTGAATATATCCTTCTCATCTACATTAAATCAATTTTGGTGAATCAGAGGAAAGTGAAACTCTCTGAGACCTACTACTCCTTTCAGAATGTTGGTTTAATAAACTATTTTATAAAAAAACCCTGACTGTGTTGCACAGTGTGCAAAGGCAAAATCCTGCTCTTGTTGTTCACTTGAATACACTAGAATTTTCAGTGAAGGAAAGGAACCTCTTTGTTTATTATTCTCTGAGGAACCTATTTGAAAGTGACATTTTCCTTATTATAGCAAAATGCAAATATTTTCATATTTCTAACATTTTATTTACATTGAACAATCTAATAAATTAAAAAGTCTTAGGGGGGGGCCAAGATGGCGGACTAGGTGGACGCTCCCCCGGATCCCTCTTGCAACAAAGACTCGGAAAAACAAGGGAATCGATCACATACATAACAATCTATGAACTCTGAACAACAAGCACAGACTTAGAGACGGAGGATGAACAAATACGGGCAGACAGCGACTGTTTTCAGAACTAGGAGCCAGCGCACCAGGCAGGTGACCTTCGGAGCTCGATCTGGGGCAGAGCCCAGGGGGGCAGACGGCACAGAAAGGGGGCCCACCCCTTCCCCCCCGAACCCATCCCGGGAGGAAGCCTAGCAGGTTGGCGCGGGCGGCGTAGGGGCGCAACCGGAGGGAGAAACACCCGGGAGGCAGTGACTGATCTGAGAGGGGGGAGAACAGCGTCCCAGCTGGGGTGCCGTGCCGTCCGCCGGGAGTTAGGCGAGAAGCCGACGGGGCGCGCGCGGGGGGGGGGGGTCAGCTGTGTTTCCCTGGAGTGACCCCAGGGCGGGGCCCACGCGTTCGTGCGGGAGGATGCGCACCAGTCCGCGCGTGTGGCACGGCACACCAGAGGGAGAAATCCCCGGAGGTGTCTGGTATCAAAACAGGGAAAGCAGCATCCCAGACGGGGAGCCATTCCGCTGCGATCTGGGCACGCGCGCGCGCGCGGGCGGGGCATGAGCGCGGGGTCCATTTTTATTACCCTGAATTGACCCGGGGGGGGGACCACCTGGTCGTGTGAGTGACGCCCTCCCAGTTTATGCGAGAGGTGTGGCACACCGGAAGGAGAAGTCCCCGGGAGGAACTGATTGGTCCCAAAGCGCAGAAAGTAGCGTCCCAGACAGGGTGCCGTCTTGCCGGGGCTTGGGCGCGCGCACGAGCGGGGCGTGAGCACGGAGTCCATTTTTATTGCCCTGAATTGACCCAGGGGGCGGGCCCACCTGGCCGTGCGGAGGAACTGATTGGTCCCGAAGCGCAGAAAGTAGCGTCCCAGACGGGGTTCCGTCCTGCCGGGGCTTGGGCGCGCGCACGAGCGGGGCGTGAGCACGGAGTCCATTTTTATTGCCCTGAATTGACCCAGGGGGCGGGCCCACCTGGCCGTGCAGGTGACGCCAACCCAGTTCACGCGAGAGGTGTGGCGCTCCGGAAGGAGAAGTCCCGGGGAGGAAGTGACTGGTTCCCGAAAAGGGAAAGCAGCGTCTCAACCCGGAAGTCATCCCGCTGGGATTTGGGCGCGCGCACAGGCGGGGCGTGACTGCGGGATCTAATTATAATCGCCTGAATAGACCCTGGGGGCGGGCCCACCCGTTCGTGTGGAAAACGCCCACCCAGTGCCCACGAGCGGTGCCGCGCACCGGAGGAAGTCCCCAGGAGGAAGGGACTGGTTTCCGAGCAAGGAAAGCAGTGTCCTAGCCAGGGACCCGTCCAGCCCAGATTTTGGCGAACGGGGGCGGAGCGTGAACGTGGTGTTCAGCTCTATATTCTGTGGTGCTACACTCCTAGCTCTCAGATCCCTCCCCCACCCTCCCCAGGCGACCCCATTAACATCCGAATACCCGGAGCCAGAGAGAGAATTCAGATAGGGATCTGACTGCATTTTTTTTTAGCTGACTACTTCGAAAATCTAGTTTCCCAGTGATGGCTCGGAGACAGCAGTCCATATCAAACCACATAAAGAAACAGACCATGACAGCTTCTCCAACCCCCCAAACAAAAGAATCAAAATCTTTCCCAAATGAAGATACAATCCTGGAATTATCAGATACAGAATATAAAAAACTAATTTACAGAATGCTTAAAGATATCACAAAAGAAATTAGGATAAATGCAGAAAAAGCCAAGGAACACACTGATAAAACTGTTGAAGAACTCAAAAAGATTATTCAAGAACATAGTGGAAAAATTAACAAGTTACAAGAATCCATAGAGAGACAGCATGTAGAAATCCAAAAGATTAACAATGAAATTACAGAATTTGACAACGCAATAGAAAGTCAGAGGAGCAGACTCGAGCAATTAGAATGTAGACTGGGACTTCTGGAGGACCAGGGAAACAACACCAACATAGCTGGAAAAAAATCAGATAAAAGAATTAAAAAAAATGAAGAAACCCTAAGAATCATGTGGGACTCTATCAAGAAGGATAACTTACGAGTAATTGGAGTCCCAGAACAGGGAGGGGGGACAGAAAACACAGAGAAAATAGTTGAAGAACTCCTGACACAAAACTTCCCTGACATCATGAAAGAAGAAAGGATATCTATCCAAGATGCTCATCGAACCCCATTTAAGATTGATCCAAAAAGAAAAACACCAAGACATATCATCATCAAACTTGCCAAAACCAAAGACAAACAGAAAATTTTAAAAGCAGCCAGGGAGAAAAGAAAGGTTTCCTTCAAGGGAGAATCAATAAGAATAAGTTCAGACTACTCAGCAGAAACCATGCAGGCAAGAAGGGAATGGGATGACATATACAGAGCACTAAACGAGAAAAACTGCCAACCAAGGATCATATATCCAGCAAAACTCTCTCTGAAATATGAAGGAGAAATTAAGATATTTACAGATAAACACAAGTTTAGAGAATTTGTAAAAACTAAACCAAGACTGCAAGAAATGCTAAAGGAGATTGTTTGGCCTGATGACCAATAATATCAGGTACCAGCACAATACAAGGTCACAAAACAGAACGTCCTGATATCAACGCAACTCAAACAGGGAAAGCACAAAAACAAACAAATTAAGACTAATTCTAAAAAATAAATAAATAAACAAAATAATACACACAACAGGAAATCACGGAAATCAATAGATAAACGATCAAAATAATCAAAAAGAGGGACTAAATATAGGAGGCATTGAACTGCCAGATGGAGAGTGATACAAGGCGAAATAGAAGGATACAAGTTAGGTTTTTACTTAGAAAAATAGGGGTAAATAAAAAGGTCACCACAAAAAGGAATATCAATTCCATAACTCAAGAAAAAAGCCAAGAAAAACGTAACGACTCAATAAACACAAAGTTAAACATTATGAAAATGAGGATCTCACAAGCTACTAAGAAAAACGTCTCAGCACAAAAAAGCATGTGGAAAAATGAAATGGCCAACAACACACATGAAAAGGCATCAAAATGACAGCACTAAAAACTTACTTATCTATAATTACGCTGAATGTAAATGGACTAAATGCACCAATAAAGAGACAGAGAGTCACGGACTGGATAAAAAAACACGATCCATCTATATGCTGCCTACAAGAGACACACCTCAGACTTAGAGACACAAACAAACTAAAACTCAAAGGATGGAAAAAAATATATCAAGCAAACAATAAGCAAAAAAGAAGAGGAGTAGCAATATTAATTTCTGACAAAATAGACTTTAGACTTAAATCCGCCACAAAGGATAAAGAAGGACACTATATAATGATAAAAGGGACAATTGATCAGGAAGACATAACCATATTAAATATTTACGCACCTAATGACAGGGCTGCAAGATACATAAATCAAATTTTAACAGAATTGAAAAGTGAGATAGACACCTCCACATATATAGTAGGAGACTTCAACACACCACTTTCGGAGAAGGACAGGACATCCAGTAAGAAGCTCAATAGAGACACGGAAGACCTACTTACAACAATCAACCAACTTGACCTCATTGACTTATACAGAACTCTCCACCCAACTGCTGCAAAGTATACTTTTTTTTCTAACGCACATGGAACATTCTCTAGAATAGACCACATATTAGGGCATAAAACAAATCTTTGCAGAATCCAAAACATCGAAATATTACAAAGCATCTTCTCAGACCACAAGGCAATGAAGCTAGAAATCAATAACAGAAAAACTAGGGAAAAGAAATCAAATACTTGGAAAATGAACAATACCCTCCTGAAAAAAGACTGGGTTATAGAAGACATCAAGGAGGGAATAAGGAAATTCTTAGAAAGCAATGAGAATGAAAATACTTCCTATCAAAACCTCTGGGACACAGCAAAAGCAGTGCTCAGAGGCCAATTTATATCGATAAATGCACACATACAAAAAGAAGAAAGAGCCAAAATCAGAGAACTGTCCCGACAACTTGAGCAAATAGAAAGTGAGCAACAAAAGAATCCATCAGGCACCCGAAGAAAACAAATAATAAAAATTAGAGCTGAACTAAATGAATTAGAGAACAGAAAAACAATTGAAAGAATTAACAAAGCCAAAAGCTGGTTCTTTGAAAAAATTAACAAAATTGATAAACCATTGGCTAGACTGACTAAAGAAAAACAGGAAAGGAAACAAATAACCCGAATAAGAAACGAGAAGGACCACATCACAACAGAACCAAATGAAATCAAAAGAATCATATCAGATTACTACATAAAATTGTACTCTAACAAATTTGAAAACCTAGAAGAAATGGATAAATTCTTGGAACAACACTACTTACCTAAACTAACACATTCAGAAGTAGAACAACTAAATAGACCCATGACAAAAAAAGAGATTGAAACGGTAATCAAAAAACTCCCAACAAAAAAAAGTCCTGGCCCAGATGGCTTCACTGCAGAGTTCTACCAAACCTTCAGAGAAGACTTAACACCATTACTATTGAAGGTATTTCAAAGTATAGAAAAAGACGGAATACTACCCAACTCATTCTATGAAGCTACCATCTCCCTGATACCAAAACCAGGTAAAGACATTACAAAAAAAGAAAATTTTAGACCTATATCCCTTATGAACATAGATGCAAAAATCCTTAATAAAATTCTAGCCAATAGAATCCAACAACACATCAAAAAAATAATTCACCCTGATCAAGTGGGATTTATACCAGGTATGCAAGGCTGGTTTAATATCAGAAAAACCATTAATGTAATCCATCACATAAATAAAACAAAAGACAAAAACCACATGATCTTATCAATTGATGCAGAAAAGGCATTTGACAAAGTCCAACACCCATTTATGATAAAAACTCTCACCAAAATAGGAATTGAAGGAAAATTCCTCAACATAATAAAGGGCATCTATGCAAAGCCAACGGCCAATATCACTCTAAATGGAGAGAACCTGAAAGCATTTCCCTTGAGAACGGGAACCAGACAAGGATGCCCTTTATCACCGCTCTTATTCAACATCGTACTTGAAGTCCTAGCCAGGGCAATTAGGCTAGACAAAGAAATAAAGGGTATCCAGATTGGTAAGGAGGAAGTAAAGCTATCACTATTTGCAGATGACATGATCGTATACATGGAAAACCCTAAGAAATCCTCCAGAAAACTACTGAAAATAATAGAAGAGTTTGGAAGAGTCTCAGGATATAAAATAAACATACAAAAATCACTTGGATTCCTCTACATCAACAAAAAGAACACCGAAGAGGAAATAACCAAATCAATACCATTCACAGTAGCCCCCAAGAAGATAAAATACTTAGGAATAAATCTTACCAAGGATGTAAAAGACCTATACAAAGAAAACTATAAAACTCTGCTACAAGAAATTCAAAAGGACACGCTTAAATGGAAAAACATACCCTGCTCATGGATAGGAAGACTCAACATAGTAAAAATGTCTATTCTACCAAAAGCCATTTATACATACAACGCACTTCCAATCCAAATACCAATGTCATACTTTAAGGGAATAGAGAAACAAATCACTAATTTCATATGGAAAGGAAAGAACCCCCGGATAAGCAAAACATTACTGAAAAAGAAGAAGAAAGTGGGAGGCCTCACCCTACCTGATTTCAGAACCTATTATATAGCTACAGTAGTCAAAACAGCCTGGTACTGGTACAACAACAGGCACATAGACCAATGGAACAGAATTGAGAATCCAGATATAAATCCATCCACGTATGAGCAGCTGATATTTGACAAAGGACCAGTGTCAGTCAATTGGGGAAATAATAGTCTTTTTAACAAATGGTGCTGGCATACCTGGATATCCATTTGCAAAAGAATGAAACAGGACCCATACCTCACACCATGCACAAAAACTAACTCCAAGTGGATCAAAGACCTAAACATAAAGACTAAAACGATAAAAATCATGGAAGAAAAAATAGGATCTACTTTTTTTTTTTTTTACCCTAGGAGCCCTAATACAGGGCATAAACAGAATACAAAACATTACCAAAAATGATGAAGAGAAACTCGATAACTGGGAGCTCCTAAAAATCAAACACCTATGCTCATCTAAAGACTTCACCAAAAGAGTAAAAAGACCACCTACAGACTGGGAAAGAATATTCAGCTATGACATCTCAGACCAGCGCCTGATCTCTAAAATCTACATGATTCTGTCAAAACTCAACCACAAAAAGACAAACAACCCAATCAAGAAGTGGGCAAAGGATATGAACACACATTTCACTAAGGAAGATATTCAGGCAGCCAACAGATACATGAGAAAATGCTCTTGATCATTAGTCATTAGAGAAATGCAAATTAAAACTACGATGAGATTCCATCTGACACCAACTAGACTGGCATTAATTCAAAAATCACAAAATAATAAATGTTGGAGAGGCTGCGGAGAGACTGGAACTCTCATACACTGCTGGTGGGATTGTAAAATGGTACAACCACTTTGGAAATCCATCTGGCGTTATCTTAAACAGTTAGAAATAGAACTACCATACAACCCAGAAATCCCACTCCTCGGAATATACCCTAAAAATACAAGACCCTTCACACAAACAGATATATGCACACCCATGTTTATTGCAGCTCTGTTTACAATAGCAAAAAGCTGGAAGCAACCAAGATGTCCATCAACGGACGAATGGGTAAATAAATTGTGGTATATTCACACAATGGAATACTACGCATCGATAAAGAACAGTGACGAATCTCTGAAACATTTCATAACATGGAGGAATCTGGAAGGCATTATGCTGAGCGAAATGAGTCAGTTGCAAAAGGACAAATATTGTATAAGACCACTATTATAAGATCTTGAGAAATAGAAAAAACGGAAAAGAACACATACTTTTGTGGTTACAAAGGGGGGAGGGAGGGAGGGAGGGAGGGAGAGGGCTTTTTATTGATCAATCTGTAGATGGGAACTGCTTTGGGTGAAGGGAAAGACAACACTCAAAACAAGGAAGGTCAGCCTAATTGGACAGGATTAAAAGTAAAGAGGTTTCCGAGATAAAATGAAAGCTTCAAAGGATAGCGAAGCAGGGGCTGGGGTCTGGGGAACTTGGTTTGAGAGGACTTCTAAATCAATGGGCAAAGCAATTCTATTATGAAAACACTCTGCATCCCACTTTGAATTGTGGCACCTGGGGTCCTAAATGCCAACAAGCAGCCATCTAAAATACATTAATTGGTCTCAACCCACCGGGAGCAAAGGCAAAGGAAGAACACCAAGGTCACACGACAACTAAGAACCCAAGAGACAGAAAGGGCCACTTGAACCAGAGACCTACAATATCCTGAGACCAGAAGAACAAGTTGGTCCCCGGCCACAATCGATGTCTGCCCTGTCAGGGAACACAACAGACAACTCCTGAGGGAGCGGGAGACCAATGGGATGCAGACCCCAAATTCTCATTAAAAGACCACACCTAATGGTATGATTGCGACTAGAGGAATCCCAGAGACAATGCTCCCCAGAACTTCTGATGGCACAGGACAGGAACCATCCCCGAAGACAAATCATCAGGCATGAAAAGGACTGGTCAGTGGGGGGGAGAGAGATACTGATGAAGAGTGAGCTAATTAAATCAGGTGGACACGGGAGAGTGTGTTGGCAACTCTTGACTGGAGGGGGGATGGGAAGATAGAGAGAGAGGGAAGAAGGTAAAATTGGCACGAAACGAGAGACTGTAAGGGCTGACTCAATAGGGGGAGAGCAAGTGGGAGAAGGGAGTAAGATGTATGTAAACCTACATGTGACAGACTGATGGAATGGTAAATGTTCACTTGAAGCTTAATAAAAATTAAAAAAAAAAAAAAAAAAGTCTTTCTTCTTCCATAGTGGAAATGAAAAATTGTGAAACTATAAATCCATATATATTTTCATTCAAATAAAAGAGAATAAAATACCATTTCATGAGGTAAAAATGGCTCCATGAGTAACAGAGGTAAACATGGCATGAAATAAATTACTTAATAAACAGTTCACAGCTGTGATTTGTTTAATATGTTATAGTTGACTTATACTGCCTGTTCACATTAATGGCCAAGCATAAACCATTTTTGTCAGTGAAATTTTATTCAGCTTTAAAAATAATAATGCAGTTTACGAAAGATTTAACTACCGCCATCAACTATACACCATCCTGTTGCTTTCAGATTCCAGATTGAACATATGTTTTTAAAATCTTAATATGTCATATAATCAGAAGTGTTTTATGTTAATTTATGGCTTTGTCATCTGATTACAGCACTGCAAGAACATGAAAATTTTATGAGAGTCCTATAAAATTTAGCAGTTTGATGGAATACTAAACAGTAATCACTATGCTTTACAGAACTTTATCCTGAGATGAGCTAGATTTTGTCCAGAGATTATTAGGGAGTGACTCCTTCAGACCGTTAGACTACCACTTAGCATACCTTAGCAAGGATGGTGTTTGGGACTGGAGTCCTGGAAACTTAAAAATATCTCTGGAAATATTTATTGTATCACAAAAAAGTGACTCAAGCATAATAAAGAGAATCCCTTAAATATATCATGATAAAAACAAAAAAACCCTAGTCGTTTATAATAGCCTACTAATAAATCCCCTGCCTCTCTTTCTCTAGGGGTCTGCAAACTTTTTCTGTAAAGGGCCAGGTGGTAAATATTTTCACTTTTGCAGGGTATACAGTCTGTCTCAATTACTTAACTCTGCTGTTGAGGTTGAAAGCAGCATAGACAATATGTAAACAAATGGGTTTGTCTATTTTTCAAAGACACTATTTACAAAAACAGACAGCAGGCCAGATTTTGGTCATAGTTTGTCTACTCCTGCTTCTAAACCTTTTTGGTTAGCTTGACCTTTCTTCCTGACAGCAGCCAGTGTCATGAAGTAACCATTTGTCCTCGGATTAATGTAAAATTGAGAGATTTGTTTAAAGAAAAGAGACAGCTGGAGCTGGGAATAGGCTGAACTCCATGTGGTGGAATCCAATAACTCTAAATGGCAAATCAGCAGTGGCATTTTATAGGAATGGAACGATGGATATGAAGCACATTACTTGATTGGTATTTACAAACTTAGATCATTGAAAGACATTACTTGATCGGTAAGATAAAAACATCATTTTAAGGCAGGGCTTCCGTTGGCGGGAACCGTTAAAACAGTTTTCTGTGGCAGAAATTCGTGAAGCATGAATTCTCCTAGGGGAACTTGTAAGGAGGAATTCCTGTGCCAAGCTCTGTAAAGCAATTGGCTTAAAATGGTAAACAACTCTTTGTTAGATTCGTAACACTGTGGCAATTCAATAGGTCTATGACAGGCGGGGGGTGTCGCAATGTAGTTACGTCATTATTACCGAACATTCATCTCTTAGAAAGTAAGGAAGATGGCTGCCACTAGGATGAAAATGGAATCAGCAAAGAGAGAATGGCACCCAGTCCTCAAACTGGCCATTTCAGATCATATCAGTTACCTCAATTTTTCTTTAATTCTCTTTACACACCAGGGAGAAGAATCAAGGCATCATGGTGTTCCAGTTGTCCTCAATTCCAAACAATTCCCAAAAAGCCACCAGAACAGAGGAATGAACTCTACTAGTCCTGAGATTTCCAACAATGTGGTATTGGCCGGCCACAAGAGATATTTAATTCATTTACTTTGATGAAGTCAGTGAATGAACTAACGGGTCTGCGTCATTTAAGAGATTTCCAACATGTTGGCTCATTAAATTATCTACAACCCTCCAAAATTATTTACAACCCAAGACCATTCCTGTGTGATCTCATTTCGTTCCTCAAATGCTTCCAAATATCTTTCTAGACATTCTTCCAAGGTTGAGCTAGTTAAACCTGAGGCAGCTGTGCTCCTGATTACGTTTCTTTCATTTGCACGTATATTTTCCAGTTATAAATCAGGGGGCTTGCAACCTGGAGAGTTCAGGTCCATTTTAATCTTTACCCCACTTGGCTAAATTCCACTATCATGATAATGTATCTGCAAATGAAGGCAACTGAGTGTTCCTCCTCATTTCATTTATGTCGGCAGCCATTTAGATTCCTCTTCTTTATTTTACTGACCAGGGCATTTTAAATATTCTTACCTCCTTTTCTGTAATCATATATGAGTTACATGTATTTTGCTATGTATTTTTCTTATTTAATAAATTTTCTTCCTAATTTTGTCAGATTCTACTACCCACAGCTGACCTTGTACATGGCAGCCATACCTCTCCATCTCTGATGTCGGTGAGATGCTGACTTCTAACCCTCTCTTGTTGTTGCTAGGTGCCGTCACATGGGTTCTAACTCCTAGCGACCCTGTATACAACAGAACGAAACACTGCCCGGTCCACCCATTTATTAGGCTACATCAAAGGCCTAATCAATACCTAGAGAAGGGGGAGAGGCAGGTAGGCTTCCCGGTCCAGAGAGTGCTGGCCTGTTTCTTGTGAGTTGGGGTTAAGTCATGGGGTCCTGCTCTTTAGATGCTTTTTTGGCTTATTTTGGATGTACTTACTTCCGTTTAGATCGTTTCCCTAGGATTGATGGTATTTGGGGAGATAGCACAGACCATGTGAAAATATGAAAAATTAAAAAGTCAAACATTTTTCAGAGCATTTATTCATCTAAAAATATTTATGGAAAGGTTGGCCATACAATTTCTTGGAAAAACCATGCTCCTGTCTTTTTTCCTGAAAAATAAAACGGGAAAATAAGAAGATACAGTGGTGATTGTATTTAATGAGTGATTCTTCTTCCGGCTGTCCAGACACCAGGGATACAGCAGTGACCAAAACAATCGAAGTTTCTGCCCTCAAAGAACTTTATTTCTCTTAGGGAGAAACATAATAAACTAGGAATAAATAACTTAACCTTTAAAAATATTTTTTCTTGCTTAGGTACATTAAATATATTTAGAAAAGATAAAATGTACAGACTTTGTTTTCTCCTTTTATGCACTAGTGTAATGGTGGCTGAGAGAACAGGTTCTAAAACCAGATTTCCTGGGCTTGAATCCTGCCTCTCCCCCTTGGAATCCTGATAAGGCGATTAAATGAGTTAAAACACGGAAAGGATTTACAACTGCGTCCCAGCACACAGTAAGAGTGCGGTAAATGATATATTACTTTTAATATTGCTTGATAAGGGAACTACATCGATGAATCCTCTAAGAATGTGGAAATAAGATTGTTTAACTGAAAAATCAATACATCAGAGTAGAGATATACACATCACCCCAAAACAAAGCATAGTTTAATAGGGCAAAAAGACTGTATCGTAACTTTTTTCGCATAGATTAATATAGCTAAAAACATTACTATGCCTATAAGAAGTGGATTTTCATAACCATGGAGGCATAGAAAAAGGACAGCTACAGGGCAAATGTTGGAGTTGCTCATCTAAACACTTCTTGGGAGTGAGGGAGTCTAAGCCCACCACTAACGTTGGGTGTTCCCTTGTGTTTTGGTAGGGGTCCCTGAACTGGTCCTCTTGGAGACTTATACCCAAAGAGAAAACCCTTTTTTCTTTGGTCACCAGACAGCCCTCTAAATGAGCCGAAAATTATGGCGAGAGCTTGGCTGATCAACTTTTTCATAGAGCATTTGGGATTTAGGCTCGTTTGTTGTGCTTGAAACCTGAATTGGATTTGTGCTTGACTATATTCTTTAAATGAATCGCTATCTTATTTTGGTAAGGGAGTACAGAGTCTTTGATTTTATAACCAGCTTTGATGTGTAAGTTGAACCACGTAAAAATGCTGTGTTTGTAGGTCAAAATGGTCAGATATTGGCAACATCAAATGGCTTAACTGAACGCCTAGGCAGCCAAACTTAAGCACCTGGTTATACTCAATATGATTTGGCTGCCTGCCTCTGTTTGGTTGGCCACGCTCAGAAAGGGGACTCGAGCCAGCTGGCCAAGTGTGAAGACTCTTGGCTGTCTCTTCAGGACAGCCAAAGAAAGGCAAGGGGACACTTGAAAGCTCGGTAAGAGTCGATGGAAACTATTGGTTGCTACTGCTCTTGCCAGACGCAAAAGGACTCAGCTTCCTCAAGGACCGTTGGACCATGGGGATAAATCCACCCTCCAGGCTCAGCTGTCTGTGTGTACCAGACCCTTTCTGTAGTAATGACAAACTGTAACCCTTATCTCTCCTCTTCAGCTAGGTATCCTTTTCTTTCCTAGTGGGTCTTGGGAGCCTGCATTAAAGCTCTCTTTGTTTCATCCACATTCTGTAAGCCTGGGCTTTTGTATGAAGGCACCTCATCTAGGAGATGGACATAGCCTCCCTTCCCCTCTCAGTCACATGAATACAAAGCTTTTTAGCAAGGCCACTTCTGGTGTGGAGATAAAGGAAGGGAGTTGTCCTTGTTACAGTGCTATTGGAAAGACCATTTCTGTGGTAAGAGGCTCACACCATTAAACATTTTATTCATCTAACTCCCTGTTCAGATTCCAGGCTCACCCAGCAGCTTTCTAATGTAGGTCTGCTAAAGTAAGAGGATGTCCTGTCACATGGACTTAAAAGTATTATGGTTTTGTACTATTTATTTCTTGTAAATTAATACATTTGAATTCAGCTTTATCATAATCTTTCTGGTGAATTTTTGCTAATGAAAGATGCCTCTATTTATGGTCTGCCAACACAATCTGATTTCTGATCCTCCAACAAAAGAGGCGAGGACAAATTTCACCAAATTAATGGGTGAAGTCCTGTGTGATCTTTTAAAACATAGCCAGACTTGCCTTTTCCAGTCTGATAACATGTATCTTTTATAACACTGAGGCTGAGAATGAGTAAAAGATTTTTTTGCTTAGTATAAATTTTTAAATACTTTGCCCCCTGCTCCCCCCTCCCCACCAAAATCCAAAAAACAAACACAAATCCTTAACCCAAAATTTTTTTTAGGATTTTCTGCCTAGTTGTAGGAAATTTTTAATATGAGGGTCACCATGAGTCAAAATTGACTTGACGGTAACTGGTTAAGAATTGTTTAGGATATCTTGAAGGGAAAGATTGAAAGGTTGTACAATGTACCAATTGCATGGACAGACCAAAATTTATAGAACATTATCGCTGTTGTTAAATATTCATGTGGTTTATATATTTTTTCTATCATTGGTATCTCTATGATGAACCATCTTTTCAACACAGCCTTATGCACATCTATTACTTTTTCCTTAGTATAAAATCCTAAAAGTGAAATTCCTGAGTCAATATGGGCAAACATTTTAAGGCTCTTGATGTACAGTGCCATTTATTTCAATGAAATTAATAATTTACAGTCCCACCAATTTTGAAAGAGACTTCATTTTATTGTACATTTACCATTAGGTTTATTCATATTTTTAAATTTTTGCTGTTGTTATAATAGGTGGAAAAATAACACTACAATTTTTAAAATTAGCTTTTAATACGTAGTTAGGCTGAGTTTTTTCCAAATGTTTTTGGCTGTCTTTTTTCAAATTTTTCATTTCTTTGCCCTATTCACATGTTCACCTTTTTAAAATTAAATTATTTTTAAACAGTAACAATAATAATACTTTATTATATATTGATAGTCATTCCTAACCTTTTTTTACCCATGATCTTTTGTGATATACAGATTTTATGTAGTCATATCCATTAATCTTTTACTTTGTGACTTATAAAATTTCTCTCTACCCAAAAAATAGTTTTCTATACTTTCTTCTACTGAACTTTTAGACTTTTTTTTGGTACTTTAATTTATTTAGACTTTTTTTCTTTTTTGGTTTAAGTGAAGTAGGACTCTAACTTCCTCTCCCCATATTCCCTCCCACCCCCAAATCAATCTGCAATCTTGGTAAACCAAAAACTAAACCTGTTGCTGTTGAGTGGATTCCGACTTATAGAGGCCCTATATGACAGAGTAGAACTGTACCATAGGGTTTCCAAGGAGCAGCTGGTAGGTTCAAACTGCTGACTTTTTGGTTAACATCCAGGGTCTTAAGTAAAAAAAAAAAAAAAAAAAAAAAATTAAACATCTATTAAATGTTGAATGTTCTTTTCCGTGTGGATTTTTTAAGCTATTTTTATTGTACCCGAAATGTTATTGTGTAGAAACCCTGGTGGCATAATAGTTAAGAGCTGTGGCTGCTAACCAAAAGGCCAGCAGTTCTAATCCTCCAGTTGGTCCTTGGAAACCCTATGGGGCAATTCTACTCTGTCCTATAGGGTCACTATGAGTCAGAATTGACTCAACGGCAATGGGTTTGGTGTTTGGTAAATGTTACTGTGTAGGGTGCACTTCTATCTTCTAGTCTGTTCCTTACATCAGTCCTTCTCCTTGTTTCAGCACCAGTCTGTTTTACTTATACTTTCCCTGCCTTTCTCTCTCATTTATCCTTTTAAAATAGTCTTCATGAACTTTAATTAAATGAGGCTGTATAAGAGAGTTATAAGAGAAAAGATACTACTTTAAAGATATCTTATGAAGGAAATTTCTACGCTCTTCGAAGTATCCCAGAACTAAATTACTTTCATTTTTTTTTTTTCTTCCTAGTTAACTTAATCTGGGCATACAAATTTGCTCCTTTCCTTGCCTTACTCATTGCAATGTAGTCGATTTCTGACTCATAGGGTTTTCTTGGCTATAGTCTTTATAGAAGCAAATTGCCAGGCCTTTCTTCTGTGGTGTGGCTTGGGCAGGGGGGTTGAACTGCCAACCTTTGCATTAGTAGTATATCACAAACCATTTATACTACCCTGGGACCTATGCCCTTGCCTTACAAAGTCTTAATAAGAACTCAGTTTGGGCACATTGTGTGAGAAGAGCTCAGGCTTGGAATTAGAGGGGCCTGAGTGTGAGCTTTGGCTCTGATACTTATCTAGTTAACCTGAGCTCAGGCAATTTAGTCTCCCTGAGCCTTGGTTTCCTCATTCATATGTCCTGAATGACATAATATGTCCTGTATTTTTCTCCTACTTGTATAGTGAAGACAGTTAAAAGAATCAGTGTAACCAGCCTAGTACAGTGTTTGGCACATGAAGCATTAAAGAAACAGGGCAGTTATTGATTTTCTCATCATGTTTATTATATTGCCCACATAGCTGTTACCTTGATAAATTAGTGTTGTAGTTTTTTTTTTTTTTTCCCACAGAGAAGGAAGGATGGAGTTGCAATTCTTCTGCACATAAAACCCTGAATCCTGTTTCTGGGTATTGCATCATTAAATATAATGATTTATATTTGGAGAAAAACATACTTTGAAGCATATGCTCTCAACTTTGAGCCCCTAGACCCTCAGGGGATGCTGGAAGAATTTTAGCACAACCCACAGCACAGTTCCACCACCTTTTATTGTCTGTGAATAGGTAGAGAAGAGATTTTGTTGTCTATAATCTTGGTGGTCTGAGGCTCTGAGAGGTGGTTATTTGCTTTTTCTTGGGTGATATTGGTCCCCTCGGCCTGTAGCTCAGTGGCAGCCTCTTGTGACTAGAAGACCAAACACATTTTGATCAGAGTTTTACCGTAGTGTTGTTGTTAGGAGCCTTTGAGTCAGTTCCAACTCGTAACGACCCTATGTACAACAGAACAAAACAATGCCCGGCCCTGTGCCATCCTCACAATCTTTGCTATGTTTGAGCCATTGTTGCAGTCACTCAATCCATCTCATTGAGGGTCTTCCTCTTTTTTGCTGACCCTCTACTTTACCAAGTGTGATGTCCTTCTGCAGGGGCTGGTCCCTCCTGATAACATGTCCAATGTATGTGAGATGAAGTCTTGCCATCCTGGCTTCCAAGTACTTTGGCTGTATTTCTTCCAAGACAAACTTGTTTATTCTTCTGGTAGTCCAACGTATATTCAATATTCTTCACCAAGACCATGATTCAAATGAATCAATTCTTCTTCGATCTTCCTTATTCATTGTCCAGCTTTTACATCCATATAAGGCAATACTATGGCTTGGGTCAAGCACACCTTAGCCCTCAAAGTGACAGCTTTCCTTTGTAATACTTTAAGAGATCATTTGCAGCAGAGTCTCTTATGATGTCCATTTTGGTCTTTTCTTTCTTTCCTGTCTTTTTAGTGACCTTTTGCTTTCTCCATGTATGATGTCCTTGATGTCATTCTACAACTCGTCTGGTCTTTGGTCATTAGTGGTCAATGTATAAAATCTATTCATGAGATGGTTTAGAAAATCAGGTGGGATATACTCAAGGTCATACTTTGCCTCTCATGGACTTGTTTTAATTTTTTTTAGCTTCAGCTTGAACTTACTTATGAACAATTGATGTTCTGTTCTACAGTCAGCCCCGACCTAGTTCTCACAGATGATATTGACCTTCTCTGTCATCTCTTTCCACAGATGTAGTTGATTTGATTCCTGTGTATTCCATCTGGCAAGGTCTACGTGAATACCCACTGTTTATGTTGCTGAAAAAAGGTATTTCCAATGAATAGGTCGTTGGTCTTGCAACATTATATCGTGAGATCTCTGGCTTAGTTTCTAGCACCAAGGTCATCCTTTCCAACTACTGATCCTTCTTTGTTTCCAACTTTTGCATTTTCAATCACCTGTAATTATCAACGCATCTTGATTACATGTTTAATCAATTTCAGACTGCAGAAGTTGGTAAAAATCTTCAATTTTTTCATCTTTGAGATTAGTGATTGGTGCGTAAATTTGAATGATAGTCTTATTAACTGGTCTTCCTTGTAAGTGTATGAATATTATTCTATCAGCATTGTACTTCAGGACTGATCTTGAAATGTTCTTATTGACAATGAATGTGATGCCTTTCCTCTTTAATTTTTCATTCCTGGCATAGTAGACCATGTGATTATCTGATTCAAAATGGCTGTATATCCAGGGCTGGATTACCCAATAAGCAAGGTACACGTGGGCTCACTTGTGCATATTTGCTGATCAGTAGTGAACAATTTCATCTTTTTTTTCACCACATCAAAGATGTGAAAAATAAAGCAAAATCGTTCACTACAGATTAGTAAGTAAACAGTAGTAAGCTCATCCGTACCTTGCTTAATGTAAGCCATTGTGTCCCTTGCTTTCTGGTTGATCCACCCCTGCCAATACC
The DNA here is from genome assembly GCF_030014295.1 of Loxodonta africana. Lineage (NCBI taxonomy): Eukaryota > Metazoa > Chordata > Mammalia > Proboscidea > Elephantidae > Loxodonta > Loxodonta africana. The sequence continues at coordinate 56,351,389 of NC_087351.1, read as the reverse complement.
AGTCCATTTCAGCTCATTAATGCCTAGGATATCTATCTTCAAGGATTCCATTTCATTTTTGACAGCTTCTAATTTTCATTAATTCATACCTTGTACATTCCAAGTTTAAGTTATTAATGGATGTTTGCAGCTATTTCTTCTTTTAAGTCATGCCACATCAGCAAAGGAAGGCCAAAAGCTTTACTCCTTCCATGTCATTATGGTTGCCTCTACTTTGAGGAGGCAGTTCTTCCCCAGTCATACTTTGAATGCCTTCCAACCTGAGGGTCTCATCTTCTGACACTTTTTCAGATGGTGTTTGTCATGGATTGAATTGTGTACCCCCAAAATATGTGTCAACTTGGTTAGGGCATGATTCCCAGTATTGTGTGGTTGGCCTTCATTTTTTTATTTTCCTGTATGTTATAATTATAATCTCTGCCTATGGCTAAAGAGGATTAGGGTGGGATGTAGTACCCTTGCTCAGGTCATATCCCTGATCCAGTGTAAAGGGGGTTTCCCTGGAAAGGGAAGCAAGCAGAGAGATGAGGACCTCATACAACCAAGAAAGAAGCACCAGGAGCAGAGTGCAATATTTGGACCCAGAGTTCCTGCACAGAGAAGCTCCTCGTCCAGGGGAAGATTGATGACAAGGATCTTCTTCCAGAGCTGACAGAAAAATCCTTCCCTTGGAGCTGATGCCCTGAATTTGGACTTCTAGCCTACTAGACTGTGAGAAAATAAATTTCTCTTTGTTAAGCCATCCACTTATGGTATTTCTGTTATAGAAGCACTAGATGACTAAGACAGCATTCCTCTGCTATCCATAAGGTTTTCACTGGTCAGTTCTTTTAGAAGTTGATTGCCAGGTCCTTCCTCTTAGCCTGTGTTAGTCTGGAAGCTCCGCTGAAAACTGTCTGCCATGGGTGACCCTGCTGTTATTTGAAATACCGGTGGCATAGCTTCCAGCATCAAAACAACACCCAAGCCGCCACAGTACCACAAACTGACAGACAAGTAGTATTGTAGTAGTTGAGTGTCATGGTTTGAGTTGTGTCCCTCCAAAATATGTGTCAACTTGGCTAAGCCATGATTCCCAGTACTGTGTGCTTATCCTTCATTTTGTGATCTGATGAGATTTTCCTAGGTGTTGTAAATCCTGATCTCTGCCTGTGGTTAATAAGGAAAGATTAGGTTATGTTAAAGAGGGTTAGGGTGGGTTGCAACACCCTTATTCAGGTCACAGCCCTGATCTGATCTAAGGGGAGTTTCCCTGGGATGTGGCCTACATCATCTTTTATTTTACCAGAGAGAAAAGGAGAGCAAGGGGAACAGAGAGATAAAAAAAAAAAATTATATTACCAAGAATGAAGAGCTGGGAGCAGAGTGTTCCTTTTGGGCCCAGGGTCTCTGTGCTGAGATGCTCCTAGACCACAGGAAGATCAATGACAAGGACCTTCCCCCTGAACCAACAGAGAGAAGGCCTTTTCCAGGAGCTGGCACCCTGAATTTGGACTTCTAGCTTCTTAGACTGTGAGAAAATAAACTTCTCTTTGTTAAAGCCATATACTTGTGGTATTTCTATTACAGCAGCATGAGATAACTGAGACATTGGGGCTTTTATGTTGTAACAGATACCTTTTCATGTAGCCCCGGAGGCTATATCCTAGGTTACTGAGAGAGCTTCTCAATTTTGCATGTATTAACTGTACCTTTTAACAACCAATTCAAATAATTTAGACATTTACTTCTTTTTTTCAGGTGTGCATTTCAAGCACCAAACCCAACAATGGCATTTATTGCATCATCCTGAAGTAAACATTCTCCCAAAATCAATTAAACTCAGCACACTTGAGAAATAAATTTCTGCCAATACACACATTTAAAACATCACTTCAAAATAATTTGTTTACATTTGCTGGGCCTACTAAAATGACCTCCTGGAGCTAATCACCTGGAAAACATTAGAGGGTTTCTTGCTGGAGAAATGAGTCTTTTAAAAGATTTTTCTAGTATCACCCTTGGACTCCCTCTTGTCTCTGCTTCTTGCAGTAGCTGAAGAAAGCCTGAAGCATGCCTCTCTAAATGTCAAAACCCTTAATCTCAAACAGTGCTCTTTTCATTTGCAATAGAGCTCTTCTCCTTGGTGTAACTCAGGGGGCAGGGCCCTCATCTGTCTCTATATTGGCTTCTTTGACTCCTAAGGCCATCCAAAGACAACACAGCTTATTATGCATTCGTATCCCATCTGCCTTATATACTGTAACTTCCTTTGATTTACTGATAACCTAATTTGCATTTTTTTCAACTCACAGCTCTCGCCTGGTTACCTACTAGAATCTATTTTTAAATGATATAAATAATTATTTTTCAAGCATGTACACATATTTCCAAATTTCAAAAATAAGACATACATTCAGAACAGTGCAGTGTTGCCCCTTTCTTTCTGTTCATCTCTGTTCCTTTACCGTTTCCATATTCCACAGAAGCTGCTCTAAACCTTTGTCACTCTTGAAATCTCTGAATGCATTCTGGGTGCCTTACTCTCACAAGTAGCCACCTTTCTCACTGAACAAATATCAATCATGAACATCCATCTGTACTTCTTTCCATCTCTAAATGCACTCGGAGATTCAGATATCCCCTTCTTTACTAGTTCTCTTCTTTCCTTTCCAAGCTCTATCCCAGTAAACACTTCTTTTTCATAGTTTTTCCCCCCGCTTCCCTAATTTCCTTATTTCAGTTTAAAAATTAGGCTAAAGTTTCTTCCTTTTAAAACATCAGTTTTCCTTCCCCCCCCCCCCGCAAATACCTTCATTCCACTCAAATTCATCTCTGCCTGCTTTTATCATGAACTTCCTGACAGACTGTATTCATTTCCTAGTGCTGCCATGACCAAATATTAGCAAAGTTGGTGGCTTATAAGAACAGACGTGTGTTGTCTCACTATTCTGGAGGCTAGTTGTCTGAATTTAGAGTGTAGGCAGGGCTATACTCTCTTTGTCCACTCTCGGGGAAGATCATTCCTTGTTTCTTTCAGCTTTTGGCTTGTAGATGTGTGTTCAAATGGCCACCTTTCCTCTGTGTCTCCTCTTTTATAAGACACCGCTTAGATTGGATTAGGACCCACCGTACTCTGGTATGACCTCATGCTAACTTTACTGATAATATCTTCAAAGGCCTCATTTCCAAACAAGGTCACATTCACAGGGTTAGGACTTCAGCATAAATTTTGGGGGAACACAATTCAGTGCACAAAACAGACTATTCAACATTTTTTGTTTCCACTTCCCACCATCCATTCAGACTTCCCAAACATCACTGCTGCCTAGTCAATTCTGATTCATAGTGACCCTATAGGCAGAGTAGAACTGCCTGCCGCATAGGGTTTCCAAGGCTGTAAGTCTTTATGAAGCCAGACTGCCACATCTTTCTCCCATGGAGCAGCTGGTGGGTTGGAACTGCTGACCTTTTGGTTAGCACCAAGCACTTTAACTACTGCACAACCAGGGCTCTTTTTTGAAACCTCAACCTCCTGTAATTTGAAGTATGAGTCTGCGTTGCTGTCAGGACAGTTCTTTCCAGTGACTTTTTAGTCAAATAATCTATTTTCATTCCTTTCTTCTCTGCAGCACTAGCTGACCTCTCTTATTAAAAGATTTTTGTCCTATGGCTTTCATGCCACCACTCTCTGCTTTTTGTTTTACCTTCCTGAAAACTCTTCAGGCACCTTCACAGGCTCACCTTCCTGTTGTCACTTCATGAATTTTAGAATTCCCAAAATTTCTCTCATATCTGTCTTCACATACATATTCCTAGGCAATCTTATTTCTTCCAGTGGAGTCTGTTTCTTGTGTACTGTATGCATTCTACTGAGGGAGAAATACAATGGAAAATATACAAATAAATCAGAGAGTTAAAATACCAGATAGTATTTATATGCATATGTATATCATTTTCAAAATATGAACTGACCCCAGTCATTTTAACCTTATCAATTAACATGGGTTTTGGTTTGGGTAATTTTAGTAAGCCTGTTACTATCAAAAAGTCACAGTGAGACAGTTTACAAGTTCTATGAGAGCAGAAATTGCTGAATTCCTTTGATTCTCGATAAGACCCAGGGTTAGGACTTTATACATCTTATGCACTCAATACGGTACTTGTAAATAGTCGCCTTGACAGTGTGCGACTGCTTACCTGTGAAAGTTCCTCATAAAATAAAGTACAAAGGATAAAAATGGATGCTGCTCCTGCCAACTGCAATTGGAAAGATTATTTTTTTGAGAGCAAAGCTGAAGAAAGAACTTTAAATTACACACAATAAATTTGTGTTTGAGTGTGACCTATTCCTGGAAAGTTGAATAGAAAAATAATATTCTGTAAGCTACTCTGCCCCAGGACCATCATAGATCCTTTGTCTTGTTGGCAATTCTTATTAAGTGGTAGGTGAAAGTGGTTTTACATAATCACGTTAATCAAAAGATGAAGATGTAAAAATGTATGAGATCTTTGAGCGCTATGAATAATTTTAGAAATACTCAGGTTTTACTTCATTTTATATGAGAGAAAATTGAAGCCAGAGGGGTTAAATAAATTCTTCAATTTCACTTAACTAATTAGTGGCAAAGCAGGGAGAATCCAAGTTTCAAGTTTTGGGATTTAGTGATCTCTATATTATTATTTTTTTTATATGATACAACAGTGCATTCATAAACAGACAAGGCTGTTGTCAGTTCTGGCAGAAAAATTATACCTGCTTTAGCATCATTCCTTTAATTAAGTAAAATAGCTTTTGCTCCTTATATCTGAATCTATTTATTCTCCCCTCGACTTATGAGGTGTTGTGCAGGTGAAGGAAAGTGGGGTATTTACTTTACTCAGCATGGTGGTAGTTTCCAGGTCATTTTAATAGTAATAATTGTGTTGCTTTTTTACACATTTTTTGTTTTGGTTCCCCAAATGCATTAGGCAACTATTTTATATACAGGTGGATTATCCAATAGGCAAGATAAGCACAGTGCTTACCTTGCTTACCAGATCATCTGTAGTGAACAGTTCCACGTTTTTTCACATTAATGACTCTGCTTCTAGGTATAGCTGGCATCTGTCTGTCTCCCAACTCCACAGTAGCTTCCTACAGAATCAAATCCTGTTTTCAAATTTATAATCCCTGATGGGGTAGGTGACTCAGTAAGCAAGGTAAACATGGGCTTACTTGTGCTTACTTACTAATTTGTAGTGAACAATTTCAAAATCAGAGTTGTGGTGAAACCCATGTGAAACTGTCCACTACAAGTGACCCGGTAATCTGTCCCTGTCTATATCTAATTATTTATCCCTATGTGGCCAACAAATATTCATTAAAAATTGTACTTTATTCAATTCATAATCCTGTCAGCCAAAAAATAAGAATGAATTATAGTCCAGTCCCTGCTTATGAAGGTGATGTGAGCATCAGTTGAGAATTAATTGAAATAATATATGAAAGCATTCTGTTAATTGTAAATTATATGTATTCAAAATAATTAAGTGCAATTTAAACATTATAAAAACCAAACTCGTTGCCGTCGAGTGGATTTCAACTCATAGCAACCCTATAGGAAAGAGTAGAACTGCCCCATAGGGTTCCCAAGTTGCTGCTGTTGGGTTTGAACTGCTGATCTTTTGGTTAGCAGCTGAGCTCTTAACCACTGTACCACCAGGGCTACCAATGTGCATGTATTATATGTTACCAAGTGGCTACAAAGAAAATGGAGGTGGAAAAGAGAGAGAAATGTTATTGTGGTGCAGTAACCTCTAAGTTGAGTCATGAACAATGAGTAGACTGAAGGGATGATGGTGGTAGGAGGGTAGAAGCAGGAAGCAAGAGGTAAGGAGCTCTAGGTAGAGATACCAGGGGAAGCCAGTATATAGAAATATGAATTGAAAGCAGTTTTATATTGTTAAAACTTGAGAGACGGGTGGGAGAATGTCAAGTGGTAAGACTGAACAGTTAGGAAGGAGTCACATTTTGGAGGACTTCATGTGTCCATGGTAAGGATTTTGGTCTTCATCCTTGACTTTTGGGTCCATAGTCATCATAATGTGAAAGCATTATTGAGCACACCTTGTATGTATACTCCTTTAGAGCATTTATTATGGTATGAGAGAAAGCACCTTGAACTTAGCATGAGCAAACTGAGTTTTTTTTTTTTTTTTTTTGTAGTTACTAGCCATGAGATCTTGGTCCTTCATGTAACTTCTTGGGATCTCAGTTCTTCTATTTGTGAAATGGAAATAATAATTCAGAAGGAATCAAATAAAATATAAATTTGAAATTTAAAAATGTATATAATGGTAAAGCATTGGTATTCTGATTATTTCAGAATATTCTTGGTGAAAAAAAAGAATAAATAAACTGGTATGGTGAAGGTTGTAGTAGTTTCTAGGGCTGCTGTAATAAATTACCACAAAATTGATTGCTTAAAACAACAGAAATTTGTTCTCTCACAGTTTGGGGAGATAGAAGTCTGAAACCAAGTTGCCACACTCCCTCTGAAGGCTCTAAGGGAGATTCTTCCCTTGGCTTTTCCAGCTTCCGGAGGTTTCTGTATGGAGCCCTGTTGGTACAGTGGTTAAGATCTATTGCTGCTAACCAAAAGATTGGCAGTTCGAATCCACCAGCCACTCCTTAGAAACCCTGTGGGCAGTTCCACTCTGTCCTATAGGGTTGCTATGAGTTGGAATCTACTGGACGGCAACAGGTTTTGGTTTCAGGTTTGAGGGATTCTGGCATTCCTTGACCTATAGCAGCAAAACTCCAATTTCTGCCTCCATCTTCACATGACCTCCTTCCCTGTGTCTCTGTCTTCTCCTTTTCTGTGTCTTATAAGGACACTTGTCATTGGATTTAAGGCCCACCCTAATCCTGAATGATCTCATCTCTAGATCCTTTCCTTAATTACATTTGCAAAGATGCTTATTCCAAATAAGGTATTCTGAGGTTCTGCAAAGATGTATCTTTTGGGGCCCACAATTCAGCCCACTACAGGGGGGTTGCACTTCAATTTTACTTTCTGTTTTTTTTTTTTTTTTGGAGGCGGGGAGAGCAGAGAGAGGTATAGCATAGGTGTTGTATTAGTCAGAATTTAATCAGGAAAACAGAAGCCATTCTATGTATTTTGGTTTTGGTTTAGGAATTAGAAGACTGTTGGAAGGGATGGCAGAGTGGCCATCAGGAAAGCTACTATAGAAAGTTAGGGGGACTGCCTTTGAAGTTCAGATAAGTGAACTGTTAAAAATCAGACTGTAGCAGATCTGTGAGTGGTTTTCAAATCCTTGCCTGGGAGCTACTTTGAAACTCATAATATAACCTATGTCCTTTAATACAAAGTTAGAAAAGCTTCACAATGTTGGAATCTTATACAAATAGTAAAGCGTTAAATTCTATGATCACAGGATAAAAGAAAGCAAGTAACACTAAGCAGAAATGAGGTCAGAAAACATTCTAAATGTTTAAAGTGCTTTAAAGAATCTCAGAACTGGAAAATAAAAAATATTTCAATACCATTTCAAATCAATGAAGGTACTTTCTTGAAATGCATTGCATAATTGAAGGTTAAGTATAACATAAATAGGTCAGAATTGATTTGATGGCAATGGGTTTTTTGGGGGGGGTTATTTAATAGAAAATTTTGCAACTGAGATTGCTTAAATGTTGAATTGATGATTAGAGAGGAGCAATGGGTCATTAATTTCAAAAAGGGGAAGAAGATTGAGTTTACAAGCAATTTTCTTAAACAGATCATTAAAAGAATGATTTTAATTAGTAATACAATGAAACCAACTTTGGGGTGTGTGGTAGGTAGACTCAAAGACGGCTCTCTATGACCCCCACCTCCTGGTATTCATGCTCTTGTGAAATATCTTCCCCTTGAGTATAGTCTGAACCTAGTGGTTTGATTCGAACCAAAAGATTATGCCAAAAGTAATGAGATCTCATTTCTGCTATTAGATTGCAAAAGATTGTGACTTTTGTTTTGCCAGTACTCTGTCTCAATTGCTCTTCCTGTTTGTTCACTCTGGTCAAGGCAGCTGCTTGTTGTGAACTACTTTATGGAGACTCCTACATGGCAAGTTGCTAATGGCAGCCTATGGCTAACAGCCAGTGAGGAACTAAATACCTTAGTCCAAATAGCTCATGAGGAGCTGAATCTTGCCAAAACCACACCAGTGAGCTTGGAAATTGATCCTTCTCCAGGCAAGCCTTGAGATGATGGCTGTCCTTGGACACCTGAATTGCAGCCTTGGGAGAGGCCCTGAGTCAGAGGACCCAGCTCAGCCACATCATATTCCTGACCCGTAGAAAGTGTGAGATAAAGCCACTAAGTTTGGGAGAAATTTGTTACACTGAAAGGGTCAGTTATCTGCTATAGGGTCATTTTTATAATTTATGTTAGACTAGCCTTATTTCATTCTATGTCAAGATTATTCAACAAAGTTCCTCTGCCATGGTTTCTTGTTACCTTTAGAATGCATTTCAAATCTTGGACATGGCTTGCTTACAAGAGTCTCTACAGTCTTACCCCTGCCTATTTTTTCTTGGCTTATTAGGTACTTCTCATGCCACTCCATAACCTGCCTTCCTGTGCTATAATCCTGCCTATCCATCAAATGTCAGTTTTTACATTATTCACAAAGGAAAGCATTCCTCAAACTCCTAGACTAGAATAACCCTCTTTATTATACATTTGCACACTTCCTTCTATCATATTTACCCAATATTGACCTTTCTCAATAAACCGTTAACTCTCTGAGAATTGAGACATTATGTGCCTTCGTCACTGCTCTGCCTTCACATATTGAGTAGCTGAATACAACAGCATATGTGTTGACAGAATAAATGAGACAGTTTTGAATTTAGGTAGACTAAAATTTGATTGATGATTGCACTCAGAGGGTATAATAATAATGGGAGAAGAATCTAGCATCATGCTGTATGTGCTGCTAGGCTTAATCTTGGCTGGATCATGTGCAAAATTCTTACCAGTTTTTTGGATTAAGATACAGAATAATCTACAAATAAAACAAAATGGAGAGGGAGGCAGGCTGGATTAATTTTTCCCAAGATGTGTTTTGTCATATGAAATGGTCCATGAAAATAGGGTCCCAAAGTTATAGAAATTGTGGGAAGGTTGTTATTATTATATCCTCCAGTTTCATTAGCATATTAAAGGACAGACCACTTTCCATTTGTAATGGGTAAGTTAAATGGACTCTAACATTCCTATATAAAAAACAAGGCAATTATTTTGTGAATTAAATAAAATAACGTGTCCTAGTGGGCTCTCAATAAATGTTGTTTCTTTCCCTATTTTGCCCTTTTTTTATTCACCTGAAAATGTCACAAAGTTGTGATATACCTAGAATGGTTGAAATAATCAAAAATATTTTGTTGGAAAAAAAAGATTATATATCAGAAATGCCATTTCAAATACTATGATGCAGAGGAGGGAATTTACTGTTCAGCATGTGCTATATGCAATAGAAACAGAAGAATGGATGGAAGTTATAAGGCACGCTGAGAATTAATGTGAGAATTAATAAGAAATCTGCAATTAGATATGGAGATAGAATCTAGAGATATAATTTGGAGATAGACTGCCTCTGAATGTCCTTGTCACTGGGATATTCAAACATAGACTGAATCGCTAGATTTTTTTTTTTTATTTTATTGTACTTTAGATGAAGATTTACAGAACAAACTAGTTTCTCATTCAACAGTTAGCACACATAATTGTTTTATGACTGGTTAACAACCCCACGATGTGTCAACACTCTCGCCTCTCAACTTTGAGTTCCCTATCACCAGTTTTCCTGTTCCCTCCTGCCTTCTAGTCCCTGTCCCAAGGCTGGTGTGCCCCCCTAGTCTCGTTTTGTTTTATGGCCTGTCCAATCTTTGGCCTCAGGATGAACCTCAGGAGTGACTTCATTACTAAGCTGAAAGGCAGTTCGGGAGCCATACCCTCAGGGCTTCTTCAGTCTCTGTCAGGCCAGCAAGTCCGTTCTTTCTTTTTGAATTAGAATTTTGTTCTACGCTTTTCTCCAGCTCTGTCCGGGACCCTCCATTGTGATCCCTGTCAGAGCAGTCAGTGGTGGTAGCCAGGCACCGTCCATCTGCACTGCACTCAGTCTGTTGGAGGCCATGGTAGATGTGGTCCATTAGTCCTTTGAACTAATCTTTCTCTTGTATCTCTAGTCTTCATTCTTCCTTGTTCCCGAAGGGGTGAGACCTGTGGAGTATCCTAGATGGCCACTCACAGGCTTTTAAGACCCCAGGTGCTACTCACCAAAGTAGAACTGTAGAACATTTTCTCTATACACTCTGTTATGCCAATTGAGCTAGATATTCTCTGAGACCACAGTCCCCACAGCCCTCAGCCCAGCAATTCTGTCCCTAAGGGAGTTTGGATGTGTCTGTGGAGCTTCCATGTCCTTGCCTTGTATGAGTTGTGCCGGCTTCCCCAGTATTGTGTACTGTCTTGTCCTTCACCAAAGTTACCGCTTGTCTATTGTCTGTTTAGTGTTTTTCCATCCCCACCCTTCTCCTCCCTCATAACCATGAAAGATTATTTCTTTCTGTGTGTAAACCTTTTCATGAGTTTTTACAGTAATGGTCTCATACAATATTTGTCCTTTTGTGATTGACTTAATGCCCTCCAGATTCATCCATGTTATGAGGTGCTTCACAGATTCATCATTGTCTTTATCATCGCGTAATACTCCCTTGTGTAGACGTACCACAGTTTGATTACCCATTCATCTGTTGATGGGTATCTAGATTTCCATCTTTTTGCTGTTGTGAACAATGGTGCAATGAACATGGGTGTGCATATGTCTATTTGTGTGACGGCTCTTATTTCTCTAGAATGTATTCCTAGGAGTGGGATTGCTGGGTTATATGGTATTTCTATTTCCAGCTTTTTAAGAAGCTCCATATCATTTTCCAAAATGGCTGTATCATTTTGCATTGCCACCAGCAGTGCGCAAGAGCTCCTATCTCCCTGCAGCCTCTCCAACACTTGTTACTTCCTGTTTTATTAATGCCAGGGTGTGATGGTATCTCATTGTGATTTCAATTTGCATTTCTGTAATGGCTAGTGATTGAGTGCATTTCCTCATGTATCTGTTGGCAGCTTGCATGTCTTCTTTGGTGAAGTGTCTGTTCATTTCCTTTGCTCATTTTTTAATTGGATTATTTTTCTTTTTCTTTATAGAGGTGCTGGATTTTCTTATAGATTTTAGAGATTGGAACTTTGTCTGATTTGTAATACCCAATTTTTTTTTCCCAGTCTGTAGGTTCTGTTTTTACTCTTTTGGTGAATCTTTTGATGAGCATTAAGTGTTTAATTTTTGGAAGATCCCAGCTATCTAGCTTATCTTCTGGAGTTTGTGTGTTGTTGGTTGTGGTTTGTATCTTGTTAATGCCGTGTATTAGGGCCCCTAGCATTGATCCTATTTTTTCTTCTATGAAATTCATAGTTTTTGGTTTTATATTTAGGTCTTTGATCCATTTTGAATTAGTTTTTGTACATGGTGTGAGGTATGGGCCCTGCTTCATTTTTTTTGCAGATAGACATCCAGTTTTGCCAGCACCATTTGTTAAAAAGACTGCCTTTTCCCCATTTGATGGATTTTGGGCCCTTGTCAAAGATCAGGTGACCATAGGTGGATGGATTTATATATGGGTTTTCAACTCTGTTTCATTGGTCAATGCATCTGTTGTTGTACCAGTACCAGGCTGTTTTGACTACCATAGCTGTATAGTAGGTTCTGAGGTCAGGTAGTGCAAGTTCTTCTACTTTATTCTTCTTCGGTAGTGCTTAATCTGGGGCTTCTTCCCTTTCCATATAAAGTTAATAAAGTTAAAGAATGTCGTTGGTATTTGGATTGGGATTACATTGTATTTGTAAATTGCTTTGGGTAGAATTGTCATTTTCACAATGTTGAGTCTACTTATTCATGGGCATGGAACGTTTTTCCATTTATGTAGATCTTTTCTGGTTTCTTGCAGTAGTGTTTTGTAGTTTTCTTTGCATAGGTCTTTTACATCCCTGGTTAGATTTATTCCCAAGTATTTTATTTTTTTAGAGGCTATTATAAATGCTATTGTTTTTGTGATTTCCTTTTCATCGTCCCCTTTATTGGTGTCTAAGAATACAACTAATTTTTGTATGTTTATCTTGTATCCTGCTCCTCTGCTGAATCTTTCTAATAGTTCCAGTAGTTTTCTCGTGGAGTCTTTATGGTTTCCTAGTATTAGTATTATATCATCTGCAAATAGGGAGAGTTTAACTTCTGCATTACCCGTTGGGGTGCCCTTTATTTCTGTTTCTTGCCTTATTGCTCTAGCTAGGACTTCCAACACAATGTTAAACAGGAGTAGTGATAAAGGGTATCCTTGTCTTGTTCCTGTTCCCAGGGGGAATGTTTTCAGCCTCTCTCCATTAAGAATGATGTTGGCTGTTGGTTTTGCATAGATGCCCTTTATTATATTGAGAAATTTTCCTTCTGTACCTAGTTTATTGAGAGTTTTTATCAGGAATGGGTGTTGGACTTTGTCGAATGCCTTTTCTGTGTTGATTGAGATGATCAGGTGATTCTTTTCTTTCATTTTATTTATGTGGTAGATTACATTCATTGATTTTCTAATGTTGAACCATCCTTGCATACCTGGTATCAATCCTACTTGGTTGTGGTGTATTACTTTTTTGATATGAAGCTGAATTCTATTGACATGAATTTTGTTGAGAATTTTTACATCTATATTCATGAGAGTTATTAGTCTGTAATTTTCTTTTTTGGTTTTGGTCCTTGCCTGATTTTGGTATCAGGGTTATGCTGGCTTTATAGAATGAATATGGAACAGTACTGGTGTAAGCTCTTCTCTGAATGTTTGGTAGAATTCTCCAGTAAAGCCATCTGGGCCAGGGCTTTTTTTTTGTTGGGAGTTCTTTTTATTACCTTTTCAGTCTCTTCTCTTGTTATGGGTCTGTTCAAATTTTCAACATCATTTTGTGTTAGTTTGGGTGGGTAGTGTGTTTCTAGAAATTTGTCCATTTTCTCTAGGTTTTCAAATTTGTTGGAGTATAGTTTTTCATAATACTCTGTTATGATCATTTTTACTTCAGTTGAATCTGTTGTAATATCCCCCATTTCGTTCCTTATTTGGGTTATTTGCATCATCTCCTGTTTTTCTTTTGTGAGTTTGGCCAATGTTTTGTCAATTTTGTTAATCCTTTCAAAGAACCAACTTCTGGTTTTGCTGATTGTTTCTACTGTTTTTCTATTCTCTATTTCTACCCTGATCTTTATTATTTCCTTTCTTCTGGTGGCTGTGGACTTCTTTTGTTGTTCTCTTATCTATTTGTTCAAGTTGTATAGCTAATGCTTTGATTTTGTCCCTTTCTTCTTTTTTGACGTGTGCATCTGTTGCTATACATTGACCTCTGAGGACTGCCTTTGCTGTGTCCCAAAAGTTTTGGTATGATGTGTTTTCATTCTCATTTGATTCTCGGAATTTTTTTATTCCATTTCTGATTTTTTCTATTACCCAGGGGTTTTTAAGAAGGGTGTTATTCAGTTTCCATGCAACTGATTTTTTTTTTTTTTCCTTGCTCTTCCTGTTGTTAATTTCTACTTTGATGGTGTTGTGGTCAGAGAAGATACTTTGTATTACCTCAGTGTTTTGGATTTTGTTGAGAGTTTCTCTGTGGCCTAAGATGTGGTCTATTCTGGAGAACATTCCATGTGCATTGGAAAAGAATGTGTACTTTGCATCTGTTGGGTGGAGTGTTCTATATATGTCTATGAGATCAAGTTGGCTGATTGTGCCGTTTAGCTCTTCTGTATCTTTTTTGAGTTTCTTTCCAAATGTTGTGTCCTTTACTTAAAGTGGTACATTGAAGTCCCCTACTATTACTGTGGAACTGTCAATTTCTCTTTTCAGTGCTGTTAGAGTTTGTTTTATGTATTTTGGAGCCCTATCATAGGGTGCGTAGATGTTTATTATGGTTAAGTCTTCATGATGGATTGTACCTTTAATCTTTGTCTTTTATGGTGGATTTCGTTTTAAAATCTATTTTATCTGAGATTAATATTGCCTTTCCTGCTCTTTTTTGGTAGTTATTTGCTTGATATATTTTTTCGATCCTTTGATTTTTAATAAATTTACATCTTTGTTTCTAAAGTGTGTCTCTTGTAGACAGCATATTGATGGATCCTGTTTTTTTATCCATTGTGTCACTCCCTGTCTCTTTATGGGTGCATTTAGGCCATTTACATTCAGTGTAATTATTGATAGATGTCAGATTATTGCTGTCATTTTGTAGTGCCTTTTTTTTTTTTTTTGTGGTGCTAACATTTTCTTTGTTCCTTTTACTCTCCTGTGTCTCCTGTGCTGATTTCCTTTGGTTTGTGTTTTTTTTGTTTTTGTAGATTTTGTTTTTATTGAGGCTTTATGTTTTTCTTCTTTATTTTGATGAATAGGTTTGTTAACTTTCTTTGTGCTTACCTTGAAATTTATGCTTATCTTCCTAGGTTTGAATCAGTCTCCTATTACTTGGTAACACCTTGCCTTTCTCTCCATTAGAAAGTTCTATACCTACACCATTTATTCCCTCTTTTGTTGTTCTGACACTTTTGTTACTTACAGATTAACCTCTCTGGTTCCCTGTTGTAATTTGTTTGGTTTTGGATAGTCCTTGAGAGTTCATTTCCTTGGCTGGTTTCTGGCTGGTACAATCTTGCGTCCTTGATTCAGGCTGTGGTCTGATGTTGTTGGTTCTCAGCCTGAAGGACTCTCTTTAATAATTTTTGTAAGTTTGGTTTGGTTTTTACATGTTCCCTTAGTTTCTGTTTATCTGGAAATGTCCCAAGTTCACCATCATATTCGAATGAGAGTTTTGCAGGATATATTATTCTTGGTTGGAATTTTTTTTCTTTCAAGGTTTTATACATGTCGTTCCATTGCCTTCTTGCCTGCATGGTTTCTGCCAAATAATCAAGAGGTTAGTCTTATTGTTTCTCCTCTGTATGTGACTTTTTGTTTTTTCTTGATCTGCTCTCAGGATTTTTTCATTGTCTTGGGTTTTAGCAAGTGTGATTATGACAAGCCTTGGTGATTTTCTTTTGGGGTCTACCTATATGGGGTTTGTTGAGCTTCTTGGATGGTCAGCTTTTCATCTGTCATGATATTAAGGAAATTTTCTGTCAGCAACTCATTAATGATCCTCTCTCTGTTTTCAGTTTTTTTTCCTGCTGTTCTGGAACTCCGATCACTGGCAGATTTTTGCTTTTGATTGTATCCCACATAATTCTCGGGGTTTCTTCATTTTTCTTTGTTCTTTTTTTGATTTTTCTTTGAACAGAGTTGTATCCAAGTGTTTGTCTTCAACTTCATGGATCCTGTCTTCTATCATTTCAAACCTGCTCCTCTGTCCTTCTATGACACTGTCTGTTTCTGAAATCTTGCTGTTTATCTTTTGAATTTCTAATTGTTGTTTTTGTATGATTTCCAGTTGTGAATTTATTTTGACATTTTGTTCCTGTTTCATTTTCCTGAATTCTTCCATTTTTTATCTGTATTTTCCGTGAATTTGTCTGCTTTTTCCATATATTTGTCTATTTTTTTCCTCATTTTTTTCTGCTTTTTACTTCAACTCTTGGATAGCTCCGAATATTAGAGATTTCCTACTTGCTGGTTCTAGTGCCTTTTCTTTTACTGGAAAGTCATCTGGTGTTTTATTTTGGACATTTTTTTTTTTATGTTTTGATATTTTCTGCTGTCTTTGGGACATTCAGTAGTTATTTTCTTTGTTTATCAATTGTAGATCTGTTTGTTTCATCCTGCTTTTTTTTGTTTTATGTGGTTAATGTCTGAGCATACAGGTTGCGTATTCTTTGTTTTTTACTTATCTGTGGTCACAATACTTTTCACCTCCTTGTCTAATGGGCAGGGCCAGTTACTCAGCTATGGTGCAGCAGGGCAGGTCTAGCTGAAGGGGTGGGGCTAGAGTGGGTTTTTTGAGGCACATACTAGGGCCGACAGGGTGGGCTGAGAATCAGTGCTGGGCAGGTTCTGGTAGGCCATGCCTATGCTGTTCAAGGGTGTGATGTTCAGAGTACAGTGAAGGTAAGCAGAAAGGAGGGGAGAGGTTGTGATGTGTGGAGCTAATATGAGCATGGGAAAGAGAAGAGAGGAGAAACAGGAGCTAAAAACACACAAACAAGAATGCTAAGGGAGCTTGCTGTTGGAGTGGAGAGATGGGAAACTGAGAAATGCAGAAAAACAAAAAGAAAAAAAGAAAGGAAAAAGAAAAGAAAAACAAGATAAAAATTTGGAAGGAAAAAAAGAAAGGAAAGAAAAGCTCCCAGGAGTCTTACTGGTGCAGCTACAAAAACTGGGGCCATGGCTCTGAGGTTGCACAATATAGCCTGGCTAAGGGGGTAGAGGTGTCACACAGTGCCAGGTATTCAGAAGACAGGGAAAGAAGGTAAGTGTAGGGAGACAAAAACTGAGAAATTAAGACAGTAAGGAAAAAAGAAGAAAAAAGAAATTCTCCCAGGGATCCCACCGATGTGGCTTCGCAGATTGGTGGAATGACCCTTAAGCTGCGCAGTGCAGCCCAACTAGATGGGGCTTCTAAGCTGTGAAAAGAAAAGGAAAAAAACAAACAAATAAACAAAACAAAGCAAAAAAAAAAAAAAAAATCCCCAGAGATCCCACCAGTGTGATGTTGTGATCTGGGGGAGAGGTTCCCCAGTCCAGTGGCACTTCACAGCCTTTCAAGAGGAAGCAACATAGCACACAGTGCCAGGTGTTTGAGAGAAAGGAGGGGGAGGTGGTGGGAGGCACAGAAGAAACCAAAAGAAACCGGAAAAAGCAACACCAGCAACAGACAAATGGCTCTCAGGGAGCAGGCCAATGTGGGCGGTGTAAATCCAAGTGGTCTGGGGCCAAAGCAGTTGCCTCCAGACAAGAGACTGCAGCCGGCAGGAATCAGAGGAGGCAGTGGGGGGGGGGGGGAGGTTAGGGAAGTGTATATTATTGGTTATCAGGTGCTCTGTCTCCTGCTGGGAACTTCGTGGAGCTGCTTTCTCATTCTCCCTGTCTGCTAGTGTCTGATGTGGGTGGAGTGAATCCAAGCGGCATGGATGCTGCACTTCTCGGCTGGCCAAGCCACTGCTGCCAGCCAGGAACCATGGAAGTAGAGTAGCAGGGAGAAGATAGAGGGTTGAAAAGTGTCTATTGCTGGTTATCGAGTATTCTGTCTCCTGCTAGGAGCTCCATGAAGCTGCTTTCCTGAGTCCCTGTCTGCCGATCTCCGAGAGGAGTCCAAGATAACAAATCTGTGCTGCCTTATCTGATAGGGGACCTCCTCACGTATCTCTCCTCGCTCTGTTCTCTGTCAGTTTCTTATGCCATTCGATGCTTGGCTGAGTTCTTTACTTCTTCATTTGACACTTCAGGTTCCAGGTCTGACTTTTGTCTCTGTTTTGCTTAGTTTTTTCGGGTCCTTACTGTGGAGGGACGGTGTGGTGCTTCTGTCTCTGGTGCCACGGTGGCCAGAAGCCTGGCTAGATATTTTAATTGAGGAATTCAAGTTGTTTTGTTTGTTGGTCTAGTTGACCACTTTCATTTTATTAATATTGTCTCTATCCAAATCAATGACCATCTCACCACACTCTTGCCAAACCAAATACAATTTTTAAATGTCCCCAGGGTTTATTGGCAAAATATGGCTTCAGTGGTAGGCAGAATAATGCCTCTCTTCAAAGATGCCCATGCCCTAATTCCCAGAACCTGTGAACATGTTAGTTTACATGGCTAATAATAAGGCTGCAGACGGAGTTAAGGTTGCTAACCAGCTGACCTTAAAATTGAGACATTATCCTGTTTTTCCAATTATAAGGGTCCTTAAAAGTAAAAGAGGGAGGCAAAAGAAGTTCAATTTAGAGAAGGAAATATGGTGACAGAGAGATGGTACATTGCTGGTTTTGAAAATAGTGGTCCGGTGCCATGAGCCAAGGAATGTGGGCAACTTTTAGAAGGTGGAAAAGGCAAGGAAGTATGTTCCACCTGGAGCCTCCAGAAAGGAATGCAACCCTGCCAATAACCTGATTTCAGCCCAGTGAGACCTGTGTCTGGCCTCCAGAAGTATAATAAATTTGTGTTGTTTTAAGCCACTAAGTTTGTGGTAATTTGCTACAGCAGCAATAGAAAACTAACATAGCATCTAATTTTAATTCAGATGTCTTTAATTCTTAGTAAAATTGAGTAATATAAACTACTTTTCTGGCTATTTGTATTTATTCTGGAAATTTTCACTTAAATTACCTGGTCTATTTTTCTCTCTTGATATGTGTACTTTTGTCATTAATTTGAGATGATTTTCTTTGTAATAACGAATTTCATATATTGATCTTTTCTCATATTTGATCAAATCTTTTTTCTGCTTTTTATTTGTATATTTGTTTTGTTTTTTTTTGTTTCTTCCATACATAATTTTGATACCTACAACTTTGAAATATTGTAATTGTTCTTTTTAATGTATATTTTCCATTTCATATTTAGAAAGTTAAGTCATCACTTAGTTTGAGATAAGTTAAATGTTCACTCACATTTTCTTTAGTTTTTTTTTTTATATTAGTTTCATTTGGAATTTATTTTACAATTCTTTTCAAAGTTAAAAAATACACAATATCATTTTTGATATATAGAGACCACAGTGATCCACCACAGTGAAAATTCTAAAAGTTATTCTGAGTCCTAAAATCTAAGACATTTTCCAAGTGATTTCACTACTATGACCCATTTACTCAACTAGTGACTTCTTGAGTTCATCCAAATTCAAACCCTGAAAGCACTCTTAGTCCAAATGCTCGGCACAGATGTGCAGAAAAGAAAATACACAATTCTTAAAATAAATGTTTTATGGTGTTAGCAATCATTCCACTTAGGAGAAGTGTGATTATTTTCTTGTCACTTTTTATCTTTTTCAATCAAATGCTTCTGTGAAAGTGTTATTTTTTCCATCTCTATGTGGGGAGCTATAAAGGAAATACACTTTACAAATAATTAATACTAAAGACTGCATACAGAAACAGGAATAAAGAAGAGATACCAATTCACTATCAATTATCACTGCATAACGCTTAGCAAAAATCTCGCTCTGCTAAAAATCCGTGGTGTTACTTTACAAATGGGCTGAGTATACACATATGGTGCCAGAATAATTCCATGAATCATTCTTTCTATAACTTTCAAGCAAATTAGCATTGTCACTCTACAGGGCAGCCTGATGACAACAAAGAACACTTTTGGAAATGCACTTATTCAAAACCATGCTGAGTGATACAAGCCAATTTTTGAATTGTGGTGCCCTTATTATTAAGAATACAGATTCATAAGTGAAGAGGAATATATTCACTGACCAAAAATCAGCATGTGCTTTGAGTGGTTGTTTGAGCAGTATGGTT
Source organism: Loxodonta africana (assembly GCF_030014295.1). Taxonomy (NCBI): domain Eukaryota; kingdom Metazoa; phylum Chordata; class Mammalia; order Proboscidea; family Elephantidae; genus Loxodonta; species Loxodonta africana. The sequence continues at coordinate 56,331,889 of NC_087351.1, read as the reverse complement.
TGCATTTATTCATCTCAGTTTTTAACCTAGTACAGTATACTAGAGATATAGCATATAGTATATAGCATTACACATTGTGACTCTGATTGACCAAGAAGTTCAAATCATAGACTTCAGCCATTTGACGTGTGCAATTTAGGATTCAGTTTCTTCTCCTTTAAATAACTGACTAAAAATTGTCTATATTTTTTGTAACATATAAGTGCACTAATAACTATGTTTTTCTGAAGTGAAGATAGAACCTTTTAAAAAATTGTCATTTTTATAAATTAAAGAAGGCCAAACATTAGAAATTTTATTGAGTTTAACCTAACTCATAGGGTTAATGACTAAATAGTGACTACATTCACTGTAGGGAGAAAAAAAATTGGAGCACATTTTTTTTTTTATTAACTTTTATTGAGCTTCAAGTGAACGTTTACAAATCAAGTCAGACTGTCACCTCTAAGTTTATATACACCTTACTCCATACTCCCACTTACTCTCCCCCTAATGAGTCAGCCCTTCCAGTCTCTCCTTTCGTGACAATTTTGCCAGCTTTCAACTCTCTCTATTCTGTCATACCCCCTCCAGACAGGAGATGCCAACAGTCTCAAGTGTCCACCTGATATCATTAGCTCACTCTTCATCAGCATTTCTCTCCTACGCACTGTCCAGTCCCTTTCATGTCTGATGAGTTGTCTTCGGGAATGGTTCCTGTCCTGTGCCAACAGAAGGTTTGGGGACCATGACCACCGGGATTCCTCTAGTCTCAGTCAGACCACTAAGTATGGTCTTTTTATGAGTATTTGGGGTCTGCATCCCACTGTTGTCCTGCTCCCTCAGGGGTTCTCTGTTGTGCTCCCTGTCAGGGCAGTCATCGATTGTGGCTGGGCACCAACTAGTTCTTCTGGTCTCAGGTTGATTTAGATCTCTGGTTCATGTGGCCCTTTCTGTCTCTTGGGCTCTTAGTTATCGTGTGACCTTGGTTGGAGCACATTTTTAACTAAGCTGATTCTTTCCTTTCTTCTCATTATATGACAGGAATATTCCAGTTTAAGGAAGACATGGTCACTGCCTATCTAACCATATCAGAACCCTGTTTTTGTGAAAGTTGACAAAGTACCCAACTAAAAAACTAGGCATCCCAGAATTCTTTGCCGTTTGTTATTGCAGTGTGATAGATTAGTTTTGTGTAGCCTTTCTCTCCATGGTCTTCTAACTCCCACCCAAGTGATTGAGTGGGACTGTGCAAATAAGGTAATTGTGGCCCACGAAGGGGACTGGCCAATTTTGCCATTCTGCTAGGCTTAAAAAAGAGCCAAATTCAGAGCAGGAAGAGGATTCCACCACCACCAAGGAAGGAGAGCCTAGAGCAGAGCATGTCGTTTGGATCTGGGGTCCCTGTGCTAAGAATCTTCTGGAACCAGAAGATGGAGAGACAGAGAACTGTAACATGGAGGATGGTGAGAAGTGGTGTCAGAGAAACAATGACATGAGAGACCAGCAGGAGATGGTGCAGTGGGCTTCCTGGCCCACGGAGTGAGAAAGTTGAGTGCCGTTGAGCTGTGGGTTACCAGTAGAGTAGGGTGTCTCTGGTCACTTATTGGCAGAGCTAAAAGAGCTTTGTACCACTTTCTTGAGCAGGGAAGAGGCTGAGGGCCAGAGAGAGGCATGTCTGTGGCATGGATGGGAAGAAACTGTTCTGATGGAAGAATTGAACCCTGAGTGTTCCTGAGCCTGAATTGTAACCTGTTACTTCCCTAATAAACCCCATAATCGTGAGTATTGTTTGTGAGTTGTGTGTGGCTATTGCAGTGAACTATCAAACCCAGCACAGAAGTAGAGAGTGCCATGGAAGAGAAGGTTGGTGTCAGAATTGGTAAAGATGGAAAGAGGAGGCATGTCTGATCTCTGCCTCATAGGAACCAGTCTTGGGTGGTTGGTCTTTATTTTCATTCCCCCTTATGAAGTTAGAGGAGGTCAGACACCACTCCCATGCTGTTTTTACAGTTATAAATCAAAACAAGTGTTGCTGTTGAGTTGATTCCTACTCATAGTGACCCTATAGGACAGAGTAGAACTGTCCCATAGAGTTTCCAAGGAGCGACTGGTGGATTCAAACTGCTGACCAGTGGATTCAAGCAGCCTGAGCTCTTAACCATTGCACCACCATAGTTGGTTATACCAAAAACCAAACCCATTGCCGTCAAGTCGATTCTGACCCACAGCGACTGTATAGGACAAAGTAGAACTGTCCATAGGGTTTCCAAGGAGCACCTGGTGGATTTAAACTGCCAACTTTTTGGTTAGCAGCAGTAGCTCTTAAATACTATGCCACCAGGGTTTCCATAGTCGGTTATAGGATTGTATAATTAAATCATAATTCTGTGATATAAGTGGGGTCTAATGAGTCAGATTCTGGGAAAAGTTACACTGATAAAAGGAAAAAAAATCATCCAACATGCAGTCATTTTGTGAACATGGAGATGAATACTACATGTTAAAAATTATGTATCAGGAAGCTACATGGAGCTCAAATTCTTAATAACTTCTTTGAGCTGCTATAACAAACCTTGGGCTACGTACCTCCAAAATTCATGCTATGTGTCAAAAATTAACTTCCATTGAGTTAAGCCACTCTTAATTGCATTTCTGTTATGTATAGTTTAACCGTAATTCTTAACCGATATATTCCCCCTAAAACAGTGGTTCTCAAACTTTAATGAGCATCAGAATCACCTGGATGGCTAGTTAAAACACAGGTTGCTGGGCACCATCCCAGAGTTTCTGATTCAGTAAGTCTAGGGGTGAATTCTGAAAATTTGCATTTCTAGCAAGTTTCCAGATGTTGCTGATGTTTCTGTTCCACGATTGTACTTTCTCGCCATGGTCTTATAACTCGTATCAAATGATCGTGTGGGACTGTGCAAATAAGGTGCTTGCGGCCCGCCAAGGGGGCTGGACAGCTTGCTAATGATGCAAATAAAGTTCATGACACCTTTGTGGGGATGGGACCATGCATTCCCCCCTAACGAGGGGATTGGTCAGTTTTGCCATCCTGCTAGGTTTAAAACGAGCCATTCCAGAGGTGGAAAGGCAGGAACCTCGCTACCACCAAGAAGAAAAGACAGGAGTAGAGCATGTCCTTTGGACCTGGCTGGGGTCCCTGTGCTGAAAACCTCCTAGACCCAGGAGGCAGAAAGAGAGCTGTAAGACCAGAGATGGCACAAGACAGCGAGAAGTAGTGGCAGAGAATTGGGGGCAGCAGAACCAGAAGACTGGTGCGAGACGATGCAGCGAGCTTCTTTGCCTGTGGAGTAAGGCAGTTACAGTGGGTGTGCCAACCCATGGAGTGAGAGAGCTGAGCACCTTCAGACAGGAGCCTTACTGGTAGAGTGGGGTGCCTGTGGGCACTTGCTGGCAGTGTTAGGTGTGCCGAATGATAGAGCGAGAGAGCTGAGTGCCTTTGGGCTGAGGCTTGTTGGTGGAGTGGGGTGACACTGGGCCATTATTGATAGAGCTAAAGAGCTTTGTAACACTTGCCCAAGCAGGGCAGAGGCTGGGCCAAGGGGATGAGGGGCTGAGAAGTCAATAGCCAGAGAGAGGCCTGCTTGTGGGTATGGCTGGTCTAATCAAGGAATTGTATCCTGAGTCGTCCCTGATACTGAATTGTAACCTGTTACTTCCCATAACTGTGAGTGTGGTCTGTGAGTTCTGTGTGGCCATTGCAACAAATTATCAAACCCAGCAGAGAAGTAGAGAGTGCCATGGGAGGGACAGCTGGTATCCCAATCAGTAAAAAGTTTGGAGATAGGTATGTCTGACCTCTACCTCATAGGATTCAGCCTTGGGCTGTTGATACTGGTAATGATTCTCTCACCTTCCTTGTTGTGAATTTAGAGGCTGTCAGATTCCTCCATCACACCATTCCTACACTGAGCTAAAGGATTTACCAGGTTAACAGATATGAAAACAATTATAAGGCAGTATGTGACAGCTGCATTAATTGAGTTACGTGATAAATTAAAGGATAAATAAGGGAAATTGTAACCAAGTCTTTCAGAAGGGTCAGAGGAGTCAATGCAGGAAGAATTTAAGTTGAGGAATGAATATGAGTATGCTAGACAGGTAAGTGGGGAGGGACAGATGACATTCTGTGGAGAGAAGACAACTGGCGACAGCATGGGAATAGAGAAAAGCATTATGTTTTCTTAAAACTGTAGAGATGTTGGTCTATAAGTTAGGGGTGTGTGTGTATGTGTGTATGTGTGTATGTGCATGTGTTTATGGGTGCACTGATAATGGTAGGGTAATGAGGGGGATTCTGCATAAGTATAACAGGAACTAGATCATGAGAAGCCTTGTTGCCATGTCTAGGGGTTTAGATTATATCCTGTAATCAGTGGAAAGGCCATTAAAAATTCTAAAGGACATGCTTGGGGGGCATGTATGGTTTGTATGATAAAAAGATGGTGGCAGGGTGGAGCATAGGCTGGAGGAAATGAACATAGAAGCAAGAGACTAATAAACAGCTACTGAAATTTTTCAGGCAGAGGATGACGTGTGCTGTGACAAGTGGAGAGGAAAAAGGAAGACATGGATACATGAGATATTCGGGGAACAGATTTAGTGGTGCTTAAGAAGACTTTTTTTTAAGAAGACTTCTAGGTTTTTGAACCACAGATAGATAGCAAACAATACTGTAAAGGCAATGAGGTTGAATTTCACATAGGAAGTTCTCGATAGTGGTCAAGAGCATGGGTTTTAGAGCTCAGTTATCTGGATTCAGTAATGACCTCTGCCACTTTTTAGTTCTGGAATTTTGATCTAATTACTTAGCTTGACTTTGCCTCATTTTCCACATCTGTATACAGGGAAAAGAGTACTGTAATTGTGAAGATAAAGGAGTCAGCACACATAAAATGGCTAGACCAGAACCTGACATAAAGTCAGATCTCAATAAGTGTGAGTTAATATAACTAATCTTACATTTAATTATACAACCAAGGATAGATAAAACATGAAAGGTCTGTAAAGACCTTTTATAATTTAAATGGCTTGTCATGTATTCAATTAATACTGAAACCCAGGCTTAGTATTTTTATCTGTTGAAATCTATAATTAACACACAATTCTTAATTATCTTCCTCAATCAAACCTTTGTTCATGTATTTGCTAGTTCTTCCCAGATATTAAATATAGGGGCTGTTTTGCCTTTAACATATCCCTTTACACTTCCTGCTTTCTCTCCTCTGGGACACACTTCCTGTGTATAGACTGAGGGGCCAGTCTCGTGGCTTCCTCCCTTGATTCACTGGCTTCAATTGATTCACTGACTTCAAATCTCACCTCCTTACTGAAGACTTTCTTGAGCAAGGTGCCCAGAGTGCAAAATTTAAGGAGACACTTACTCTCTGATGCTGACCTGCATTTGCACGTGCTCGAGAGTGAATACCTCATTAAATTTTGTGCCCTGGGTGCCTTGTTTGCAACAGTCTATGTAGCTATCTCTCTACCATCTATCTGTCATCTATCTACTTTTTAATTTTTTGTCTTCCCCCACTAAAATGTGAAGTATGCAAGGGTCAGTAGCTATTTGGATAGACTGGTCTCGTTCATTTTTCTGTTTCTGGTGTCTGGAATATCTAACACACAGTGATTCTTCTGTAATAATTAATAAATACTAGATGAATGAATGAACCTACGTATATATTCTATTTTCAATACAGATATTCTCTATTTAAAAAATTAGATTATATGAAATTGCTTTATCAGTTAATACAACCTGCTCAGCTCTAAACCATTTTTCATTTCCTGGTGGTACAGTGGTTAAGTGCTTGGCTGCTAACCAAAATGTCAACAGTTCAAACCAGGGCTTGAACTGGTTCATTCCAATTTGAACCCCTGCTGAGAATTTGCATTTCCACCCCAGATATACAGAATCAGAATCCACATTTTAACAAGATCCCCAGGTGATTCTTATGTATAACTTCCAGGAACTTATTAGACATGCAGATCCTCAGCAGGGAACTTGTTAGAAATGCAAATTATCAGCAGGGGTTCCAACCAGAATGAACCAGTTTGAATCCTTGGTTCAAACCACCAGCCACTCCAAAGGAGAAAAGATCTGGCAATCTGCTGCTGTAAAAATTACAGTCAAGAAAACCCTATGAGGCAGTTCTACTCTGTCACATGGGGTTGCTATGAGTCAGAATTGACTCATCAGCACACTACAACAACAACAAACCATTTTCCATTGAAGTTGCTAGAAAGGTCTATTTAAAGCACATATCTGATCTAATCACTTTTGTGGTTTCTCTATGCTCTTAAAAGGAATCCTTAGTGCAGGCTAAAAACTATTTAAAACATGCTACTGATCCTTCCTTCTTCCCTTAAACTCACTCTGCTCTAGCGTATTTGCCTTTCTGTTGCTCAGGGTTGCCAATTCCTGTCTCAAGGTCTTTGAATATGTTCTTCTCTCTTGCCTGGGATTTTTCATCTCCCTTCTTACCTGGCTACCTTAATGTCTACTCTTCTCTCAGGTATCAGGTGTTTTTACTTTTTTGGAGAGGCTTTTCCTGCCCAGTCTTTCCCCTTGGCCAGAGAGGACCAATTTGTCAGTATTTCTCCAGGGCTGTGTAAAAGAAACAGTGTCTAAGAAGCTAGGTGTTCCAGGCACTAGGAAGGCATATGATGTTGGAGGAAGGTCATTGGCCTCCGAATTAGCCAGTCCAGATTAAATGTTCTGCAAAACTGTTCAGGTCCCTGTGATCACAGAGCACACTTCTGGTTAATCATTTGATTGCTCTAGTATTTTGATGGAAGAAAGTGTGGGCTTGTGAGATAAGAGAATGATGATGATCTCTGGGAAAGTGTAGTGCCCCCACATGCCCCAGTTATAATTTAAAAGTTGGAATTTATTTGTAAATAATTCTTGTAAGTTTTATTTATTTATTTTTTTGGTACTGTGAAACTATTCTGTGTATTCTGATTATCCAAAAGTGAACAGAAAATAAAATGAGTTCCTGGACCAGACAACTTAAACACCTGAGGTGTCATTACCTAGTTATATGTGGCAGTAGTTTAACCTGGAAAACCAGCCTCTTGGCCTCTTTACCATGTATGATCTGTAATACCCCAGACATTTCAACTAAAACAAAGAACCTTGTCTTATTAATTAAAGAACTTCATCTCCCACCCCTACTTCTGATGTATCTTGTTTATGCTACTCTTATCTTGGTGTTGTATTTCTTTTTTTCAATTTCTTTTTCATTTTATTGATATATACAGGTGAATCCAATCTTAACCAGTACAACATTTTCCTTCAAGATAGGTGAATCTCACAACAAATGAGATGTTAATGACCCCTGTTGTGTCAAGACTCAGCTTCTGCTGTGCCGTTTTCAATTGCATGGTTTGATATTAGTGGGAAAATAAGAAGGCTGAATTTAGTTTTAGAGTACCAACTGATCAAGTGTAATAGGATTTGTGAAAACCTTACCCATGACTGCAGGTCATTCCTAGTTAAGTACTACCTCCCTGCCTCTAATTGCTTTCTGTCAGAATAAGGTTACCTTCTCACTGGTCTCCCTTCTCCAAGGCTAATACATCAGAAGTGAAAGTTAGGGATGAGGCTCTTTAATTAAGAGAGAAATAACTATCCTAGAAATCAGACATTTCTCTAAGATACCTTTCATCTGTTATACATTTGACTCAAACAATTAAACACTCAACTACTAACAAAAAGGTTGGCAGTTCAAAACTACCCAGAGGTGCCTTGGAAGAAAGCTCTGACAATGTGTTTCTGAAATATCACCACATTGAAACCCTGTGGAGCATAGTTCTACTCTGCTGCACATGGCACCACCATGAGCAGGAATTGACTCAATGGCCACGGGTATGTGACGAATTATGAATGTAAGCCAAACATCCATACTATCTCAACTTAAGCTTTAATATAGCCTTGGTTGTCTTTTCAGCAAGAATAGGAGGTTCATAAGGATATGCCACAGGTGAGTCCTGCTGCATCACTGGCTGACATCTGTTTGCCCATGCGTATGACGTCCAAGAGACTCACACATGGAACCTTAATACACTCTACACATTTTTATTAAACCATGAATTTATTAAAAAAAAAGAATATTCTAGCTAGACCTATATAATGTTTATACTCATAGTTCTCACAGTTCTTATCAGTCAAACCAAGTGGCAGACAGGACAATTTAGGGCTTAGAAAAAAAACAAGGGGTTTTAAACCTGAGCTACAACCTTTGTTTTAGTTGAAATGCCTGGAGGTTTTGCAGATCATAAAGAGAGGCTTTCCAGGTTTAACTCTGGGCGCATACATAATTTGGTAATGACACCCCAGATGGTTAATTTTTTAGTTCAGGAACTCGTTTCACTTTCTGCTCACTTATAGATAATCAGAGTACACAGAATGGTTTCATAAGAAAATGATTTGTAAGTGAATGCCAACTTTTTAACTTATAGCTGGGATGTGTGTGGGCTCTATGGGACAGCTACACTTTCTCAGGGATCATCATTGTTTTCTTATCTCGCAGGCCCATGCTTTCTTCCATCAAGCTGTTAGAGCAATCAAATGATTAATCAGAAGTGTGCTCTGTGAGCAAAGAGAGGTTTAATCTGGACTGACTGATGTGTGGAGGCTGATAACCTTCCTCCAACATCGTATGCCTTCCTGGTGCCTGGAACACCCAGCCTCTTAGACTCTTTCTTTTGCATAGCCCTGGAGAAACACTGATAAAATGATCATCTCTTGTTCTTTTTTTTCGTGACTTTTTAAAATCTATGTTTTTATTACAAAAACATTTTCTAGACAAGTTGAAATTTATTATGTCAGTTTATCTTAATACTAAATTTTAGATATTTTGATGCTAAAGTAACAAACTAATTACTTATATTTAAGAAATATTCTCATTAGAAAAAACATTATGTCTCTAAGTATGCAATTATATCTTTTAAAATACTATCTATTGACTTATTTCTATTAAAATGAAAACATAATTTTGATACAGGAAAACACTAACCTAAAAAAAAAAATCTGAAGCACAATGATAACAACTGAGAATATTTTCTCTTACATATTGTTTTTGTTACACTAGTTGAAAATGCAATTTATACACTGATTTTTAATTATACTATAAGTAGTATTTTTCCTAAAACAATGAATATTCTTCTATAATCATTTTTAATTGGTGCATATTATTCCTCTATATGAAGATACCATAATTTACTATAACCTAAACCAAAACCAAACCAAACCCACTGCCGTCAAGTCGATTCTGACTCATAGTGACCCTATAGAACGGAGTAGAACTGCCCCATAGAGTTTCCAAGGAGCACCTGGAAGATTTGAACTGCTGAACTCTTGCTTGGCAGCTGTAGCACTAAACCACCACGCCACCAGGGTTATGAGAGATATTTAGATCCTTTCAAACTTTGTAACATTATTGATAATGCTATAATGAAAATCTCTGTTTAAATATCATTATGCAAGTCTTTCATTTTTTACTTAGCATCCGTTTCTGGGTGTACCACTTTTTAAGATAGTCAGTCTAATCCATTATATCCTGATGTTTAGGCTCAAGTCCATAAAATGGTATTTCTGATTATGGTCTCAGAATCTGGTTGATCTGCGAATTTGAGCCTGTGGTTTCCCTTTTACTTACAATATTGGGTACTTTAAAACAAGCAAATCATTAGTTCATTTATTTAAAAATCTTGAGAAAGTTATTTTTGTTTCCTTTGTAGCTAATATTAATTTTAATATTTTGTTATATATATACATGTATATATATATACATGACATATACACAACAGAGTAAAGTATATATAATGTATATAAAATCTGTATGTGCATATCTATATAACTTTCTTGGAGTTTAGATACTGGTTTAATTAGCTTTTCTATTAGCTCAAATTTAGGCTTTCTAAGTCTGAATTGAGAAACTGTTTCAGATAAACGTGATGCAATTTATATTGAGTTCCACTTTGAAAATGTGGCTCTAATTTATTTGGACCAAAAAAACTGATACACGGGAAATAACCCATACTCATGTTAAAAAAATAGTTTTATTCCCACTTTACCATTTATTTATTTGCCATTTAAAGATTTTTGAAGGCTACAAATGGTAAACAATTATGTGGGAATATCTACAGATGTAGTTCTGAATTAAGGTGTGTGTGTGTATACATCTGGGTTTGCCTGTGTATTTTTTTTGTCATGGAAGTAGCTATGCTTTTCGTATGTATTTATAATATTTATAGCTGTCCCTTAATATTATAACATACAAAACACAATTATCATATAAGGAGATGGGCATTTCTAACGAATCCAGCAGTGTTATATGTGGTGGGAAAATTACAGAAGCCTGTTCTCTTCAGGCACCTTAAATAGTTGTCCAGTCCGTAGTCTGAATTAGACATTAAATTTTAACTGGAAGAAAAAAATTTTTTTTCTTTAATGGTTGGAAAACTAGTTAACCTCCCCTACCTCTAAGACAAGGGTTCTTAACCTGGGGTTCGTTGATCCTTAGAGAGTTCATGAATAGGCTTCACGATGTGTCTGAACCTACCAAAATTATACAGTCCTAATGTTTATATGCATTTGTGCATATTCTTGGGTGAAAAATTATATAGTTTTTACATCACATTTACCAAGGAGTTTCTGATACCAAAACAGTTAATAATAATTGTTTAAGACATATTAGTTATTCATCAGAAAACAGAATTACATAGAATACCTGTAAGTTAAGAATAAAAGTATGTTGGGATAATCAGTAATATGGTGTTCTGTTTTCACATAGAATCTGTCCTGTCACAGTACAATCAATTTTTATTGTTCTATACAAATTGGGTAAATCCGCTGCAAAGGACCTCTTCAAAGTGTTGAAAAGCAAAGATGTCACGAAGGTGTGCCTGACCCAAGTCATGGTATTTTCAATGGGATCATATGCATGTGAAATCTGGACAATGAATAAGGAAGACCGAAGAAGAGTTGACGCCTTTGAATTGCGGTGTTGGCGAAGATTATTGAATATACCATGGACTGCAAAAGAAAGAACAAATCTGTCTTGGAAGAAGTACAAACCAGAGTGCTCCTTGGAAGCAAGGATGGTGAGACTGCGTCTTATATATTTTGGACATGTTGTCAGGAGGGATCAGTCCCTGGAGAAGGACATTATGCTTGGCAGAGTACAGGGTCAACGGAAAAGAGGAAGACCCTCAACGAGGTGGATTGACACAGTGGCTGCAACAATGAGCTCAAGCATAAGAACGATTGTTAAGGATGGCTCAGGACCGGGAAGTGTTTTGTTCTGTTGTGCATAGGGTCGCTATGAGTTGGAACCGACTCAACGGCACCTAACAACAACAACATACAAATTGGATAGCTGAAACAAACCATAATAGTCACGCAAAGTTTTTTTTGAAAGACTGAAGATGCTGAAGGACATAACAATTTTTTGATTGTTCAAGACATTGCTAATTTAGATAATTGCATATGGACAAATCCTTGAGTTCATTTGTTAACTTTTTTCCCCCAGTAAATGAGGAAGCCAGAATTAAAAGAAATCAAGCATATCAATGAAATTAGTAATTATATCATTTGTTTGGTTGACTAGTTTATACTTAATTCTTATGTATTTGAACCTGTAATAATGCAAGGTACTGTGTGTACTGATGATTTGGGGGCATATACAGATAAATAAGAAGAGGTGACCAACACTTTTTTAAAGATTACAATCTACACTGAAAAATAAAGTTTATAAGACCAACCAACTTAAGGCAGCGTACTTTTTGGTATAAGTAATCCAAAAGCAAGATTGTATCATGTCAGGAAAAATTAGGTAGACCAAAATATCCATCCACACTTGCAAGCAGGCAACCAGGAACAATTTCTAATCACAGTAGGATTCGATGAGAGATAGTAACAGACTCATGGCCCTTGAAGCCATTCACATTCTCATACCAGTTTAAAACAATAATAAGGTAGTGGGTTTGGGGTCTATGTGCTAAATACCAAATATTAAAGAAAATGGTGAAAAAATCAGACCATTCAGTGCTCTAGGAGTTGGTTAGTTTTCAATAGGATTATTTCTTAAAATGCTTCCATCATAAATACTACATTTGTAATTTTTTTGTAATAGAGCTCAATTACCGGAGGAAAACTTTCATTAATTCTGTTTTTCCTTGCTTTCTCACCTACCCCACAATGGATTCTTTTGTTTCACGAAAGTCAGTAGAAGGAGGAAAATATTGGTGAAGTGTTAATCTAAGGCAGTGTTGTCTAGTTGAAATATAATGTCAGCCACATATGTCATTTAAAAAATTTTTAGTAGTGACTTAAAATGCAAAAATAAATAGATAAAATTAATTTTTATAATGTAATTTATTTGATCCAATATTTCGAAGATATTATCATTTCAGTATGTAATGAATATAAAATATTGATAACATTTTTTCATCTTTTTTATACTAAATCTTCAAAGTCTGGCATATATTTTATGTTCATAGCACATCTCAATTTAGATGTTAAATTTTCATTCAAATATTTGGTCTGTATTACAATTTTATAAAATTTGCAGTTGAAGAAGTAAATTAACATATCCAAGTTGCTCCGAATATATTTAAAAGTTTTTCCAACAACTGAATTGAGCAGCAGTTTTAAAACTTTAAATTAAGTGGAATTAAATAAAATTTAAAATTCAGTTCCTCAGTTGCTAGTGGCTAGTGGCTGCAGTATTGGACAACTCAGGTCTGAGGCAATGATTCTCAAACTAGTCTGTACATTACAGAATTGTGTAAAAAAATACAGATGGCTGGCTCCACTTCAAACATGCTGATTCAAAGTCTATAGGATGTTATTGGATCCACAAAAAATCCTGAAGGCCACTGGAAGCACTGAATATCTGAATGTCTAGAAACAGACAGTATATTATTAGAAGGAAGCGAATAAATTTTTACCTAGTTAAAAAAAAAAAAAAAACCCATTGCCTTTCAGTTGATTTCAACTCATAGCAACCCTGTAGGACAGAGCAGAACTACCCCACAGGGTTTCCAAGAAGTGGCCAAACTGCCGGCCCTTAGGTTAACAGCCGGGCTCTTAACCACTGTGCCACCAGGGCTCCTGTACCTAGTTGAGCACCCCTTATTCTCCAAACTCACTTTCTACTAGGCTCCTCCTAAAGTATGCTGTTGGAGCCACGCTGCCTCTTTGTACCTTCTGCCTTCATGACTTTGAATGTATGCCCCTGGAATAATCTTCTCTTACATAACTGCTAGGCTCACAGATGTCACCTTTTCGGAAAGACCTTTCCTGACCAATGAGTTAGCATGTTCTCCAGTCATATTCTGTCTCCTCCCCTTATTATTCTTTTCAATAACTAACATTTGATATGTTCACCTGCTTACTATTTACCTCTCCTTTGCTAGAATGTAAACTCAATGAGAGATGGGTCTTTGTTTTTTTTTTTTACTGCTTTATTATTATCAAGGAAAATGCTTGGCACTCAGTAAATTGTGTTAAAGAAATAATTATGAAATCCCATTCAGGCTGAAGACTAGAACGTGACCACTGAGTTTGTACAGTTCAGTTAATGTTGATGCAAAGTTGGCTTCAAAGGCCACAATAACCAAGTTATTGATATTGCCTCCTGATTAGTTTAGAACAGTGAATTTCAACCACATTTTGAGGAGCATGATTGACAGGTATAGTCAAGAACAGAGGCTGGGTGAAATAGAATACCATCTCCAATCACTGGAGTTATGCATTAGGTAGTTGAGGGAATCAGATTACTCAGAGATATTTGATATCTTAAGGATAAGAAAATAGTTAGTTAATTAAAGCAACTGTGATCCAGACAAGACGATATAGATCTGTTTCTTTCCTGTTCTTCTCTGCTAATTCCAGCTGAGCACAACTATGAACACTGAAAACCCTAGAAATTCAAGAGACAAAGGAGAACTCTTAAAGGTGTTAAGAAGGCAAACTGGTTTGAGGTCCCAGGACTGTGGGAACAGTACAGCACCAACATGCCTTGTGTTCCCCACCCAACACAGCCTGGCTGTGCAGAGTCAGCATTTCCCAACCACCAACTGGCAACAGAAGGCAGCACAGGTAGGCTCATTCCCCTCCTTACTCCCACATCAAATGGGAGTCCTTCTGACAATACCAGGGAAGCCTGAAATCACAGCCAAGAGGATCAATTGGGAGCTAGGGGAACCAGAAATAAGCGGCCAGGGGAGGTATTTTTCCCTATAGGTCTGAGACCTCCCTTTTCATAGAGAAGTACTAAGGCAAGGTGAAGGATAGAGTGGGGAGCCAACAAGAGAGATTCAGCCATAGCTAGCAGCCTGGTTCTGGCGGCCTCTTTCTCTCTGCAGGCTGGAGACTCTCCTCCACTCAGAGATATGAAGACAACCGGTGGCCACCAGTAGGAAGGGTCCCATCATATTCCTTCCCCACTGAGAGGCACTCAGCTGCCCTGCCTGGAGAAACTCCTTTTCCCTCCACAGGCAGCAGCAACAGGGACTGATGAGAGCCCTGACTCACAGTGACTGTATAAGGCAGAGTAGAGCTGCTCCACAGGGTTGCCAAGGACTGATTGGTGGATTCGAACTGCAGAGCTTTGGTTTGCAGCCAAGCTCTTAACTCCTGTGTCACCAGGGCTCCAGATAAACCAATCAGACCAAAATAAGACTCTGAAAATTCAATTGTCATTTGAACCACAGCCCACAATATAGGCCCAAATGCTAAACACAAACAGGATGACTGCCTGCTAAAATAAAGGATTTAATTTGCACTCAGCCTGCTAACATAGTAGACCAGATATCCAGGATGAAATAAAAAGTCAAGCATTATACCAAGAACCAAGAAAATCACAATTTGAATGAGAAAAAGAATTAACTGATGCCAAAACTGAGATGAGTCAGGTATTGGGATTATCTGACAATGATTTTAAAGTAAACAAAACCAAAAACCCAGTGCCATCGAGTCGATTCTGACTCATAGCGACCCTATAGGACAGAGTAGAACTGCCCCATAGAGTTTCCAAGGAGCGCCTGGTGGATTCGAACTGCTGACCCTTTGGTTAGCAGCCGTTGCACTTAACCACTACGCCACCAGGGTTTCTGATTTGTAGTCATCGTAAAAATGCTTAAATAATCAATTACAAATTCTCTTTAAACAAATAAAGAAAATATAATATAGCAAGTATTTTTTTTTTAAAGAACAAAATGGAAATTATAGAACAAAAAAAATATAGAACAGAAACACAAAAATTTGCATGAGTTAAATCGTTAAGCATAGATGACTGATAGAAGAGTCTACATTCATTTAAAAATACTGAGAATTTGCTAAACATCAACAAGTTAGATATGTTCCTTGTATGAACCTTCAGTGAAATAGAGAAGATAGATATTAAATGAATCGCTGCAGAAATAATTATAATTGTGACAACAACCATTAAGGAAAAGCTATGAATGAGAAGTATAGACAATCATTCTCAAGGCCATGAAGTTTGAGGACAAGATGAGGCAAGTAGAGGGAAGTTTCTGAGGTAAAGTTTCCTACTTGAAGGTAGTTTGCTGAGTTTCCTACAGAATTTGTTCTGAATTGGTTAGCTCATGGTGGGCCGAGGAGGCCCTGTTGTAGGCTCTCTTGATAAAGCATAAACTGCCTGAGATTCTTATGCTAACTTTGGAAGGGGCACAGCTATGAGAAATATATGACCATGATGAGATGAATCGAAGGTGACATAGGTTTCTGGCTTGGGTGAGTAGGTGAATATTTTATGTACTATTAGGATTGCTAATAGGGGAAATGGAGCAGATTTGGAGCCGGAAGAAAATAAGGCCACTTTTGAATACACTGAGTTGGAGGTGCCTGGTTACCTGATGTGTCTATAGGCAGATGAATTTGTGATATGGGACTGTGTTAGTGATAGGGATTTGCCAGTCTTAAAGACGACAGCCTAGGAAACTGTGTGGGGCAGACGGTATAAATGAGAGTTGATATCATAGAAGAAATGAGATCACCGGAAAAGAATATGTGGGAAAAGTGGGTATGGGGCAAAACTGTAGGGACTGAGAGAGGAAGAAAGCCTGCAAAGGAGACTAAGAGAAAACAGGAGAAACATCATAGAAGCAAAGACTGTTAAAGAAGGAAGAATGGTTAATGTTAAATGCTGTGTAAATGTCAAGGAGGATGGTAGGACAAAACCAATTTGCAATGAGAAACCTTGGCGGGCTCAGTTTCGATAATTTTTGAATAGAGAAAATGAAGACAGCACATATAGACTCTATTTCTGGTAATTTGGCTGAGAGAGAGAGCAAGAGAAAGAGAGATAGAATGAAAGGGAGACAGAGAATAGTTAAAAAAAAAAAAAAAAGTGGTTCGGGCCAAGGTAAAGTTTTTGTATTTGCTTTTGTTATGAGAACAGTAATTTGAATGTTTGTAGACTCTGTAGAAGGTGCAAATAGAAAGAAAGAGGTTGGGACCCAGGTAAAAAAGGAAGTAACAGATGAGACGACATCCCTGGTGGTGGAAGTTGGGATGATGGCACAGGGGAAGGGGGCAATGGTCTTAACAGCAAGGAAAAACTCCTTTTCCAAAGAGGGAGGAATCTTTTTTAAAAGGGGCAATAATTGAGATGTTATGACCTTATCCACTTGGATTTCCTTGTCATATGGAGGCAATGTATTTTACTAAAAATAAAGGGAAAAGTCATGGGTGGTGAAAATTAAAAAGATATATATATATAGGTGGAAATATTAAGAGGAGCAAAGGAAGAGAAAATTGTAAGGTTTCTGGGAAGAACTGAAGTGTTAGTTGAGGTTGTTATTGTTTGTTATTAGGTGACATCGAGTCAGTTCCGACCCATAGCAACCCTATATACAACAGAAGGAAACCCTGTACAAGCCTGAGCCATCCTCATGGTCATTGCCATGCTTTAGCCCATTGTTGCAGCCACTGTGTCAGTTGATCCTGTTGAGGGCCTTCCTTTTTTTAGGTGTGGTGAAAGAATACAACCCTGACGCACACCTTTCCTGACTTTAAAGCGTGCAGTATCCCTTGTTCTGTTCGAATGACTGACTCTTGATCTATGTACAGGTTCCTTATGAGCACAATTAAGCGTTCTGAAATTCCCATTCTTCGCAATGTTGTCCATATTTTGTTATGATCGGTACAGTCGTATGCCTTTGCATAGTGAAGAAAAGGTAAACATCTTTCTGGTATTCTCTGCTTTCTGTCAGGATCCATTTGACATCAGCAACGATATCTCTGGTTCAGCATCCTCTTCTGAATCTGGCTTGAATTTCTGGAAGTTCGTTGTTGACATACTGCTGCAGCCAGTTTTGAGTGATCTTCAGCAAAATTTTACTTGCCTGTGATATTAACGGTATTGTTCGATAATTTCTGCATTTGGTTGGATCACTTTTCTTGGGAATAGGCATAAATACAGATCTCTTCCAGTTGGCTGACCAGGTAGCTATCTTCCAAATTTTTTTGGCATAGACGAGTGAGCACTTCCAGTGCAGCATCCATTTGTTGAACATCTCAATTTGTATTTTGTCAATTCCTGAAGCCTTGTTTTTCACCAGTGTCTTCAGTGCAGCTTGGACTTCTTCCTTCAGTACCATTGGTTCCTGCTCACATGGTACCTCCTGAAATGGTTGAACATTGACCAATTCTTTTTGATATGGTGATTCTGTGTATTCCTTCAATCTTCTTTTGATGCTTCCTGTGTCATTTAATATATTCCCCATAGAATCCTTCAATATTGCAGCTCGAGGCTTGAATTTTTTCATTTGCTTTCAACTTACGAAACGCAGAACATTTTCATCCTTCTTTGTTTTCCATCTCCAGATCTTCGTACATGTTGTTATAATACTTTCTTTTGTCTTCTAGAGCTGCCCTTTGAAATCTTCTGTTCAGCTCTTTTACTTCATCATTTCTTCCTTTCGCTTTAGCTAGTTGATGTTCAAGAGCAAGTTTCAGAGTCTGTTCTGACATCCATTTTGGTCTTTTCTTTCTTCCCTGTCTCTTTGATGACCTCTTGCTTTCTTCATGTATGATGTCCTTGGTGTCATTCCACAACTTGTCTGGCCTTTGGTCATTAGTGTTCGACACGTCAGATCTATTCTTGAAATGGTCTCTAAATTCAGGTGGGATATACTCTGGGTCATACTTTGGCTCTTGTGGAATTGTTCTAATTTTCTTCAGTTTCAACTTGAACTTGCGTATGAGCAATTGATGGTCTCTTCTGCATTTGGCCTCAGGCATTGTTCTGACTGATGATATTAAGCTTTCCCATTGTCTCTTCCCACAGATGTAGTCAATTTACTTCCTGTGTATTCCATCTGGTGAGGTCCATGTGTATAGTCACTGTTTATGTTGGTGAAAAAAAGTATTTGCAATGAAGAAGTCTTGCGAAATTCTATCATGCGAGCTCAGGTCTTATTTCTATCACCCAGGCCACATTTTCCAACTACTGATCTTTTTGTTTGTTTCCAACTTTTGCATTCCAATCTCCAGTAATTATCAGTGCCTCCTGATTACATGTTCAGTCAATTTCAGACTGCAGAAGTTGGTAAAAATCTTCAATTTCTTTATCTTGGTCTTAGTGGTTGGTGGGTAAATTTGAATAATAGTCATGTTAACTGGTGTTCCTGGTAGGCATATGCATATTATCCTACCACTGACAGTGTTGTATTTCAGGATAGGTCTTGAAATGTTCTTTTTGATGATGAATACAATGCCATTCCTCTTTAAGTTGTCGCTCATGGCATAGTAGACCATATGATTGTCTGATTCAAAATGGCCAGTACCAGTCCATTTCAGCTCACTCTTGCCTTGGATATCAATGTTTATGTGTTCCATTTCATTCTTGATGATTTCCAATTTTCCTAGAGTTGTACTTCGTACATTCTGCATTCCGATTATTAATGGATGTTTGCAGCTGTTTCTTCTCATTTTGAGTCATGCCACAATAGCAAATGAAAATCCCAGCTCAGCAAATGAAAGTCCCACAGCATTAAGGTTGACTCTACTTTGAGGTGGCAGCTCTTCCCCATTTGTCTTTTGAATACCTTCCAATCTGAGGAGCTCATCTTCTGGCACTATATCAAACAATGTTCTGCTGCTATTCATAAGGTTTTCACTGGCTAAGTCTTTTCAGAAGTAGATTGCCAGGTCCTTCTTCCTAGTCTGTCTTAGTCTGGAAGCTCAGCTGAAACCTGTCCTCCATGGGTGACCCTGCTGGTATTTGAATACTGGTGGCATAGCTTCCAGCATCACAGCAACACACATGCCCCCATAGTACAACAAACTGAAGACATGTGGGGGTAGTTGAGGTTAGAGACATCTATATGATGACGTCCTCATCATCTGGTGCTACTGTAACAGAAATACCACAAGTGGATGGCTTTAACAAAGAGAATATTATTCTCTTACACTTTAGGAGGCCAGAAGTCTGAATTCAGGATGCCAGTTCCCGGGGAAGGCTTTCTGTCTCTGTTGGCTCTAGGGGAAGGTCCTTGTCATCAATTCTCCCCTCGTCTAGGAGTTCCTCAGCACAGGGGCTGCAGGTCCAAAAGGATGTGCACCCTCCTGGTCTTGTTTCTTGGTGGCATGAGGTCTCCCTGTCTCTCTGTTTTCCTCTCTTTTGTATATTGAAAGAGATTGGCTTTAGACAAAATCCAGTCTTGTAGATGAGTACTGCCTCATTAACATAACTGCTGCTAATCCCATCACATTAACATCATAGAGGCAGGATTTACAACATATAGGAACATCCCATCGGATGACAAAATGGTGGACAATCACACAATATTGGGAACCATGGCCTAGCCAAATTGACAGATATTTTGGGGGGACACAATTCATGACATAGGGATTCATTTGGCTATTTCTTCAGAAGACAGTTTTTTTTTTTAAAATTGTGAATGCCAATTTTTATCAGCCAAGTCACCTAACCGGTTTTGAGATTGGAGTTTAAAAAATGATAGGCAATTATCAAAGTTTTCACAACTGAAGTTGAGGGTTTATAGCATCATTATTGTCAATGTTTACCTCATTGAAAATCATGTCAATTTATTAAATGTATCACTCAATGGTGGATTAAAAAAAAAGCTGTTTTATTTATTATGCAGTAAGTACTTAACCATTGCCTTAAAAAAAAAAAAAAAAAGAATGTTGTACATAGACCTTTATTGGTCCTAGTGGAGAAACAGACAAAATACAGTTCCTGCCTCCCACAAATTGTCCATTTACTTGGAAGGAAATGATAAATAGCACAGCAATCAGAGAACATAAGGAAAGATGAAAAGACAACTATTATGTATGTTAATATTTACTACAGGTCATACGTTGGTCTAGGTGTTTTACAAGTGTTATCACAGAGGCAGTACTGGGTAGTGATTAAGAGTGTGGTTTCTGGAGCCAGATTCTAAGTACCTAATACATGATAGTGATTGTTATCATCTAACTGGTTTTCACAACAACTGCATGAAGTAGGCATTATTATCCTCATTGTATAAACAAGGAAAGTGAAGTTAGAGGGGCTAGATATCTTGTACAAGATTCCACAATTTAGGTAGATTAAGATTCCGATTTCTGATTGTGCAGCCTGTAGTTTTTTCACTCAACTCTGCTGCCTCTCACCTCACGTATAATGCTATACAAATTGTGTTTTCCTTAGTACTTACGCCTGCAAAGTAGGGGTATGCTCAGGGTGACATTAATCACAGAAAGTGTATCGATGAAAATGAGTCAGAGGGATTTGAATGAAGTTGTAGGCATTAATTAGAGAAAAAGAGTTAGAAAGACATTTCGTCAAGAGGAAGTAACATTAAGTCAAGCCACAGCCATGGGAGTGACTTTTTTTTTTTTAATCTGGGATAAGATAAGGAGGTAATACTACTGGAGCTGGCAGCTGTTAGTGCATTGTGGGATGAGAGGGTGAATAAGTGCGGCCTTCCTAATAATGATTTGATTTGCAGCTTTTGTTATTTACCTGCCCTTTTAAAAAAATTGCATTTTGAGAAAAACTGGAAATAATATATTTTCTTTTCAATTTAGAGCAATCCAGTGGGCTTACCCAGTTACATGGCTTTTCTTTTTCTGCGAATCACTAACTCATTGCAAGGAATATTTATGCCCAGCAATATTCGTAAATTAAGGTTTGTTAAATAAATAATAGTCTCTTATTAATTGACTCAAAATATTAGCTATATTCCCCCGGGATGGTTTTTGTTTCTAGCATGTGCTGACTAGCTTCTCCATTTCCAGAGGGCTCCCTATATAGTCAAGTTTCCTCCCACAGCCAGATAATCCTAGCAAAATTCAAGTCAGATAAGCTACTCAAAATTTCTAATGACTTGCCTGTTAAAAACAAAACAAAACAGAAAAGCATTGTTGTTGAGTCGAAACTAACTCATGGTGACTCCATGTGTTACAGAGTTGAACTGTTGAGTGTAAACCATTTATGCCACCCAGGTACCTTCATCATTGACTGTTTGTTGCTGTGGGCTGTCAAGTTGATTTTGAGTCACGACAGCCCTATAGAACCACCCCATAGGGTTTCCTAGGCTGCAGATCTTTACGGGAGCAGATTGCTATGTCTTTTCTCCTGCAGAGCTACTGGGCATGTTAGAACCACTGACCTTTGGTTAGCAGCCAAGTGCTGAACCACTTCGTGACAAGGGCTCTTTATCATTTCCTATCATCAAAAAAACAAACCAAACCCTGTGAGTAGTTGATTCCTACTCAAATTGTGATTCTGTAGGACAGAGTAGAACGGCTCCATGGTGTTTCCAAGGAGCAGATGGCGGATTTGAACTGCCAACTTTTATGATTAGCAGCCAAGCTCTTAACCACTATGCCACTAGGCTTCCAACCCTATAAATATTGTCTCTTACTGTCTCTCTGACCCGTTAACTTCTGTCTCTCTATCCACGTGGCCTGCTCTCTCACCTCCTTTAGATCTCTTCTCAAATGCCATCTAATCATTGGGGTCTTCCCTTTCTACCTTATCTAAAATGGCTCCCCTTCCCTAGCTCTCTCTCAGCATTCTTTCTTTGCTTACCTTGATTTTTGTCAAATACTCATCACCAACTGACGTAGAACGTATTTATGTACTTTATCATCTGTCTTCTCTCACTAGAATATAATTGGGGAATTCATTTTGCTCACTGCTTCATCACCACAACTAGAAGATCGCTGGCACATAGTAGGTTCTCAATAAATATTTATTAAAGGAATGAGTGAATGTAATCATTTTAAATAATGCTGACATCTTTAACTTTTTTTTTTAATTTTGGGGGAAGAAATGACATTTTAAAATTTAATAGTAACTCTGAGAGTTGTGCTGTACTAAAACTACTTGAAAAAATAAAATAATTAAACAAAACTTGCCAGGCAGTGCCAGAACGTGTGCCAGCAGGAATGTTTTCTTTATTCTATTCATTCCTTATTCACACACCATTCAGTGTAGCGATAGCATTTCCGGAAGCAGACATGAATGCGTTCTTTAAAAATTGAAAGCCATTGATGTATGGTGGGGGGGGGGGGCAATGTTCACACATGAATAAATCAATCCAAAAATTTTCATTTGAGAGAAAAGAAATTGGCGAGACTTTGTAGAATGTCGTTGTAAGGTTGTGAATGACCAATCTAACATCAAAATGAGTTTGCATTGTGAGTCGTTGCTTGGCAAAGTCTAAGAAAATTTAGAGTGGCTTGTTCATATCTTAAATATGGAAGGAGACAAAGAGAATTGTTAATCCCTTGTGAACCCCCATGAGCTTGGTAAGTTCCCTGCAAGCCAGTCAAGGTCTGCTCTTCCCCCCTGAGGATGAGACAGACTGTCTATCCTTTACCAGAAGTTGCTATTTTGTCATAAAGTGATCTCTGGAGACAGAAGAGGAAGGTTATAGGACAATCTGAGGCGAAGTCAGCATCCAAGTTTGTGTCCAACCAGGTGTCTTTGATCTGAGCAATACACCTGTTTATCCATCTGCTAAGGTCAAAGGAAAATCAGTAAACAAGATAGTATCATACTGTTCAACTTCAAATTTGTGCTGTTTAAAAGCCTTCTCGAATTTCCACGTCTCTGATTCCTAAATACCTATTACCTTAGCCAAGGCTGAATAGGATGTAGTAGTTTACTGCTTATAAATTATTAAAGACAGCCAGGCCAGCTAAACCAATTGAGGTTGGTGTTAAAGATACTGGCAAATAGTACCAGGTTTTTTGGTTAACAGTGGCTTCTATGTGTGCCAAAAAATTCTTGTTTGGGCATCTCAGTCCTTTATAGTGGTTCCATTTCGAATGGAAGCTTCAAACAAGGATCCGGTAGTTAGTAGTAGAAATGATGGGCTGCACGTGTTTGACAGTCATTTTCAGTGTGTTTCTGTTGTTAGATACATACAAGTTAAGGATTGTGTTGCCTTTTGGGGGGAATTGACCCCTTTATCACTATGTAATTCCCCTCTTGATCCCTGATAATTGTACTTGTTTTGAAGGCTTGTTCTTGTTAATTGCTGCGGAGTTGATTCCGACTCATGGTGATCCCATGTGTGCAGAGTACAACTGTTCCATAATGTTTTCAAGGCTGTGAAGTTTTGGAAGGAGATTGTCTATCTTCCAAGGCTCCTCTGGTTGGATCTGAACTGCCAGCCTTTTGACTAGTTGTCAAGCGCTTAACCGTTTGCACCACCCACGGACGCTCTGTTTTGAAAGCTACTTTGTCTAAATTGAATATAGTTATTCCGGCTTCTTTTGATCGGTGTAAGGCTGGAGTGTCTAGATATTTCTTCACTTTTTAAAATGATATTTTACTGTATTTTAGGTGAAAGTTTACACAGCTAATTAGGTCCCCCTCAATTTTTTTTTATTTTTAGTGCCATTGGTTACAATTTTTGCAATGTGTCAGCATTCTCATTATTTCCTTCTGTTTCCATTGATCTAAATTCCCTTCCCCTCTTTGCTTTCTAATCTTTGCTTTTGGGTGAATGTTCATCCCTTTACTTTTAATCTATGCCTTTATATTTAGCTTGAGTTTCTTGTAGACAACAAGATATGGCTATGGTAAAGTTGTTTCCTTTAGAGTGTTGATCTTTGTTATGGAGATTGAGAAATAGGAGGATTTTTCTTGGCTTTTCACCTTGAGAACCTAGTAGGCTCCCTGGAATTAAAACCCACAAAAGTGGGGTGCCGGGGGGGAACAAAGACTACAGCTTCCAGGAGTTTCTCACTCTCACACTAGTCTATATTCTGCCTCCAGCAATTTGTTAAAGCCACTGTTTAAGTGTTTCCACTAAAAATTTTTTTTTTTTTTTTTTTTAATGGCTCCAGTGGCTGCTTCTAGTAAGATGGTTTTGGCTGTGATTTTCTGTATTTACCTGTCTCTCCAGATTCTGGTGTGGTGGTTTGCCTGTGACAACAATTCTCCTATGGGTCCAAGAAGTCACTGATTTTTAGTTTGTTCAGCATTTTTCTTGTTATAACTGTAAGAGCGATGGCTCAGACTCAGACTTATAAACAGTAAGAAAGAACCAGTCCGTCTTCTCAGGGATAGGTCTCCCTGGCCAATCGTTCTCCATTAACACAGATCTTTAATTTTTGCCCCAAGACTCTCTAGGTCCTCAGGCTGTGGTCAAATATAGTGCACAAGAACTGCATACTGGTTTCTCCTTCTCTCTTGAACATGGAGAAATTAAGTCCTTGCTCATACCCCCCAGTATCTGCCTGCTAAATCTAACAGGGGCAAAACTCAGGAAACTTAATTGGTAATTAGCTTCTAGTGAGAAAGAAAGAAAAGATTCTTAGTTAGAGCAGAAACTTCCCTAAATCCCTGTCAGCAATTGTAATTCTTTAACTTCTACTTTCTCACTTACCAGCTTATACTGTCTCATTTTATACCTCTTAAATAAAATGGTAAAATACTCAAGACAAACCATCACTTTTTTAAAATTTAGTTTTGTTTTTGAGAATATACACAGCACTTTTTCCATCACCATTAATCCCCCTCCCTCCCACCTGTGGTCCCCACATCATACCCAAACCCCATTGCCCTTGAGTTGGTTTTGACTCATAGGAATACTCTGGGGCAGAGGAGAACTGTACCATACAGTTCCCCAGGCTGTAATCTTTATGGAAGCAGACTGCCACATCTTTCTCCTGCAGAGGGGCTGATGGTTTTGAACTGCCAACCTATCGGTTGTGCTTACTCACTACGCACCAGGGCTCCAAATAAAACTTGGTCTCTGTACATTTTCTTTTCTTGTCTTTTTATATATGTGAGGTCATATAATATTTGTCCTTCTGCTATTGACTTATTTCACTCAGTGTAATGTCTTCCAGCTCCATCCATATTGTAGCATGTATTAAGGCTTAATTTCTCCTACTGGCTGAGTAGTATTCCATTGCATTTATGTGCCACATTTTGTTTATCCGTTGACCTGTTGATAGGCATTTAGGTTGTTTCCACTTTTTGGCTCTTGTGAATAGTGCTGTAGTGAACATTAGTGTACAAGTCTCTGAGTCTCTGCTTTCAAATTCTGGGGGTATGTACCTAGAAGTAGAATTTCTGGGTCATACAGTAATTCAGTTTTTAGTTTTTTGAGGAGCCACCACACTGTGTTCCACAACAGATGTACAGTTTTGAATTCCCACCCACAATAGATAAGGGTTCCAGTTTCCCCACATCCTCACCAACATTTGTTATTTTCTTTTTTAGTCTTAGCCATCCTAGTGGGAGTGAAATTTTATCTCATTGTGATTTTAATTTGCATCTCTCTGATGGCTAATGATGTTGAGCATCTTTTCATGTGTTTGTTGGCCATTTGAATGTTCTATTTTGTGAACTGTCTATTCAAGTCCTTTGCCCATTTTATGATTGGGTTGCCTGTTGTTAAGTTGTTGAAAGTTTTTTTTATATATTTTGATTATAAGACTCTTATAGGATGTATAGTTTATGAAGATATTCTCCCAGTCTGTAGCTTGTTTTTTTCACATTTTTGGTAAAGTCTTTAGATGAACAAAAGTTTTTAATTTTTATGAGGCCCCATTTATTCAGTTTGCCTTTCGCTGTTTGTTATTATGTCAGATAGCCCATTGTTAAAAGCTAGGCCTGACAGCATTTCCTCTGCATTTTCTTCTAAGAATTTTATGATTTTAGATTGTATATTTAGTTCCTTAATCCATTTTGAATTTATTTTTGTATATGGCTTGAGGCATGGATCCTGTTTCACTTTTCTGGATGTGGAAATCTAGTTTTGCCAGCACCATTTATTGAAGATACTCTTCTTTCCCCATCGAATGGACTTAGCACCCTTGTCAAAATCAGTTGACCATAGATGTGTGGGTTTATGTTCTGGACTCTTCAATTCCATTCCTTGGGTCTATGTGTCTATTGTTATTCCAGTACCAGGCTGTTTTGATTACTTTAGCTGTATAATATGTTTTAAAATCAGGAAATGTGAGTCTTCCTACTTTGTTTTTCTCTTTCAACATTACTGTAGCTCTTTGGGGCCTGTTGCCATTCCATATAAAGTTGAGGATTGTTTTTTCCACTTTTGTAAAGAAGGCTGGTAGAATTCTGATCAGGATTGTGTTGAATCTATAGATCGCTTTGGGTAATAATGACATCTTAACAGTATTAAGTCTTCTAATCCATGAACATGAAACATCTTTCTTTTTATTTAAGTCTTCTTTAATCTCTTTCAGCAGTGTTTTATAATTTTCATTGTGTAAGTCCTTCATGCCTCGGTTAGATTTATTTCTAGGTATTTTATTCTCTTAGATGCTGTCGTAAATAGAATTGTTTCCTTAATTTCCCTGTCACATTTCTCATTGCTAGTGTATAGAAACCCAACCAATTTTTGTTTATTGACATTGTACCCTGCAGTTTTGCTAAATTCCTCTATTAACTCTAGATGTTTTCTTGCTGTCTCTTTGGTATTTTCTATATGTAGGATCATATCATCTGAGAATGGAGATAATTTTATTTCTTTTCCAATCTGAATACCTTTAATTTCTTTTTCTTGTCTTATTGCTCTTTAGGACTTCCCATATAATATTGAACAGAAGTGGTGAGAGTAGGCAACGTTGTCTTGTTCCCAGTTTCAAGGGGAAAGCACTCGGTCTTTCTCCATTAAGCATAATGGTGGCTGTAGGCTTTTCATATATGCTCTGAATAATACTGAGAAATTTCCCTTCTATTCCAATCTTCTTCAGGGTTTTCATCAAGAAATGGTGTTGGCTTTTGTCAAAGACAGGGCATCACTGTGTGGATCAGATTTATACAGCCTTTACACTTAGAAAAGTCCCCAAGTAAGGCAAAGAGTTAATGCAGGTTGGAGGTTTGTGTCCACCCAGAGGTACCTCAGAAGAAAGGCCAGGGATCTCCTTCTGAAAAAAAAAAAAAAAAAAAGCCATTAGAAACCCTATGGCCCACAGTGGGGTTGCCATGAGTCAGAATCGACTCCACAGCAACAGGTTAAGGGCCTTAATTTAAGCCTAAACTTTACTGGCATGAATACTACAGGCAGGGTTGAGGTGATTAAATGTATCTTTATCAGCAGCAGAGGCTTTGGCAGAAATGTGAAGTGCCAAGAAGCAAGCCATCATTGAAATGGACGTAGTGGAAGAGGAGTAAAACAGCAGAGTATTGTGGTTACAGACAGGGCCAGTTCTTGAATACAGGTGAGATGTCTCTCAGAGATAAATCAGTTTTTTGTTTTTTTTTCCAGCAAGCTGGAGGTCTTACAACAGCAGCAACTGAATAGCAAAGTCAGTGATTCCAGTCATTAATGTAAGCTCTCTTAAAACACACAAGAGTGTGGCTTAGGTAAACCCA
This sequence comes from Loxodonta africana, assembly GCF_030014295.1. Taxonomy (NCBI): domain Eukaryota; kingdom Metazoa; phylum Chordata; class Mammalia; order Proboscidea; family Elephantidae; genus Loxodonta; species Loxodonta africana. Next base: position 56,304,026 of record NC_087351.1, on the reverse strand, counting down.
GGCAACGCAGCATTAGAATTTGGAGTAGAAGTCACTGAATGATTTTATTGAACTAACAGGTGGAATTGCTGTTTCTTTTGACACAGGTGTTTGGCTTTTGCTCTAATTTGTGTGTGTGTGAATTAAAGAGGATAATTAATTACCATATTTTAATGAACATTTCATTTTATTCTTTGAGAATATGATTCTATAAAATGCTTATGCTTATTTTACTAAGGGAAAAGAATCTTTAGTTACTCCTTGGTCAACCACTGCCTATGTTCATTTATAAGGAGGCAAAAGCATTTCTTCTGTTACTGCTGCTGTCTTCCTGACATATCCAAGAGACCTTGACAAGTACAGCACATAAAGCTTATTTTTGTAGCAGTAGGAGTGGTGCTTCACTTCTGCCTAAGAAACTTTTACAAGCAAGGCTTCAGTTCCATAAAAATGAGCTGAAACAATGTCACAGATTGTTCAAAACGTGGAATCCTTGCTTCATTTCACTGGATTTCTGACAGCAGCACCAAGCCATCTCTCCAGCTCTTCTAACAATTTGGGGTACTATTTTCAATGGAATACCAGATTTCTTAGGGACCAAGTTAGAAGAATTTGAAATCAGGGTCTTGCATGCGTGAGAAGTTCTTTTATGCTTTTCCTAACCATAAATGAACAATTCATATTCATTAAGAGTATTTCAGTTTCTTATACACAAAGAATGGATTTTCCACAGTTGATGAACAGTAAAGAGGAACGTGAATTTTTGCTGAGCCTATAGTTAACCATCTATGAGTCGGAATCAACTCGATGGCACTGGGTGTTGGGTATAGTTAACCTGCTTGAGGGGTCACAAGCATCTTAGAAATACATGCTGTAAATTTAGGAATGTGATACAAGCTTCAGCCAAATAGAGCCTTGGTTAGGTCCTGGAAAAGAAGGGATTTGTTTCATTTGGTTTAGTACCAAAGGAAAAAAAAAGCAAACCTGTTGCCATTGAAGCAGTTCCAACTCATAGCAACCCTATAACCCTATAAAAAAAAAACAACCCTATAGGCAGCATTATATCCAACAGATAATAGAGTTACGGAAACTGTTAGTTTCCTATCTTCTTTCTTGTCCAGCAGAAAGAAAATGTTAAAATAACAATAAAAATAATACATTTTAAATAATATCATTTTCTTCAGTTATATAGAATTAGTACTGAGAGTATTTAGAATTTGACATCTTACAACTGCATTGGAAAATCATTATAACTCTTCTAAGATTGAGGCAAAGCGATAGTTCTCAAAAAGTGTGGACCTAACAAGCAGCAACAACATCAACTGGACACTAATTAGAAATGCAAATTCTCAGGCTCCATTCCAGACCTATTCTAGGAAGGAGGCTCAGTCATCTGTGCTTTAATAAGGCCTCCAGGTGGTTCTGATGCACACTAATGTCTGAGAATCATTGGGTTAGGACAGAGGTCTGCCTTAACTTCCTTGCATCATATTTATTGCTAGGAGAACCAGAAAATGTATTATCAATCCACTTCACATATGACATGGTATTGAAGTTTGTATTTTAAGGATAGATTTTAGAGAATCCTACATCTACTTAATTCCTGGTTCAGAGGTAGACCCTAAGTACTAAAATTTTCTTTTATGGAAGAATCGATCAGAGAAAACTTTATTGTTAGAAGAGGGAAATATATTTGTTTTATTTAATAGAGCATATACATGTTTATTAAGTGAAAGCAGGTGTAACACCGAGAGCAACGGTAGTGATTAAGGGTAAACACAAGAGGCGACTTGGCTCCAATGTCACTTTCTTAATGAAACCTAATCACCTCCCTAGGTGAATAGAAAATGCCCTCACCAGCTCAGTCCATTTCATACCCCCTTATCAGTCTGCCTTTTTTTTTTTCTTCCAGGTCATTTATTACTTCTTTCATACTATATGATTTCCTTATTTGTTATGTTGGATATTTGTTGTCTATCTCTTACAACAAGAATGTAAGCTTCTCAAGGGATAGCATATATTTTATTCTTTTGCCCCAAATGACCTATAACAGTGCCTGACACATAATAACATAATAACAGTGCCTGACACATAATAGGCACTCAATAATAATTTCTTGAATAAAATATACAGTGCTTGTGTTTTTGCCACTACAGGAGTGAAAACAGCCAAGAGCATGGGAGGAGTTCAACCAAAAGGAGGAGGTACTCCACCTAAGATTGAAATGGGAAAGCACTTTTACTATATGGCCCAGTTGTGGGAGCTTCTTCTCAGGTAAATGATGCAATAATGTGCCAATTTACAAGCAAATAACCTAAGTTGTAAATTGGGATGGAGCAACAGGTGTTCCAGCGGGCTCTTATATTGGGAGATGGTTAAAGTGGAAACTTGGGAGTATCTTTCATGGTGGGCAAAGAATATGGTCCCAAGCACTAGAGGAAAAAAAAAAAAATTGGTGCATATATTAAAAAGAATACCGAAGAATAGAAGAGATTGTGTTGTGAGTTGTGTGATTTCTTTTTATCGTGTATACATACCTGAAGGCTTCACTGAGAAACTGAGACTGAAAGGTGATGGTTTTTGTGAAATGGCTTGTATTATTTTTATTTGTGACAACTTCTCTTGTTTTTCCTGCCCCTTGCCGCTACTCAGAAGGGTCAAGCCCATTCAAAATGGTTAAGACAGGTAGAATGGGGAGTTAACTGGAGAGTATATTGGATTAGCATTCTAATATTATTACCTTCAACTATGCAGAATTTTTTAGATTGTTTTTTAAAAATAATTTACTTACCTTCACAATATCATTATTGTGGTAAGTGTAAAACACCCTAGATACCTGAAGCAGGTAGAGAAATTAAATGGTTATCTATTTATCGTATAGGCATAGGTAAGCAAATTGGAAAATTGGATGACTTTCTTTCTTAAATTTCCATCACCTGAAAGTTACACCCCTACCCAATTCATAACTCTTATAAGAAGTATGTTTTTTCAAGTTATTGTTTTCAAATGCATTCTTTTACTAAAGGGAATACTTACAGTTGAAAGAATATATTCACCTTCAGAGTTCCCTCATTTGTAGACTGAGAATAGATTAAAAACCCAGTGCCGTTGAGTCGATTTCCGACTCATAGCGACCCTATAGGACAGAGTAGAACTGCCTCATAGAGTTTCCAAGGAGCGTCTGGCGGATTTGAACTGCCATTCCTTTGGTTAACAGCCCTAGCAATTAACCACCACGCCACCAGGGTTTCCAAGAGAATAGATTAGGTTCAATGAATTTGCTTTTGTAACTAAAGAAAAAAAAAAAAAAAGCCTTTTAAAATTCATCATAGTAGATTCTGAAAAATTAAAAGATCGGTGAGCCACCATTTTTATTCCTGGGCTTTTCCTGAGCAGGGCCCAGTAGCAATTAAGAAACAAAACCATTTTCTCTGAGCTGTGGCTATTCATTTCAGTTGTCATCGTTCCCCACTCTGGTAAACAAGAATGCATATGAAAAGAGCCATGTTAGCTTCTGTTCTTTTAGAGACTCTAGAGACAATTTGGCATCTGGCAGATGGAAAATAAAAATAGTGGGTTTATGTTTTACTAATTATAGATTTCTAAAACAATAGATATGTCAGAAAAACACATGTTAAAAAAATGAAAAGCAAAACCTAGCTATCTACAAGTTATTTCAGAGATTCTCAAATTTTAGGTGTTAAACTTGGAAGCTTATTAAATAAAAGTATTTTTAGCAGAGGCAGTAAAAACTGCATCCGTGCATACGTGTACATGTAAATGAGTGAATGTGTTGTGTGTGTGTGTGTGTGTTGGGGGAGGGTTAGAGAACTGAGTATGGCTTGGGAAATGAGCGGACATGGGAAACAAGGTTATCAATCTATATCAGTAACCAGGAGTCCAGGCACAAAGAATAAGATGCGGGTATAAATTTTTTTTTTTTTATAGGGTGTCAGGATTTAGAAAGGGGAGGTAGGGTGAAATCCATCCAGAACATCAATACTTGGCTGAGTTCAGAAGCTCCATCTCGACAAAAGAAGGACAGGATTCCTGCTAGTGTGAAGGGGGATGGCTTTATGACCACTGCTACTGTAATTTCAAAGGCTCTTCAGTCATAAAAACACAAAGCAATTGGGGCTCAGACATTCATGGAAATTCTTTACAATTTCATCTGCTGTATTTCTTTTCCACTTTCCATAACAGATAATCTTTTTTTTTTTTTTTCTTTTCAAATGCCTAGTCTTATACTAGCTTTCCCCTCAGAATATAAATGTACCTCTTGATTCTCAATGATCATAGAAACCACAATTGGGAAACCCTTCAAATTTCTACCAGGAAACATATAGTTTTGTCTAAATCTGCCCTCATTTTTTATTTCTTCACTGTTGTTACAATGGAATGTGCCTAGGAATTTCCTAAAATAATCTTCCCAGTTTTGATCTAGAGTCTATTTCTTCCTTTCTCCTCAGGTTGCTTACTGTAATGATTATTTCCTCTTTCTCCTGTATCTTCAATTTCTCCTTCCTTCTTGCTTTCCAAAATCATTAAACAGACTCAAATCTTTTTGATCATAAAAACATGAAATAGCTTCTGCCGCTTTCTGTGCCCCCAACCAGTCTTTAGCCTTTGTTCTTTGGCTTTGGTACCCAGCCAGCTACTGTTTTTATTTGCTGAATCAAAAATATCCCTAGATATCCAAGCAATCTAGACAGAAGAAAGCAAATTGGTTAGATTATTTTACAGTGGGTGATGAAGTTAGAAAAACATAGTTTAAAAATATTACCCAATTCAGTGGGGTTTTTTCCCCCCTCTGGTGCAATACCAAAACCAAAAACCAAACCATTTTCTGCTGAGTCAGTTGCAACTCATGGTGACACCATACATGTCAGAGTAGAAATTAGCTCCATAGGGTTTTCAATGGCTGGCTTTTTGAAAGTAAATTGCCAGGCCTTTCTTCCAAGGAGCCACGGACCTGTTTTGTATCTCTTTGATGCAGAGAAGGGCGAATGTGTATGCATGTGTGTATGAGTGTGAGTGGTGATTGAAGTCTAATGTAACTTGCAATTTGCTTTATGAGCTGTTGGTAATTAAAAGGAGATGTCAGCAAATTATACCTGTGGGCCAAGTCTGGCCTGTGGCTTTTTTTTTTTTTAATTTTTTTTGTGCTTTAAGTGGAAGTTTACAAATCAAGTCAGTCTGTCAGACAAAAATTTATGTATAAAAAATTTTTTTTCTTATATAATTTATATACACCTTGCTATGTAAAAAAAAAAAAATTTATATACTCCTAGTTGCTCTTCCCATTCTGAGACAGCACACTCCTTCCCTCCACTCTCTTTTCTTGTCTATTTAGCCAGCTTCTGACCCCCTCTGCCCACTCATCTCCCCTTTAGATGGGAGCTGCCCACATAGTCTCATGTGTCTACTTAATCCAAGAAGCTCACTCTTCACCAGTATCATTTTCTACCCCATAGTCCAGGCCAATCCCTGTCTGAAGAGTTGGCTTTGGGAATGGTTCCTGTCTTGGGCTAACAGAAGGTCTAGGGACTATGACCTCTGGGGTCCTTCTAGTCTCAGTCAGACCATTAAGTCTGGTCTTTCTACAAGAATTTGAGGTCTGCATCTCACTGCCTTTCTGCTCACTCAGGGGTTCTCTATTGTGTTCTCTGTTGGGGCAGTCATCAGTTGTAGCCGGGCACCATCTAGTTCTTCTGGTCTCAGGCTGATGTAGTCTCTAGTTTATGTGGCCCTTTCTGTCTCTTGGGCTCATAATTACCTTGTGTCTTTGGTGTTCTTTATTCTCCTTTGTTCCAGGTGCGTTGAGACCAATTGATGCATCTTTGATGGCTGCATGCTAGCGTTTAAGACCCCAGATGCCACTCTCCAAAGTAGGATGCAGAATATTTTCTTAATAGATTTTATTATGCCAATTGACTTAGCTGTCCCCTGAAACCATGGTCCCCAAACCCCCACCCATGCTACATTTGCCTTTGAAGCATTCAGTTTATTCAGGAAACTTCTTTGCTTTTGGTTTAGTCCAGTTGTGCTGACCTCTCTTGTATTGTGTGTTGTCTTTCCTTTCACCTAAAATAGTTCTTATCTACTATCTAATTAGTGAAAAACCCTCTCCTTCTCTCCCTCCCCACTCTCGTAACCATAAAAGAATATTCTCTTCTCTGTTTAAACTATTTTTTGAGTTCTTATAATACTGGCCTCATACAAAATTTGTCCTTTTACAACTGATTTCACTCAGCATAAAGCCTTCCAGATTCCTCCAGGTTACGAAATATTTCACGGATTCATCATTATTCTTTATTCACATGTACGTTTCCTTGGAAACTCTATGGTGCAGTTCTGCACTGTCCTATAGGGTCGCTATGAGTCGGCAGTGGGTAGTATTCCATTGTGTGAATATACCATAATTTATTTATCCATTCATCGGTTGATGGGCACCTTGGCTGCTTCCATCTTTTTGCTATTGTAAGCAGTGCTGCAGTGAACATGGGTGTGCACGTGTCTGTTCATGTAAAGGCTCTTATTTCTCTAGGATATATTCCAAGGAGTGGGATTGCTGGATCGTGTGGTAGTTCTATTTCTAGTTTAATGAAGTGCCAAATTGATTTCCAAAGTGGTTATACCATTTTTACATTCCCACCAGTAGTATATAATTATTCCAGTCTCTCTACAACCTCTCCAACATTTATTATTTTGTGTTTTTTGGTTTAATGCCAGCCTCATTAGAGTGAGATGGAATCTCATTGTAGTTTTGATTTGCATTTCTCTAAATTTTTAATGGCTAATGGTATTGTATGAAAAGACAGAAGCTTAGCACTCCTCTTGACAAGGATGGATGAGGCCCTCGGACCTTACAACAAGCATACAGTTAAGGCATTGCCACCTACTTTGTGGCACCTAACCACAGGTTTTGGAAACCCTGGTGACGTAGCGGTTAAGTGCTACAGCTGCTAATCAAAACGTCAGCAGTTCGAATCTGCCAGGAGCTCCTTGGAAACTCTACGGGGCACTTCTACTCTGTCGTATAGGGTTGCTATGAGTCAGAATCAACTCGACGACAGTGCATTTGGTTTTGGTTTGGTTTAATGGCTAATGATCACGAGCATTTCATCAGGTATATGTTAGGTACCTGAATGTCTGCTTTAGTGAAGTGCCTGTTCATATCCTTTGTCCATTTTTTAATTGGGTTATTTGTCTTTCTGTAGTTGAGTTTTCGCAGTATCATGTAGATTTTAGAGATCAGGTGCTAATTGGAAATGTCATAGCTAAAAACTTTTTCCCAGTCTGTAGGTAATCTTTTTACTCTTTTGATGAAGTTTTTGGATGAGCATAGGTGTTTGATTTTTAGGAGCTTCCAGTTATCTATCTTCTGCATCGTTAGTAATGTTTTGTATACTGTTTATGCCATGTATTAGGGCTCCTAGTGTTGTTCCTATTTTTTCTTCCATGAGCTTTATTGTTTCGGATTTTATATTTAGGTCTTTGATCCATTTTGAGTTGGTTTTTGTGCATGGTGTGAGGTATGGGTCTTGTTTTATTTTTTTTTGCAGATGGATATCCAATTACTCCAGCACCATCTGTTAAAAAGAGTCTTTTCCCCATTTAACCGACTTTGGGCCTTTGTCAAATATCAGCTGCTCATAAGTGGATGGATTTATGTCTGGATTCTCAATTCTGTTCCATTGGTCTATGTATCTGTTGTTGTACCAGTACCAGGCTGTTTTGACTACTGTGGCAGTATAATAGGCTCTAAAATCAGGTAGAATGAGCCTCCCACTTTGTTCTTCTTTTTCGGTAATGCTTTACTTATCCGGGGCCTCTTTCTCTTCCATATGAATTTGGTGATTTGTTTCTCCACCTCATTAAAAAATGTCATTGGAATTTAGATTGGAATTGTGTTGTATCTATAGATCACCTTTGGTAGAACAGACATTTTTACAATGTTGAGTCTTCCTATCCATTAGCCAAGTATGTTTTTCCACTTATGTAGGTCTCTTTTAGTTTCTTGCAGTAGTTTTTTTGTAGTTTTCTTTGTACAGGTTTTTACGTCTCTGGTAAGATTTATTCCTAAGTATTTTTGTCTTCTTGGGAGCTACTGTAAATGGTATTGATTTAGTGATTTCCTCTTCAATGTTCTTTTTGTTGATGTAGATGAATCCAACTGGTTTTCGTATGGTTATCTTGTATCGTGACACTCTGCTGAACTCTTCTATTAGTTTCAGTAGTTTTCTTGAGGATTCTTGCAGGGTTTTCTGTGTATAAGATCATGTCATCTGCAAATACAGATACTTTTAATTCTTCCTTACCAATTTGGATGCCCTTTGTTTCTTTATCTGGTCTAATTGCTCTGGCTAGGACCTCCAGCACAAGGTTGAATAAGAGTGGTGATGAAGGCCATCCTTGTCTGGTTCCTGATCTCAAGGGGGATGCTTTTAGACTCTCTCCATTTAGGATGATGTTGGCTGTTGGGTTTGTATAAATGCCCTTTATTATGTTCTATACCTATTTTGCTGAGAATTTTATTATGAACAGGTGTTGAACTTTGTCAAATGCCTTTTCTGCATCAATTGATAAGGTCATGTGGTTCTTGTCTTTTGTTTTATTTATATGATGGATGACATTGTTTATCTAATGTTGGACCATCCCTGCATCCAAACCAAACCAAACCCACTGCCGTTGAGTTGATTGCGACTCATAACAACCCTATAGGACAGAGTAGAACTGTCCGATAGAGTTTCCAAGGAGTGCCTGGTGGATGCATACCTGGTATAAATCCCACTTGGTCATGGCGAATTATTTTTTTGATCTGTTGTTGAATTCTATTGGCTAGAATTTTGTTGAGGATTTTTGCATCTAAGTTCTTGAGGGATATAGGTCTGTAATTTTCTTTTTTTGTGGTGTCTTTACCTGGTTTTGGTATCAGGGATATGCTGGCTTCATAGAAAGAGTTTGGGAGTATTCCATCGTTTTCTATGCTCTGAAATACCTTTGGTAGTAGTAGTGTTAACTCTTCCCTGAATGATTGGTGGAACTCTGCTGTGAAGCCATCTGGGCCAGGGCTTTTTTTTTTTTTTTTTTCCTTGGGAGTGTTTTGATTACTTTTTCAGTCTCTTCTTTTGTTATGGGTTTATTTAGTTGTTCTATCTCTGTTTGTGTCAGTTTGAGTAGGTAGTGTGTTTCTAGAAATTCATCCATTTCTTTTAAGTTTTCAAATTCATTAGAGGACAATTTTTCATAGTAATCTTATATGATTCTTTTAATTTCAGTTGGGTTTAATTTCTTTTAATTTCATTCGGGTTTTTTGCTTCCTCTCATGTTTTTCTTTTGTCACTTTGGCCAGTGGTTTATTAATTTTGTTAATTTTTTCAAAGAACCAGCTTTTGGTATTGTTAACTCTTTCAATTGTTTTTCTGTCTTCTATTTCATTTAATTCTGCTCTAATTTTTATTATTCGCTTTCTTCTGATGCCTGAGGGTTTCTTTTGTTGCTCTCTTTCTATTTGTTGAAGTTGTAGGGATAATTCTTTGATTTTGGTCCTTTCTTCTTTTTGTATGTGTGCATTTATTGATATAAATTGGCCTCTGAGCAGGGCTTTCGCTGTGTCCCAAAGGTTCTGATAGGAAATGTTTTTATTCTCATTGGATTCTATGAATTTCTTTATTCCATCCTTCATGTCTTCTATAACCCAGTTGTTTTTGAGCAGGGTATTATTCAGTTTCCAAGTGTTTGATTTTTTTCCCTGCTTTTTCTGTTATTGATTTCTACTTTTATGGCCTTAGACAAGATGCTTTGTAATATTTCAATGTTTTGGATTCTTCTAAGGCTTGCTTTATGACCTAATATGTGGTTTATTCTAGACAATGCTGCATGTGCATTAGAAAAGAAAGTATACTTGGTTGCTATTGGTGGAGTGTTCTGTATATGTTTATGAGTTCAAGATGGTTGCTTTGGCATTTAGATCTTTGTGTCTTTGTTGAGCTTCTTTCTGGATGTTCTGTCCTTCACTGCAAGTGGTGTGTTGAAGTCTCCTACTCTAATTGTGGAGCTGTCTATCTCACTTTTCAATGCTGTTAGAGTTTTTTTTTTAATATATCTTGGAGCCCTGTCACTGGGTTCATAAATATTTAAAATAGCTATATCCTCCTGGTATTTTGTCCCTTTAATCATTATATAGTGTCTTTCCTTATTCTTTGTGGTAGATTTAGCTTTTAGATCTATTTTGTCAGAAATTAATATTGCCATTCCTGCTTTTTTGATTGTTGTTTGCGTCATATTTTTTTTACATCCTTTGAGTTTTTGTTTGTGTCTCTAAGTCTAAAGTGTGTCTCTTGTAGGCAGCATACAGACGGATCATGTTTTGTTATCCATTCTGTGTGGCTTATTTTTGAATGGCCCAGAAGCTAAGAATGATGTTTAAAATAACAGCAGTATATACAACATGTGCCATAAGTGTATCACAAAACCTGAAATATTTACTATCTGATTATTTACAGAAAAAGTGTGCCAACCCTGATTCAAAACTATATATCAAGACTTATAACGCTGGTACTGGGGCAGACATGGCTCTAGCAGCATGTTTGTCTGTTTTTCCACTTTTGTCTGTTCTGTAATATTTCCTTGGACTTGGGCAGACATGGCTCTGTCAGCATGCTTGTCCTCTTCCCACTTTTGCCTTTTTGACTATATGCCAAATAAAACCTTCTTTTTGCTTTACTAAACTTAGTGATTTTTTTTTTTTTTACAACAGTTAATGGCATAGTTGTCAAGGGTTTCTGAAGCTATGAATCCAGTCAAACTTGAGGAGACCTGAGCTGTGGAGCAGAAGCCGGCAAAGAGAGGTCATATCTTCTGGACCCATGTATTCGTACTCCATGTCCCTTTGACACTGATGGGATAAGTGCTCTCGGAAAACGAGCTTTTGCTTGCTTATTCTTTTTTTGTTCTCTTTCTCATGTTTTCTTAAGTTTTTTTTCTGCATATTTGTTTGACAAACTGCTTGTTTAAGAAGAATCTTTCTTAGATTTTTTCTTGATTGTTTAAGAGTGATATTTAATAACTCTTGGTGAACCGTAGTTGAGGTTTGGATATTTGAAACATTAAAGAGGTAATTCTATCTTCAAAGAGCTCTGAATCACTATAAGCCATAAAAATTTGGGCACGGGTCAGCCAATAAAAACCATTAGGGTGGTCACTGGCCCTTATCATGAGCACTGGCCCTCATGGTAAGGTGCTTGTGGGTCAGACTACAGCACTAGGCTGCCAGCCACCCACAAGCCAACTCTCGTGCAGTGCAGGTACGCACAGTCTAAGTAAAACACCGTCCAAACCCTGGGGTGTGCCTCCTTAGGTTTCTTTTTGTGGCTCAGAGGAAACCTGGAAAGTAGTACTCTCTTTTGCCAATTCTCAGTAGGGAGGTGGCTGCTACTGACTTGTTTTGCCAAATTCTCAGATGGAGGCGACAGCTCCTGACCTGTGTTATGAAATTTGCAGGGAGAGGTGGTAGCTCCTGACCTGTTTTATAAAGTTTGCAGGGAGAATGGTAGTGCCATACCTGTTGTATGATACAATTTCTCAATATAGAATCACAATGTTAAAATTAAAATCATTAGTAGCTATCGTGAAGTACTTTCCAAATTGGAGGAACTAGTATATTAAAGGTTTAAAACAAGAGACTAGGTCTCTAGCTAGCAGAATGAATTAAGTTAAATTTAGAGCTTAATATCTTTGATAAATGAGCCTGGATTTCCCCACTGGTTTGGGGTTCATATTTAAAAACACTATAAAGTGAATATAATAGAGGTAATTTGGAATTCCAGTGACTACTTTGGGAAAACTGGCTTTCATTTGTGTTGTCTTTTCCTCTTTGCGGGGAACTTCTGCTTGATGCTCAGGTTTTGACAAAAGCTCTAATATTCCTCCATGTGAAGCTCTGGCAAATTAATAAGTTTTATCTAGAACCTGTTTATTCCATTGAATTGAGTCCACTAAATTCCAAAAATTGCTATACATCCCTTAAGAAACTAGAATTCCCATGTCCTTGTTTTGTGTGATAATATTTGGTGAGTTTATGTGGTTTTAATATTTCCTTTTGTTTTGAGAGCTTGCATCTGGTTTAAAGTGTTGTATCTAAGTTTCTTTCTTGTGTCAGATTGAAAGCTATGGCTGAGAATTGCTCTTTTTTGTAAGGCTGTCTTAAAACCTCAGTTCTTTCCTCATCCAAGGAAAACTGTATCTTGTGTCTGTCTTATGATTCAGACTTTTTTAGTAGCTAATTGAAAAACTTTAAGTCAATCTTAAAGGTGAAAACTTTCTAGGTAACCTAAGCTAGGTATTATATGAAATGTGTTTTATTTAAGGAAAAAGAATAATTTTGTCTTTAAGAGTAGCAGTTCCAGAATAGTAAAGGGAAAGAAATTAGTTATCTTTTGCCTTTCAAAATGTCTAGGTGAACTTAAACATAGATAAATGAATTGAGATGACCTAATCCTATCTTCTACCATAAGTCAAAAAATACAGAGGGTGGGGCAGTATTAGCCCTCCCCAGCCCCCAGTCTCCAATGTCATATAGCTCCAGGGAAGCTTTTGAAAGACCCTTTCCAAGTAGGTGGAGACATTTTTAAGACAAAAAGAAGATAAGAAAAAATTACTGTCTTGCTATAGTTATCAGAAATTGGGTGGTTCCCAATCATGGAAGAACTTTAGAAGTTCTGTCTAATGTAGGGGAACTTTAAGGAGTCAAAAAATGGAAATCCCAGTGAGACGCACGTGAAATGGCCTGAAAAAAATGTTTCCAAGCCTAATCAGAGACTTAAGGTTATATCCCTGTCAATGAATCGGTCAGTTAAACAGAGACTTTGTGATTTCCAAAGCTAGTTAGTTGATAAAACCTTTAAGGGCTAAAATTGGATTGGAAAAAATATGGGAAATAGTAAAAGTTGAATGAAAACTTAAAATGTTTAAAAAACTTTATTTCAATTAATTATGTTTTATGGTATACAGGCTTAAAATAATTTTGAAGACCTTTTAGGTAACTTACTGATATTAAATTTAGTTAATAGATATTCATGATAATTTAAGCTTATATACTTTTGCTTTTTACGCCACAAGAGAAAGAATATAGATATATTTAAGTCTGCTAATGAGTGTGTTCATTTTTGTCAGTTTTAAGTAATATACTATAAGAGATATGGAACAAAGAGAACACTTAAGAGTTTTATTAAAAAGAAATTTATTTGTTATGGTCAAAAATTTTATCTGTCTGACTGGTTTAATGGTTTAATTTATGAGATTTTTAGGAGCTTTAATGTTAAGTAACACATTAAAAAAAAAAAGAATTGGGTTTCTTTCTGTTGTTGTTAGGGGCTGCTGAGTTGGCTCTCACTTACAGTAACCCTATGTACCACAGAACAAAAACTGGCCGATCCTGTGCCATGCTCAGAATTGTTGCTATGCTTGAGCCCATTGTTGCAGCCATTGTGTCAATCTATCTCATTGAAGGTCTTCCTCTTTTCTGCTGACTTTATACTTTACAAAGCATGATGTCCTTCTACAGGGACTAATCCCTCCTGACAACGTGTTCAAAGTATGTAAGGTGCAGTCTCACCATCCTTGCTTCTAAGGAGCATTCTTGTCATACTTTTTCAAGACAGATTTGTTCCTTCTGGCTGTCAGAATAACTTTTATTTTTTTTATTTTTATTATTCGTTGTTGTTGTTAGGTTCTGTCTAGTCTGTTCTGACTCATAATGACCCTATACATAACAGAATGAAACACTGCCTTATCTTGTGCCATCCTCACAATTGTTGCTATGCTTGAGCCTATTGTTGCAGCCACTGTGTAAGTCCTTCTCATTGGGGGTCTCCTTCTTTTTCAATGACCCTCTACTTTACCAAGCATGATGCCCCTCTCCAGGGACTGGTCCCTCCTGACAACATGTCCAAAGAATGTTAGACACAGTCTTGCCATCCTTGCTTCCAAGGATCGTTCTGGCTGTACTTCTTCCAAGACAGATTTGTTCACTCTTTTGGCAGTCCATGGTCTATTCAATATTCTTTGCCAACACCACAATTCAAAGCCTTACAATTCTTCTTTGGTTTTTCTTATTCATTGTCCAGCTTCTGCATGCATATGAGTTGATTGAAAACACCATGGCTTAGGTCAGGTGCACCTTAGTCCTCAAGGTGACATCTTTGCTTTGTAACACTTTTAAAGTGATCTCTAGTGGCCGATGTGCCCAATGCAATGTGTCTTTTGATTTCTTGACTGCTGTTTCCATTGCTGTTGATTGTGGATCCAAGTAAAATGAAATCCTTGACAACTTCAGTCTTTTCTCTGATTATCATGATGTTGCTTATTGGTTCAGTTGTGAAGATTTTTGTTTTCTTTATGTTGATGTGTAATCCATACTGAAGGCTGTGGTCTTTGATCTTCATCAGTAAGTGCTTCAAGTCCTCTTTACTTTCAGCAAGCAAGGTTGTGTCATCTGCATAACACAGGTTGTTAACAAGTCTTCCTCCAATCCTGATGCCCCATTCTTCATACAGTCCAGCCTCTTGGATTATCTGCGCAGCAAACAACTATCAAAAAAGAGCAAGAGTGTTAATCCAAAAAACACAAAACAATAAATGTTGGAGAGGCTGTGGAGAGACTGGAACACTTATACACTGCTGGTGGGAATGTCAAATGGTACAACCACTTTGGAAATCAATTTGGCGCTTCCTTAAAAAACTAGAAATAGAACTACCATATGATCCAGCAATCCCATTCCTCAGAATATATCTTAGAGAAATAAGAGCCTTTACATGAACAGATATATGCACGCCCATGTTTATTGCAGCACTGTTTACGATAGCAAAAAGATGGAAGCAACCAAAGTGTGCATCAACAGATGAATGGATAAATTATGGTATATTCACACAATGGAATACTACGCATCGATAAAGAACAGTGAGGAATCTGTGAAACATTCCATAACATGGAGGAACCTGGAAGGCATTATGCTGAGTGAAATTAGTCCGTTGCAAAAGGACAAATATTGTATAAGACCACTATTATAAGAACTTGAGAAATAGTTTAAACTGAGAAGAAAACATCCTTTTGTGGTTACGAAAGGAGGGAGGGAGAGAGGGTGGCAGAGGGGTATTCACTAATTAAATGGTAGATAAGAACTGCTTTAGGTGAAGGGAAAGACAACACACAATACAGGGGAGGTGAGCACAACTGGACTAAACCAAAAGCAAAGAAGTTTCCTGAATAAACTGAATGCTTTGAAGGCCAGTGTAGCAGGGGCAGGGGTTTGGGGACCATGATTTCAGGGGACATCTAAGTCAATTGGCATAATAAAATCTATTAAGAAAACATTCTGCATCCCACTTTGAAGAGTGGCATCTGGGGTCTTAAATGCTAGCAAGCAGCCATTCTAAGATACATCAATTGGTCTCAATCCACCTGTATCAAAGGAGAATGAAGAACACCAAGGACACAAGGTAATTATGAGCCAAAGAGACAGAAAAGGCCACATGAACCAGAGACTACATCATCCTGAGACCAGAAGAACTAGATGGTGCCTGGCTACAACCGATGACTGCCTTGACAGGGAACACAACAGAGAACCCCTGAGAGAGCAGGAGAGCAGTGGGATGCAGACCCCAAATTCTCATAAGACCAGACTTAATGGTCTGACTGAGACTAGAAGGACCCTGGTGGTCATGGCCCCCAGAACTTTTGTTGGGTCAGGACAGAAACCATTCCCGAAGCCAACTCTTCAGACATGGATTGGACTGGACAATGTGTTGGAGAGGGATGCTGGTGAGGAGTGAGCTTCTTGGATCAGGTGGACACTTGAGACTGTGTTGGGATTTCCTGCCTGGAGGCTAGATGAGAGGGTAGAGGGAGTTAGAAGCTGGTGAAATGGACACGAAAAGATAGAGTGGAGGGAGGCAGTGGGCTGTCTCATTAGGGGAAGAGTAATTGAGACTACGTAGGAAGGTGTATATAGGTTTTTATGAGAGAGACTGACTTGATTTGTAAACTTTCACTTAAAGCACAATAAAAATTATTAAAAAAAAGAGCAGGAGTGGCAATATTAATTTCTGATAAAACAGACTTTAAAGTAAAATCCACCAAAAAGTATAAGGAAAGACACAATAAAATAATTAAAGTGTCAGTACACCAGGAGGACATAACCACATTAAATATTTATGCACCCAAAATACGAAAGAAAAAACTAACAGCATTGAAAAGAGAGATAAACAGCTCCACAATAATAGTAGGAAACTTCAACATACCACTTTCAGGGAAGGACAGAACATCCAGAAAGAAGCTCAATAAAGACGTGGAAGATCTAAATAATGGAATCAACCAACTTGACCTTATAGACATATACAGAACACTCCACCCAACAGCAGCCAAGTATATCTTCTTTCCCAAGGCATAGGGGACACTCTCCGGAATAGACCACATATTAGGCCATACAGCAAGCCTTAACAGAATTCAAAACGTCGAAATATTACAAAGTGTCTTTTCTGACCATAAAGCCATAAAAGTATCAATAACAGAAAAAGCAAGGAAAAAAAAATTAAACACGTGGAAAGTGAACAACACTTTGCTCAAAAACTACTGAGTTATAGAAGAAATTAAGGACAGAATAAAGATATACATAGAATCAAATGAGAATGAAAACACTTCCTCCCAGAACCTTTGGGACACAGCAAAAGCAGTGCTCGGAGGTCAATTTGTAACAATAAATATATTACTTGAGAATGGCCTTAGTTCTTGTCTTTGGTATAGGAAAGAATTCAAACACTGAGACAAATAGTGCCAAGCAAGCAGAGGTTTATTAGCAAACAGAGGGTTAGTAGTAAAAGTACACTTGACTAGGAAGCCTCAAGGGGGCTACTCAGGTAGAGAAAGAATCTGAGTGCCCCATAGTCGTTGTCTTAGGGTTTTATACTCCTTTTGTCTCTTGATCTGTCTCTATTAACATTTAAAAGCCAGGACAAGACCCCCCCCCCATGAAGACTATTTCCTTAGCTAAAGGTTTAATTACCAAGTTAGAGATCTTATCAAGTTAGGGACTTTATCAAGTTAAGGATTTTATCAAATCAAAGACTGCTGTAAAGATCATTTCCTTGGCTTAAAGTTTAACTATGTAGGGACCATTTTATTGAGGAATGCCACCACCCCCACCTCTTCCTCTTCCCAAGTGCAAGCTCTCCGCATCCCCTTAGAAATGCACACATCTAAAAAGAAGAAAGGGCCAAAATCAAAGAACTAACCCTACAACTCGAACAAATAGAAAAAGAATGGCAAAAGGAGCCCACCGGCACCAGAAGAAAGCAAATAATAAAAATTACAGCAGAATTAAATTAAATAGAGAGTTTTTTTAGAGAGTAGGAAAACAATTGAAAGGGTTAACAAGGCTGAAAGCTGATTCTTTGAAAAGATCAACAAAATCAATAAACTATTGACCAAACTCACAAAAGAAAAACAGAAAAGGAAGCAAATAACCCAAATAAGAAATGAAATGGGCAGTTTAACAACAGACCCAACTGAAATTAAAACAATCATAATAGAATACTATGAAAAATTGTATTCTAATGAATTTGAAAACCTGGAGGAAATGGACAAATTTCTACAAGCACACTACCTACCTAAAGTAACGCAAACAGGGGTAGAACAACTAAATAAACCTATAACAAAAGAAGAGATTGAAAAGGTAATTAAAAAACTTCCAACACAAAAAAGCTCTGGCCCTGATGGCTTCCCTGGAGAATTCTACCAAATTTTCAGAGAAGAGCTGACACCACTACTAACTAAAGGTATTTCAGAGCATAGAAAAGGATGGAGTACTTCCAAATGCATTCCATGAAGCTATTATAACCCTTATACCAAAACCAGGTAAAGACACAACAAAAATAGAAAGTTACAGACCAATATCCTTCATAAACCTAGATGCAAAAATCCTCAACAAAAGTCTAGCCAATAGAAATCAACATCAAAAAAATAATTCACTATGACCAAGTGGGATTCATACCAGGTATGCAGGGATGGTTCAACATTAGAAAAGCAATCACTGTAATCCATCACATAAATAAAACAGAAGACAAGGGCCACATGATCTTATCAATTGATGCAGGAAAGACATTTGACAAAGTCCAAAACCCATTCACAATAAAAAAATAAAATAAAATAAACCTCAGCAAAATAGGAATAGAAGGGAAATTCTTCAGCATAACAAAGGACATTTATATAAAGCCAATGGCCAACATCATCCTAAATGAAAAAAGAGAGTCTGAAAGCATTTTCCTTGAGAATGGGAACCAGACAAGGATGCCCTTTATTATCAGTCTTATTCAACATTGTGCTGGAGGGTCTAGACAGAGCAATGAGGCTAGAAAAAGAAATAAAGGGCACCCCCCCAAAATTTTTTTTTTTAAATTGCTAAGGAAGAAGTAAAAGTATCCTTATTTGCAGGTGATATGATCTTATACACAGAAAACCCTAAAGAGTTTATAAGAAAACTATTGGAACTAGTAGAAGAGTTCAGCAGAGTATCCGGATACTAGATAAACATACAAAAATCAGTTGTATTCCTCTACACCAACAAAAAGAACATCAAAGAGAAAATCGTCAAATCACTACCATTTACAATAGCCCGCAAGAAGATAAAATACTTAGGAATAAATCTAATTAGAGACATAAAAGACTTATACAAAGAAAACTACAAGACACTACTGTAAGAAACCAAAAGAGACCTACATAAGTGGAAAAACATACTTTGCTCATGGATAGGAAGACTCAACATTGTAAAAATGTCAGTTCTACCCAAAGTAATCTATAGATACAATGCAATTTTGATCCAAATTCCAATGGCATTTTTTAATGAGATGGCAAAACAAATCACCAACTTCATATGCAAAGGGAAGAGGCCCCCCAGATAAGTAAAGCATTACCGAAGAAGAACAAAGTGGGAGGCCTCACACTACCTGATTTTAGAACCTATTATACTTCCATGGTAGTCAGAGTCAGAATTGCCTGATACTAGTATAACGACAGTTACATAGACCAGTGGAACAGAATTGAGAATCCGTATGTAAATTCACCCACTTAAGAGCAGCTGATATTTGACAACGTTCCAAAGTCTGTTAATTGGGGAAAATACAGTCTCTTTAACAAACTGTGCTGGCATAACTGGATTTACATCTGCAAAAAAAATGAAACAAGGCCCATACCTCACACCATGCACAAAAACTAACTCAAAATGGATCAAAGACGTAAATATAAAATCTAAAACAATAAAGATCATGGAAAAGAAATAGGGACAATGCTAGGAGCCCTAATACATGGCATAAACAGTATACAAAGCATTACTAACAATGCACAAACACCAGAAGAGAAACTAGATAACTGGGAGCTCCTAAAAACCAAATACTTATGCTCATCCAAAGACTTCACTGAAAGATTAAGAAGACAACCTACAGACTAGGAAAACATTTTTGGCTACGACAAATCTGATCAGCATCTAATCTCTAAAATCTAGAAGATATTGCAAAACTTCTACAACAAAAAGACAACCCAATTAAAAAATGGGTAAAGGTTATGAACAGATACATCACCAAAGAAGACATTCAGGTGGCTAACAGATACATGAGGAAATGCTCATGATCATTAACCATTAGAGAAATGCAAATCAAAACTACAATGAGATACCATCTCACCCCAACAAGGCTAGCATTAATCCAAAAAACACAAAATAATAAACATTGGAGAGGTTGTGGAGAGACTGGAACACTTAACCACTGCTGATGGGAATGTAAAATGGTACAACCACTTTGAAAATTGATTTGGTACTTCCTTAAAAAGCTAGAAATAGAACTACCACAGGAGAAGTAGAACAAGAAATACATAGAATTGGACAGCAAGCTACTTGTTTACACACTATAACACCCTTACAAACACCAGATTTATTTGTTTGATTACCATCAGGAATAAGCACATGGGCTAGATCACTATTGCAAGGGATAGTAATATTCTTAGTCTGCATCCTGATAGTATTAGGAATAATAAAACTTATCTTCTATCATCTTACCCACTTAGAGGCAAAGATGACCTCGGGCTAAACTGTTGATGTACGTTGACTCTGCTCACTTCAGCAATGTAATTGGTGACAAAGTCACTCTTAAGATTCTGGCGAAGAATCAGATGGTGTCCAGTGGAAAACCAGCACCGTGAGTTTAAAGAGCCTGCCATGGCCGCCATCCAGGAGTTTGACTAAGTCCAGGTATTGATCATCAGGAGGGAATGATTTAGGAAATAATATTGGAATCATTATTCTCTGTCCTTGAGCATAGAGCATGTGACCCAGCTGGATTTGGGCTCACAAGGACTCACAAGGATACATCACCTGGGCCTTGAGGTATAAAGACAATAAAAAAAAAACCTTTTTTTTTTTTTTTTTTTTATAGCTAGGATATAATCTTGGAAAATATCTTTCAGGGAACCTTTCATATAAGCCAGTCAAACAGAACACAAAACACTTTCCACTCTTATCTTTTTCTTTTAGCATTTAGTGAATGGAAAATTTGCTGGATTAATGAAGACCCTCCTTAGTGTTGTTACAGAAATATGTACCAAAATTGTTAAGAAAGACAATTCAAAATGTAGGATTACAGTTTCTAGCCAATCTGTGAAAAACTGAAGCTTTCAGTGGTTTTGCCCATTTGTAAAATTAATATATACTGATGATCCTGTAACATTCCTTGGACTTAGGCAGACATGGCTCTAGCAGCATGCTTGTCTGTTTTCCCGCTCTTGCCTATTCTGTAATGTTCTTTGGACTCGGACAGACATGGATGTAGCAGCATGCTTGTCTGCTTTTCTACTTCTGTCTCTTCTGTAATATTTCCTAGGACTGGAGCATACATGGCTCTGGCGGCATGCTCATTTGCTTCCCACTTTTGCCTTTCTGAATGTATGCCAAATAAAACTTTCTTCTTGCTTTACTTAAAAAAAAAAAAGATTTATAACACTATTTCAAGAACCATTTTAGGGCAAAATGGTCCAGCTTTGAGTGCAAGAAGAGGGAAAGATACTTGAAGCCACCACACCTAGGAAGCCACCACACATGTGGATGCACGCAGTCTAAATACTGTCTAATTTATTGACTACCAGAAATTCCTGGATCTACTTTTTAGCACATTCATTTTCCCAGAAGTGATGGATAATAGAACTTCCCTAACAACCTTTTTTGCCTCTGCTTTTTACTGGTGGTAGGATTTATTTAGTTTGAAAAATGCTCTCCAAGTTTTCACTTGAAGTTTTAGAAAGAAACCATTATTATTATAGAAAATGATTTTCAGTAAATAAGCACAGTCATTTCACAATGACTTCGCAATCACAAATAAATCTTTCCATTTATTTATGTATATTAGTTTAAAACAATGGGTTCTGGCTGGCATTTCATTTGTGACAAAGTGACACTTGTGCTTAGAAAAATACTTTATTCTTGACCACAGAGTAGATTGCTGTTATTGTAAGGGGAAGAAGAGAGCTTGCACTCGGGAAGAAGAAGAGGTTGGGGGTGGTGACATTCCTCAGTAAGATGGTCCCTACATGGTTAAACTATAAGCCAAGGAAATGATCTTCGATTTGCTAAAACCCTTAACTTGATAAAGTCCCTAACTTGATAAGATCTCTAACTTGGTAATTAAACCTTAAGCTAAGGAAATAGTCTTCATGGGGGTGGGGGTCTTGTCCTGGCTTTTAAATGTTAATAGAGACAGATCAAGAGACAAAAGGAGTATAAAACCCTAAGAAAATGACTATGGGGCACTCAGATTCTTTCTCTACCTGAGTAGCCCTCTTGAGGCTCCCTAGTCAAGTGTACTTTTACTACTAACCCTCTGTTTGCTAATAAACTTCTTCTTGCTTGGCACTATTTGTCTCAGTGTTTGAATTCTTTCCTATACCAAAGACAAGAACTGAGGCCATTCTCCTGTAACACTATGATCTGATGTAAACACAACTGCCAGTTGATCAAAGGATCCCAAAGTATGACTGTGAGTACATTTAAATTACAATGTGGAAAGATCTCTTTACAAATCCTGATTAGGGAATGTAAAAAACTTTTTAAATTTCTCAATTGGTTGATGTACATGTGTGTATATTTTAGAAAAAATCACCTAGTTTTTGATTAATCAAGTGAAAATCTTTTTCTCAGTAGGGAAGAGCCTTTGTTATTTTTATCTTTCTGTTTAGTCTATAAATTGTGGTCTTGTGTGGATGCAAAATACAAAATTATCTTCCATCACATTTGTGAAGTAAATTTTTGGGAACACTTGAAACTTGCTCTTTAATGTAGACTAGTTAAAGTGAAAGGAAGAAATGAAGAAATAAAAGAGCTGAACAGAAAAATTTCAAAGGGTGGCTCAAGAAGACAAAGTATTATCATGAAATTGACAAAGGCCTGGAGTGAAAGAACCAAAAGGGAAGAACATGCTTGTCATTTCTTAAATTAAAAGAAGTGAAGAAAAAATTCAAGCCTCCAGTTGCAATATTGAAGGATTCTATGGGCAAAAAATTGAATGATGCAAGATATATCAAAGGAAGATGGAAGGAATACATGGAGTCACTGTTCCAAAAAAAAATTAGTCAGCATAAAACCATTTCAAGAAGTATCATATGATCAAGAACTTATGGTACTTTAGGAGGAAGTCAAAGCTGCAGTGAAGGCATTGGTGAAAAACAAGGCTCCAGGAATTGATGGAATACCAATTGAGATGTTTCAACAAAGGGATGCAATGCTGGAAGCGTTCACTTGTCTTTGCCAAGATATTTGGAAGACAGCTACCTGGCCAAAAGACTGGGAAAGATCAATGTACTTTCCTCCTCCAAAGAAAGGTGATCCAGAGGAATGTGGAAATTGTCAACCAATATCATTAATATCACATGCAAGTAAAATTATGCTAACGATAATTTAAAAAACTATTGCAGCAGTATATCAACAAGGAATTTCCAGAAATTCAAGCCGGCTTCAGAAGAGGACTTGGAAGGAGCGATATCATTACTGTCATGAATTGAATTATGTCCCCCCAAAAATGTGTGTACTAACTTGGTTAGGCCATGATTTCCAGTATTCTGTGGTTGTCCTCCATTTTGTGATTATAATTTTACGTTAAAGAGGATTCCAGTGGGAATGTAACACCTTTACCAGGTCACATCCCTGATCCAATGTAAAGTAAGTTTCCCTGGGGTGTGGCCTGTACCACAGGCCAGCAGAGAGTGGGGACATCATACCACCAAGAAAGCAGTGCCGGAGCAGAACGTGTCCTTTGGACCCGGGGTCCATGCATGGAGAAGCTCCTAGTCTGGGGAAAGATTGATGAAAAGGCCAACAGAGAGAAAAACCTTCCCCTGGAGCCAATGCCCTGAATTTGGACTTTTAGCCTACTTTACTGTAAAGAAATAAAATTCTCTTTGTTAAAGCCATCTACTTGTGGTATTTCTGTTATAGCAGCACTAGATGACCAAGACAATTACTGATGTCAGATGGATCTTGGCTGAAGGTAGAGAATACCAGAAAGATGTTTGCCTGTGTTTTATTGATTATACAAAGGCATTCAGCTGTGTGGATCATAACAAATTATGGATAACCTTATGAAGAATGGGAGTTCCAGAACCCTTAATTGTGCTCATGCAGAACCTGTACGTAGACCAAAAGGCAGTTGTTGGAACAGAAGAAGGGGGTACTGTGTGGTTTAAAATCAGAAAATGTATGCATCAGGATTTTATCCTTTCATCATACTTAACTCAATCTGTATCAAAACAAAACGTGTTGCCGTGGAGTTGATTCTGACTCATAGTGACCCTATAGGACAGAGTAGAGCTGCCTTATAGGGTTTCCAAGGAGTGGCTGGTGGATTCGAACTGCTGACCTCTTGGTTAGCAGCCAAGTTCTTATCCACTTCACCAAATATGTATGCTGAGCAAATAGCTGAGAAACTGGACATTATGAGGAAAAGCGGGGCATCAGGATTGAAGGAAGACTCATTCACAACCTGCATGATGCAGATAATACAACCTTGCTTGTGGAAAGTGAAGAGGGCTTGAAGCGCTTACTAATGAAGAGCAAAGACTACAGCCTTCAGCATGTAATACACCTTAACATACTGAGAACAAAAATCCTCACAACGGGACCAATAAGCAACATTGTGATAAACAGAGAAAATATTGAAGTTGTAAGAGACTTCATTTTACTTCAATCCACAATTAACACCTATGGAAGCAGCGGTCAAGAAATCAATCAACACATTGCACTGGGCAAGTGTGCTGCAAAAGATCTCTTTAAAGGATTAAAAAGTAAAGATGTCACCTTGAGGACTAGGTGTGCCTGACCCAGGCCATGGTATTTTCAGTGCCTCATGTGTGTGTGAAAGGTGGACAAAGAATAAGGAAGACGAAATA